>NW_026991714.1:31108999-31733999 GCF_029215605.1 Mirounga angustirostris | reverse complement strand
CCAAATGTCGGTATTTTCTTCCTGGTTATATTCCTAGTGACTTGCACAGGCACATACACATCGAGGAAAAGCAATATATAGTTAAGAGAATAAAGGCAAGAATATATAGATGGAGGCGTGAAGTATCTGGAGCTGAATAGTCTCCAGGTGATACTCTCTTTGGCCTTCTCTATGCACAGACCTCCTGTGGACAATTGAACAGACTGACTTTGTTTGTACTCATTTAGTGGTCTTAAGAAGACATCTGTAAAACAAAAAGGAAACAGAATGTTAATAAAATCTAATTCCCATTTAAGGAGAGGAAGTGTGGTGTTTGGCAGTCTTTCAAATTATATCTGAAACTAAATTGATTTGCTTATTTCTCCATCTTGCCCTTTTATTTTATATTGTCAATAGAATTCTTTCTACTTCATTGATAAATAACTGCTGGAACTCCTATTATTTAATAGTACTTGTCCTTCCCAAGGAATTAGATTTTTTAAAAATCACTACTTTTAGCAATTATCTCAATTTAGATCGAATAGGAGGCTTTCTCCAGCCGTCCCCTGCTCTGCCATTTTAGTAATGACCTCAGCTCTGGAGTATTGAAATCTGACTCACACTCAAAGTTCTGTACTTTAATTTGCTTTCATCTCAGTGGTTTATTTATACTCATTTGATTTTATGTTTTGATGATCGTTATTGCTTCCCTTTTCAATAACATTAAGACTTTTACGAACCAAATGAGATTTTATGCATCACCATATAAGCTAATTTCTTAATAAATTTACCTTCTAGGGACTTCTTTCACCAAATTGTGTATAATATACAGTAATGCAGATTGAGTAGTATATAGGAACTCTTTTTGAAGCAGATAGTTTTTTAAAAACACTTCTGATGAAAAATTTCAGACATTCGATAAATGAAGAGAATAGTACAATGAACCCACATGTGATCATCACACTTGTGAAAATAAATTTTAAAAACCTTATTTAAAATGGAGTTGGGGGTGGGTGGGCGCCTGGGTGGCTTAGTTGTTAAGCATCTGCCTCTGCTCAGGTCATGATCCCAGGGTCCTGGGATTGAGCCCCACATCGGCATCGGCATTCGGGTTCTCTGCTCAGCAGGAGGCCTGCTTCTCCCTCTCCCCCTGCTTGTGTTCCCTCTCTCGCTGTCTCTCTCTCTGTCAAATAAATAAAATCCTTAAAAAAAAAAAGATGGAGTCGGGAAACCCTCAAGGGGGAGCTCTCAAGCCCATGCCAACCTTGGCAGCCTGCATAATCAGGAGGAAGGTCAGATGTGGTGGAAATTTTAAGAGAACTAGAACTAGAGGGGGAGCCTGATGAAGATGTGACTGAATTGCTACAATCTCATGATAAAATTTTAATAGAGGAGGACTTGCTCTTTATGGAGGGGCAAAGAAAGTGCCTTCTTGGAATCTATTCCTGGTGAAGATGCTGTGAAGATTGTTGAAATGACAACCAAGGACTTAGAATAGTACCTAAATTTGGTTGATAAAGCAGCAGCAGGGTTTGAGAGGGATGACTCTAATTTTGAAAGAAGTTCTATTATAGGTAAAATGTTATTAAATAACATCGCATGGTACCCAGAAATTATTTATGAAAGGAACCAATCATTGTTGTCCTATTTTAAGAAATTGCCACAGCCACCTTGATCAGTCAGTAGCATCAACATGGAGGCCAGAACCTCCATCAGCATAGAAATTATAACTCATTGAAAGCTCAGATGATGGTTGGCATTTTTTAAACATAAAGTATTTTTTAAATTGAGGCATGTACTTTGTTTTTAGACACAATGCTATTTCACACTTAATAGACTACAGTATAGTATAAATATAACTTTTATATGTACTGGGAAACCAAAATTTCATTTGACTTGTTTTATTGGGATATTCACTTTATGGTGGTCGCCTGGAACTGAACGTGCAATATCTCTGAGCTATGCTGTGTTAGTAATTGTTGTTGTAGTGTTTTTACTAATTTGGTGTAGTTGTGCTATTAGAATTAGGTTTAATCATTTGGGCTGCTCTGATTGTTCTCAAACCTTAATTCAGAATCAGTTTTAGTTATGTTTTTAGTGTGTGGTATAATTGAATACAGCTAAAGCACCCATACAACAATGGCAAACATATTTATCTACAAGAAGGACTATTTATATCAGTGATTCTAGTGCAAGCTTTTCAGATTTTAATTATACTCAAGGGAAATAGTTGTACTCAGCAATATATCAAACTTTTGATGCCTCTGGAGTTCATTACCATACAATAATCGCATTATCTGTCACATCTTATTGCTTAATTTTTGCTTTTCAAAGCTTCTTTATTGGCTGCATTACCTGGTAGTAACAGAAAAGAAAAAGGAGCTACTATAATTGTAAACCTAGTTTCTTATGCAGGTGCAGAAATTATGTGTGGGTAATACTTTTTTTAACTCAAAAGATGCTTGTATTTTTAATTTAGATTTTGCTCATGAAAAATAGACTTGGAAACACTGTCTACATCCAAGTAGATATCAGTAATTAACTCCTCCTCCACAAAAATCCCCAAACTTTCTCTACTATGTAAGCAGTATTCATTATACAACAATTAGAAAATATAGGTAGTCACAAAGAAAAAAATTACTAGAGGTAACAACTGTTAACCTTCTGTTAAGTGGTTAGACTTTTTTTCTAATAATATAGTATAATATATAACACAAATCACATATATCTTTATATTCATTTTACAACAATTTAAATTCTACAAACAATATGCTTTTTTCACACAATATGTTATGAACATCTTTTCATACACTGCTACTCAATCATTCTTTATTGTTGCCTAATAGTTCACTGTTAGACTCACATGATAAACACATTTACACTGTCTCTAATTTTTTAAAGATTTTTATTTATTTTTTTTAAAGATTTTATTTATTTATTTGACAGAGAGAGAGATAGCAAGAGCAGGAATACAAGCAGGGGGAGCGGGAGAGGGAGAAGCAGGCTTCCTGCTGAGCAAGGAGCCTGATGTGGGGCTCGATCCCAGGACCCCAGGATCGTGACCTGAGCCTAAGGCAGACACTTAATGACTGAGCCACCCAGGTGCCCCTAAGATTTTTATTTTAAGCAATCTCTACACCCAACCTGGGGCTTGAATCACAAGCTTAAGATCAAGAACTGCATGCTCTACTGACTGAACCAGCCAGGCCCCTATACCACCTCTAATTTTTTGTTCTTCTGAACAACTTGACAAGAAACATTCCTGTATATACGACTTGTCCAGTTAAATTTTTATGATAAATTACTAAAAGGAGAATTGTCCAAAGTAGCCAATTTTAAAGACTTTTGAATCACATTGGAAAAATGGCTTCCAAAAGAGCTATACCAAAATATTCCTCTATGCTTTCTTGTGGATAAGGGATTCTGATTTCCCTACATGCTCACTAACTCTAGGTAGTTTATTTTAATCTTTGTCAGTCTGATAATAAAAATTTCATCTTGTTGTTCTTGTGTGCATCTGTTAAGTCACCAGAGAGAATAATTTTTTGTATATTTATTAGACATTTGTATTTTTCCTACCCAGTGCATTGCTGCTTTGCATCTTTAGAATTGTTTCCTGCTAGAACATTTACGTTTTTTTCTTAATAATTTGAAAAGCTTTTGACATATTGAGGAGGTAATCTTTTAAGTATAATGCATTTTGTAAATGTTATCCTACTTCATACCTCAACTTTATGGGTTTTTGTTGTTGTTATATAGTAGTCAGAGGGGCATCTGGGTGGCTCAGTTGGTTAAGTGTCTGCCTTTGGCCCAGGTCATGATTCCGGGGTCCTGGGATCAAGCCCCATGTTGGGCTCTCTGCTCAGCGGGGAGTCTGCTTCTCCCTCTGCCCCTGCCCCCAATCATTCTCTCTCTCTCTCTCTCAATCATTGTCTCTTCTCAAATAAATAATCTTTAATCTTTTTTAAAAACGAAGTTATTAGCTCCAAGAGGGAAATTTCACTGATTTTTTTCAGCATTATGGAGGCAATCGTTATTTCTTATATATACTTAAGCCTCTTTCTGGAATTTCTGTTTTTTTTCTATCCCTAGTGCTTTAAGCATCTGCATGTTTTATGGTCTGGTGGGTAAGGCCCCCTTCCTGATGTTTCTTTGTTTTTTATTATGCTTTGTTTTAAAAAATGTTTTGACTACTTAGCAAATTTATTTTTCATTAACAATTATTTTTAGATAAAATTTATAATCTTTTCATTGATTAGAGTTGGAACTGTGAATGTGTTAATTAAATAGCTAAATTTAGGGAGAATTAACATCTTTATAATATTAAGCCCTCTAGTGAGGAAACATGGTATCTCTCTCCAGATAGTCAAGTTTGCATTTATGACTCTCAAGAATATTTGGGAATTTTATCTATGTGGGTTGTATTTATTCCCTTAATAAATATTTACTGAGCACTTACTCTGTACCAGGCTCAGTGCTCAGGATTTAATAGTCAAGCAGACAGGTAGGCTTATATTCTTGTGTGGAGATAGAAAGTAAATATATGAACCAATTAATAAAATTAAAAAAACCAGAGTGGGAAGTAATAAGATGGCAGTAAAAAGGTTAGAGTGATAGAGAGCAATTAGGGAAAAGGAAGCAGCTTTAGCTGGTGGACAGGGAGTCTTCTCTAGAGATGATGCTTGAACAAAGAATTGAATTCTGATAAAAATCCTGTTGTCTGGGAGAACATTTCAGGAGAGGGCAAGCACATGTAAAACAGATTAGACTGCCCTTGCTGTGTTTGAGTCAGCAAGAAGGGGGCAGGATCAAGATCATGTCGGAACTTGTCATCTGAGAAGAGGAGCTTGGCTTTACTGCCTTGTTGCGTCAGGAAGTCACTGAAGAACTTTAAGCAAGGTGGGATATGGTCAGATTTGTGTTTTAAAAATACCATGCTGGCTGCAGTGTGGAAAATGGACTGTCCTGTAACATGGGAGGATGTGAAAAGGCTTGTTAGAAGGCACTTGCAAGCCTTTGAGGGCAGAGCAGAGGCAAAGATGAAACCAGAAGCAACTGTGAGCAAGAGCAGGTCACTCAGGTAACCAGAATACTTAATTCACCAGAGGAAAATCAGGACTGTGACTTCCCAAGAGGTTGCCTTCAAAGCAGTCTCTGATGCCTCACAGGGCAAGAGACAGAGGAATGGACCCAGGAGAGGAGGCAGGGACAGAGGAGTTTTGGTAAGGTAACAGCAAAATTACCCAACGATACCAGGTAAGTATTTTGAGATTATGTTTTCTCTTTTAAGGTGAGATACTTAATTATTTTCTAAACTTCCTCTGATGTTTTTAATATCTCATATCAATGTAATTCATAAGGTTTCATTTTGTTGAAGATGGTGGCTAATATAGCTAAATTCCCAAGACTATACATAGCAGAGGAGAAAACTACAACAGCCCTAGAATTCAGTGGTACAAAGAATGCACAAATACTAGCCAATGACAACTTTAGAACCTGGTTAGTACTATGCTTTCATTGGAGATTGAAAAAATCTGTGTGCTCCTAATAAAAATTCATATAAAGGATTAGATAGTGGTGCAGTCTATTGATAAAAATACTTTTTCTCATTACAGTTTTAGAGAACCTAAAATTTCTACCGTTAACTTCATTAGTTATCATTTTTAATGATTTTGCATTGTTTTAATTATTTTAATAATTCTTAGTATGTTATAGTTAACAAATTTATTTAGCACAAATTTATTTAGTCTCTTATGTTACACTATAAACTTATACTTTATTATTTTCATTTCACAGGTAAGAAAAATTCAGAGACATGGAATTGCCCATTAAAGGTCACTCAGTTGGAAAATGGTTGGTAGATCACTAAAATCCTGGCCCTCTCCCTCTAAGACCAAATTACGTTTCTACCAGTCATTGTCTAAAGATATTGGTATAATTTTATTTAACATGGGAAAACAACTTATGGTAAGCAAGATCCTTAGGGGATGCAGCAGGTTTTATAGGGGGTGGAACAAGCTGGATTCTCAGGGTGGGAAGATTGGTGATATTTGGATGCTAGGCATTTAACAATTTTGTAGGACCCCTGGGATCCATTTGAGACTAACCTCTGCAGTCCAGGACCCTCACCTGAAAATCAGCACAATGGTCTGAGGCACCTTGGACCCTGCTCTGGAGGAAGTGGAAGTGAGCACCTAATCTCCCATTTTGCCCTTGAATGCACAAAGGGTGTTGTCTAAATATTAATAGACAAACTTGCAATTTTTTAATTGATATTGATAGATTTATCAAACTTAAATCCTACCACTGTTACACAATGTCACCCTTGAAGTCAACAAGCTACTCAGGTCATATATCTCTAAGAATCTTTGGACATTTTTCATGTCCCAGCCATTAACTGTCACTCTTGAACCTTCACCAAGAAATATTCTTTCCTCCTCTGTGATACCATACCAGCTAACTTGACAGGGAAAAATTTACTGTGCAAATGTTATTGCCAGATTAAGTACCCTCCTGTTGATGCCTTCCTCATAGCCCCTGAGGACCACCCTATCCATAATGCGGTCATAGCTAATTTGGACATTGATTTACCAGCACCTTTATGTCTAAATCAAGCCCAAACTAAAGGTCTTAAGGAGGTGCAGGCTTTTAGGGGGACAAAATTTCCACGGACATAGGCAGGATTATTGGGGTTGCACACATCAAGGTTCAGATTGATTCATTTAAATCTCTACCCCAACTTGCACCATACCTTCTTAACTAGTAGCTGAAAAAAAGGCTAAAACTAATACCTGAAAGGATAATAATTAAAGGATCCATCATACCTTACACAGCCCTTGTAACACTCCGATCTTCCCCATTAAAATTCCCAATAGGTGGGGTTAAAGGCTTTCTGCGGGACCTCAGGACATTATTAGAATAATCATTCTCTACATCCCTGTTGGGCTAGATCCAAATGTTTCATCTCTGGTGCCTCTTGAGGGGGCATATTTTACAGTTGTAGATTAGTGTTCTGTGGAAATTTCTTTAATGTTCCTTTAGATTCTAAAATTTAAATGAAAATAGTTGATACTTTTTTTCCCTTCTCCTGGGAAAATCAACAATATACTGGGCTATTTGCTCTAAGGATTTGCTGAGGCACCATCCTACTCTACATAATCAATCAGGACTTCAAGGACATAAATTTCATTGTGATTCTAATTTTATCTAATATGTGAATGACCTTTGTTGTGTTCTAAAGGTAAGGTCAACTCTGAGGCCTCCTAGGTACTTGTTTTAGCTCAGAAAGGACATAAATTTCCCAAAGAGAAGTTACCATTTCCTCAAAGTGAAGTTCGTTATCTAGGACATGATTTATCCTAAGACAGTGAATTCCTAATCTCTGACAGACCATGGCTTGTTCAGCTTTCCTACGCTAGTAACTAAGAGACAGTCAAGTGGATGTCTGAGGCTCACTGGCTACTCTAGGCAATGGCTTTGCAACTTTCCTGAAATTGTTATACCCCAAATGACTTAATTAATCCTTCGTAGTGGACCATCATTTCTGGGAATCTAAACATGAACAGAACTTCTGTGACTTAAAATTAGCCCTTCTATTACCACCTGCTCTGGGTTTGACCTTAATTATCATTAGACTTTCTATTTGTATATGAGAGATATGGATAAGCCTTTGGACTTCTGATTCAATTTCATAGTAATTACCAGAGATCAGTGGTCTTTCTCTTGAGCATCTAGTGGCAAAATCTACTCATCTTGTCTAAATGCATTGGTGGGAGCAGCTAAACTAATAGAGGTTTCTACTGACTTGATCCTAGGCTTTCCTTTAAATTTGCTGGTCTTTTGTGATATAGAGTCTTTGTTGCTGAAAACACACATTTACCAACAGGCCTGACCACCTATGAAATTCTGTTATTTTTCTGCTCACATATTTCCATATACCACTGTAATATTTTGAATTCTGATATTCTTCTCCTATAACTTGAAGAAGAGGAGATCCATGACCACTTAACCTCTAGGTGTGAGCTAGCTATACTCAAAATAGATTTGTTAGAAATGTTTTAGAAAACACAAACTTAATCTTCTCTCTTGTGGATCATATCTTCCAGCTGAAACAGAAAAATATCAGGCAGAAAGAATATGCTATAACAGATCTTACTTCTAGAATATGACTTCTTGCCAGTGGTGAAATCTGCCGAGATGGCAGTACTTCTTGTGCACGCCAGAGCTTGTTATTAGCAAGAGGTGAATACTTATACAGCTAAGATATACTTTTGGGGTGGTACATGATTGTGGAATGTTTTGGAACGAAAAGGGATGCTGACCTTACTAAGAACCCTAATTAAGAATGCTCGGCAACCTAACGAACTTTAGAGTGTTATAAAGCTTCCTAAGATGTCTTTTTTTTTTCCTAAGATGTCTTTTACAAAAGTAAGTGCTTGTACAAAAGTAGGTGCTATTATCAGAGTAGGTGCTTATAGCTACCATGGAGACTGAAAAGATGAAATGCCTTGGTTGATCATTATGCCAGGCTGGTAGACTTCCCTAAGAGTCTAACTAAATCTCTGGAAAGGTTCAAAGAGGCTATTATAGAATGCCTGCATCCAGCTAGTCAGAAAATAGGTACTGGTACAAATGTGGGTGTAAATTAGGTGTAAACCAGCTACACTTTTTCCTCTTTTGCTGGTTTAGAGTTACTTTTATCTGTGTTACTTATAAAGCCACTGTTCTTAATGCTGCTTCTTGCATCCTCAGTCATTCCTTGATATGAGCCCAGTACCATGCTATACTTCATCAGTGAACTGACAGCTGGGTTTGTGCATATTTTTATTTAGGAGTGTGTTAGTTCCCAGGGCTGCCATAACAAATGACCACAAACCAGGTGGCTTAAAAAAACAGCAATTTATTGTCTCATAGTTCTGGAGGCTCTAAGTCCAATATCAAGGTGTTAGCAAGATCTGCTCCTTCTGAAGACGATAAGGGAGAGTCTTTCCCTTGCCTCTCTCTCTCCTGGCAGTGGCCATGGGCTCAAGGCTACATCACTCCAAACACTGCTTTCATCACCTCATGGCATTTTCCCGTGTGCCTTTGTCCAAATCTCTCTCTCCTCATAAGGACACCAGTCATTGGATTAGGAACCACCCTGATGCAGCATAACTTCATTTTAATTGATTACATCTTCAAAGGCCCTATTACAAAATAAATTCACACTTAGAGGTTCTAGATGGGCAAGAATTTGGGGGGGCACTATTCTACCTAGTATAGGGGGCCACCCAGCTTCCCTTGGCTCCAGTACCTTGCAGTAATCAGTTGGTGTCCTGGGTAAATGAATTCAACCACTGGATGACTTTTTAGACAGAAACTAGCACAACAGGCCAAATAACCAGAAACCCCAAATTCCCTATAATGGTGTACCTAGAAAAAGAGGTTCTTACCTCCACTGAAAAATACTCAGCAATTTTCTGGGGAAACCAGCTTCCCTAATTAGACCTTTACAGAAATAGAACTTGAAAGGGGACTAGAGAACAGATGGTGTATATTTGGAGGTTATCTCATAAGTAAGATACACTCTGCTTTTTTTTTTAAAGATTTATTTATTTTGGAGAGAGAGAGAGAGTGCATGTGCATGTGTGGTGGGGGGAGGGGCCAAGGGAGAGGGAGAGAGAGTCTTAAGCAGACTCTGCCCTCAGCACAGAGCCAGTGCAGGGCTCCATCTCATGACCCTGAGATCATGACACTGAGATCACAACCTGAGATCACTACCTGAGCTGAAACCACCCAGGCGCCCCGATGCACTCTGCTTTTGATCCACCTAATGATCTCTACACTACAGATTCATCGCCGGACACAAAACTGTTCTTGATAACAACATATTGCAACACTATTTGACAATCAAATAGGTATATTTCAGCTACAAGTGGGTCATTGGCTGACCTCCAGTGACTGGTTTTGAATTTGTAGCACAATAGCCTGCTAGCTGTTACCTATAAACTGGGTAGCAACTCCTTATCTTGGTAAATGGTGTCTCCTTTCAATATAGTTCCTGACATCACTCAGGGTCTACGTTGGCCCATACATTTTTCCTTAGAAAAAGTAGTGATTCTAAAGAAGACAAGGGATAGTAGAGGCAGAGTGACAAATAGTGAGTTCGAGGCATCCAGGTACCCTTGCCCAAAGAGAATAGGACCAAAGAAAACCAGGAAAACTGAGAGGTAGTACTAGTTGGAGGGGAGAAAGTGATGACAAACATCAATTACATTATAAATAAATATTTTATCTTAATTACAATACTAATTACTTATTGTCTTAGTTCAGGCTGCTATTACAAATTACTATAGACTGGATGGCTTACATGACAAATGTTTATTTCTCTGTTCTGGAGGCTAGAAGTCCGGAATCAGGGTGCCAGCATGATGGGATTCTGGTGAACACCCTCTTCCGTGTTTCAGACAGCCAACTTCTTGTATCCTCACATGGTAGAAAGAGGGTTAGCTAGCTCCCTGGCCCCTTTTTTATAAGGGCATTAATGACCTCCAAAGGCTCTATTTCCAGAAACTATCACATTAGGGATGAGATTTCAACATACGAATTTTGGACGGACACAAATATTCAGTTCGTAAGACTTACATTGCAATTGGAAAATCCATATAAACATATCCTCTAAACTTTCTACTCTAAGTATAATCCTGTGGATGGATAGCATGGAGGCTTGTTAGAAATCCAGCAACTCAGGCCACAGTCAAGAACAACTGAATCAGAATCTGCACTTTAACAAGAGTCCCAGGGTGGCTTATATACGCAGTGAAGTCTGAGAAAACAGAGAAAAGTTTAGGTCACCCTTGAAAATTGAAGCAACTAAATCAACGCATTTTAGGTGAGTTTTGTCATTGCTAGAAGGAGGCAGCATACCATAGTAGAACAAAATCAGAGGATTCTGAGTTCAAGTTCTGATTTTGTTTTTCCATTTATCACCTGGTAACCATAAGCTACTCCTTATTTAAATTTTGAGCTTCAGTTTCACGTCAATACAAGATATATGACAACGTCTTGAGGGAGGTCTTAGAAGAGTTAAATGCAAATCTAGGTGAAAAGTGCTTTGCAAGCTATGAATTCTTATATACATGTAAATCAGTTAAATTATGTTATTTGGCAAGTACTTCACCCTAGAGATGGTTTACACTTACATTCATGATGATGGTCTGTTTTTAAATTATCCATCTGTGACCTTTAGGTGAGAAAATTTCAGTATGACTTCTATTTTCCAGATATTTTCGGCAAGTCAGTTGTTTGCTTCTGTGGATTTTCTTAGAGGAATAAGACTGCATGGACTGATTTCTTTTCCTTTTCCTTTCTCTTTCTTTTCTCTCTCTCTCTTTCTTGTTTCATTCGGCAATTACTTATGAGCATCAGACACTGTTCTAGGTATTACACTGGGAATACACTGGTGAATAAGGTTGACAAGTTTCCTGTCCTTATGGAACTTGTATATTAGTGGGGAAAACATTATTAAAAACAATGAGAATATATTTTCAGTTGGGTGATGTTTCTATGAATATACTAAAGTAGAATCAGGGCATAGATGGGATGGGGATGGAGGTATGTAAGTAGGTGAGGAAGAGAATGTTATTTTAGACAAAGTGGTCAGGAAAAGGCCTCTGTAGGAGTGATTTTCCTTCAGATGCCTAAATAAAATGAGAGTGAGCCATATTAAGATCTGAATCAGGAGGACTTTAGATGGAGGGAAAAGCAATTTTAATATCCTTCTCACTTACCATGTTTGAGAAAGAGCAAGGATGCCATTCTGGCTGGAAAGGAATGAGCAGGGAGGACAGTGGTAGGAGGTGAGGTTAGAAAGGAGGGCAGAGGAGACAGTCCATTTAGGGCCTAGTAGCAGGAGTAAGGAGTTTGGAGCTTTTCCTAAGTGTACGGTGGGCAGGAATTTCTGTTTATAAATAGGTATACTGCCATGTGTGCATTTGTCTGATTTGAACTAGTTCCTACAGAGTCTAGACAACTTTTGATAAACACCAAAAAAAAAATGAAGTGCTTGAGCCTGAGGCCCTGACCCTAAACTTGATTGAACTGGTCATGACGCTGCTCTGCCATGTCACCCTTCATGGATCAGGCAGATTGTTGCTTTCTTTGATTTTTTCTTTAAATTCATCAGGATTATTTTTAAGACCTAGAAACCTATCAGAAAATTTGTCCTAAATTTTTGCCCTAAAGGCTAAGCAAAGAAAGAGATTTATCAACTTATATAAAGGAAGAGCCTATGGGTAGCTTGGCTTCAGATGTGGCTTGATCTAACTCAATGACTAGCTTATGGGATCTCTCAGCTCTGTCTCAGCTCTACTCCCAGGCTTCACAGGGTTGCTTCCTAGAACCCAGCTTGTTTTTTTTTGTTTGCTTGTTTGTTTTTTTAAATGGCTATAGCAATTTGATTCTCAAATATTCTTTCCTTGCATTACCAGCTAAAAAAAGAAGAGAGCATCCCCTCTGATAGATGGCTTAGAATATGGCGGGAGTAGAGGGAGAAGAGAGGAAACTTCTTCCTCAGGAGACCTAGCAACTGTTTCCTTGTCTCATTGGATTAAATTCCATCCTGGGTCCACTTCTGAATCAACTTTATGACCAGTGAGATGATATTCTCTTACTGGCTTAGACCAATTAAATCCATTCCTAGAACTAAGGGTATCATCAATCCCACCCATACTGAATAGCTTAGAATGGGGAAAGAATTGCCTCTCTAAAGAAAAATCTGGGTGTCTTGACAGAAGGCTGTGGAGTCAGAGGAATCCATACTTGATGGACACCAAAAAATAAAACTAGCCCAGGACCGGGCACACTATAGCCTGTGGGCCAAATGCCACCCACCACCTAGTTAGTACAGCCCAGAAGCAAAGAATGCTTTTTACATTTTTAAATGATTGAAAAAATAAAAAAGTTATATTTTGTGGCACATGACAATTATACAAAATTTAAATTTTGATGTCCACAATAAAAGTTTCAGTGGAACACACTTATGCTCATTTATTTATACATTGTCTACAGCTGCTTTCATGCTACAGTGAGAGTAGTTGCAATAGAGATCATATGGCATGCAGAACTTAAATAAAGCCTATTTACTGTCTGGCTCTTTAGAGAAAAAGTTTGCCAACCCAGTACTAGACCATCTCAATTAGCTTAAGAAAAAAAAATGGGGTGTGGGGAATACACAACTGAAAATTGCAGAGGTGGATACATTTTCAGGCCTGGCTAGAACTAGGGACTTCTAATGTGGTCCCCAAGATTTTTCTTTCTGTCTCGTTCTTATTCTCACTCTTGCTCTTACACCTTCTTCCTTTTCTGCCATCCCTCAGCTCTGCTTTTTTCTAGGTTGGTTTTGTTGGCAGGAATGTTCTTCCCAAGTGGTAGCAAATGTACCACTAGCAGCTCTAGACTTAAATTGTTCTTACAGTTAGTGAACCCAGAAAGTGTATATTTCCCAAGAGCTTTAGCGAAAGCCCGGAGGAAAATTCTAATAGCTCTGCCTTGGAACTAGAGCTCATTGATGGAGTGGATCTCTGGGCCTGGGAAGGGAAGGATTTTGATTAGCCAGCCTGGGTGATGTGCTCAACCTTGTATCTGAGGTCCTGAGGCCAGAGTACAGATAGCCCCACTAGTGGAGAGTGAAAAATTCCCAAAAGGGAAAGATTTAAGAAGACGAAAAGTGTCAGATGTTTGCTAAAAACCCACCCTTTAAATTATTTAAAAGATTAATTTTGTTTTGATAGATATTAATCAAATCACTGATTTTATCTCAAGAAGCTTGTTTTAAAAAAGTATTTCAGTAGGTGGGTATGGTAAAAATGTGTTGAGGGGTGCCTATTTCAAATGTTGGAGAATTATGTAGGATCTATTCTGTGATAAGTAGCTGACATTGTAAAGTAGATTTTTTTCCCCCAGAGCCAGTTCAAGGGAATCTATGTCTGCTTATCCAGTCAAAGCATGAAACAAAAGGGAATGTTTTCACAGCAAACAGCTTTTCAGAGAGAACAGTTGCTTGGGCAGTTTTTAGGAGCAATGGGATTTAGATGTGGTGCAAAATACATAAGGCCCAAATACTTGATGAAACTTGTCAACACTTTTAATTCTACATCTGTTGTTGATCACACTGTGGGACTTGTTAATATGTTTATGATCATGTTGCCACAATGGAAAACAAATTGTCATGTCTAGTCAGGTAGGGCACCAGGTCCTTCATGTATATTTGATGACAAACAATTCCACTAAAACATGGCTGGGTTATTTCATTAATGTAGCTCATAGAAAACCTTGTGTTAGGTTTTGTTGTTATTTGTGCCCCAGGCATAAGCAAGTGAAAGAATTCAAGACATTTAAGCCAAGAAAATGGCATAGTAATTAGCTCCCCCATTAACAAAACATCAGTTTTGTGTGAAGTGCTAGTTAGGTTTTCAGGGTTGTCATCTCTCATCTGGTTAGCAAGTGAACAGAAAAGCTGGCTTTTTGATATGGAATGTGCTAGGGTTCAGGTACTTGCTAAGCACTTCTAGTTGTTAAAATTGAGAAAATACTGGGGGCTTTTACTATCATATTGCAATTAACATTTCCTATCAACACTAAAGTAAACCTTTTAGACAATAAAATAGATTTCTTCCCCTAATCTGTAATATGTCTGCCCTCCTCATCCTCCCTCAAGTTTGCCTTTGAATGAGGTATGAATGAAAAGTATAGTTACCATCCAGTATAGCCTGCTAGGCTTGAACACACCACACAGGAAATTTCATGCATGTCTTACTTAAAGTACTTCATACTTGGGGCGCCTGATGGTTCAGTCAGTTGAATGTCCAACTCTTGATCTTGGCTCAGGTCTTGATCTCACAGTTGTGAGTTTGAGCCCTGTGTTGGAGCCTACTTAAAAAAACAAACAAACAAAAAAACCCCCAAAAACAAAAATGAATTTCATGCTTAAACAGAATAACTGAATAAAATCCATTTAAAGTAATCAAAGAAAATGAAATTTAGAGTTGCACAGACAAGTGCCATCTGTAAGCTGTAGATAACTGAACTCCCATAGACTTCAGCAATCCCCGACCTCTGAAGGACCATGTCTGATCTACTTTTGTATACCAAGTGCCTAGCAGAGTGCCTGGCACACAACAAGCACCACATAAATGAATACATAAAACTTCGTCTCCCCATGCACACATCAATTTCCATCTTGTTATAGTTTTGTGTACGTCTTAACTTCCACACTAAAAGCCATGGTCCATGAAAGCAGAATCTGTTATGAGACACAATATAGTTCCTTTCATGTCGGGTATGCATGAAATACCTATTTTGAAGTGAAAATATGGCATTTATTACATCTAAAATATGTTGCTCATAGGAAATAGAAAATGGTGTATATATTTCTGATTTCCTTTTAATAATGGCTTATTTTCTCCTGAGAACTATTTGTTATTGTCTTCATTAATGATCTGGACAAGGTAGAGGGATTTAAGCAGATGGTACCCATAGCTGCTCTTTTATTCTCAAACATTTAAAATAAAATGAAGGGTGGGATAAAGTTGTAAAACAGGAAGGCACGGAATCCCAAGTTGAAATACTCCCTGGTGTTTTCAGCTACTTTATTTGGGAATGATCTTTCCCCTAATGTCTACTGGTTGGAAGATCAAGTGAGGAATAACTCTCTCAGATAGATACCTAGGTAGAAAGTGAATATCCTGATGAGACAAATTTTAAGAATGTATTTACGAGATTTGACTATGGGTAGAAAATAAGAAATGAGAGGTAATGGGGAAAATGAAAAGAATGGACACCTATAAAAACAATCCAGATGGTAGATATTATAGCCCAAAGAGGAAAAACCAAAACCAAAACAAAAGTTTCACAGAATTTTATAGTAAAATGTGACGAAGTAGACTCATGCCATTTGTGTTTTTAGTTTCTTGACTATAAACTCAATGAGATCAGGGCAGTGCCCATTTTTGCTTCCTGCTACAATGCCTGGCATATGGTAGGTACTTCACAAATATCTGATGAATGAATAAATCATTTCTACAGTCAGAAGCCTAGTCTCAAACTCTGCATAGCCTTTTTACTGAGTTATTAAAAATATGAAGACAAAAAAGCACCCAGAGTCACTGAACATTGGGAGGAAATTTAATAGTTTTTGCATTCCTTGTTTTGTTTTGCAGGGTTTCTCTCATTTGCAGTTTTGTCCGCCTTCTCAAACCTCTTAGTTTTTGTTTTTGTTTTTTTTTTTTTACATAAAAAATGTTTGCAAATACTTGCCAAAAGTATTGCTTAAGGAGAGCAACTTTCCTTTCAAGATCCATATAAACCTCTGGTAGTATGAACATACACTTTGAATAATTAATTTTTTTTAGATTTGTGTAACACCTTCCCACTAGAGAATATTGTTTTGGTTTAAGAATTTCCACTTTTTTGTAAACAGAACAAAATCAGTCTCCTTTGTGGCAAGGACTTGAAAAAAGAATTATTCCCAAATAGGTCTCATTAAGACAACAAAATCAGTTTACGTCCCAAGAGCTTCTCTCTCTGCACCATCTTGCAGCAATCCCATCTGTTTTTGACTGTTGGTGTAACAGTTAAAGTAATCTTTTAAGTTAATACACAGCAACAAGCTAATTTAGCAGACATGGTAAAACAATATGTTTTTGTAAAAGTTTGCTTGTCAAATTTGATGGAGTTTGACTAAGAAAAATGGTAAAGGAAGATCTAGCCATTAAGACTAATGTTTACCTTTACAATTAATATCTGTAACAGCAAAGGAAAGAGCCATCATAAACAGATGATTTAAAATGGATAACATGCTCCTAAATGCTCATTTCATGGGACATAGCCCAGCACTTAAATTTATCGTCAGTGAAATAATAAGATAGGCTCACTTGTGCTCCTGGTACTATGCTAGACTCAAAGAATAATGTCTTGAACTTCCTCCTCTTTCTTTGACCTCTTCCCATAAAGCATAAGGGTTACTAAGCACCAAACAAGTCTACCACCATTTTTCAAGCTGACTGAGCATTTAATATAAACAAACCTTGCATTTCTTTGCCTATGAGTAAAACCTTGCCAGAGTATTTTATATTGGCTAGTGTTTAAACATAATCATTAGTTTTTGCCTTCAAAATTATCTTAGCAAGTGCTATAAATTTAAGATATGCAAATATGCAGTGAACAGGTACTATCTGCAAAGTGAAGTGAAATATGACAAGAAGAGTAAGATTTATTTAAGTAATTTCTAATTTCACAAAGATTTAGGCAGGATGTTCATTTACCTCATTTGAAAATGAAGGGAATGATGTCCACATTGCCAATTTTAAAAGATATAAAGCACAAATAATGTAATTATGTGTTAAAGTATGTGTCAAGGACTATACAAATAGAGGATATTGTTATAATATCTGTAATTAATAATACTAAATAAATACTGCTAGATGTTTTCAAAATTCTTTTTAACTGGATTATTTTAACGCCTCAATTTCAGAGCCAAAGTTGTGGTGTATCCTGGAGTTTGGGGAAATTAGCAGGGACTGTATTTAGGTTAGATGATTTTAGTTCAAAGTATCAGAAATATTCAACTCAGTCTGACTTAAATAACAGATATTTGTTGTTTCACAAAACAAGCAGTCCAGAGTTATGGAAAGATGATCCAGAATCTTCTTTGCCATGCTTTTTCTCTGCCTACTCTCAGATCCTCAGACATGATTACACACAGAGGGAAAAAGGGAGGGACAGTCTCTCCCTGCCTCTTAATTCGAGTGAGGAAATCTTTCCGAGAAGCCCTCAACAGACTTTACCTAATGTTTCCTGACAAGAATGATGTACAAACCCGGTCAGTGTCAGTGAGAACAGGACTCCCAAGGCTGGCTTAGGCAAAGGCTCTACCCCTGGATCGTGCCCGGGGCCCACAAGCAGACTGGAGATTCCCTCAGAAGGAAGGGTTGGGGAAGAACATTGGGTGAATAACCAACAGAATCCACTACACCTGGGTCTGGGTTCTTTGGCCCCTTCTCACTGAATTTTAATTTATTCACTGATTTTTCATTTACTCACTTTAAATTTTCTCATTGTTTTAATTAACTCATGAATTTATTATTTCTCCAGGAGTGACTCTTGAACTTTAGATTCATGTTGCCAAGATTCTACTAGATCTCACAAATTTGATAAAATAAAACAAATCTCATCATCTAAACTTTTAAGCCTGTATATCCTTGACTTTGGCTAGTAATAGCACCATTTTCCCAGTGTGGCCACTTTAAAATCTAGCCTCAAATTCTTTGGCACTCCTCCCATTAAGGGGTGGGCTTTATATCCCTACCCCGTGAATTTGCATAGTTTTAACCTGCTTTGACCAAGAGAGTACAGTGAAAGTGATGGAATATGACTTCCAAGGCTCATAACAGGCAATGAATTTCTTCCTTATTATATTGGAACACTTGCTCTTGGAGCCCTGAGGCACAAAGTAAGAAGTCTGACTTTCTCAGGCAGCCATGGAGGGGCCACATGGATAGTCTCCAAGGAAAGACAGAGACAGAGAGAGCACCATAAGCTCTAGCCATTAGTCACACTAGACTAGCTTCCAGACATGAGAGTAAAGAAGCTTCCAGATGATTCCAGCTCCCAGCCATCAAGTTAATCCCAGTCATTTAACTCTTTGTGGCTGAAGCTCCAGACATTGTAGAGCAGGGATAGGCCATCCCTACTGTGCCCTGTTCAAATTCTTGACCCACAGAATTCATGAGTGTGGTAAATTGTGTCTTCCAAAGATGACTACAACAAAACTTCCTATGCTAGATGTTCTTTTGCACTGGCTCTCCTATAGAGTGGTGGGATCTAGGTCCCCTACCCTTCAATCTGGATAGGATCTCAACTGCTTTATCATAGAGTACAGAAGAAATGCTGTTCTGTGGCTTCTGAGGCTAGGTTATAAAATGCCTTGCAGCTTCTGCCTTGGTCTCATGCTCTGTAGATGCTCCCTTTTGGGATTCTTCCACTCAAAAGTCCAGCCATCATGCTGAGAAGCATTCAAGCCACATGGGGAGGCCACATGTAGGTGCTGTAGTCAGCCATTCCAGCTGAGTCCAGTTTTAGAATCATCCCAGCCCAGGTAGCAGATATGTGAATAAACAAGCCTCCAAATAGCTCTGGGTCTAGCTGTTCAAGTCACTTCCAGACATTAGAGACTTCCCAAATGGGGCCCCAGACATTGTAGAATTGAGACAAGCCATCCCCACTGTGCCCTCTCTAAAATCCTGCTATCTTGTTGTGGATAGACAGATGAGCAAATGGATGGATGATGGATGGATAGTCGTGGATGCCCAATGTCCTGCACACACAAACTGCTGGGTGGAAACGTTTCAGTGAGCATGGCAGCCTGTGGCAGGAGCATATGTGTGTCTGTGTGGACAAAATCTTTACACTTTAAGGTTTGGAACTATTCAAGACAAAATGTTATGGAAACAATGAAGCCAAGCACAGAGCCACATCTGGATTCCAAATTTCAGGATGTGTGGAGGGCTGTGCTTGAAGTCCTTGATGAGTTATCTATTCAGGCCTTGGTTCAATAAAGCACTGAGCAAGCTGGAAAAAAATATAATCTAGTAGTACATAATTTAGTAGTACACACAATCTAGTAGTACAATAAAATAATTGTTGTTTTGCAACATCGAGTTTGGGGTGGCTCATTAGGCAGCAATGGATATCCGAAACAGTAAGTATAATTAGTTGGTTCTTGTCTTAAGCCATTAAGGCTTGGGATGGTTTGTTCTGCAGTAATAGACAACAGAAAACCAGCTACGCAGGGTTGAAAATATTTCACTCTCCCTTTTCTTTCTCTACATGTTCATTCAGAATTTTTTTTTTTTTAAGATTTTGTTTATTTATTTGACAGAGGGAGAGTGAGAGAGTATAAACGGGGAGTGGCAGAGGGAGAGGGAGAAGCAGGTTTCCTGCTCAGTGGGGCTTGATCCCAGAACCCTGGGATCACGACTTGAGCCAAAAAATGATTAACCGACTGAGCCACCCAGGTGCCCCACACTCAGAATTCTTCTTCCAAGAACTCTACTTCTGCTGTGTTCCTTGAATTTATCTACTCCTTTTTATTACCACTGCCACTGCTTTGTTCAGGTCTTTTGGCCCTTTTTCAGTTAATTACAATAGTCTCCTAACTGATCTCGCTGCTTCCCAGCTCTCCTCCCTACAATTTCTCTGTACCCTCTGCCCAGTCTATCCCATACACTGCCACCAGGGTTGTCACTGTAAACAGGACTGAATGATCATACTGTGCTCCTGCTTAAGAACTTGCAGTGACTCCCCACCGCACACCGAAGAAAGTCCAGAGATTCCCCACAATTTCATGTTCTAGCCAGAGCAGTTGTATAGCTCTTCTCTGCACGTGTCTCTCTGTCTTTACTCAAGATAATGTCTTTTGCCCTTCTTCTCCAATGTCTACTCCTCAAAGTCCAGTTCAAACCCCACTCTTCCAATATGGTCACTAAGGCGTCCTAGATCTCCAAAGGATAGAAGTTTCATATCCCTAGAATACTTCATTTGTACCACTAATAAGGGATTTATCATATCTGCCTCATATTACAATTATCTTTGTAAGCATTATGTCTTCTCTCCCCATATTGAGATTTCCCAAAGGCAAGAATTATGTTTTATTCACCTTAGAACTTCTAACCTGGGGCGCCTGGGTGGCTCAGTTGGTTAAGCGACTGCCTTTGGCTCAGGTCATGATCCTGGAGTCCCTGGATCGAGTCCCGCATCGGGCTCCCTGCTCGGCAGGGAGTCTGCTTCTCCCTCTGACCCTCCCCCCTCTCATGTGCTTTCTCTCATTCTCTCTCTCTCAAATAAATAAATAAAATCTTTAAAAAAAAAAAAAAACTTCTAACCTGGAGCATCGCGTAGTCATTAATAAGCGTTTGCTAAAATGAATGGAATCATTGGGGCACTTGGGTGGCTCAGTTGGTTGAATGTCTGACTCTTGGTTTCTGCTCAGGTCATGATCTCAGGGTCGTGGGATGGAGCCCCACATCAGCTCCATGCTCAGCACGGAATCCGCTTGAGATTCTTTTCCTCTCCCTCTTCCTCCTCTTTACTCCCCCGCTCCCCATATATAAAATCTTTTAAAAACATGGGTGGAATCATTTATTTATTCTGTGTGTTATTAGGAGACTCATTTATCATACATTGACCCTTCAATTAACTCCTTGTATTAGTTCCCAGAGCTGCCATAATAAATTATCACAAACTTGGTAGCTTAAAACAACAAACATTCTCTCCCAGTTCTGGCGGCCGGAAGCCTGTAATTGAAGTGTTGACAGGGCTGCACTCTCTTGGAGGTTCTAGAAGGAGTCTGTTCCTTGCCTCTTGTAGCTTCTGGTGGCTGCCTGACATTCCTTAGTGCTCCTTGGCTTGTGGCCACATCACTCCAATCTCTGCCTCTGTCTTTACATCACTTCTTCATGGGTCTGTGTCCAATCTCCTGCCTCTATTTTGTAAGGACCCTCTTCAAGATCCTTAACCCAATATCATTTACAATAGAAAGTACTGTTCATTGGTTCCAGGGATTTGATGTGAGTATCTTTGGGGTCAGTGGTGGTATTTTTTGGCCTACTACACTCCTTAAAGCTACTGAGATTTGCTGTCTTTATTATCTCTCTTCCTGCTTTTGTTGATTTCCCCCCCTTTCCTCAGAATTCTTATTGAATTGTAAATATTTGCAGATCCTTTTTTAAGTTTGCTTTTTGCTTTAAATCTCCTACCAACTCTTCCTACTTCTAAGTATGATGAATAGTTATCCATTGTATGGGATATTTTAGTGGCAGTAAAATATAAATTTTATCTCATCGGTCTCTTCCTGGCTTTCATTAACAACTGTTGGAACAAATGTAATTTGTTTGCTGCACATGCCTGCTGAGTCAGCTTTTGGATTTCCAAACAAAGCATAAACTTCAAAGAGCATGGCAAGCAAGCCCATTATCTCTTTTATAGGCAAAAAGAACCAGAGGAGAATAGTAGTTAGAAATCCCTCATCTGCATGTAACAGAAAACCAACTCACAATGGCCTACATAAATGGGAATTTGTTGTTTTTACAATGTTGCTGTTGGCCAATTGGCTGAGAGGTCAGTTAATGATCTCTTAGATTCTCATGAATTTTCCTCAGCATCAAGAGATGACTTCCCCAGCAGCTCTCAACATCCTATCTATATTCAAGGCAGGAAAAAGAGTACAACACTTGTTATATTTGCTTCTGTTAATAAGAATAAAAAAGGAAATGCCTTTCTAAAGTCCTCAGCAGACTTGCAGTTTTAATTTATTGGCCTGAACTTCTCATGGTTTTAAGGAAAGCAAGGAAATTAGTATTTATCCACTATAGTGAAGGTGGCAAAGCAGAAGCAGAAGGGCTTGGACTATCTTGCCAGAACAGCCAAAAACCAGATTCTGCCTTAGAGTTAAAGCTGATCTTGTTATAGAATTAGCATCCTGAGGCTTATTTATTAAAGATAGAACTGGTCCTGAATTTTAAGTCTCATGTAAGTATTGACCACAGAAAGCACTTCTTAAATATTAAAGTTTATTTTTTTAGAGATTTATTTATTTATTTTAGAGAGGGAGGGGGAAAGAGAGCACATGTGTGCACATGAGTGGGAAGAGGGAGCAAAGGGAAAGAATCTTCAAGCAGACTCCCCACTGAACATGGAGCCCCACAGTGGGGCTCGATCTCACAACCCATGAGATCATGACCTGAGCTAAAACCAAGAGTTGGATGCTCAATTGACTGAGCCACCTCCAAAAACAAAACAAAACAAAACAACCTACAATTTAGTTTTCATCACTTGAGCAACCTGCCAGAACACCTCCTTTCTTTCTTGCAAATGACAAAATAATCACATCAAAGAGCTTCGTTTGCTCATGAGAGTTAAAGGATGACTCTATGTCAAGAATTGGGAAGGTCCCAAGATTTTACCGTACTTGCAGGGAAACAAGTTAGCTTGCCACTTACAAGGATGCTGGTAGAAGACATGAGACTTCTGGGTTAAAGACAAAGGACTTTATTACTCATAGCATTAGCAGTAGCTGGAATATCAGCATTTTCTTGCTCCACATTCCTTGATTCCCCTGAACCCCCATTCCTACAGGGAGATGTGGAAAGGGTCAGAGAACATCTGCATATTCATTGGGTTGGAGTAGGAGCCCTAAGTTTATGGAACCCAAATCTTTTATACTGAGGAGTAAAATTATCTGCCCTTTGCTCTTACCTCTACCTTCCAAAGATGTTTGTTATGAAACATTCTTGAAATGGTAGTCTCAAACAAAGGCATTTGGTTCCTGTGCTTGCAAGACATGCAGAAATATTAAAAAAAAAAAACCTTAGGGAAACGGTCATCAGCATTCTAGTCCATCACACACACCTTTGTCTGCTTATTATGCTCTAATCGGACAGTACCACCACTATTATAAAAATAAAAAAAATTGGCTTGCATAAGACATACCAATTTTGGAGGCTTGCTAATTCTTGTTTTAATGTATCCCATGATGGTCATGTACTCTAATGTCCAGCCCCCTCATCACTTCCCAGTCCTTCCAAGGACTCTGTCCCATGGTTTCCAACATATCCATAGGCACTTTCACTAGTATTGAGCGAAGTATTACTTTCAAATTTGTGTACTGAATAAGTTATTTAACTGAAAGACAAAGATTCTGACCTGAGCAAAGAGTATATAAATTATACTATCCGTAATGAGCATGGTACTAATTAAATCTTTGGACAACCGGGAGGTAAGAATTTGTCAGCTTTGTAAGAAGAATGATGAATGATTTGGGGCCATGGTATGCCAGCTTGAATTAAATGGATTCTGGATGAATCTGATTGTAGAAGCTTCAAAGAAGGTCATCTTTAACTAGGCAATATAGCTGCCCACTGACAATAATATTGGATTTCTGTAGAAAACATAGTATGTTACTAGCTGGATGCGACTTTTTAATTTTTTTCTGAAGGCTGGAAATAGATTTTAAAAAGTTAAATTTACTCTATTTTACCACAGGTACAGACCAAATTCTTTGTTGGTGGTAACATCTCTGGAAAAAGAAAACTATCCAGTTATCCTTTAAGATACAAAGGAAATCATATAGTTTATATGGTAGAGAAGACCTGTCAACATTTTATTAAGCATATATGAAAAATATATGCTTAAGAGCTTCCACTAGAAATTTCAGTAGTACCAGAAAGTAACAGTAGTAGAAAGGCATTCATTTTAAGATCAGGACACACTCTGTAACATTGTTTGGCAGTGAGCATTTAGTGAGTGGTCGTCAATCAGTCAGTCATGATTCATGGTCAACTGAAAGGCCTTTAAAAAATTTGGTTCTGCATTCCAGGCTCCAGTCCCTTCATTTATCAGGAATCATGCCTGAGAAAAGAATGTATCTGGAACGGTAGCCTCTTCCACCATACTCTTCCAACATCTTTTTGATGGATTCCTATGGAGATCCCAGATGTTCAAGGATTTGACAGGTAGCTTTTCCCCACAAGAGGTCAAGGACCTTGTTCTGAACAGCTATTTAGATGAATGCTTCCACAAGCGTGCTGATGTATCTGACTTCATACATTCCTGTTCTACAGCCAGTTCTACTTTCTTACCAGCCACTCTCTAAACCACATACCTCCCTTTACACCCCCTGGCTTTGCTTATGCTGGTTTCCCCTGTTCAGACAACCCTGCCGTCTTCTTTCTACCTGTAGAAGCCCGTTATTTTCACCAACCCAAGGCTCACCTTACTTCCTCCAAGATTGTCCTTTCTTTGCCTTCCTCAGCGTCATGGTTATGCTTTACTACATCATCAGCTCACATTTTGTTGTTGCTGTATCATTTCTATCTATTTTCTACCCCCCCCAAAAAAAAGTCTCAGTGTCTATTTTAATGCTAGGGACTTGATGTTTAAAAATCTTTTTCTTACAAAATGAATGCCTTGTAAGTCTGCCAAGAGCCAGGAGGTGAAAGCAAAAGCAAGAAAAAGCAGTCTGATCACTCTGAGATCAACAGAGCGGCTGAAGAGATTTTCACCCTCGTGTGAGTTATGCTCGCTGCAATCTGCCAAAAACAGGGAAGCTTGATGTGACAGGAGTGCAATAGAAGGATTAAAAGCAGTTTCTTTTCCATATTCTTAGGAAACACGAATTCAGTTTTTTTCATGGAGATAGTGGTGCTGGGTCGATGTCACCTATCTGAGGGTGGTGCTGTATACTAGGATGATGGATGGCCATGCTTTTTTTCTGGAGCAGTGTTCTATCTGCACAAAAAAGGGAGTCCTCACACCTATACTGCCTGTTTGGCAAAGGAGGAGATACATTTACACAAGCCAGTGTGAGCAAAAACAGGAGAGGATGTGAGGAGAGAGGGGTGATCCAAATACATGTGTTTATTGAGCCAAGAGATTGAGGGAGAATGTGCGTTTTAAAGTTGTAGTTCTCGTGAAATAAGTCAAGCAGAGAAAGTCAATTATCATATGGTTTCACTTATTTGTGGAACATAAGGAATAGCATGGAGGACATTAGGAGAAGGAAGGGAAAAATGGGCGGGAGGAATTGGAGGGAGAGATGAACCATGAGAGACTACGGACTTTGAGAAACAAACAGAGTTTTAGAGGGGAGGGGGGAGGGGGGATTGGTTAGCCCTGTGATGGGTATTAAGGAGGGCACGTACTGCGTGGAGCACTGGGTGTTATACGAAAACAATGGATCGTGGATCACCACATCAAAAACTAATGATGTATTGTATGGTGCCTAACATAATAAAATTTATAAAATAAATAAATAAATAAAGTTGTAGTTCTCCACCTTTAGGCACAGAAGAAACGTAGGTGGAGCTTATAAAGAAAAGATTCCTGAGCCTCAAGCCAGATCTACTAGATAAGAATTGGGGGGCGGGGCAGGAATCTGCATTTTAAATATTTACGAAAAATTAGGAGGTTTTTATCCAGAAGGTCTAAAGACCACACTTTAAGAAGTAGCATGACTTTGGAAGACCACTAAACCCGCTTCAGTCATGTTTCAGCAGTGTGGACCTAAGCATTCTAAGCCTGGGTTTTCAGTCCAAAGAAAGTAATATGGACTCATCTCCTGGGGCTTTTAAGAAGTTTGAAGCAGTAGAAACTGCGTGGTGCCTGGCACAGTGTATCTTTGGAAATATTTAGAGTTTTAACATTTTAGAAAAGGTAATGCATGTATTTATCTAAAATAATCCTCCATTTGAAGTGATGTGGATGGGCAGAATCTCTTTCACATGGACTGGCATGTGCAGTACAAGGTTGAATGGCCTTTCTTTCATTTCTGTATTTGTGGTGATGCAAAAGCATCCGGCATTACAAAATTAACTGGGGAGAAGATAATCTGCTTATTGTAAGCATCTCCATCGGCTGGTTTTTTCTTCTTCCTTTTTTTGTGGAAATAATAGAGCTGAGAATTAAACTAGCCAGTAAGAATTTTAAATGCCATACTGGTTCAGGGCAGTGGTTTCTTTAATAATGTAGAACTGAGGGGATATTCTGGGAGAGCACAAAAGTCTCCTAAGAAAGCTAAATTCAAAAGTTAAAAAAAAATTATCCCAAACTATTCTTTATAACCTATTAAGACCCAATTGTTACATGACTTTATATAAGCCTTTAAATCTCTAATAATACCTCCTTGTGAGACACTAATATACAAAACCTAACACTTGAAAAATGGATAATTTTGAAAAAGATTGAGTCTTTGGAAAAGTAAGACAAATTTAACTTTAAATCGCAAGCTCCCCCAGTACATTTAATATGACACTACTTACCAAAATTCAAATTATAACATTTTTTCATGTGCATTGCTTTTATAAAACATGACATACTATATTTAAATTTTCAGTTTATAGAGTCTGTTGAATAGCAAACTGTATTTTTATTCTATCAGAGAATAGTATTTTCTTATTTTATGTCTCTTGCTATATTGTTCAAGTTTCAAATATTAGTTATTTTTCTTTACTCAGTCTTGCACTTTAGCATTAATCATCTCAGGGTAAGGGACCACAGCCTTTTTAACTAATCTTCCAAAGAAGCCACGAATCCGTTGGGTTATTTTGGTTACTTTCCTGGACTATTTCCCCAATGATTTTTTTTTTTTTTTTTAGTGAAGTAATAGAATGTGATGCCTTCATTTTGGCTTTTTGGGGCAGAATTTGTGCCCCCAAATATGCCTCTTTGGCATAAGGGTTATTTTAGGCTGATTATTTTTAAGAAACAACAGAGGCAGGTAAGGCTCTGAAAACTGAGCAGAAGTTAGTCTTTTGTAAGAGACACTTGCATTTATAAGGGAAATCTGCATTTGTTAGGATGTGTCCCATGGTGTGCCAGGAAGACCAGGAAGATGGGATGACCAAATCTCTAGAAATTTACCAATGCAGAAGGCACAACAAATCTGCACACCCTTGTTCACTGTTCTTTCCTGGTAACCTCCCGTAAGTGGCTCCTCAACCCCCAACATCCTTATTTTGTCTTTAGCTGAGGGTGCTATTTAAGGTAATGGTCTAGGCTATTTCGGAGAGTTAATTCCATTTTCTTGGTTCTCTATAGGAGGTATACATGTTTTTAAACTTCTGTTTCGTTTTTGTTTGTTTTCCCTCCCCCACCCCTTCGCCATTAGTCTGTCATTTATTTATCAGCCAGGAACCTAGAAGAATAGAGAGAAAATTATTTTTCCCCAAAAAATGCATTTTGACAAATCTTATTTGACAGATGATTTCTTAAATACTAAAAACACAAATTACATTTGTTTCATGAGTTCAAGGATAAATAGCAAAAAGGCATTAATGGCATTCAATTGCATATTTTCAGAACTTGCTTCCTTATTAGGCTATTCAGCCTGCAAAATAAACTGAGTTTGAATCTAAACTTATATACAGTTGATCCTTGAACTACGGGTAGGCTTAGAGGTACCAACCCCATAGTGGAGAATCTGCATATAACTTTTGATTCCCCCCAGAACTTAACTACTAATAGCCCACTGCTGACCAGAGGCCTTCTGATAACATAAACAGTTGATTAATATATTTTGTTTGTTTTATGTATTATATATTGTGTTCTTAAAGTAAGCTAGAGAAAAGAAAAGGTTTTTAAGAAAATCACAGGGAAGAGAAAATACATTTACAGTACTATAGTGTATTTATCGAACAAAATCCACCTGTAAGTGGACCCGTGCAGTTCAAACCCATGTTGTTCAAAGGTCATGTGTTCTGAGAATATTAGAGTTGGAAAAGACCTTAAAGGTCATCTGAGCCCTATTTTTACAAGAAGAATAATTCTAAAATTCCAGCACATCATTTTTGCCATTTATTTTCTTAAGCCTCACTGTTTACAGATATCTTTGTCAGCCTAGCTATTAATAGTAAATCCCCATCAAGAGAACTATGACAGTTTTTGGATATTCCAAAGTTGTCACTTCCTTTGCATTGTTTCATATTATTAATCTTCAGAAATACGTTATTAATCTTCAGAAATACAGTAACTGTATCTGATATTTAGGTATTCCGACAGCAAATGTCATTCACCGTCACCAGTTTACATAGTTATTTCAATAAGTAAAGTATAATTAGGTAACAAATATCAAGATAGCTTAGAGATGACAAATGAAATATAATTTTAAAATGTTTAAAAATAGCCATTTTCTCATTATAAAAGTAATACTTGTCTTTTGGAAAGTTAGTATAGTGCACAAAAGCACAGAGAAAATAAATTTCTAAGAATTCCACCATCTTAAAAAAACAAAACCTTTAATAGCTTGATATATAGATAGAATGATAGAAATATATCTGTACAATATTGTGTACTTATGCACACATTAAAAATATTTTCAACTTTAAAAGTTGATACATATCCATCTTGAATTATTATTTTAGTAAAGTCTACACCCAACATGGGTCTCGAATTCACAGTCCTGAGACTGAGAGTTGCATGCTCTTTGGCACCTGGGTGGCTCAGTCAGTTAAGCGGCTGCCTTCTGCTCAGGTCATGATTACAGGGTCCTGGAATCGACTCCGCATCAGGCTCCCTGCTCAGTGGGGAGTCTGCTTCTCCCTCTACCCCTCCCCCCTGTTCGTGATCTCTCTCTCTAATGCTCTCTCTCTCAAATAAATAAAATCTTAAAAAAAAAAAAAGTTGCATGCTCTTCTGACTGAGCCAGCCAGGAGCCCCTGCATCTTGAATTATTGATAGACACTTTTTCTGAGCTACAGTGGACTACAGTTTTAGATACTAGCATCTAAATCTAAATAATGGAGGTCAGACCTGAATTTTCTGTTATTATAGGGAATTAAATTTTTAACTGAAGTCCAAACGTCCATTTTGTGATCTAAATAATTACAAACATAATATTAAAACCAACTAGAAAAAAATGCATCCATACATTGGTTATCATAAAGTTTTTTAGTGCAGACAAAATGAAGATGAACATTTACATTAAAAACATAGGATTCAGTCGGGGTGCCTGGGTGGCTCAGTTGGTTAAGCATCTGCCTTCGGCTCAGGTCATGATCCTGGAGTCCCGGGATCGAGTCCCGCATCGGGCTCCCTGCTTTGCAGGGAGTCTGCTTCTCCCTCTGACCCTCCCCCCTCTCATGCTCTCTCTCTCTCATTCTCTCTTTCTCTCTCAAATAAACAAATAAAATCTTAAAAAATAAAAGAGCATAGGATTCAAGAAAGATTCAAAATTTAGGTTTTAGAAGGATTTAATGGGGGAGCCCCTGGGTGGCTCAGTCAGTTAAGTGCCTTCGGCTCAGGTCATGATCCCAGGGTCCTGGGATCAAGTACCACATCGGGCTCCCTGCTCAGTGGGGAGCCTGCTTCTCCCTCTCCCTCTGCCCACTGCTCCCCCTGCTTGTGCTCTCTCTCTCTCTCTCTGTCAAATCAATTAAAAAAATTAAAATCTTAAAAAAAAAAAAAGGATTTAATGGGCATTAGAGATTTAGGGTCATTTGTTGTTTTTAATAAAAATCCTGATGTAAGTTGATTTTACTTACATATTTTTCTCATTGCAGTTTTTTTTTAATTAAAAATAAAGTCTCCTGAAATATTGGAGATGGGCTTTTTTCCCCACATTGCTTGTACAATCATATCTGTTTTTGTGCTAAGACATTAGAAGAGCTTTGGAAGTGAGAACAGCCTGTAATTTCCTTGTTCCTCTACTTGATTCTTCACCTTCTTTAAACTTTTCTGTTATCTGTAGGGAAGGATTTCATTGCTTTTATCATAACCCCATACCTCAATAGTTGGCCACCTCAAGCGGTTTATCTTTTACTTTTTCTCAGCATGGGGAAATCACTGTCCTTTCTGATGATTTCTTGATCAGCCTCCAGCTTGCTTTTTAATCTTCTCTTCCCCTGCTGTCTCCCCCAGTTCTCTTCTACTTTGCTGAAAAATAGTTTAGGAATAGGATTTTGGAGGTCCCTGGAGAGGCTTCTAGAATTCCATAGCAAGGTTAAGACTGCTGCCAAACCCTCACCTGCCTACCTCTGCAACCCAATCTGGTCATTATAAACCTAGTAGCGGAATGACTTAGGGCTGGTGATGGGTGAATAATTATACTCAGTTGCAGGGAGTACTTAGATGCTTGAGAGATGACAAAACCATACATGCCATTTCTTTTTGCTCCAAAGTTTCTTTCAGTGAGAGAAAAAGCAGTATCCTCTTGGGAAGGAAGTTGCAAACTATCTCTGAAAGCAAAGTACATATAAGACAAAATTTCCAGCATGCAGTGGAACAGGGATGGTAACTCAAGAGTGTGCTGTTCAGAATAGAGTTCTAAATACAAACATGGAAATGATGTTAGAAATACATTTAGGAAGTTAGGAATCTTAGAGGACATCTGAGAAGAGTTTAACATTTGCATAAAAGGAATTTGGGGTCACATCTCTATAAATAGAATACTCTCACGGTAGTTATATAGTTAGTTATAGTCTTAAGTTAAGCTTAATTACAGTTCATTTAATGAGGACACCCAGGCCTGTAAGAGGTGAAGCAATTTCCCTAATTCACATGAGTAGAAACTTTGATAGTGTTGGGATTAGAACCTGTGTCTCCTGTCTCTTAAGTGTGTTGCTTGCCTCAATATTATTCTTTATAGAGGAAGAAATGGTCTATTTCTTTTCTCCGTGTTTTTCTTTATTACATTTATCCAGATTCTCAAAGGGTTAACCCATTCTGGATCTAGCATAGTGCAAATGGATCTCCTCCATTGACTGTGTAAGATAAATAGTCAAAAATGATGACTTTCAGATAAGACAGACTTAAGTTTTAATGGTGTCTGTGCCACTCCAGAATCACGTGCCCTGAGTTCATTTTCCTCTCTCCACCTCACTCTCCACGTCGGTAAGATGTGGAGAGTCAGAGCTCCCTCAAATGTAGGACTGCCTCACGTGGCATGAATGACATGTTGTAATACATACAAAGTGCTCAGTCCATTGTCTGGCCCTTCTTCTGTGACTCAATATTATTCTTGTTGCAGCTATGTTTCTTGCCACATCACAACATGAATTATTTCCTCTGTAGGAATTAAAAGCAATAATAATAATAATAGAAAGCTTTAATCAAGACTTAAAATCTGCTTTGAAACCTTAAATTGCCAACAGAAACTGTGCTGATGCATTTGAATGTAAGGCGAGCTACAGTTGAAGAAGCAATATGTATAAGAAGGCTCACAAAGAGCCCCTCAGCGCATGACTGTCCAAAGAGGTAAGCAAAAAGAGGACTCCTGCGGGTGTCCTGGAGAACCAGACTCAAATAGCAAATCTCTGTATAACTGCAAAGGTTTAGGCAAAGGGGCATTCTATGCACAGGGTAGAGAATATGATGTAAAGAGCCATCAAATATTATGAGATCCCTCCCCTGCAGCACATAAACAAAGTGAGGTAAAAAACAAAACAGAAAGTCTGCATGATAATCCTCAGCAATACACTGCTTCATGAAAGGGCATTTTAGTTCAAATGTAGGACGCTGTGCCAAAAAAACTGAAGGCAAACTGGCTGAGCCAAATTAGAACAGAGTAAAAGATTTGTCATACCTTTGTAATTCACACAGCAGCAAATTCAGCTCGACCACAAGCTGTCCAGATGTTGGCCATCTGACTCTTTATAGCTGTGGTCTGTTTTTTCTTTAAAGCCCCCTTTCCTTTTTGTGTTCCCAGACACTTGGCATTTCTCTTGAAGTGGACCCAAGTTGAATAAAGAAGAATTAGTCTTCTTCTCAATTTTCAGGACAATATCTCTTTAAGAGAACTATTTTGAAACCTACATGGTCTTTGATTAAATTTACATCATGGCAAGGAAATTTAGCCAAGTGATTGATAGGCTTGCAGTCAAACAGGTCTAGAGCAGAGTCAGATCAGTCACTTACGGGTTGTATGAGGTCAGGCAAGTTATTTCATCTGTCTATTCCTCAGTTTCTTCCACTTTAAAATGGAGACACCAACAATAATACAATAATACCTATCTCGTAGGATTCAATGTGATAATGTATTTAAAACATTAACTACTGTGCTCAGTGCATAGTAAGCTCTCAATAAATGTCAATTATTTTTGTTACTTTTCTATTATATTTTAAAATCCATTTTGCACCTGAGACCATGACTTCCTATGAGTTTCACGGATAAAAATTTCCAAAAGGAGGGAGATGAAGGTACAAGCACTGTGTGTCAATTTATTGGTGATTCTACAATTTAGTAAGTGCTGAATTCAAAAGAGGATGCAGCTCTACTTTGGAGATCTAAAGAACATGTGTGTGCCTACATTTGTATCTCAGCACTGGCATTGGATGTCTGACCATTCGTCATGGTCACAGGGCAAGATGAACACACCTTCCTGAGTCTGAAGCCAGTTTTCTCCATTCCAATCAGGTTAGCCTCATCCATTCTTTACGAAGAGGATGACTTGGAAACTATGAGGAAGACGTGGAACTAAACTCTTCCCATTGACTAGAAGGGTGAGGCTAAAGCAAAAAGTTGTGCTTATGATTAGTGTATGGAGAATAGGTCATTTTATAATTTTGAGTTTGTTTTCCTCTTTTGAAAATGATGAAAGCAAATCACAAATTTCAACTACTGTTTAGGACAAACTTCCCTCACCAAAGGACATAGAGCTAACTCTAATGCACCAATGTAAGTGTTTTAGGGAAATCTAGAGAGGAGACTGGAGATGTTTTCTGTGCAGCAAGATAGAATCTTCCCCTTTGGTGATGTTAAATGTCAACATATTTTGACAGATAGCATAAGGTCTGACAGCACAAAAAGTGATCTTATTCAGTGACATGTATGGCAAAACAACAGCTGTGATTGTCTTAGGTAATGGGAAAATAATTAATGTATAATGCACAATGCTGAAAACATTTGCATTTGGTTATACAAAAATATAATAACATGCTTCCCTAAGTTTTTAAATATATGGGCAAAGAGAAGACTGTGGTAGTTCCCAAATCCAGCTGGTCATTAGGATTACCTAGAACTCTGCTAACAAAAATTCTGACTCAGGCGCCTGGGTGGCTCAGTCGTTAAGCATCTGCCTTCGGCTCAGGTCATGATCCCAGAGTTCTGGGATCAAGTCCCACATCGGGCTCCCTGTTCGGCGGGAAGCCTGCTTCTCCCTCTCCCACTCCCCCTGCTTGTGTTCCTGCTCTCGCTATCTCTCTCTCTGTCAAATAAATAAATAAAATCTTAAAAAAAAAAATTCTGACTCTGGCACTGTGCTTGAATGCTGTGATTGAGCAAATCTAAAGAGAAGCCCAGGATCATCTAGTTTGGGAACCACTCCCTGGACTGTACCATGTTTACTAGGTTTATCTTTATCTGAACTTCTTTATGGTGACTTAAACAAAGCTATTTGTGAGTTAAGATTTGTGTGTGTTGTCAGAATGATGACAATTGAGGTTTCAAATTAAGAACATGATGATGACCACTGTGGAACACTTGTTCTTCTCAGTTGTGAAATAATTGAAATTCATCAAGTTCATTCAGTGAATATTTACTGAGCACTTACTCTATGTCATGTACTGTTTTATGTGCTAGTGATACAGAGTAAATACAATACAAAAATATCCGTGTTCTCATAGGACTGACATTTTGTAGAGAGAGACAGAAAAAAATAAACACACAGAATGAATGGAAATAATGATAGGTTTAGTTAAGGGAGATGGTGAGTGCCATCTGTGTCATATATGATACGGATTTTAAATAAGGTAGTTAGGGAATGCCTCCCTGAGCTTATATTTGAGCAAAGATTTGGAGGTGGTAGGGGAGCTAGAAATACTGATATGTGATAGAAGGGAATTCCAGGCAGAGGGAACAGCAAGTGCAAAAGTGTGGAGATGAGCCTATTAAAAAACAAGCATGATGTATAGGCAAGTGAACAGAAGCTTTCAAGAAAGCCGTCATAGCTGTGCCAAATGTTTCTTGGAGGTGAAATAAGATGGGAATCCGAAGAGAGTGATTGTAAAAGAGAATGGGAGGGCAGAATTGGAGAAATGGAAAGACCAGGTAAAACTTTTGAGAATTTGCTATAAAGAGAACAGGAGATAGTGAGGTCATTGGAGAGGGAAGTAGGATTGTTTGAAGTTTTAAATTTTTTTCTAAGGATTTTTTAAAAAAAGATTTTATTTATTTATTTGAGAGAGAGAGAGAGCCTGCACGTGATCAAGGGGAGAGGCAGAGGGAGAAGCAGGCTCCCTGCTGAACAAGGAGCCTGATGCAGCACTCCATCCAAGGACTCCGGGACCATGACCCGAGCCGAAGGCAGTTGCTTAGTCGACTGAGCCACTCAGGTACCCCTTTCCTAACGATTTTTATTGATGATGGGAATGACCTAGTATAGGAGGGGAAAATGGATGATGCAGGAAAGGAAAAAGAGGGAATGGGAGCTAGTATGGAAATAGATGGGTTGGCTTCCCCAGGTAGGTGGGAGTACAGATCTCTCATAGTACATCTCTACATCTCTAGTAGTACAAGGAGGGTGGCAGATGAGGTATGAAAGGTTTCTTCTCATTGCTTCCATTGTCTCTCTGAAATAGGAAACGAGTCTCCAGCTGAGAGTGAGCATAAGAGAGCTAGTGTTGAAGGTTTGAGGAGAGGGAAGGCATGAAATAATTCTCCGGGAGATGCACAGTAAAAGCACTAGGGAAGTGGGAGGGAATGGCGGCAGCATTGTGGACCTTCATGAGGTTCATGGTCTTGAATTTAACGTCAGAAAAGTCAGCGTTGTTGTGCGTTTGTTCTCCAGCTACCTTCAGCAACAGGAACACAGGAGTAAAGTTCAAAGAAAGGTTCATTGAACTAGAGCTGTGATTTAGACCAGCCTGTATCTAATTTAACAGAATGCCATGGTATTGAGGGTGAATGCAAGGAAATGATGATAATGATTGACCATTGCATTTAAACTGGATAGGAGGGAAGTGAGGACATAAGAGGATGAGGTTACACCAGAAGGGTAGGTTTGATGGATTGTAGGTGGTGCTGTGGAAGGATGTAATCAGAGTTGTAGAGGGAGGGGATAGACTGATTGCAAAATATGGCCCTAATTTTCAATCCCTGTGTGGATCCAGCCCTCTCTTCTTGAATCTAGGCTGGCTTTGTGACTTTCATATCTGTTAATTCTCTTAGGTCCCTGCCTCTGTCATGAGAATCAGCCTGGGAGATGGGAAATCACGTGAAGCAGAGTTGAGTCATCCCATCTGAGGCCAACCTAGCTAGCCCACAGCCTACTTGCCAGCTAACCACAAATGAACAAGACTCTTTGAGATCAGCCCAGCTCAGCCCAGCAGAACTGTCCAATCAACACATAGACTGATAAATAAAAAGCTGTTATCTCAAGCCACCAAATGTTGGGGTTGTATAGTTATAAAAAATAGCTAACTGATTAAAAGGAGGGGCTAGAAAGATAGATGATAGTGATTAGAAAGGATATCCTTGGAAATTAAGGTGAGGGAGGGGTTGCAATCATTGATAGTGACTAGGCCTAATGTATGACCGTGGGCTTTAGTGGCTGAGGTAGAGTGGAGCGCAAGGTCATGGGAGGAGAAGAGTTTAAGGAACTGATCTGTTACATGGGCATCCTTTTTTGTTGTTTTTCTGCACTTTGCGGGGCAAAGCCTTCAGTCTTTCAACCATTAAAAATGACATTAGCTATAGGTGTTTTGTAGATGCCTAGTATCAGATTGAGGAAATTCTTTTCTATTCTTAGATTGGTAAGAGTTGTTATAAAGAATGGATGCGGGCTTTGTTTTTAAAGATTTTATTTATGTATTTGACAGAGACATAGAGAGAGAGCACAGATAGGCAGAGCAGCAGGCAGAGGGAGGGGGAGAAGCAGGCTCCTGCTGAGCAGGGACCCCGAGGTGGGACTCAATCCCAGGACCCTGGGATCATGACCTGAGCTGAAAGCAGCCGCCTAACTGAGCCACCTAGCTGCCCCGATGCAGGCTTTTCTTCAAGTGCTTTTTCTATGTCTACTGAGATAATCATATTTGAGTTTTAAAAAGTGTTATTTTTGGTGAATTTTCTTGGTTGATACTTAATATTAAGCCAGCCTTGCATCCCTGGGATAAATCATATTTGGTCATGATACATTGTTCATCTTATAAAATGTTGAACTATTTTTGTAAAATTCTATTTAAACATTTTACATCTATGTTCATGAGGGATATTGGTCTCTAGTTATTTTCTCTTGTGATGTCTTTCTTAAGTTTTGGTATCAAAATAATGATGGCCTCTAGAATGAACTGGAAAGTATTGCAATCCTTCATTTTCTGGAGGAAATAAATTAATCATTTCTCCATTCTGAAAAGCAGTGTAATGATATTACCAAACGTGGGAAATTAGATATTAAGTAACACACACCTCAACAATATAAACGTAATCCTAGTGTTACTTGTTTATGATAGTATTCTTAGGATTTTAAAAAATAGAACTACTTATGTGTCATATATAACATATTTTTTAACATAAGATATCATAATCCTTGTTCACATTTCCTTATAATTTTAAAACAAAATTTTAAATGTTTGCCTCATATTATATTGAGTAGATATATTGTAATTGTATATTTCCCTTAATGTCATAATTTCCCTTAATATATCAATATTATAAATATCCTGTGAAGAACATCTGAGAGCACATTATTTTCTAACATTTTGGATTATTTCTTTAGGATAAATACCTAGAAGTAGAACAAAAGCACAATATTTGTGACTATTTGTATGTTTTCATAGAATTTTTTAAAACAAAAATAGCATGCAAGAGTCCTTGCTTTGAGTGTGATTTGAGTCGTTAAATCTGGGGCAAATGCATTCAAATATGTAGGAATTAAAGTACTATTAAATATTTCATAATAGCAAACTGAGAAAAATGTTAACAAACTCCTAAAATACCCTGGGTATATTTACTGAATAATTTAACTTTGGCTCTCTCTCTTTATATTTTGTTTTGTTTTGGCTGATCAGTCACAACCAGGTGTTTTCACATTTTATTAGCTGAAGTACAGACCCTAGAGCTGCCCCATTCCCTTCCCCGCCTCCCCCCCACCCACGCCATCTCGGGGGCCAGGCCTTCCCAGAAGCCCCTGCCTTGGCTGCCAGGCTTTTCCTCTGTTGCTCCAACTGCACTTTAGGGCCCCACAGCTGCGACTCCTATAGCTTGATTTCAGTGGTGATTCAGTCCAGCCTCCCCACCCCCCCAACCCCGGTGGCCCGAGCCTCTCCCCGCTCCCTTTTGACCAGCACAGGATCCAGAAGTGTAAAGACCATGTTGGACCCGCCCAGCAGGGCCGGTTTCTCCTTCATGGTATCATTTTCTGTTAGTTGCACCTCAAATTTCTGCCGTGCTGACATGGATTAACTGAAGTCCTTTTGTAGCTATTTCTCCACCTGTACCTGTAGCTTTTTCTGAATTAGCTGGGCCATGGGCGGGGCGAAGGTCTGCGGGGAGCAGAGGGGGAGGGGTGCTGGGTCTCACATGCTGGAAGGTACCCGTGCTCACCTTCCTGAACTGGTGTTCTCCCTTCACTATTCTGGCTCAGTGTATTTTTAAGGAATACAACAAATCACTTGACATTTATAATTTTGAAAAATCCGAAGACATTTTTGGAGGCAAAAGACCTAAAACAATAATGGTTACAATAGATTGGTGAACATAAATCAATAGGTGTGCATTATTAAATGCACAGGTGAAGCATGGCAAGCTTTATTTTGTTACATATGGAAGGCTTGCAGGAAAAGCTTTTTATTCTCTAGCTACTTAAAACCATGAAATTCTGGGTGGGTCGTGCTGGCTTTGCCGGGACTGGGTTGGTCCTGCCCCCCTCTCCAAGTCCCGGCCCCTCCATAAAGCTGGGAGAGGGGGCCAGTCCCCGGTTCTGAGCACTTTGCGGTCCTCGGGTGCAGGCCACCATGAGCAAACGCAAGGCGCCGCAGGAGACGCTCAACGGCGGAATCGCCGACATGCTCACAGCCTCTTGCTGCCTTTGCAGAACTCGCAAACTTTGAGAAGAACGTGAACCAGGCAATCCACAAGTACAATGCTTACAGAAAAGCAGCATCAGTGATAGCAAAGTACCCACACAAAATAAAGAGTGGAACAGAAGCTAAGAAATTGCCTGGAGTAGGAACAAAAATTGCTGAAAAGACTGATGAATTTTTAGCGACTGGAAAATTGCATAAGCTGGAAAAGATTCGGCGGGATGACACGAGTTCATCTATCAATTTTCTGACTCGAGTTGGTGGCATTGGTCCATCTGCTGCAAGGAAGTTTGTAGATGAAGGAATTAAAACATTAGAAGGTGCAGAGTCCAGTGGTGACATGGATGTTCTCCTGACCCATCCAAACTTTACCTCTGAATCAACCAAACAGCCAAAGCTGTTACATTGTGTTGTGGAGCAGTTACAGAAGGTCCATTTTATTACAGATACTCTGTCAAAAGGTGAAACAAAGTTCATGGGTGTTTGCCAGCTTCCCAGTAAAAATGATGAAAAGGAGTATCCACACAGGAGAATTGATATAAGGTTGATACTCAAGGATTAGTATTACTGTGGTGTTCTCTATTTCACTGGGAGTGATATTTTCAATAAGAATATGAGAGCTCATGCCCTAGAAAAGGGCTTCACAATCAATGAGTACACAATCTATCCCTTGGGAGTTACTGGAGTCGCTGGAGAACCTCTGCCAGTGGATAGTGAGAAAGACATCTTTGACTACATCCAGTGGAAATACCGAGAACCCAAGGATCGGAGTGAATAAGGCCCATTCTTTTCAGGCCAGCTCAGCTCAGCAGGAGTCTTAATTTATTTCTTAACCTTTGCTATGTAAGGGTCTTTGGTGTTTTTAAAGGATTGTTTCTTCTTCATGCTTTAGCTTGCATTGTAGTCAATAAAGCCTCTCATACTACTAAAAAAAAAAAACCAAAAACCATGAAATTCTGAAAATAGGTTAGTCATCATTACGGGGTTGGGTGAGATGTTTTAATACTATTACTTCGTTCCTTATGATGATGTTTTCTAGGGATGTCACACATTTCTATGCCATTTAAGGAAGTTTATCTTGCTTTTGATATACCAACATTCATGGGCTTTCTGGAAAAGCAGATGAAATAAGAAAGGTAATTGATTAAAATACTATATTTTAAAGAAAAGGGTATATAATTTTGATCCCATTGCATCATTTATCTTCTTATCTGCTTTTATAAAATCACCTCCAAAAATATTTTAAATTTCTATATCTCTGCCATTTTGTTTTAAATCAAGATAGTTTTCTTTAGAATTACCATAAAAAATATTTGAAGTGAAATATGCTGTTATTGTAGTATTTGATATCATAATTGATTCATGTAACACTAATAGATTAACAGTGTTCTCTATTAGAATCTTTGTGAGATTTTTAAAAACCTGGCACCGCATGTTTTTTTCCTAATCAAAAGATGTCACTTTGAAAGGTTGTTGTAGTGATATTTTGTCAAAATTATGCATCTCATAACTTTGGAAAAGTATTTCCCAAAAGTTTAACAGCAGACAGTTGTGACAACCTTGAGAATGAGCCTTGCTGATCTCCCAACTATGGGGATTGTAATTGGCCAAGGGCCCCAGGCGCTGCCCTCTGAGAACCATCGCTGTGTTTGCCCTGCTCCAGCCAGTGACTGAATGTTACTGTTACTGAACTGTTACTGAAAACATGGAGGCACCTCTGATGGCTTACTTTGGCTCAAGACTTACAAACGTATTGCCAGACTTTGATTAAATTGCATGGCAATCTGGGATGCTTCCTTCCATTCAATCTTTCCTCCTTCTTTCCTCCTGCATTTCCTCACCTGGGGTCAGACTTGCATCGTGGTCTGAGTTCTTATAGCTCCTTACATTTTCTCTCACCAGGCATTTTATCTGATAGAACTCTTGCACTGTTAATCTCAGAGGATCCAGCCGAGGATATTACTGTAGAAAAATCTGAATTAACCATAGCCAAACCATAACCAACTATAATTTCTATTTGTTTACTAAAATAAATAGAATAGAATAAATGAGAGTCTAGCCTTACAGTTAAATCTATATTTGGACATATAAAGTACATGATCCTAAGGCTTGCTTGTGGTCTCAGCATGACAGATAAATGCATCAAACATTATCTACCAATCAGAAGTCTTGTGCTGGGGCGCCTGGATGGCTCGGTTGGTTGGGTGGCCGGCTCTTGATTTCATCTCGGGTCATGATCTCAGGGTTGTGAGATAGAGCCCTGCATCAGCTCAGTGCTCAGTGGGGAGTCTGCTTGAGGATTCTCTCTCTCCCTCTCCCTCTTCCTCTTCCCCTGCTCTCTCTCTCTCTCTCAAATAAATAAATATATCTTAAAAAAAAAAAATAGATGTCTTGTGCTTCTGATTAAAAGTGCACACTGAGGGCACCTGGGTAGCTCAGTCAGTTAAGCGGCTGCCTTCTGCTTGGCTTATGATCTCAGAGTCCTGAGGTCGAAGCCTACATCGGGCTCCCTGCTCAGTGGGGAGTCTGCTTCTCCCTCTCCCTCTGCTCCTTCGCCCTGTTCATGCTTGTGCTCTCTCTCTCTCAAATAAATAATCTTAAAAAAAGAATAATATAAAAAATAAAAAAATAGGGGTGCCTGGGTGGCTCAGTCGTTAAGCGTCTGCCTTCGGCTCAGGTCGTGATCCCAGGGTCCTGGGATGGAGCCCCACATCGGGCTCCCTGCTCAGCGGGAAGCCTGCTTCTCCCTCTCCCAATCTCCCTGCTTGTGTTCCCTCTCTTACTGCGTCTCTCTGTCAAATAAATAAATAAAAATCTTCAAAAAAAAAATAAAAGTGCACACTGAATGTCAGGATCAGCAGAGGGAATTAAAATAGTATTTTTGAAGGGCCAAAAATTATCAAAGCCAACGAATATTTGAAAAACATATTTTTTTTCTTCTGAGAGCAGAGTATAGGGTGCAAATAGATAATATTTAAGTATTTTTAATAAAATAATTATTATGGTGATGTCATTAAAACATAAGGGGATACATACAATGGAGTATTGCAAGTTATTAAGGAGATAATACCAATTATAAGGGGGCTATTCAATCTAATGTAGCAATGCTACAAACTCAGTCAGCAGGATTAGTACTCTGAGTTCTTTTTCTGATCATGATTATGGTTTGCCCTGAACCATTTGTATCTTCCTACCTGGCTCTCTTTATAATCACCAATATTGGTTATAAGATAGCTGAATGGGGTTTGGGTGCAATTTGTGGTCATGGATTTTTTCTCCTTGTATCTCTGTCTTGCTCAGTAAGTGCTCACACTGTGACTTCACTGTCATTAATACTGTGCTGTAAGCAGCTAATTAAAAAGCTCACACAAAAGAACTGCAATAGAAAGACCAAAAACATTTGTCTGGAAAGTGGGTTGCTTTATGGATCCATGTTCTTTTCCTCTAGGCTTTGGCAGGGAAGAGTCCTTTTGCCCCACCCATCAAAATTTTCTTCCATTTGCCTATGGGTTATGCAAGACCTTCAGACAGGGGTGAGTTCAAGGTGATTATAAAATTAAATTTTAAAAGAACAAAGTGGTTTTTGAATATATGGATTATGTAAATTTTTAGTTTTATAAAGATTAATCCAACTATCTGGTTTTCACTGAAAAGTATAATACAATTTTAGTTTGAATTTTAAGCAGTTGTGGAAATAAACTTTAAAACAATATATGATTTTAATTCAGAAACTAACTTACCATTTATTATTTTATTCTAGAATTACTATTAATATTAGTTAACTACAAAGAAATATCTGATATTTTCCTTAATATATAACAGAATAAAAGGTCAAAGGGGAGGTCCATTAACCTAGGAGTGCCACAAAGATTGTTTTTTTATGGGTACGGCCCGGCGCGAGCACAAAGATTGTTTTTAAAAATCTTTTGTACTAAAAATAAAGGAGAGTGATTTATAATTCTAGGGACAACTCTGAAAATAAAAGTAAATTAAGCATTACAAATATGATTTTTAGCACTTCTGGTTAAAGCTCTTCTCAATTTTCCAGTTAATACCTGCCTCTTCTTTGTTTCTTCTAATCACTATGTATCTCCCTTTCTCCAGTCCCCAGCATTCAGAACTCACAGTGGCCTGGGAGGTGTCTCTCAAGCATCAGGGTGCTGGTTGAGAGCCCTGGTGCTCTCCCTGCCTGCACTGCCAGGTGCTTAATTGGCTCAGCTAGAATAACTCAAGGCACTGCCAGGTGCTTAATTGGCTCAGCTAGAATAACTCAAGGCGAACTCTTCCAGAGCCGAGACTCATGTTACATTAGCCTCAGTGACACCTTTTAATGCTTATGATATTTTTCTCCCTTTATTTCAGAAGTGCTCAGGGATTTGCAGGATTGTGCAAAGAACTCAATTCTAACTATGTACATAAACTTTTCTTTTTTAAAAAAAAAGACAATGTAAAACATTTAAAAGCACTGCTTATTTCACTTTGTAATTTATTTGCAAATTGATTTCTTCTGAAATACATATATTGTGTTCCTGAGATAAATCATACCTGGTCATGATGTATGATCCACTTTATAAATTGTTGAATCAGATTTGTAAAATTGTGTTTCGATATTGTACATCTGTGTTAATGGGGGATATTGCCGATAGTTATTTTCTCATATATACAGTTGATCCTTGAACAATATGAGCGTGAACTGCGTGGATTCACTTATATGTGGATTTTTTCCAGTATAGTACCATAAATGTATTTGAAGCGCATTTACATTATGATATAAATATTATATACCGGAGAAATAACTGAGGTGAATGGACATGTAAAAAAGGAATGCAATTTTGTATAACCAGTCCTCTAATATTTAAGATGAATGATTCAATCTCACAGTCTGAGGAAAAATTCTTTTTTTTTAATCACTTTTTCTTGTTGCCATTCTTTCTTGTATCTCAGAAAAGTGATAGAAAAGCATAATTTTTGTGGGTATTCCTTTTATGTTTTTCTGTGGTAGATACTCACACTTTTTCATATGAGTGCATGGATGGTAATTTTTTTCGATTGCTTTGCATATCCCCAAATTTCTTTATATCTTTCTCTCTTTATGTCTTCTTTTGTAACTCATAGTTTCTATTAATAGTCCTTCAAAATGTGGAGAGGAAATTATTTCATAGTGTTCTAGCACTCACTGAGGCTAAAGAGAAATCTGATATTCATTTCATTGTAAGATACCAGATTTTCCACTCTGGAAGCTTTCTTGATTTTTCTCTTTATTTTGAGACTCTAGACCATTTATAGGCATAGACATTTTACCCATTTATTATGCTTGTATGTGGTAGGCTCTTTTAATCAAAATATACAACTGTTTTTTTAACTCAGAGAAAATTTTTGAGTTAAAAATGATAATGTCGATTATTTAATTATTTTCTGCCTTCTGTAGTTTCTGATTTTTGCTTCTGGAACTCTTATTCCTATATATTTGAACTTTGGAATCTATCCTCTGTGTTTCTGAGCTTTACTTTGCTATTTTTCTTTTGTCTTTTCTGCAAATTATTTAATTGTTCTATGCTTCAGTTTTCCCATCTGTAAAATGGGGGTAATAGTATTTTATTGGATTATTTGGTAATGTCAAGTCCTTAGAACAGTGTCTGGCACATAATAGGAGTAAAATATGTATTCTGTGGTGTATAGTAGGTCTACAAATAACTCTACATTATAGGAGATTTCTTTGATTTTATGTCTTCATTACTAGCTTGGACTTGAGAGCTGTTCTTTCTAATCACATTATTTATTGAATTTTTATTTCAACAATCACCTTTTTAAAATTCCCAAGTCTTTCATTGTCTGGTTGCTATTTTTTTGTAGCACCTTCTTTTTTTTTTTTTTTTTTTTACATAACTTTATGATTCCTTTAATCTCTGTGGATCACATATGCACACATACATATATTAAATTAGTTTACATTTATTGTAATTCCTGGTTTAGATGACTATAATTTACTTTAATAATAAGAGTAATTATAATAACTTCAAAATATATTACACTGCTTTCAATTCCCAAATGCTTTAACTCAGCTTCTTTATTTTCTTTTCCTGACTTATTTTAGATTGAGTTATCTTATTCCCCTCTTTTCCCTGCTGTTGGTGTGAATTGACAGATTCGATATCAAGTCTTTTAATTATTAAAATGGAATTTTAACATGCATATTTGACATAAAAGTCTAAAGTTAATCAGTGCCTATATCTTTTGTCCAAAGAGAATTAGGACCTTACCACAATTAAACTCTGAATAACCACTTTAAACTTAAATGCTATTCTTGTCAGAATTTATTTCCAGTTATTTTTTAATTACTCACAGTTATTTTTTAATACTCACAGGCTTACTAATTTCTTTGCTTCCTATTGCTTCTTGCAACACCCATTTCTTTGGAGTCCAATTTCCTTCTCCAAGTATGTTGTTGAGCAGTTCTTCCACTGAGAATATTTTGATAAATTCAGTCTTTGAAGTTCTAAAAATGTGTGTTTTTCTCTTTCTCTTGAAAAACAATTTACCATTTTGAAGATATCATTTGTGGCCTCTCCTTACCGTTCATCTATTTTTAGAGATAATTTGTCCTTTCTTTTTGGTTGATTTTAAGATTTTCCTTGCCTTTGATGTTCTGAGTTTATCAACAATAGGTCAAGATGTGAGTTTCCTTTTATTTATTTTTCTTTAAGGCTTGCTCTGATTTTAGGATTCATATCTTCATCAATTTTGAAAAATCCTCAACCATGATCTCTTTGCTTCTCCTCATTTTCATTGTATTCTCCTCTTGAAACCCCTCCTGGATACACACTGGATCTTCACATTTTACCTTCCCCGTCTTACAACTTCTCTTTACTGTTCTCCAGCCCTTTATACCTTTGTGCTATAATTGGATATTTTCCTCAAGTCTGTCTTCCAGTTTACTAATTATCTCTTCAGCAGTGTCTAGTGTGTTGTTAGTCCATCCATTTAGATTTATATTTCAGTGACTTTATTTTCCTTTTCTACCTGCTATATTTGGTTCACTTTCAATATGTTTATTTCTTTTTATAGTATCTTCTCTATCTCTTATAATTTCTACCTCCTTTTGTCATTTAAGTTAAATATAATTATTTTATAATCTATTTATGAGCATTATATTATTTTAAGTTCTTGAGATACAAATCCTCTTGTTTGTTGTATCTTCTGACTCTTACTTAATGCTCAATCATTTTTGCATGTGTTCTGTAATTTTTGATCATGAGTTCATCTTCAGTGGATTATGGTTTTTCTGTGACAGTTCTATTTGTGGGAGGGTTGACACAGAACAGTTTTAGAACAGGTTGACACAAAACAGTTGACACACAACAGAGGGTTGTGCCAGATATCAGATGTAGTGAAACCAGACTGGGAACAGTTAATTTTTTTGGCAAAGAGAGTCTTTTATCAAATAGATTAAATTCTGACTCTGAATTCCCATATGACTCTTTTACATTTTCTTTGCTAACCTTAAACTCTGGGCAAAGATAAATTTCCTTGTCATATACATGAACTATTGAGCAGTATTTTTCTAGTCTCTCTTTCACTGAGAAAACAGGCTGGTTTTGTATAAATCTCTGAGCTTCAATTAGTACACATTTATGCACCAAACATCTTTTCTTCTATTACAACATGGGTATTAGAACCCAAGTGCCTTGTTTGAATTTACTTCTTTATGTTATAATCCCCTAGATCTACAACATTATATTTATTGTCTTGCTTTTCAATTCCCTTTTCTGTCTCTTAGGAATTTTCCTCCAAGTTCAAATTTGTGTTACTTTCTTTTGTTGTTGCTTTAGTTTATATTATTGTTAGTTACTTTAGCTCCTTCTTCACACTGCCTACGAATTCACCAACAGAAATTCTAATTATGTTTGTATTTTAAAGTTTATTTATTCTTTTTCTTAAATTATCTCTGTTTTCTCTGATGGCATTTTTTTTTTTCTGTTATTAGTTTTCCTTAAGTGCCTGGAATCTTTGTTTTTTGTTCATATTTCTGAATAAAGATTTAGTTGATTATTGTAGGCATTTGTTGTGTGTTTCTTCTGAAGTTGTATGGTTGTATAGTTCTGTTCTCCTGACATGCCACACTCTTAAATGAGAAGGCTAGTTCTAGACTCTGCAATATTGTCAGGCCTGTTGGAACTTTTATCATTCCTAAAGGGAGCTTTACTCTTGGGCAGAGTGTTTTAGTGTTTCACCACTGGATGGAGCTGCCTTCTCTTTCTATTAATTTCCTTAGTGACCAGTGTGATGGTTCAGTGTTACCTTTGGTTTTGCTCTGCCTCTCTTGCAGGTTCCAACAATATATTGACTTCTTTCCCGTATAGGGGAACATAGTCAAGTTTTATCCATGAGGGCTAAAAACCCTGCTTTATATATTTTGTCTAGGAAGAGGCTGGGAATGAGGGAAATCTGTCTAAATGATCGAGTTATGCCAAAAGCAACTATATTTAATTGTCATCACAGTTCACTCTTTCTCTTTGTGGTAGCTGACTCTGAGCCTTTCTTTGGAAAGGGCAATTCTTCCTTCTGGTGTTTGGGGATAAAACTTTTCCTGACTTGTTTTCTCCATCAGTCAGAAATTTTCTGGTCCTTTGGTAGTCCTCCTTCTAGTTTACCAGCCTCTTATTGTTCCATTCCTTTAAAAACACTTTTTGTGTCTTTTCAGGAAGACATCCTTAAAGATTAGAGGTAAATGAATATATTCAGTCTGCCATCTTAAGCTTACCAATATTTCAGAAGCCAAACATTTAAATAAAATAAAGAAGCAAATGCATTTTTAAGTTTTTATATTAGTTTAAATAGGGCATATAAATATGAAAGTGCACAAATACAAATGTGCAGCTCAAAGTGAACACATCCATGTGGTTAGATCAAGAAACAGAATCCTGGGGTGTCTGGGTGGCTCAGTTGGTTAAGCATCCGACTCTTGGCCTCAGCTCAGGTTATGATCTCATGGTCTGTGATCTCACAGGTGGTGAGATCGAGCCCCAAGTCAGGCTCTGCATTCAGTGGGGAGTCTGCTTGAGGATTCTCTCCCTCTGCCCCTCCCCCCACTTGCACGTGCACGCTCTCTCTCTCAAATAAATAAATAAATCTTTATTTAAAAAAAAAAAAAAAATCCTGTCAGGATCCCAACCACATGTGGCTGTTGATCACTTATAATGTGGCTAATACAACTGAAGAACACAATTTAAAATTTTATTTGATTTTAATTATTTTAAAAGTAATACCCACATGTGGCTAATGGTAACTGCATTGGACATCTCAAGGTTAGATGATACAGGGTCTTGTGGTTCATATTACAAATTTTGTCCTATCCTAAGAGCAGTCGGAAGTTTTTCACAAGGGAAAGACATAAGATTTGTCTTCACAAAAGATCGGACTGGCTGCAAGTGGAGAAGGACCTCTCTCAGCTTTCTCATGGCCATTTTGTTTGTTTTTTTCCCCCAGGAAGTAAAAGATCATTTTGGATGTTCTTCCTCAATTTTTTGGTTTTATTGAGATGACAACTGGCATGGTTGCAGGTGTCACAGGCCATTTTTTTCCCTTTTGCCGCTGATCACACTTACATGTGAGATCTCAGACTACTTCCTAAGGAGACTACTTTGGTTTTTTTAGAATGTGCTGTCTGTACTCTGGTCACTGCCACCAGAATGAGTCCAAGTGTGTCGTTCAGGTAGCTCAAAAGGTATAGTAGTTTCAGCTTTCCAGCATAAAAATTTGAGAAATTTAGAGATGGATGAAAGTTTTATATAAAAGAATATGATGAGTAGTAATACAACAGAATTTTAAATTTCCTCCTGAATACAAACCTGCAAGCATCATGATGTTCTGTATGTAGTTGCTAATACATGTGGGAGTTTTTTTCAGGTTTCATTTCCAAATATTTAATTGATCCTATTAACTGGGACTTTCTTCAAGCTTTTCTAATCTAATCCAGTCCCTCTTCATTAGTTGAACCATTAACTGCATATAAGTCCTTTTATTGCTCATTCCATCAATGACTTACTGATACCTTTCAGATTCACGAATGATTATTTATATATAGATTTGACTAAGCATTTTGCTTTCTACTGAAGTAATTGTCTGCTCTGGGGTTCTCCTTCTCGGCTGCTCATCTGTCTTTTATCCTGGAAGCATGATGAGTTCATGGATTTAGAAAGAGTTCTATGCAGCAGAAGTGAAGGGCATAAAGCAAAGGGAAGAGCGGCAGAAATTTGCAGTAGAGAAATTGTAAAGGCAGGTCAGTGCTAGACCATTATTTAACTGAAAGCTATAGGACACTGCCAAAGGATTTTAAACATCGTGAATGGTACAGTATCCCAATTGTTATCTGTCCTATAGAGAGAAGATGGAGTCAAAAGATTGCTGCTCCCATCACATTTCCCTGTAGTTCAAAAATTTTGAATGCTTCCTCACAGCCTTCTGAATCAAGATCAGACTGTTTTAAAATTTCTAGGTCCCTAAGGGCACAAATAGTGCAATTAATGTAAAAATGTTTTAACAATACCAAGTTACGATTAAAAAGTAAAATGAACAGGTACCATTTCAGGTTAGTGAAACATTAAATAAGAATTAGATCATTATGGACATGAGACTTCATTAGGGAGATGGAAATTGAATTATATTTTAGCAAATGTATGCATTTATATGCAGATGCTTAGCTGATTATACGTTGAGCAAAGATTGATGTGACCAGGCAGGAGGGTATTTCAGGACAAAAGAAGTACACAGACACAAGAGTGGGCATGAACAGTACACGTGAGGAACAGTGAAGAAGTCTGACCTGACTAGACAGAATTGAACAGATCACTATCTAGAGAGAGACTGAACTGGGAAAGAAAGGATCACTTGACAAAGCCCTTGATCTGAGTGAGTGCAGATTCTTGAACAGAAAGAGCACTTAACAGGAAATTTTATTTTGAAATTTGGTGAGGTTCAAGAAAGACCTAAGGGGAGAAATTCTGGAGAAAAAGAAATGTTAACGCCCATTAGTCAGCTGTATTCTAACAAATGTGCACTAAGTTGAAATGTTGAATTTGTTTTTCTGAATGTAGAGTTCTGAGGAAATGAGAGGCAGGAAGATTTGGATGAACTGGGGACTGATGGCTGCAGGAAAGGCAGTGCCGATGGAAAAGTTGATTCCTGACTTGAGTGAGTCCTGAGAAGTGGAGACTTCTGTGGAAATTCTTGAGGTGGAAATGAAAAAGTATACAGAACTCAACCACAGTTATGATTAGAACCTTCCCTAGCACTGTTCAACAATGTAAATCATGATTCTTATTTATTTTCTCAGCATGTTTATTCCCCTGCATCCGTTTTAAAGTCTTTTCTAAAGTTGTAAAATGATAAAGTTCAATATTCTCAAAATACTCCCCAACTTAACAGTTTTACTATATTTACCTGTACAGTCACACGTGGTGTTTATAATTCCACATAGACTTGTAAGAGGCTTATCCTTCATCATATATAAAAGTCTGTGATTGGTAGTATTTCTCTCAGCTGCTAACGTAAAAAGGATCTAAACCTATTTGGAAAATAAATAAATAATTGTTAATAGAAAAAAGGGAACACTATTTATAATGACAGAAAATACACTTTATGAAGAAAAACAATAAGGATCCAAACATAATGAGACATTATAATCTATGGAAGGTAACATACATTTTTTAATGGCTTTTATTCAAAATCTACCATTTCTTTTTTTTTTTTAATTTTATTATGTTGTGTTACTCACCATACATTACATCATTAGTTTTTGATGTAGTGTTCCATGATTCATTGTTTGCGTATAACAACCAGTGCTCCATTCAGTACGTGCCGTCTTTAATACCCATTACCAGGCTAACCCACCCCCTCCCCCCCTAGAACCCTCAGTTTGTTTCTCAGAGTCCATAGTCTCTCATGGTTCGTCTCCCCCTCCAATTTCCTCCCCTTCATTTTTCCCTTCCTGCTATCTTCTTTTTTTTATTAACATATAATGTATTATTTGTTTCAGAAGTACAAGTCTGTGATTCAACAGTCTTACACAATTCAGTTTCTTTTTATTATCCTCCCTCTTTCCCTTTCCCTACATTCCTTTTTTCTTTCTTCCAAGATGAAAGAACTGATAGTTTTCATCAATATGAACTGGTTTATCTTCACTTAGAAGAATGAAGGAAAAAACTCTAAAGTAGCCTTAAAATTACTCATAAAACACAAAATGATTGAATGGAAATCTTTGGAGGATATTATTTACCCATATGTCTTGATAACTTTGATGCTTTTTGTGTGTGTGATTTGTGTGCAAGTTACGTTAATTATACATCATGTTTAGAAAAATACTTTTTTGTTGAGCAGTGTAAATGTCAGTCTCATTAGCCATCATTATTACCTGCCAGCAAGAAGATGTTTTCAATGAATGATAATTTCCCTTCATGGTTCTGTGGATGCATACAAGTGTAAAAATTATTTTTTATGCTATCTTATTTTCAGTGTTCATAACCCTTTTTCTTCTTTTCAAACTGTTTTCAAACCAACTTCTACACTTGAAAAAGAAAAAAAATTGACCTGATATTAAGCCAGTAGTTTGAACTAGTTCAGACTGATTCATGGACAACAGAGAGAGCAGATTCATGGAAGACCCACTCTTTTAAGAACCATATTCTAATAATGGTAACTAGGTAATTTTTTTTTTTTAAAGATTTTATTTATTTATTTGACAGAGAGATAGAGAGACAGCACAAGTAAGCAGAGTGGCAGGCAGAGGGAGAAGCAGGCTTCCCACTGAGCAGGGAGCCCGATGCGGGGCTCGATCCCAGGACCCTGGGATCATGACCTGAGCCGCAGGCAGCCGCTTAGCCGACTGAGCCACCCAGGCACCCCGGTAACTAGGTAATTTTAAAGGTGAGAGTGGGGGAAGTGCACTCTCTGATGTAATATTGATTATCTAAAATGTCCAATTTTAGCATGACGAATATAAGTGACTCCATCTTTGTTCCTCTTACAATTGGATGGTGCCTATTAGGTCTAGATATTAGTGGGATTTTAATAAAATATGCTTTTTAAAAGAAATCATATATATATATATATATATTTATATTTATATTCTTCCAGTCCTCTAGTATCATCATTATGAAAGATTTTATGCTTTTCAAATAATTTTCACACCCATTGTCTGTTTCTTTTGACTTCTACAATAACATGCTGTGATATGATCAGAGGAACCTAGAGATCATCTACCCCAAATCCATATTTTATGCTGCAGTGAGACCCAAAGAAGGAAAATGATCTACTAGCAGAGAAAGCACATTTTGTATGCTGCACATTCGACATGGGACACATGTCAAATTTAAATAAAAAAAAATTAATACATATTTGCTAAATCATATTATTACTCTCTTTTAAATATGAGCAAACCCCAAAGGCATAGAGAAGGAGGTGACATAAATGAGATATCATAAATTGATGGTAAAAGAAACTTGAATCATTGTTTACTTCCCTTTCCTACTCTATCTCTGGACCTGTCACAGAATTGAAAATCTAGATTCAAAATAATATGTTCAAGCTTGGAACTTCTAAAGACCTATTGAACAAGGAACCAGGGATCAAACAACAACAGAATATTAAACAGTTTTCACTGAGGAATATAGCACACCCAGAAAAGAACAAAAATTATTTAGGAACTGTTCCGTAAGGCACCATTCCCTGGTCCACACACCATAATCCAACTGTCATTGCTGGTGGGATCTACTAAGTTCAGGTGTATCTCCTTAAAAAAGCGAGAGAGTTCTTAGGGCTTTATCAATGTGGCAAAACGCTTTCCTTAAGAATGACTGAAACCACAGGGCACCTGGGTGGCTCAGTCAGTTAAGCCACCGACTCTTGATGTCAGCTTCGATCATGATCTCAGGGTCCTGGGATCCAGCCCCGTATAAGCCTCTGTGCTCAGTGGGGAGTCTGCTTGAGGATTCTCTCTCACCTATCCCTCTGCCCCTCCCTCTCTGCTCTCTCTCTTTTTCTCTCTCTCTCATAAATAAATCAATATATCTTTAAAGAAAAAAATAATAACTGAAACCACAATATAGAATGGATGATAAAATGTTCACTGAACACATTAAATGTTATGCTACAAGTTTCGAATAATATACAGAAATGAATTCAGTGGGATTCTAGACTAAATTTTCAGCCTCTCTTCATTTATGTACAGGTAAAGCACTTAGCCTGATATATTTAGGGAAATTATTCCTCTCCCAGTTTATTTGCAAAGCTTTTCTGTATTTATCATCTCATTCTGCATTCTTTACAGACTCCTGTCTCATGTTCATCTGTAACATGTTGATCATTTCCCTGTAGAAGGGCTGATGAAGTATACATTGCTGGCTGTTCTCGGCCTGTTAGCAATTTTTCAAAGACCAGACTTCAAATACAAAATGTGAAGTGACGGTAGAGGGTGACAGCAGTTGCGGTTGAGTCTGCTGAATTATTTTCCTTCTTCCTTTTGGTATTGTGCCTTCAACCCTCCCTTTTAGGAACTGCCTGCCTCCCCCATGTCTATGTAGTTGGACTGAGGCTGTCAAACATGGTATCTTAACCCTGTCCTCCTGACCAGACGAGACAAATGAGTTGGATCTGGGCACACAAACAACTCATCCCACACACCAAGGCTTCAGAGATGAGCTGATGAGCCCAGCTGGAACAAGGAGAGCTCTTCCTGAGACTTTTAAGCTAGGGGGAACCTGTCTGGCTTGCCTTTAAGGTTATGACACAAGAAAGGGTGCACTTGGACCTGCTTGTAGCCATCTTCCTAATCCTTAGGCTTCCATTAATCCTTAAAGGAGACTGTGTATACATTTGAACATGGTACCCTTTCTTTTAGAAAAACTTTTAATGATCAGCCTATTATTTATTTCTCAATAATAGCAATTACAACAGATGTCATTCTGTTCGGGCAAATTAAATCAAATTATTGAACATAAAATAAGAAAAAATACAAATATTTAATCACAATAATTAGGAACTCAAAGTTACTATGATGTAATAAATAAAAAAGTTACCGTTTGCTCTTTTGGAAATAAAATTCTTTTTTGATGTTTATTGGTTCCAATATCTTGTTTTTTCTTGAGATGTTCTAGGCATTAAGTAATTTTTAATATATTTTCACTTGAAAAAGCTATATTCTCCACTGGTGTCTGGTTTGAGAAAATTTAAGGTTCTTTTAATGTCACAGACTGTACTGGGTCATTAATTGATTTCAAGGGGAAAAGTTGACATAGATATCGTAGCTAAAGCCAAGATTTTTTTCAGTATCATAAATCTTCCTTTTCATGGTAATATTGAAATATCCAATAGAGAGAAAGTAAGTTGATTTTGGAATTTAATTTTGGAATATAGACCCACTTGATCAGGGAATTTGCAGCCAAAATCAGTTCTTTTACTCTTTTCACTAGAATTATTCATGTTACATTGCTAAATATTGGTATCAATGTCAGGAGGTTGCAGTTTGTTTATTGACAATTTTTAAACAACATTACTGCTTAATTTTTCTTTCTTTTTTTTTTTTTTAAGATTTTATTTATTTGACAGAGAGATACATAGCGAGAGGGGAACACAAGCAGGGGGAGCGGGAGAGGGAGAAGCAGGCTTCCCGCCGAGCAGGGAGCCCAATGTGGGGCTCGATCCCAGGACCCTGGGATCACGACCTAAGCCGAAGGCAGACGCTTAACTGTCTGAGCCACCAAGGCGCCCTATTTTTGTTTTTTAAGATTGTATTTATTTGACAGAGAGAGACACAGCGAGAGAGGGAACACAAGCAGGGGGAGTGGGAGAGGGAGAAGCAGGCTTCCCGCCGAGCAGGGAGCCCGATGCGGGGCTCGATCCCAGGACCTTGGGATCACGACCTGAGCCTAAGGCAGATGCTTAACGACCGAGCCACCCAGGCGCCCCTACTGCTTCATTTTTCTTCAAAAATGTACTAATCCTTTTGACGGTGCCAAGAAAATTATGTACATTGATTTTTGACGCTTGCATAATTTTGCTCATAACATTAGTTTTACTTCAGATATCATGACTGACTAATCCTGAGCATTTAAAAAGGAAATATTTGAAACTGGAACTTTGGCTTGTTCTAGAAAATTTTTATCAATATCATCGATAGTTTCTAAGAGTAAAGCATCCTACCTCCAGCTGAGTTTTTGGTGGCAGGCTAGCATCAACTTGGCCATCTCATAGCTTAGTCAGTAAAAATCTCAAGGCGTGTTTGTACTCCGAAGTTTCATCGGAGCTGAAAAATAGTTGTATTGATCTCGGGTAATATAAAATGTGATGGTAACAAGAAAGAACTTAACCTGAATTTTTCATTATCAAATTTACATAATGTACACTGTAAGTAATATACAATACCTAAATCTTTTTCTGAGCATTTTTTTTTGCAGTCTGTTATGTTTTCTACACACATTTGTGACACTGTTGTATGCTTAGCCTTTGAAATTAGTTTTATCTAGATGCAGTTTTTAAAAATAGGCCACTAACTTGTATATTATTCTTTCGGAGCCATGTGTTCTTGGACCAAATACTTAACATTTTGGAAATCATTTGTAATAACTTTTTAAAAAATGCTGCATGGCTTACATGAAAATTTGATCTATAATAATTGAAATATTAACATTATTATATAGTAATTGAGAAATAGTTAATTGAGAAGCTTTGTATCACCCAAAATAATATCATTCGTTGCATCTGCTATAATTTTAACAATTTGGTTTTGTATTTCATTCCCTAAATGGCATATATATTATAAATGATATATATGATATATATATATTATTATCAGTCATTGCTATGGTTTCTGTCAAATGAAAAAAAAAATCCCATTACTAGATTCATAAAGTCTCTTGGATGATTCTCTGAACACCATGATTATCTTGCCAAAAATGGAATCATGTAGGAGTTCAATGACAGTATACAGTTTCCCTCATTTTTTTTAAAGATTTTATTTATTTATTTGACACAGAGAGCAAGAGAGGAAAAGCAGATGCAGTGGCAGAGAGAGAGGGAAAAGCAGACTCCCTACTGAACAGGGAGCCTGATGTGGGGTTCAATCCCAGGACCCTGGAATCATGACCAGAGCGGAAAGCAGACACTTAGCCAACTGAGCCACCCAGGTGCCCCTCCTCCATTTTTAAATTGTCTCTTTCTGCAGCATTATTTTTTTTTAAGATTTATTTATTTATTTTGGGGGGGAGGGGAAGAGGAAGAGGAAGAGTGAAAATCTCAAGCAGACTCCCCATTGAGCATGGAGCCCCATGCGGGGCTGGATCTCACAACCCTGAGATCATGACCTGAGCAGAAATCAGGAGTCTGATGCCTAACCGAATGAGCAGACAGCCCTCTTGCTACAGCATTATTAATAACATTTTTCAAATCGGATGTCACTTTTGAACACTGAGCACATTGGTATGGGCATACAATTCCATTTCTTCATATTTACTAAAATCTGTAATAAATGCTGCCCACCCACAATTGCACCCTTCTTATTCTTCAAATTATCATTTTTTTGTATCCCCAAAGTATTTTTTTGACAAACGAAATGCAGAATCTTTTCAGATAGAATAAAGTGACTGGAATATGGGATTACTTGTAACCACCTGGATGGTTTTTGTGTGTTATAGGTTCCCCCAAACCTCCTACTTACAACGTAGAGTCATTTTTTAAACTTTAAATTTCTTACTTGGTGTAGGTAATTGTCAACAAAATTTTGTTAAATAATATTCAAATTTTATGTCTATGTACCTGGGTTGACAGAAAATACATTTAGTTCAATGAAATTTTTAGTTTTTAAATTTTGTTTTGTTTCGCATTTTTTTAATCATAAGTTTTGGTTGACGTGGAAGCAGAAGTGAAATTCACAACCTCTGCTCTCTATAGAGAGCATGTTTCCAGGCTACATTTTGTTCAAAGTAGTAACTATGAACACTTGTCCTTTTACTGCAAATTTACATCCATTTTGCCACATATATTCAATATTCCACATATTTTAAACTTTGCTTCTCTAATGGCTTTCCATGATCTGTTTTCTGATTCAGAAAATTTTTAAATTTATATTTTCTTCTGATATCTGGAGAAAAATAATATCATGATTCATGTTTTGTTTAAAAATTTGTAATATTTTGAAAAAATTATGTGTGATAAGCTATTAAATTTTAGCGGCAGTTAATTTTGTGTTGAATTTTCTGTAATGACAACATTCATTAGATTATTATAAAATTATTATATAATGATTATACATATAATTTATGTCTAAATAATACTTTGTGAGTTATAATTGGTAAGTTAGGATTGGTTATTACATGAGGATTTGAAGCATAATGACTAATTTAAACATATATTTAAATTGAGAACTCAGAAATTCTATTCTAGCAGAGTAAACAACAGACAGATGACAGAAGCTGCAGTCTGAAACATCAATTTACCCAGTCCAATCATACCCCAACAAGAGATTTTTTTAAAAATTGAGATATTTACCAGTACATCAGTGTAAAAAGCAAAAAAAACCTGCACTTTGTTTAGAAGTAGAGGTTATTTTAGATGATGTTAGAGCAATAGGTTTTTTGAGTTTTAAGTTAATTCCATTTTTCTAAGTCAAAGTAGAATGACATACATTTACCATATTAGAATGAGACAATTACTGCCATCTCCCCCAAAACTGTCTTAACAAATATTGAAATTGCCCATCTTTAGAGTCAATAAAACTGTAATCATAGATTAAAGGAGTCCATGATGTAACTAGTATCCCTTTAGATGTGGTGTCCTTGTGCAGTGAAAAAACTAAACAGCCACACATTTTGGCTTTGTCCCAACCCCATGGAGAAAACCTGTCAGGACCTGAGCTTTTCCAGAATTCATGTCAGCTGAGGTAAATTTGATCCTTGTCAATCATCTCTTCTTTGTGGCATGTTTTTGTATGACTGAAAAAGATAACTCTTGCCAGCATTGTGCATTAGAAGTTGTGTCTATGTAGTATACTTTGGGAATATAAAGTCCATAATCTGGCAAGTTTTACTCTAATCGCTGTAGCTGAAAAAGTTTGAAGTTTTTTGTCTGTGTTGAGGGATACTCTTTTTTCCTTTTGTGAACAAACTAGAGGGATTTGGAGTAGAAGAAAAGCCTGCTCTTTGCTTGGATGTGTGAAAGGACCAAGGTTCAAACACTGGCCCATCTGCACGTGACTGTTGGATGTCTTTTACTTGTTTTCGTTTAAGGTCGAAGGTGTGAGCTCACAGATATCGATACACAAGAGGGCCAGGGTGGGGTGAGGGATCTACTAGGAGCAAACTTATTGTCTATGCAGGGAGTTGTGCCCAGATCAATTTTCTACCAACATACTGATTTGCTGAATATATATTGCTCAACTGAGATCATAAAAAAATATGTATATATGTTAATATACATATAAATAATATGTATACACTTTGAGAAATATAAAGCTAGAAAGTGTTACTTATTTCACTTGTTTATAGCACACCAGCTAGGAAAAGAAAGGTTAGGTACCTAATCAATGGTTCTTGTTCTCAGCTAAACATTAAAGTCACCTGGGTCCACATTAAAGATAAGTGTTCCTAGGCCTTACTTCAGAGATGTGGAATCAGTAAGTCTGATGTACCCGGGAATCTGTATATTTTTAAAACTACAGAGGAGATATGATATACATCCAGCTACTGGATTTTCCTTTTCTTTTTTCACTCTGATTCTTCCAAATCTCTATTGTTCTGTGTCACAGAACATACATGCCTCTAAAAGTGGTCATTTAAAAAAATCACCAAAGGGGCGCCTGGGTGGCTCAGTCGGTTAAGTATTCAGTGCTTGGTTTCTGCTCAGGTCATGATCTCAGGGTTGTGGGATCGAGCCCCGCACTGGGCTCAGCGCTCAGCTCAGCGGGGAGTCTGCTTAAGATTCTCCCTCTCTGTCTCTGCCCCCTACCCCCTCATGCTCTCTCTCTCTCTCTAAAATAATAAATAAACACATCTTTAAAAAAAATACCAGATATCTACCATGTACATAGCATTGTCAGCAGAATTATAGGAAATACAAATAAGATCCAATTTTTTAAAAATTGTAGTTGACATGCATTGTTACATTAGTTTCAGGTGTGTAACATAGTGATTTAACAAGTCCATACATTATGCTGTGCTCCGCACAAGTGTAGCCGTCCTCTGTACCGTACAATGCTAGTACAATACCACTGACTACGTTTCCTATGCTGTGCCTGTTACCCTTGTGACCAGTCATTCCATCACTGGAAACCCGGTACCTCTCACTCCCCTTTACTCACTTTGCCCAACACCCCACCACCTTCTCTTCTGGCAATCACCCATTTCTTCTCTGTATTTATGGTCTGTTTCTGGTTTTATTTGTGGGTTTTTAAAATTATTATTATTTCCTTTTAAAAATTCTTTTTATTTTTTTATTTTATTTTTTTTAAGATTTTATTTATTTATTTGAGACAGAGAGAATGAGAGACAGAGAGCATGAGAGGGAGGAGGGTCAGAGGGAGAAGCAGACTCCCTGCCAAGCAGGGAGCCCGATGCGGGACTCGATCCCGGGACTCCAGGATCATGACCTGAGCCGAAGGCAGTCGCTTAACCAACTGAGCCACCCAAGCGCCCCAAAAATTCTTTTTATTTTTCTTTTTTAAAGATTTTATTTGAGAGAGAGAGCACAATCAGGGGGAGGCAGCAGAGGGAGAGGGAGAAGCAGGCTCCCTGCTGAGCAGGGAGCCCGACACAGGACTCAATCCCAGGATCCTGGGATCATGAATGGAACCCAAGGTAGGTGCTTAACCGACCAAGCCACCCAGGCACCTCTCTTTTTATTTTTTTAATTAAAAAAAATTTAAATCCAGTATAGTTAACATACACCATTATATTTGTTTCAGGTGCACAACATAGTGATTCACCACTTCCATACAACACCTGGTGCTCATCACAAGTGCCCTCCTTAGTCCCTATCACCTATTTAACCCATCCCCCCCCCCCCACCCAACCTCCCCTCTGGTAACCATCAGCTTGTTCTCTACAGTTAAGAGACTGTTGGTTTGCTTCCCTCTCTCCTTTTTTTCCCTTCCTTTGTTCGTTTGCTTTGTTTCTTAAATTCCACATATGAGTGAAATCATATGGAATTTGTCTTTCTCTGATTTATTTCACTTAACATAATACCCTCTAGGTCCATTCATGTTGTTGCAAAGAAAATCTCATTCGAGATCCAGTTTTTAAGGAGGTTAGAATCTGGTAGGGGAAAGAGAAGATAACCTGTAAATGGTAAGGCTATGGGCAAAAGCGTTACACTGCCTGTTCCATTCACAAAAAATTGATGGTGCTTCTCCAGGTCTTGGTTATTTTAACCTATGCACGGTGTCATTGATGGGGCTTCCTAGCTGGCATTCAGAGATGAAGGGCAAGTGAAGTATTATATGCAGGTTGAGGACATTGAATATAATAATACTTTGTCTTATGGAAAAGATAGGAATAATTAAAAATTCCTACCTTGAGCTAATAGAAATAGAGAACTATATTTTAAGATTTAATATTTCATGGAGGCTTACTATGCACCCTTTCATTGTTGTGGATATATTGTCTACGTTTACTTAAAAATATAAAAGTGCTATTTTCTGAACTGATCTATAATTTATAAGGAACATAATTATAATTACAAATACTACCATATTATTATTATTATTCTGCATTCATTGTGTTAGAATGATAGCTTAATGCTTATGATAATCCCTTCCCAATTTCTCCACAACTGATTTATCACTTGTCTGACCCAACTTCCCAGCACGCCATTGTTCCATTTTCTCTGTACCTCTCACTTCACAGAGGAATGTTAATAATGGAATATGTTATTCAGTTATTCATTTGCAGGCTTCTAAAATGCCATGCTCTATAATTAATCACCATCACAAATATTCTCATATATATGCTTTATACATATGTACTCTTACTGGGTCACTGAACTAATAAAACAGCTTATTCTAAGCATTGTTGCAAATCACAGCCTATAGTTACAAGATAGTAAAATGCATAAGGTAAGCGTAGATTTGCAAGGTATTTTCAGTCAGGTGCAAATATTGGAGATCTTTTGTTTTGAGGTAATACATATGCTAACAGGATGAAAAGTAACCATTTTGGGGGTGCCTGGGTGGCTCAGTCGGTTAAGCGTCTGCCTTTGGCTCAGGTCATGATCCCAGGGTCCTGGGATCAAGTCCCGCATCAGGCTCCTTGCTCAGCGGGAAGCCTGCTTCTTCCTCTGCCTGCCACACTCCCTGCTTGTGCGCTCTCTCTCTCTGACAAATAAATAAATAAAATCTTTAAAAAAAATAAAAGTAAATAAAAACCATTTTGTATTATATTTAATAGATAGTACTGTTTTTATAGCTTTTACATATTTATAAAATAGTTTTACAATAAAATTGGTGAAAAGGTGGGACTCTTTTTCTCCACCCAGTGAAGATGGTAGCATATTAACTCTAAATAGAAAATTTCACCTGGTCTGTGTCTTTCACTAAGGTCAAGGAACTTACCAGATATTAACCAATTAAGAGAGCTACACTTTCAGGTTTTTAAGTGAAGTATCTTCCCTCTACCTGTATTTCTCTTGATCTGCAGAATAGATGGATTTCTCAAAAGGTGGGGGGTTATAAAGTAAATATATCTTCTTATATTTTCTTTGGGGAGAGTTGTATCCTCCTGTATATGGGGACCCTCTATTCCTTTTTTTCCTATTAGTTTAATGGCACTGACCATAACATGGGAAAGAGTTTTATTTTCTTCCAGTTAGGATGAAAAAGCTACATGTATGATACTTGGGATTCAACCCAGTCCAAAAATGCCAACTCTAGAGCAAGGGTGTAGCCAGAAATTGAAATAAGAGTGAAATAATCAGATCAGTATCAGAAACACGGGAATCAGAATTTCAGCTAGGCAGAGGTGCCAGAAAAATTGATGTTAAGAAACATAGCTTGTTTGAGTGAGGTTTGCTCATCCATTTATTTACTCACTCACTGACTCATTCATTCATTCATTCATTCATTCATTCATTCATTCATTCATTCATTCATTCAGCAAACATCTATGGATCGATTACCCTGTGCAAGGTCCTTCTCTTTATGGGACTCAAATTGAGGGGTCTGGGAGGTGGGAGGTGGAGGCAGACAACATTTTTATTTGATTGGAATCACGATAGGAAGTATTAGACAGTACATAGTACTATATAAAATGGGAACCCAGGGGCTAAAGAAAGCTGCCACGAAGAAGCAAAGACTGAGATGAGCTTAAAGGGTAAACAGGAATTGTTAGAACAGAATAATGTGCAAAAGTATGAAGTCTGGACTAAATTTCCAAGCTGGAGTCAGTACAGATACGATGGGAGGCCAGATGGTAGGGAGGCATGGGATGTTAGTGAGCATAGTGCAGGGCAGAGCTCAAAGACTGGGAAAGCAGATGGGAACAATTCAAATCCCAGGTTCACCTTTTACTAGCTACATTACCTTGAACATACCAATTTATTTGAGCTCAGTTTCTTTAACTGTCATAAATAAACACTACATAGTAAAATAAATAATGGATATTAACATCTACCTAGCAACAGTGTTGGGAGAACTAATCTTAGAATTCTAGTATTATTGAATTTATTACTTCATCCACATAACTAGCTAACCGATAATAATTCAGAGCTCCTTTGGGTTGTTTTTGGAGTTTATTGTAGTTATTCCCTAATGCTCAAATTGTGATATTTATTTGTCCTGCAGTCAGGATTCCCATTAATAGCGTCACATACATAACATAGCATTTTTGTAAAGAATTTGGTCTAGGTTTCATATTCTGAAAAAGGAGGTGGGGGGTGAATTTTTATGAAATAATCAAAAACAAAAATAGTGTATCTTAGAAGAAATGAATTGACTTTGTCACTAGGGGGAGACCTTGCCAGGTTTTGAAACTTGCCCCAACTTTCACAGAGAAAAATTTTTTCTTTCCTTGGCATCTCAGGAGAAATGATGATGTAGGAAAAGGCATTGAGAAAACTTGGCAGTCCCAGCAGGACTGGAGCATTTTTCTCTTCTCTTCTCTTCTCTTCTCTTCTCTTCTCTTCTCTTCTCTTCTCTTCTCTTCTCTTCTCTTCTCTTTTTAGTGGCCCTTGACTAAGTGTGTTCTATGTGGTGGAGAATAAACCTTAGGGGATACAGACACCAAGGCAGCCTCGGTGACTGAACCAATGGTTTGGATTCAATTCCCTTGAGTTTCTGGCAGTGTTATACAGAGTCCTGGAAGCACCACATGGGGCCAAGACTTCAGAGGGGGACAAGTCCAAGGGGAATCGGGTGTCTTCTCATGGCAGCCATCTGAGAGAGCATGGACATTTAATAAATGCAGCATTTTCTCACTGGAATTTTCAGTGACCATAGACAGTCTATGAATATGCATATATATACTTTTTTTCTATTGTATATTTTTCCACTAATTACATTTCACTCTGTAATCTTGAATCATAAGCACTTGGGAAGAAGTGAAGGTGGTCTATCTTGACCATTGTAGAGAAGGAGAAAACCAAGGAGTACTAGGAGAAAATGCCTCTCAAAGATAATATTCCATGAGCTGATTACCCGAGGAACTAACTCATAGAGGCTGTGCTGACACAAGTGTTAGAATTACACTCAGTTAATTATACGTCTTATCAAACAGAACTTCAAGTTTAGAACTTGGTTAACGGCAAACCTATTCAACTTCTTAACTCTAATCTAGCAGTGCATATATTTTATTTTATAGAGGATACTTGGAATAAAACAGTAGGCTTTTATTTAGGAAAATTAAAAATTAATATAAGCATGAAATATAATTGGTCATGAAACTGTTTTAAAAAATAATTTCACGGGGCGCCTGGGTGGCTCAGTCGTTAAGCGTCTGCCTTCGGCTCAGGTCATGATCCCAGAGTCCTGGGATCGAGCCCCGCATCAGGCTCCCTGCTCCGTGGGGGGCCTGCTTCTCCCTCTCCCACTCCCCCTGATTGTGTTCCCTCTCTCGCGCTCTCTCTGTCAAATACATAAATAAAATCTTTAAAAAAAAAAAACTTGCTATTAAATTAGATACAGATGAAACTATAGACTGGAGAAAATGAGTAAATAATCTAGAATTCTGAAGTCCAATTCCTTCACAGTGTCTAAATTCTTTATCCATTTTAAAAGAATTCCAAGCTAGTGTGCCTGGCTGGCTCACTCAGTAGAGCATATGACTCTTGATCTTGGGGTATGGAGTTCAAGCCCCATGTTGGGGGTAGAGTTTACTTTAAAAAAAAAAAAAAAGACCAGGGGCGCCTGGGTGGCTCAGTCGTTAAGCGTCTGCCTTCGGCCCAGGTCATGATCCTGGGGTCCTGGGATCGAGCCCCACATTGGGCTCCCTGCTTGGCGGGAGGCCTGCTTCTCCCTCTCCCACTCCCCCTGCTTGTGTTCCCTCTCTCGCGCTGTCTCTCTCTGTCAAATAAATAAATAAAATCTTAAAAAAAAAAAAAAATTTCAGGTACACTGTAGGTATTAAATGCTTCTAACTGTATAGTTTATAATTATCAAATTCTAAACCTCTTACCCAAATGCCAACTTATATTTAACAACTTGGCTATTGCCTTACTAAGCGTCCTTTCTTAAGTCCTTGTGAATTCCATTAATATAAAGTTCATTAGATTCAAATTATACTATGTATGGCTGAACTGGGTGTTTCTAGAAAACTAGTGGAAATACTTTAAGAGTATTTTTTTCCGGGCGCCTGGGTGGCTCAGTTGGTTAAGCGACTGCCTTCGGCTCAGGTCATGATCCTGGAGTCACAGGATCGAGTCCCGCATCAGGCTCCCTGCTCAGCAGGGAGTCTGCTTCTCCTTCTGACCCTCCCCCCTCTCATGCTCTCTATCTCATTCTCTCTCTCAAATAAATAAATAAAATCTTAAAAAAAAAGAGTATTTTTTTCTGATTATAAAAATGAATGCATGATAAAGAAATTTTAAATCCTCTGTAATTTCTTCATTAAGTGATAACCACTGTAGACATGTTGAGCTGTTTTCTTTTAGCCATTATTCCATGAAAATTTTTTAGAAAGTTTATTTAGATTCTGTATGTACAATTTTATGTTCTGATCATATCTTTCCCCCAGAGAACATGCTTTGGTGTTTCCATACTCATTGCTTTCTACAAAGGGAGCACATTTCATACTCTCCTTTTAAGCACAAAATCACTGTGTTATTTTTTAAACTCCATAGTTATTCATCCTTTTCTCTTATTAAAAATCTTTGTAAATGTAATTTTAATGGTTATAAGATATTTCATCACAGGGATATATCCCAACTTACTCTACAAACTCCTTATTGTTAGGTATTTAGTTATGTCCAATAAATAATTTTGTAATTAATGTCTCTGTTCATAAAATTTTAGCCACATTTCATTGTATTTAATAAGGATCTTTTGCATGGATTAGATAATTATATTTTAAAATAAAAATTATAAACCACTAATAGTAGAAATACCAAAAGTATAAGAATTACTGTGCATATAATTTCTGAGGACATTAAATTTTTTTTCATGTCAGGAATTGAATATAGGTTTTAAATCTTTCCCACAGTATTGACTCCAGATTCAACCCTTCAGTAACTCTCTAGGCATAGACGTTGGGTTCCCTGGCAGAGTATGTTGAGATGGAGTTTAGAGGTATCTTTATTAGGGATCAATATCTCTGAAATGAAGGAGAAAGCAGGATTGAGGCAAAGGGAGAACTGCAAAGCAGTCCTTACTAAATCTCAGTCAGTCCAGCAAAGAACTTACACCTTTTCTTTGTTCAGTCACCAGACCTGTGGGATGCCCCCAAAACAGTGTGATTATGGGGGAGGCAACTCCATGCAGCTGAGGCAGACCCTGAAGGACCCTGATAGTGGGCAGCTATGTTGTCCCCACACTTCCTCTAGCGGGGCAGCAAATCCTGCCTACGGATGGTGCGTCTTTGAGTTTTCCACATTGGGAAATTTATCAATGTGCTATAGGATTGGGTTAATATTGTTTAAAAAAAAAAGATCATAAATATTGAATGTTCCTTTGATATAGGTTAGAAGTCAAGTCTGATTAATGTAAAACTCTAGTAAAATAAAAATTGATTTTAGCATGATAAGAACACATATTTCAAGCTATAATCCAGGATCCTAATTTACAATGGAATATTAGAAGCAATTTCTATTAAAGTCAGAATGCCCACTACCACCAGAATTATGTGATAGTTCTCTGGAAACCCCATCAATGCAGTTAGGACAGGGAAAGGGTAAAAGTTTTAAATAAAGGAGAGAAAAGACAGTATTATCATTACTGGCATGTGATATGATTTTTTAAATCTAGAAAACCCAAGAAAAATAAAAATGATTAAAACAGTAAAAAAAAATTCAGTAGAGAAGTTGTTTATAAATTAATATATAAAATTTAGTAGCTTTCCTATATGTCAGGGGTTGGCATACTTTCTCTATAAAGGGATAGATAGTAAATATTTTAGGCTCTGGTCATACAGTCTATTGCAATCACTCAACACTGCTGTTGCAGCATAAAAGCAGCTATAGACAAGGTGAAAATACAGGGGCATGACTATGTGCCAATAAAACTTTAAGAAACAGGCAGCAGACCAGATTTGGTCATGTTGGTAGGTTGCTATATATGTAAAAAAATCATTGAGAAGTTATAATGGAAGAAGGAATCTCATTCACAACAGCAAACAAAATGAGTAAACATTATAATCATGGTTGAAAATGTGCAGGACATTAGAGAAGAAAGACATTAAAGAAAATCTTTTGAAGAGTTATTTATTTTAGAGAGACAGAGCATGAGCAGGAGGGGCAGAGGGAGAGAGAGAGAGAATCTCAAGCAGACTCTGTGCTGAGCGCGGAGCCCCACGCAGGGTTTGATCTCAGGACCCTGAGATCACAACCTGAGTTGAAACCAAGAGTTGGTCACTTAACTGACTGTGCCACCCAGGTGCCCCCCTAAAAGAAATTTCAAGTGAAGAGAATAATACTTGATATTACAAGAGAAGTTAGACATTTTTTTCATATGCTCACTGACTGCAGGCATTTTTTTCCTAAATTGCTTTTTTAATACCCCATTTTCAATGTATTTGATTGTTCTCTTATTGATTTATGTGAGCTCTTTATTAGTTGTAGAAATCATCTCTAGGTCAGTCATTTTCCTTGCAAACTGGGTTTCTCAGAGTGTATGAAGAAATTATATATTTTTTTCCTTTATGAGTTTGAGGTTTTGTGTACTTCTTAGAAATGCCAGTCCTTTATGTCACTCGGGACTCTGAAAAAAGACACCTTCTGTGAAGCTTTTTGTAATTACCTACCTAAAATTGTAGTATTTTTAATCATTATTTAGATAAGGAAACTAAGGGTCAGAGAAAGTAAATAACTGGCCCAAAATCACAAAACTAGTGGATGGTTGAACCTGGAGCCAGAATTTAAGCTCAACATTGTGTGACCACAAAGCCAATATTATTATCTATATTACCTTGTCCCATTCTGGCCTTATCCACCTCTCATGGATAGTGTTGGAAGAGACACAGGGTCCTAAAAGATCAATCATGAAGGACATATAGATTTCTGGTAGTAGATATTTCATGCTTATCAGTTTGACCTACATTTGGAGTTTTTGGAATTATTTTACTATCATGTACAGAACCTTTGTTATTGACTATTTTTATGAGCATTAACGCACTCTCATTTTTAGTACCCATCATGGAAATTAGACATTATTATGTGCAATTATTATTATTATTTGCCTTAGGAAAGGTGATTCCTAGCTGGATTTAATAATGAATCCCCAGAAGTACAGTATTTATTATTCAGAACATTATTTAGTAGCAGAACCATGATTTTCAGTAATTAAGGGTTTCTGTGAAACTCTTTTGGAATGAATTTTCAGATTTAGGAAAAATAAAAAGCAGATTAATGGCATATTCTTGCTAAATGTCATGAAAACAAAACATATGCTCTCTGTCAGTAAATCAAAATTACTGGTAGTCCAGGAAGAATGCCTAATCAGAAGAGTAGGTGATATGCTAACTCATTTTTGTATTTGAGTTAATAGATGAATGATTAATCTTTATTGACCATAGGAATTATATTATTTGAATTGAAAGGTTGAGGCTTAAGGGTTCTACTCAGCAGGTCTCATTTGCAATAAATTCATGGTTTGAAAGTAGAGAAAACTAAAATATAACATTTGATTTTGAATAAATGGTGAAGATATAAGAAAGAAGAATCAATTTGAACTTGATCCCAGAAAGATCCTCCTTTGAGAATGTTCATGAGCTTGTGTTTTGGAGAAGAGAATGATGTTAAAACACATGACTTGGCATAACAGTGATCATCATTTATGCCGTCAAATGCTATAACTGCTATTAATTGATTTTTCAACTTATAGAATCAACCTATAGGCAAACACCAAAGACTTTGTTCTGGTAGATAAAAGAATGTAAATGTTATCAAAATTGACAATATAAAAGTAAAATTTGAGAAATGGAGGGAAGGATGCAGGTGATAACATGGTCATTTACAACGAGGGAATATAGATAACCAATAGTGGGACCAATATTAGTGATATAACTCTATTGGGAAAGGAGGGAAGAAGAGAAGGGAGTTATAGATGAACTAGATCTTCATGTAACATTGCGCAGTCAACAGATAACATCTGAAGCTGATTATTCCAAAAGAGCTATCCTTTAATGTTCATCATCCCTTTCTATACAATAAAATAAAATAAATCTGGATACATGGCCCCGCAGCTAAAAACTACACTTTCTTGCAGCTAGGTAGGACCAACAGTAGGCTGAGCTGCAGTATTATGCAATATTTGGATCATGTCCTTAAAATAAAAAAGCATGCTTGCCTTCTCTCTTCACCTTCCCGAGGCTAGAGTGCAGCTGAAGCAGAAAGTCTTTGAAGCCTGTAGAAAAGGACCACATCCTCCACAAGGCCAGAGTTTATATCACTGTATTTTTGAGTTCCACATTAGAACAGCCTGTATCCTAATTCGACGAATAATTGTTTAGAGACATAAAGACATACAAGATTCAAAACAGAAATGATTAAAAGTTATTTTTTGTAAAGTAGAATCAAGTGTGGTGTGGTGGTTGGATAGCAGATGAATATCACATTTCATTATAAGTATTTCTATGCTATCTAATTTTTAAGCATGTGCATGTATTATCTGATTAAAAAAACCTCAGAAGTTATTTATTCTCATTAAAGAAAAGTAGAACATATACAGTAGTAAAATGAAAACAGATAACACACTCTCTCACCTCCCTGAGAAAACATTTTGGTGATTTATTTCAAACTATTTTTCTACATATAGTTTTTTTTAAATATTTTATTTATTTATTTGACAGAGAGAGACACAGCAAGAGAGGGAACACAAGCAGGGGGAGTGGGAGAGGAGAAGCAGGTTTCCCACGGAGCAGGGAGCCTGATGCGGGGCTCGATCCCAGGACCCTGGGGTCATGACCTGAGCTGAAGGCAGACGCTTAACAACTGAGCCACCCAGGTGCCCCTTTATACAGTTTTTTGTTGATGTGATTGAAAGTCTACCTTTAAAGTTTGGACAGAGGAAAGGGACTCCACCAAAGGACTGAAATGAAATATTTGGAGAATTAATGGATAAACCAAGAGAACTCAATATCAAGAAAGCCAGGAGAGGACAGAGTTTCAGTAATGAACAGATTGGTTAATGGTTTCAAACACAGTAGAAGAGTCAATAAGTTGAGATCTGGCAATAAGTTAGTTGAATTTGGCTTCTTAGGTCATTGATGATCTACAAGAGGGCTGTCAACAGAGTAAATGTGATGGGAAAGAGTCAAGCTAGAAACAAATTTAGAGTATTTCAGGAGAAGGAAGAAAGTCTGTGGGTCTGGAACGCAGCAAATTGGAAAACGATAGGAGATGAGTTTGGAGAGGTAGGCTGGGTACCAGATCATGTAGAGTCTTGTGGGCTTGAGGAGAAAGCTGTGGATTTTATTCTACGTATTATATATAGATAGATAGATAGATAGATAGATAGATAGATAGATAGATAGATAGATAGATAGATAGATAGATAGATAGATGATAGATAGATAGATAGATAGATAATTTTAAATGGGCCTTTGACTCCTTTGTGAAGAGTGGACCCTAAGAGATAAGATAGAAAGCAATGGAACCAGTCAGAAGGCTTTTGTAATCCTGGCAGGAATTAATAGTGGCTAGGATCTGAGTAATAATGGTAGAAGTGATGAGTGAGTTTGGGTTTTGGATGCAGTTTCAATTTGGGTGCCAAGAGACAGTGAACAAATAGGATATGAGGTATGAGGACATGGAAGAGCTACTGGGCAAATGGGAAGGAAATAATACCCAGTTATAAGTAACTTTTATGGAGGAGGGGTTTTAGGTAGGAAATAAAAAATTTTGTTTTAGACATACTGTTTCAAATACCTATTATACACTTAAGTGGAGATGTTAAGCAGCAGTTGGATATAATAAGTCTAAAGCTTGAGGAGAATTTAGAAATATATATATCTTAGGATCATCAATATGTAAATTCTTAAAATCAAATGATTGGATGACATCACACAAGGAGTGGAGGAGATAATGAAGGGTTCCAGGGTGATGCACCACATAAAAATCAAGAAGTAGAGCTGAACCTGAAGAGTGGTCAGAAGGTAAGGAAGAAAACCAGAAGAACATGGTCTGAAATCTAAGTGAGAAAGTGATTGAAGAAGGAGTGTGCAATAGACTAAATGTTGTGTGTCTCCATGAAATTCTTATGTTGACATTTAATTCCCAGTGTGATGGTATTTGGAGGTGGGACCATTGGGAAGTGATTAGATCATAAGAGTGGAGCCCTCATGAATGGGATTAGTGCCTTTATAAAAGAGATCCCAGAGAGTTTTCTCCCTTCCTCTCTGTCTGCCATTTGATAACACAGCAAGAAGGACCATCTGTGGAGCAAGAGGCATGTTCTCAACAAACCCAACCATGTTGGTGACTTGATCTTGGACTTCCCATTCTCCAGAACCATGCAGAATAAATTTCTGTTGTTCGTAAGCCACCTAGTCTATAGGATTTTGTTACAGCATCCTGAACAGGCTAAGACAGGTTGATTGTGTGAAATCTGCTGACAGGGCAAGTGTGAGGTGTGCTGAGAACTGACTCTTGGTTTGTCATGGCACAGGTCAGTTGTAATGGGGGTAGGTGCAAACACCTGGTCAGAATGGTTTAAAGAGAATGGAGGGTACCTTTAGATGAGAGAGATGTGGCTATATTTGTACATAAGATTTAAGACCTAAGCATGAATTTGTAGATAAGTATTGCTCAAGCAGGGACCTGGTGGGGATTATAATAAATCAGTTCAAAAGCACAGGTGGAAGCTTTGCCTTAAAAAAAGGGACATTTTATCCTCCAAGACCAAAGAAAAAGGGGAAATTTGAGGAAAGAAGAAGTTTATCTCGTCATTAATGAATTAGTTTACAAAGTAATATCTTAAAAGAGTGAGTCTGTGGGCTTAACAAGGGAAACAGTTTGAAAGAATTGACCTGGTGAATTCTGTAGGAGACAAACTGAGGGTTCACCAAGGTGTCCTCTGCGCTTTGGTAAGATTATCCATTATGGATATGGAATCAGCTGGATCATGGGAATTGATCCAGTAACTCCCAGCAGCTTAGAATCGGGAACAGAAATCAAGACAGTTGGGTTAGTCCAGGTTATTGTATTTTGCTAGTATTTCCATTTCAGAATGTTTAAGGTAAAAAAGTAGCTTTGATGTTTTCTATTACATAGATAATTTAGATATACTGAATAGCATGTTCACTAGTGGGTCAAATAAATTTGACATGCAACAATAAGTGTGCCCTCCTTTTTATTTATGTCATGATTTCTGCTTTTTTCCCCACAGAAACTCAATACATTTGTATCACCCAAATGTATCTGTTTTCTCCCTGCAGAAAAACAAATACTCAAGGAATTTCTTCCACTGATTTATTTGAAAAAATTAATAAATAAGAAAATAAAATGGAAACACGTGCAGAATATATTTTAAAATGTGTATTAAATCTGCTGAGCCATTCTAATTGGACTCATTGACTATTTCTGCCCTGATTATTTTGGACACAAGCTACATGGGCCTGTATTTAGTTCATAAAATATTAAAGGAAGGAATGGATTGTGATGTTTTCATATTTTCCTCTGTTTTCTGACTACAAAATTGACAGTGACTCTTTGTGACAGGAAAGTTTTAGCTCTAACCCTGTGGCAGCCTGGTAGGGGCCAATGGAGACTGGAGATTTGGTTGTAATTATACTAGAAAATCCTGGCATGTTTTCTCAATATCTATAGCATAAAAGAGTAATCTCAGAAACGTAGCCATAGTTGCTGAAATGGGTTCAGAATCTAATAAGCATTTTTTTTTTTTTTCGGTTTCTCACGGCATTTGATTGAGCTTCAGACCCTCTTCCAGCCAAGGTTATTTGTACTGAATTTTCCCAACCTGTTCATACCTGAACACACCAAGGAACCTAAGGGTAGTTCAAATAAAGATTCCATCATTCCAAGACCACTTGCCAGCTTTCTGTTTTATTCTTTTTTCATACTCTCCTGCCTCACTTTTTTTTTCTTAAGCTCTGTAAAGGGTTTAAACAAAGTAAAACAAAATGCAGTTTAAAAAAATATAATCAAATGAGTTCTAGGTATACCTACTGCTCCAATGGTCCCTGCAAAACTTCGAGAACCAAAGGGTCCTGAAAGTACCCATTTGGAAATCACATTACCTACCAATTGTAGCTCATGTCAGTGTAACCAAGGATACTTTGTTACTAGAAGACACATCTCTTTTTTCCGTATCGTATCTTTTCTGGTCCTAAAACACTATCTGGCAGAAACTGGCATCTTTTCTAAGATAATTACCCGAGTAGCTAGGATTACACAAGGCAAGTGAAAATCTTTTCTTTTCTTTTTCAAACATGTTAGACCCATTCAAATTTTATTGGTCCCCAGCATTACAAAGGGAGCTAGGGGTCTCTATGTACACTTGGGTGGGGTCGGGGAGGAATTGGTCCTGATTCTTCATCTTCAGAGGAAGTGATGAGAATCAGAACCACAGAAAAGCCCTGGGTTTCATTACCACATTGAAGAAATCCTAAATGCATTGTACGCTGGTTTTTCTTAAGATTGTAGAGTTTAAGAACAGTGGCACTATTCCATGAAAGATGAAATAAGGAATTTTATGATATGAAAACTATAAACTAACAGTGTATACATGAAGCCTATTTCAGACCTCCCCATGAGTACAGGGACCACATGTTTACAGTCTCTCCTAGGCCGGGCACTGGTGGAGAGGAGTGATTCAATTATTGTTTGTTTAAATAAAACTTAAATGAAAATTTGTGAATGTATTATTTGGGTAATTAGATTTAGCACATTCCTGAATTTTTGAGACTTAAGTCATAAGCCACTAGTCCAACCATCTGTCTGATCCAGTTTCACATTATGGTCTTAAAGCTGCATGCCAGACCTGTTAGTAAAGATAATAAAATTAAAGATTTTTTGAGCTGGAGGGGACTTACAATTTGAGTCTAAGATTGAACATTGCTTGACTCATCAAGATATTATAAACATCTGTGAATTCAGTGAGAGATCTCAAAGGAGCCTAAAAATATGTGTAAAGTAAAGGTTTAATAGCCTCCTAAACCCTGAAAATTATTCATGTTGGTGAAATTCTGCTTTGGGCTTTGGGCAAATGCTCTATCTTCTCTTTTCTTTCTGATTTACTGGCAATTTTAACACTTCAGCTGAAAGTAGTCGTAGCACACTGTTAACCACATTTCCAAACTATTTAACTTTTGCTGTAACTTTCAATCTACTCTTAAGCACAGTAATGCCAGGAAGTAGGAGGGCAGTCTAAATCATTAAATGTGGCAAAGAAATAGATATTAAAAGAAAGATAAAGCAAATGCCCGAGATGCATTTCACCTAAGTCAAACACACAAACACTTCCTCTGGAAAGATGAAAAATATGTTCAGAATCGTGAGTTCTGCTCATCAGCAGTCAAATCCATGAGACAGTCTTAAGTTCCAAATTCTGCTGTTGAGGACATGGCTTTGTCTATAAGCAGTGCCTTAATCACAGTGAACCAGGAATTTCTCCCTTACACATTCTGTGCCCCTGAACATGCAGAGTTGGGTTGAGGTTGCCATGTGATGACACAGCAAGGCAACTGTATCAGTGCTGACCTCATAACCAGAATAAAGGCTCCCGGGGTGGAAGGAACCTTGGAGATCATCTAAAGCCAACCCCCTTGTTTGAACATCTCCCACTCAATGAGGATGGCTTTTCTAGTAAAATTACATTTTTGTCAATTTCTCCTATAGTCAAAAGAGTTTTTGCCTTCATGCATTTTGATGTATTGCCCTTTGTCAAACAAAAGTCTGTGGCATTGGTTTGTGAGCTCTAAGTTGTATCTTTAGATGATAGCCACCTACACACTGTAAGGATTACAAAACAGATCCAAATAACCAGCCCAGAATCAGAGAGATGGTGACAGATGCAAAACTAGATACAGTCTTGCTTTCCTAGCTATAGCCTGGAGCTTTTTTTGATTCTTGTGCCATATCAGCTAGTTTGGGTTTTATATGGCCACCACATGGAGACACAGCCTCCATGTATATCATTTTATTGCCAAGTACCCTAACTCTGTAAATAATAGGAGGTGAATATGGAAAATTTCTAAGTATTCTCAGGTTCTAGGACAACTGGAATTAAATTTTTCAGAAGACGGAAAGCAATCCTAACCTTGGTTTTCAAAGAACGGTTTAAATGCTGGGCAAATGTAAACAGCCAACAAAAATGCAAATATGGAAGAGGCCACATGGAGCTTAAAGTAGAGTACTTATGTTCCAGCCTTGCTCCTGCATTTCTCTCAAGGCCACCACTAGAGTGGCCCGGACACATTAAGTCGGATGCCTTGACGTTGAAGAACCTAACTGTGGGCCCCTCCTAAGCAGTGACCATGAGAGTCCAAGCCTGGTGCTAAGGTGGAAAGGATCAGATATGATCTTGCTAAATTACCATAGAAAACCAGTGTCTCAGGCATTCCGGGTGAGTTTCAAATCAGGAATAGGCAGGGCTCCTTAAAACAATCTGGTGTTTGTTTCTGGCCATGAGGTTCCAAGAGACTTTGATTATTATGCTTCATTTTGTCCTGTAAAATTCTTATGGAAACACACTCACCTGTGACAACCGCGAGCAGTGAAGCCTATTTAAAGGGAGACTACAAGGAGATCTAACACTTAGAGAATGATTAACTTTCCAGGCATTTAAAAAATATCTTATTTAAGCTTCACAAAAACTCTTGGAATCAAGAATCATTTTTATATATTGTGCTGATGCAGAAATTAAAACACAGAAGTAAAAGGCAGAATTCAAACCATTTCTGTTTGATTTCCATAATCAAGTCTCTTTCCACGATATTATACTGTCTCCTTCTCTAGCAAGCTTCATTGTCTAGCATATTGGGTGCTTCCAATGAAAACTACCGTAAGATCTTTTATATTCTTATTTTACTATGTGCAAATGAATTGGATTTTAGAAGTCTGAGGGATAAAATCCTATGCATTCACTAAGGAAAATAGCATTTCTTTTGGCTTTCTGTTGGAATCTGAAAATTACTCATTAAGGTCAGGGAAATTATCATCATTTTGCATAACGAGAAGAAAAAAAGCCAAAATGTTATAGGCATAATTTTAAAGACAAACAACCCTGAGAAGATTTAAAATAGTATTTTACATTTGATATTAGTATTTTATTCGAGAATCTCAGTAGAGAGCATGCCAACATATTTTTATGGTAGTGTTTAAATGGTAAAGATGTAGTATTAAAATTCTTCCCTTTTTATGGCTGAGAAATAGGAGAAAAAGGACCTCTATGAGGTCACCAGGTCAGAAACTAAGTCATTAAACTGTGGTTTTAATTTTTTTTTTTTTTTTTTGACAGAGAGAGAGACAGCGAGAGAGGTAACACAAGCAGGGGGGAGTGGGAGAGGAAGAAGCAGGCTTCCCGCTGAGCAGGGAGCCCGATGCGGGGCTCCATCCCAGGACCCTGGGATCATGACGCGAGCCAAACGCAGATGCTTAACGACTGAGCCACCCAGGCACCCTAAACTGTGGTTTTAGCTCAGGGTAGAAAGATTTTTAAAAAAGAATTTAGGGTAGGGAGCCTGGGTGGCTCAGATGGTTAAGCGTCTGCCTTTGGCTCAGGTCATGATTCCGGGGTCCTGGAATCGAGTCCCACATCAGGCTTCCTGCTCCTTGGGAGCCTGTTTCTCCCTCTGCTTCTCTCTCTCTCTCTCTCTCTGTCTCTCATGAATAAATAAATAAAATCTTAAAAAAAAAAAAGGAATTTAGGGTATAGATCTCTGTAAACTGTATAATACCACACAAATATTTGTTATTTGTGTTATCTCCAGGTGAGGATGGAGGTCTATGTAGGATATGAATTCATTTTAAGCAGCTGTCGCACTAATTACTTGGAAAACCACCAGCTGGTCTATATAGTATCAAAAATTATGTTTATTATGTAAATAAACAGTCTTTAGTATGATTTTTTTTTTACTTCTTTGTAAAATATCAAAAGAAGTGAAAGTAAATCTAAGAAAATAGTACACCAAGTGCTAATTTCTCATAGCATTTTTTTTTCCTGTCTTCTCTCATCAAACTTTCAGCTCCTTCTTTCCTCCTTGTCCTTCCTTTTCAAAGATAAGAGATGATATTAGAGATGGGAATGCAGTGGAATTATTTTTAGATTGTAGCTCTTTTGACTTTGTCTCTCCTTGGATATTCTGGGACCATCATCATCGCTGGCTGCGATTTGGTGGAGGCTTCTGAGAGTTCTTTTTGATCAGTCACCCAGTTGGCTTGGAATTCCAAGTCTGAGAGTGAGGCACACAGCACAAAAGACCTCAGCAGCAATCTGCTTCCCACAAATCCATTCAAACCAGGTTTGGTCTTCATTTCCATTAGAATACACCTCTGTTTTTAGTTTCAACAAGCCACACTTTTTTTTTTTTTTTAATCCTTGGAGCTCCTTACAATTTTAAAACAAACTGACAAAGACACAAGATACAATTTGAATGGCCTGTGAAGAAATTGAGAAAGAAGAGACCAAGGAGAGGTATATATATTAAGAAATTTACTGACCCTCCAATGATCTCTGTCAGCTTCTGAAACCTACTACAACCAGTTACTGTGCTCTGTCACATAACTGATGGTTCCCAAATGAGTAAACAAACCCCCCAATACTTGATCTGCACTTGTGAGTTCAGTTTTGCCTCCTGTCCTGGGACAAAAATTTCTTTAGAAGATATTTACGTCATTCCTATCAAACACTTAGGTAATTCAGTATTAGCAGCCTCTTGAAAAATACCTTGTTGTTATCTGCCACTGGACCACTTTTTGCTATGATGTACCTGTTTAGAACAATGATCCCCCAGTGATGCTAATCGCAGGAACCTGTGAATATGTTAAGTTACATGACAAAGTAGAATTAAGGTTGCAGCTGGAACTAAGGTTGCCAATCAGTGACTTGATATTAGGAAGATTATTCTGGGTGATTCACATGAGCCTAATACATTTGACCTTTGACATTTTGAGTTTGAACTGCACAAGGCCACTTATATGTGGATTTTTTTTTTAATAAATGCAATTCAATAATGTAAATGAATTTTCTCTTCCTAATGATTTCTTTCCTTTCTTTCTTTCTTTCAAGATTTTATTTATTTGACAGAGCAAGAGAGCACAAGCAGGGGGAACAGCAGAGACAGAGGGAGAAACAGGCTCCCCGCTGAGCAGGGAGCCTGATGTAGGGCTCCATCCCAGGACCCTGGGATCATGACCTGAGCCGAAGGCAGACGCTTAACCCACTGAGCCACCCAGGTGCCCCTCTAATGATTTTCTTTTTTTTTTTTTAAAGATTTTATTTATTTATTCATGAGAGATAGAGAGAGAGAGAGGCAGAGGCAGAGGGAGAAGCAGGCTCCCTGCGGAGCAGGGAGCCCGATGCGGGACTCGATCCCAGGACCCTGGGATCATGACCTGAGCTGAAGGCAGACGCTTAACCAACTGAGCCACCCAGGCGTCCCGTAATGATTTTCTTAATAACAATTTTCTCAGGCTTACTTTAGTGTAAGAATACAGTATATACTACATATAACACACAAAATAAGTGTTAATTGACTGTTTACATTATTGGTAAGACTTCCAGTCAATATTAGGCTGTTAGTAGTTAAGTTTTGGAGAATGAAAAGTAATACTTGGATTTTCCACTGTGTGTGTGGTGGGGGAGGGGGTCTCAGTGCCCTTAACCCTTGCATTGTTCAAGGTTAACTGTATAACCACAAGAATACTTAAATGTGGAAGAAGAAACAGAAATGTCAGTGTCCGAGTAATGCAGGGTGAGAAAGACTGGACTGCTGTTGTTGGTTTTGAAGAGGGAGAAGGGTGGTCATGAGCTAAGAAATGTGGGCAGCCTCTAAAAGTTGGGGAAGGCCAGGAAACAAATCCTTTCCAGAAGGAATGCACACATCTTGTTTCAGTTCAGTGAGACCCATTTCCAACTGTTGACCTCCAGAACTATAAGATAATAGATGTGTATTGGTTTAAGACACCACCTTTGTGGTAATTTTTTACAGCAACATTAGAAAACTAATACATCCTACGTGTTCTCTCCCCTTTATATTTAACCCCCCACTGAGCCAGCCACCTCACTGAATCTTTTGTTAGTATTATTGAAATGACTGTGTCTGTTGGTGAGTGTAGGTCACCGTAAGTCTCCTCTGCTGTATGTTAAGGTCGTCCTTTCCATGGCCATGTCACAGAAGTTGATACTCAGAAGTCCACCAAATAGAACCTGTGATTCAAGCCCTAAGGATCTGAGTCAGCCAGATGACGTCTATAGATACCCATCCAGCTGCAGAGACCAGCTCCCCCTATCTATCTGTGACCTTGGACAAAGGACTGTGCCTCTCAGAGCCCCAGTTTTTTCATCTGTAAAATGGATAGTAAAACTTCATGGGATAAGATACTTACGATGATTAAAAGAAAATGCCAGAAAAGTGCTTAGAACAGTACCTGGCACAAAGTGACATTTACATAAATATAATTTTTATTATTCTCATCAATATCTTGCCCATTATTTCTCAACTGGTACAACAGATGCACGAATTTAACCAAAGACCTGGATGAAATGCCATGGAGAATCAGGTTCCCTTTATTGTATGGATGGAGGTTTCTGTGATTTGTCCTGCATAACCGACCTTCCCAACCTGCATGTAGGCAGGCAGGCTAAAGCATAGTGTTTGTGAGACTTGTGCTACATAAGTGACCTCAGGAGCCCGATGAGTTGACATTAGCTGGCCTCCAGGTCAAAATTGGCCCTTCTGGTCTGGACGCTAAGAGCTATACATTTTGCCTTACATCCCCTCCCCAGCTCCAGGCGGGGCGAGCACAGCAAGCCCAGGCTCCTTGGGTATGTAAAGACATGATAACAGAGGAATGCAGCTCACTCCAAACTGCACGTAGGCAAACAAATGTTTAACTTCAGACCCCATTATTTGCCCTATAACTGTGGCCCTTAGGGGGATGGTCAGTTGCAAGTCTCACCTGAAGGGAGGCCTGTCCGTCGGGACTCCAGCCAGGCTGTCTCCACGGGGCTTCCCCAGCTGATGAGTCTGGATGTCCTAAGTACCCAATTCAATGGAACTCTGTCTTATTCTCCTTTAGTGCTTACTATTGCCCTCTTTTATGTGCAAATTTCCCTTCTTTTTGTTTCTATTAGATTTTTATAATATCAATAAAATGTTTTTTTCCCCTTTGAAATTGAGAGTAGGGCTGCTGTACTCTTTTCTTCAGAACATCCTTTTACACTCAAGAACCACTGACTGTGTTACTCCCAGCATGTAGACCGTGAAATACCAATCCTGCCCCCGTAAAATCCAAAGAGCTTGAGGTACCTGGGTGGCTCAGTTGGTGAAGCATCTGACTTCGGTTTAGGCCATGATCTCGGGGTCCTGGGATCGAGCCCTGCATGGGGCTCCCTGCTCAGCAGGGGAGTCTGCTTGTCTCTCTCCCTCTGTCCCTCCCCCAACTCATGCTTGCACACTCTCTCTCTCTGTCTCTCTCTCAAATAAATAAATAAAATCTTTAAAAAAAATCCAAAGAGCTTGAGATCCAGTGCAAATATAAGTGAAAAAATGTTATTGTCATTGGTAGCCGATGACTATACATCCTTTTGTACGTAGCATATTAAATAAATTAGTTCTTGATGTAATCCTAAAACTGGTAAGGAAGCTTAGACAAAAACTGACAGGCTTATTCCATGGATTCAGCCCTTGTGTAGGAACCCCATATTCACGCCAAGTCCCTGCAATGTGTGTCTTCTCAATAAATACCCTTAAGAAAATAATGCACTGAACACCTATTAGCATGCCAATTAATATTTATTATTTTAAAATATCAAATGTATTTTTCAGTTCACATCTGTCTCACCTACGTGTTGGTGGTAAAAGCCAGTTCTCCCAGGGGTTTCTTGATCCTTGAAGAAATTGATTATAAAGAGTTAAAATGGAGTGGAGTACAGAATCAAATCTGGACCTACAGAAACATATCAAACCATCCCATGCCCTTGCCCAAATGTCATTTCTCCATGGTTATGAATCTGCTCCTTTTTGCAGCATAATCCAGCACAATTTGGTTAAGAAGGCCGGGTAGAGGTCAGGGATTCAAGATGACACTGGCACCAGCTGAGACAGAGCCGTGTGTGTGTCCCTTGAGAAGGGTTTGGAGGAGATATGAAAACTTTGCTGTCAACCTAAAGGCGCCTCACAGAGCTGAGGGGCCTTGTCGTTCCTCCAACATCATGGATTAATCATTGTGCACCCGTCTCTTGGACCCAGATGGAGTTGTGTTGTAAGAATGGGAACAGTGATTTCCTGGCTTACGTTTGAGGTGTGTGCATCTTTCGTTTATGGGAAAGAGAAAGTAGACAAAGAGAATGTGCAGTGTAACTTCCCCTTGGACCCCAAGACTGGTGTTCCTGACCGATCTGTGGAGCTGGTGTCGTCAGCTAAACCTAATCTCTTTTGATGTGTTCCAAGATGAAAATCCTATGTATAGACCTTAAAAGAGCCTATAAAACGGTGTCCTTATTTTGGCCTTATAATTAAGCAATAATAGAAGGGCTGCACTGTTTTACAAGGCAATATTCTAGTTCCTAAGTGGGTAAGAGACACAGACGCTTGCCAAAAATTGTAATTTATTCTGACAAGTCCCCGCCACCCCTGCTCCCACCCCATTCTTGATGAGAGAAACAGGTCTGGCCGTGCTGTGAAAGAGTTAAATAAAGATACTTAAGCTCATGTGAGGTTAAAAAAAAGGAGCAGCAGGGGCTGCTGACTAGAGCAAGTTCATGTTGGAGTTGCCATTAGAACAGGCGTTTTGATAATCGTGAAGAAAAGTCCTGGGATTAGAAAATGAAGGCTTTGTGACTGGTCTCTTTCTCTATGTAAGGGACAAAGCGGAAGTGGTCAAGTCCACTCCTGGTCCCGGGCAAACCACAGGAGTTATGGGAAGGTGCACCATCGTACATAAAGAAAAGTGAAATGTGTTTTCATTTTTCCCCCATAAAAATAATTTTTAAAGTACGGTTTGGTTTCCAGACAGTTTTAAGAGCTAAAAGGCTCAGGAGGTGGGGGTGGGGTGAGTTAGGAATGGTAGTAACATTTAAATGTGCAAAAAATTACCTTAATTTGAGTGACTTTCAGGAATTGTATATTTGATATCGATTTCTTTTCAAATCAGTGGCCTAATTCTTAAAATATTCACATTCCACAGAGTCCGGATACAACTATATTATAAAATGAGATGTTTGAAAAGCATTTGTTTCCAGAAAATATGGTCCCAAAGGCCCACATTTTAGTAAACTTGACTTTAGAAGAACTGCTCCAGGCAATTAAATCTATGTAACTTAACAAAGCCCAGGAGCAAGGCTGCCTTCTGCTGCACTCTTAGGAAAAAAGATTTCTCTAAAACTGGCTTTCTCTTATTCTATTCTAGAAAATGATTCTTTAAATATTGCTCCGCATTAAAGATATATAAAGTAGAATGATTCTTAAATGAGCTCAAATTTATGTAAAAGGAAATGAATCTACAATTCATTTGCATCCTTTCCTTTGGAAGGAGGAAGAAGGTAACACAAAAATGGAATACGTAGTGACTGGCTGAATCCATTCCTTGGCCCTTCAGAAATTATGTGCATTTCCCAAAAGCCGTTTCATTGCCAAAAAGCACAATGCTAAGTCACACACATTTTTCCCATTCGGAAAAAAATAGTGCATAATTGAACTGTGTCCAAATGTAAAATATTTGATTGCACCTTTGAAAGTGGCTTTCAGAAAGGCCAATAAATCTATGGACCCAGTGATATGTAGAAAGAATCTAAATATGTCATTTTCTTACTGATGGTCTCTCTACCAAGTAACTGAAATATATTCCATTAGACAGAGAAAATGATCGGCAGCACTACAGATACCCCAACATGTCCCCAGAGTCCTTTATTAATTACCTAGTGCTACGTAAACACTTCCAAATATAGTGATTTAAGATAGTATTAATGATTTCTCACAATTCTGTGATTGTTCTGATTGTTCCTGGGCTCACTCATTCTACTCCATTCATTTTCTGTTCTCAGCTGGGACAGTTGGGCCTCTTTTCCCAAGTAGTCTCACATCCTGGAATTCTCTATGTCATGACAGCCTAGGGGAGCCCTCCAAGACGCTCAAGATGGAAACTGTAAAGGTCTAGGCTCTGGAATTTGTCAATGTCACTTTTGCCACATTCTCGTGGTCATAGCAAGTCACAAATGTAGCCCAGATCCAAGGGGGTGGAGAAATACATTCCACCTCTGGATAAGAGGCAAAGTCACATGGCAGGGGAGTGTGTATACAGGGATGGGAGGAATTTGTGTTCACTAATTCATGGCGCTATAACAAAATACTACAGAGTGGGTAGCTTATGAAGAGAAATTTATGTCTCACGGTTCTGGAGGCTGGGGAGTCCTGCAAATCTGGCATCTGGTGAGGAAGCCATCTTTATGCTGTCACCTCATATAGAGGAAGGGGGAAGGGACCTTTCTCAGGCCTCTTTTATAAGGGCACTAATCCCATTCATGAAGGCTCTGCTCTTAGAGCCTAAACATGTCCCAAAGGCCCCACCTCCTACTATCACATTTGACTTTAGGTTTTCAACATACGAATTTTAGGGGGGAACATAAACATTGAGTCTACAGCTGCGATCTACCACAGGTGACTTTTAAAATTTGGTGCTCAGGTCAGGCATGATGTGTGGGCATGTTTTTTGACTAGACAGATGCTAACAGACTGGGAAACAGACTCATTGGTATTTTTCCAGCAGTGCTCACTGATTCTTTGTAACCATCTAGATTTGATGAAGTATCAACTTGGCCCAGGAAGTGGCTGGCACATTGTAGAGCTCAATAGCTAAATAAATACCGAATGCATTGAATGAAGACAACACATATGAATAAAGCTTTACTTCTTTCATAATAAATGAATTTACAAGAAAAGAATTCCATGGTTTTCCCGAAGAGGCAGTGGGGTCAAGTGGAACTGGTTCCACACCAGGAGTCAGACTTTCATCCCCTCGATCACATTTTTATGTCGCAGTACAGTAAAAAATGGTAATTGTACAAAGTGGAAGATGCTGCGTGTGTGTGTGTGTGTGTGTGTGTGTAGTGGGGGCATTTCTTGTTGCTTGAAGGCTGTGGGGATCAGTATTTCTCAGCATGCTCCTATTTGCAGAACACCTGGGCTGAGGTGCTCTCAATGAGTTACTGGATATGTGGCCCTGATCAGATCATAGGAGCTATTAGAATTAGGCTAACACCCTTCCCTGCTTCCTCACAGGTTACTATGAGGATAAAGTAACACTGGAGTAAATTTGGATGATAATACCTTATACCTTCCAAAATCCAAAGCTGGAACGAGAGGAATAAATTCTTTTTTTTCAAGTGGACGAAATTGTTTACAGAATCGTTGTAATCTATCTTATACCCAGGTATTTACTATTTTGTAACTTGTAACCTCAAGGCAATGTACATCTGAAAGGGTGCCTGATACAGTAACCATTGCAACCATTCTTCTCTTGTTGTATAGAATATATCCAAGCCCTGAAAGAAAAAGCCAAGTAAATCGGAATGAAGAAACAAAGGGCTGAACGTTATGAAGACATTTGCCAACAGAGTCGAGTCCCAATAATAATTTCTATGAACTGAATGGTTATATGCCATGGTAAATAAAATGTTTTTTTTTTTTTTTTTACATTTTATTTAACTCATATGGTTTCTCATTTCTGGTATCATTTTCATGAATGGAAGAAGATGACCAGAGAAATACGTATGCTCACTGGTGAGTATGCCCTCCAAGAAAAGTTAAAAGTTAACCAAAGAGCAATTCCAGATCCTTCCTATTACTCCCAGATATCTCCAGCTTCCATGCTCTCATGTCCACCGCATTGCCTTGACTGCACTTGCATCAGCCAGGTTAGAAACATAGCTCTTCACTAATTTCATTAAAACAAAACAAAAAACTACTCTTACCAACCATTTAAAAAGTTTAGAAATTTCACTGAGGATTTGAAGATCACAGAACAGAATACAGTCTCAGTTTGCTGTCTTTGTGCTGTTTTTTCTCTCTTTTTCTTCCTCTCTTCAAGAAACAAAACACTGCTCTCCTCATCCTCAGGAGATCAGCTCCATCCTAGAGTTTTCAGAATCCCAAGGGAATATGTTAATCAATTTCCCAACAAAGATTTTTCACTAAAATAATCCTCATGCTAGCCAGTAAGTGAGTAAAAGTGTCTTCATAGTTTAGCATAATTTTATCCCAAGTTTACTGTATAAGCTGATGTCTATGTTCTGTTTTATTCACTGAGATTCCTGACGGCATTAATGTTAAAAAATTAAATTGGGAATTATGCTCTTCTAAAAATGTAATGTTACCTCCCAGCAATCTGTCTGCATGTCCAAACTCTCCCATTTCCCACAGACACCATTGCATTCCTTCCCCAGCTAACTCTTCTTCTCAATCGCTGCCCATGTCTTTTCTTGCTAAATTACACTAAAACAGAGGTCATGAGGCATAAGTTCCCAAACTTGCTTCTCCACCTTCTGTCTGGTCTCACGAGGAAGTGGTAACCCTCGTCCAAGCTCAAAGTTAATTCTGCCGGCTGTTTTCTTGATCCAATCAACTCTTTGCTTCCTCAGGGGTTTATTTCATCCCTGTCCCTCTCTTGACATAGTCAGCCTCTCTGTTTCAGCTGTTTGTCCTAAAATTCTCTTTCACCCCCATTCTAACTATAGTTCTTTCTTCTTGCCTCTGCAGCCAGACTCCCTAAGCTGGCAGATCATAATCACTTTGACGACCCACTTGTTTTTGCTGCTAGCCTTCCTTCTTATCTTCTGATTTCCCTCCAAGGAACCAGTCCCTCCTGCCCCCTCGTGATGGAAACCTTATCTAACCAATGCCTTGATGTACATAAGCAACACTGATTGATTCAGAGATGGACACGTGACCCAAGTCAGGCCAATGAGACTCAACTTTGGGAATTGTGTACAAGTTATTGAGAAAGTAGGTCTTCTTTATCAAGGGCTCCGGACGTGGGAATGCGTAATGCGGGATCTGCAACGGGCTGTCTGTCCACCCAAGGAGAGAGCCTAGCGGAGAAGGGAGCAAACACGGAAGACTCACCAAGAAAAGGAGAGAAACTGGATCCTGGTGACATCATTGGTGCTGCTGATTCCAGCAGTGACTAAAGCCAAAAACAGTCTTGGATATTTTAGTTACATGAACCAATAGATGGCTTTTTGCATAAGTCGTTTCAGTTGTATTTTCCTGGACATTTTCAAGCAAAAAAACGTCTTATGGGATGCTCCTGTTTCCAGTTATTCATTTTTCAGTCCACTGTGATCTGTTTTCTAGTCTCACCGCACCACTAAAAGTTCTGTCACTCAGTTTATCTCTTCTTTGCCAGGTGTTGTTTTGCTTCTCTTTTCTGTAGGATTTGAAAATATCGGCCATTCTCTCCTGGTTTGAAATTATCTTATCCCTTGAATTTCTTCATTTCATTTTTGATTAGTTTTCCTCCTGGCTCTGTTTTCTCCTTTCCTCAAATCTTAAATCTTAACACAATCAGAGTATTATCCTCTTCTTATTCTCCAAATCTGCATTCTTTCCCTGGATGATTTTGCCAGCTGTCAAGGTTTTAATTATCATTTATATTCTAGTAGTTTCCAAGTTTCTATCTCTGGCTCTAATAAGTCTCTTTCGAACTCTAGACTCTGACAGTCAAATGCTCTTAGGCATCCTCACCTAAATGTCCCAAACTACAAGTACCATCTTCGCCCCTAATTTACCCTTTTCTTATGTTTCCTGTATTTTCTTACATTTGTATATTCATCATGGCCAGCAACAACACTGCTAACATCTCAAACTTACAAGTTGGTCACCATTATTGGCTCTCCCACCCTCAGTGCTCCATTTCCCTACACCCAATTCATCACCAAGGAGCTGCATGACCTTGGGGAAATGTTCTAGGCTCCAGTCTCCTCATAACTAAAACAGATATTCATAGTATTTGTTAAGAAGACTAAATGAAACATTCATATAAGACACCACAAATAATGTTTGGCACACAGAATGCCTTAAATAAATTTTAGGTCTTGTATCAGTTATCTACTGATGTGTAACAAGCTACCCCATTATTTAGTAGCTTGAAACAAGCAACTCGTGAATGTATTTGCTCCTGAAGCTATAAATTAGTTAGGTCTTGGAGAGGATAGCTCATCTCTGCCCTGTGCAGCATCTGCTGGGGTGGCTAGAGTGGGAGCAGAGGGTCTTCTTCAAGACGGCTCACTCAAATGGTTGGCAAGTTGGTGCTGACTATGGCTGGGCTCACCTGGGGCTATGGCCGAGAAACCTAGGTTCTTCTCCATGTGTGCCTCTCTGCCCATTAGCTGTCCTCACAGTATAAAGAATGAGCCCCCAGAAGACAGGAGGTAAGTTCTAAGAACAAGCATCCCACAGACAAAAAGTGGAAACTGTTAGTATCTTAAGTCCTGGGCCCAGAAATGGGCACACTGTCATTTCTACCATAATCTATTTTCAAGCAGTCATAGAACCCAGATTTGAGGAGAGGAGTTATAACAATTTTAGATGGGCAGATTGTCGAAGAGTAGAGGGGCCAAATTACAAAACCACTGTGGCTCTTTCCGTCCACACCACACCCTCCTCCTCTTCATAGCTACCACTAGTTCTTTGCTTTAGCTTCTAGTGTATTTCCTGAACTGCTGTCACCAGCTGTCAACTTGTCTCCTTGCCTCTATTCTTCCTCTCCTCTGATCTCTTCCCCACGCTGGTATTTCTAAGACTATGTTACTTCTTCTGAAACTCCTTGATGGCTCCCCGTGATACAAATAATATCCAAATTCTTTAGTATGGTACCACACATTGTGCACCAAGTTACTCAGGGACATCTCATCAAATTTGGAGTGGCATGTGGATTATTTAAAAATTTCAAGACGAACACAGACACATCTGTCAGTCCTGCAGAAATGACCTCTAGCTTGAGTCATTAACACTTCCTACATGGGCTCAAGCTACCTTTCTTTTGATGATGTCATACCTTTGCAAAGCTTGGTTTGGGGTTATTTCTGTTATGGAAAACAAGTACTATGTGAAAATCAGAATGGGACAGGAGATAAGGGTGGTGGTGTGCAATCTGATTCCAAAGTTTGAGATGTTGCTCATTGGCCAATAGACATGCACACCCCATTAGCAAATGATTGTTAAAGAATGATGTGAAAGTTTGCTTTTTTGTTCAATTTATGTGAACATACATTTATTTTCAAAGAGTTAAGTTTTTAGGACACAATTACTAAGTAAATATGGATCAATTACTTAATAAGCAGAACTGTTAGGTATTTCATTTGTCCTGGGACTGCCATGAGAATAATTACTGAGTTGCTGAGGGCCTGGTAAACTGAGAAAGTTTGGGAACCTTGCACATCACATCTGAGACAGAAGTTTAAGAAAAGGTATTTTAAAAACTCTTGACCACCTTTCCTTTGTAAAGCTTCTTCCCCAGCCACCATGGTACCTAGTGAGGAGGAGGAGGTACCTTATTTGTTTGAGTTTGTATTATTTGACTTTGTGTGCCTCACATCCTATTTCCTCTGTCTTTCCCCAAAATGTCAACCCCCTCTGGCCAACTTTATTTTTCCAAATTCTCAATCTTGTAATACTTTGTGCCTCCTGTTCTGTAATCTTAGTTTACACCCCTTAACTTCTGTTCATTATCGTCTCTGGAACTTTGTCCATGATTTAATGACTCTCCCATGTCCTGAATTTCTTAATAGCATGTACCCTACTCTCTAACTAAAACCAAGTTCTCCCCTGTGTACATGACTTTTTCATAGCCTTCTTAAATGGAAGTTCTTATTATTCTAAGTATCTCCTTATATATTCTTTTACTAACTTGTTTTTCAAAGCTAATACCAGACCTTTACTTTCTAGTCTTTTTGAATTACTCCTACTCCTGTAAGACTCTTCCTGCAAGGTTATATCCTTTAACCTCACCCCCAGCTCCTCTGTCATGAAGAGTCTTTGTTCTTCTCTCCTTATTATATCTTCCCCCATACATTGATGACTTTGCTCTCTGGCTCACAGTCCTTTTCTCCACCCTGTCTGGTCTCTATCCTGAGTGACCTCAGCAACCATTGGACTGAGTCATCCTACACCCAAGCCTCCCAATTCCTTGGTCTCCTCATCTCTAATTACCTGCTCTTCAACTCTGTGTCAACCAGTCAGAATCATAGCCTAGCCCAGACTTCTCCAAGTGTGATCTTGGGGCAGGCTGCACCGGGACTGTCTAGGAAGCTTGATAAAATACAGATTCTAAGGCTGGTTGGCAGTCCTACTGAATCACAGTTTTTGAAAAAGGGTCCTGGCATTTTAACAATCCTTCCAGGTGATTTGTAGGCAAAGTGACGTTGAAAACCACTGTGCTAAACTTGGTTCTCATCAAAAACTACCTCAAAATCACATTCTTTAGCTAGAATCTCCTATCTTTCCAGATAATTTTCTCAATTGTTCCCACTACAACTGCTCTTGTTATAATGAGGCCTCTCCCTTTGCATTCTTTTTCTTCAGGTGCTCTCCCTTGTTTTCACTTCCCTCTCTCTTTAGCTTAGATTAAAAAAAATAATAATAATAATAATAATAATAATAATGATAATAATACCTTTCCTGAGTATTTACTATGCGGCAGACACTAAGTCCTTTACTGTATTAATTCTTTAACCCTCACAATAACTTAATGAGGTAAGTACTCGTTTTAATCCTCATTTTTTTTCTTGCCCGAATTTTCAGTTTTCTTGCCCTTTTATGCCTTTGCTTCTGCCTGGCAATCCTCAACCCAGGATCCACTCTCCAATGCTTGTACCCTGGCCACTGAGCACAGCAGGAAGGATTGGTACAGTATGAGTTCATGGACGCTTGCCCTAATGGGCTAACACTGCCTTTCTGGAGTTGCTATGCCCTCTCAGTCTTGGCAGGCTAGGTCATACCTCCCCCTCCAACCTCTCCCTTCCTTTCAGCAGAAAACTTTGACTTCTACTTCATATGAAGTGTGGACTTTCAGAAAAATACAACCTAAACTGCTCCCCATCAGATCTACAAAAATATTTCCATTAGCCTCTGTGCTTCTTTCATTGGCTCACCTATTTAACAAATATTGATAGAGTACTTACCAAGTGACAGGCATCTGCAATACTGTTTCAAGAAAAACATAGCTTCTACACCTATTACTATTTTACAGTGTGAAAACTAACAGAGAAGTTAAGAAGCTTTCCAGATTACAAATCTAGGCAGTGGTGGAGGAGCTAGTCAGACTCTGCCTGGGGCTGCAGTTCCATGAAAGCAGCTGTTTTCTTACTTGTTTTATGTATTGGATGTATCTTAAGATTTTATTCTAGGGGCGCCTGGGTGGCTCAGGTGGTTCAGCGTCTGCCTTTGGCTCAGGTCATGATCTCAGGGTCCTGCAATTGAGCCCCATGTTGGGCTCCCTGCTCAGCGGGGAGTCTGCTTTGCCCTCTGCCCCTCCGCCTGCTCATGCTCACTCTCTCTATCTCTCAAATAAATAAATAAATAAAATCTTAAAAAAAAAAACCTAGATGTGAAAATTAAAAAAAGATTTTATTCTAAGAAATAAATTAATTAAGGGAAAATACTTTATTTTCTTAAAAAGTTTGAGAAACCACTGTATCTCATTTCTCCAGATCCCTTTATTTACAACTATCCATGATCTATTTCTTCTGAGGCTAGAGCTGGTGGTTCAGAATAGCATTGTTAACTCTGGGGAATTTATTTGCTTTATCCTCTGGACATTGAGAACTGCATAATTTATCACAGTAAACTTTTGCTTTGTCATCCTGGAAGCTTAGGGCCAAATTCCAACTCAATGAGGAACTTGTGGCTTATTTATTTGTATTCTTTTCTCTTGGGCCTTAACCATCCATTCCATTTTCCCCTTGTTGGTACAGAGGTGGTTTTTTTTGTTTTTTGGTGTGTTTTTTTTTGAACATATGTTTTCAGTGAGTTGCTTCAAATCCCTTTTGGAACAAGATTTGACACAATCAGAGATAATGTATATGAAACATTTTCTAAACTGTCATTGTAAATGTACAAACATGAGGAGGTAAATACAAGAGTTTTAGTCTGTCAACAACTGCCTTATAGTCCAGCTGTGTGTCTCAGATATGGTGAACTAAAGGTTTGGAGAACTACATGGAGCTCTGAAATTCCCCATCTAGACTTTTGGCAACTTTGAGGGGAAGCACCTACTTGAATTAAGGGTTCATTACTCAGCAATGCAAGAAAAATTGGGGTTTTATATAGCGTGCTCATTCTTTTGGATAGAGTGCTTGTTATTTTTAGAACTAATTTACTACTCTCATATAGAAAGTACTTTATTCTGTGGATGTTTCCCCTAAATAATCAGCTTAATTTGATCTGTATACAATAAGTATTTAGAAATAACATGCACCTGTGGACAACTGACTACTTATAATTTTTAAAGAGATGACTGCAGACTTGCATGTTTACTTAAATTACATAGTCACACAGAAAAGCTCACAAAAGAAAAAAGTACACAATAATATTTTATAAAATAAAAAAATTTACGGAGGCATTCAACCAACTATTAAATATTTATTGAGTGCCTACTATACACCAGGTGGGGTTCTAGGTACTGGGCACACAGTGATCAAAAACACTGGTGGGACACCTGGGTGGCTCAGTTGGTTAAGCGTCTGACTCTTGATTTCAGCTCAGGTCATGATCTCAGAGCCGTGAGATTGAGCCCCAAGTCCTGCTCAGCACTGAACATGGAGCCTGCTTAAGATTCTCTCTCTCTCTCACCCTCTGCCCCTCCCCCGCTTGCACACCTGCGCACAGGCATGCTCTCTCTTAAAAACAAACAAAAAACAGAGGCAAGGGCTCTGCAACCTATAAACTAGTTAAGATTTGCTCAACCTCAAATATAATCTTGTTTTGGAAGGATGCATCCCATTTGAAAATTAACTCATGTGCATAGACTTACATATTTTAAGAATATATCTGGTAGTACACCCATGATAAGAAGATGCTGTTGTTAATTATTATATTATTATAAAATATTATTATTATAGAATATCCCTTTCAGTGAAGTTTGAGATGCTCTACTAGTATTCATGTTTATTAGCTCACTGCAGTGATCTCTGTAGATCATTGAGAATTTCTTTTGGTTATTTTTATTTGCTCAAATGTATACTGAATAGCTTATTGAAATAAATCTATTTTAAAAGATAAATAAATATTTAAATAGAAAATAGAGAGCTTTTTGTGTTTTTTTTTAGCTGAAGTTTTCTTTTTAAATGATATATGGATAAAGGAATGTGTAGCCTTGTAAGCTCTTGGGAGTTGAGGGATGAGGCATGAATAGTAGAGTTCACACTATAAACTAGCTGCAAAAAAGGAGGAAATGTTATTCAAAACAGTATTTCAGATGTAAGACAAAAAGGACATATTTCCTTGAAATGCAATAGAGGTATGCTTCACCCATGTCTATCTGAACCATAAGGTTTACTTGTTGAAAGTTTTGCTACTCTATCTCATTTTTCTAATTTGACTTCATAGTCTACTCTCTTTTCAATTTTTAGAACATATTCCCCAACAAAATAAATAATTAAACTATAGATGAACTGTCAAAAGGGAACATTATTTTAATGCAACATTAACATTTTGGTAATTAACATGAAAGTTAATGCATTTAGCAGATGTAACAACATTAGACTTGTAAATTTTAATTAAAGTTAATGGTTCATGATAGCTGTAGGGAGCAGGCATCCTCTCTAGATACTGAAAACATGTCTAATGTGATTAGAAATACTAATTGTAGAAAAAAGGATAGTGCTGGCAATGACTATCCCTCATTTCTCACAAAATCAGCAACTTGAAAGTCCTTTCAAATGAGGAAATTGGCAAGCAAATAGAAGTTAATAGAAAAGGTGATAACAAGATTTAAGGGGCTGCATCAAAATACACAACTGTTCTCATATTACTTCCCTTTCTCTATGAAACTACCTGAGATATTTCCAAGACAAGTGATGAAGGTATTTAGCAATTTTAAACCAAGGACTAATGTGTCATCTTTAATTCTCTCTGTAGCTTCTAATGGAAGGTTGTCCCCAAATTATAGTCACAGGGCTCAGTCTAGGTTTTTTTTAAAACAAGAGAGTCAGTGACTTTCATTGGCAAACAAACAAAACCCCTCCATATTACAATTTTGCTAAAATGATAAAAATGATGACAGATAGGTAGCCACACTCATCAGCTAGCCAAAAGGAAATATAATATTCAGATTCAGTCATCTTCATTTCCACTAATGCCTGATTGAGGCTTCTAATTCTAAATAACTCACTTGAGGTTCTGTATGTCTCCAATTCTAAGACATTTCTTTTTTTATTTAATGGGATGTAAGCTCCTTGTCTGTTTTGGTAAGACAGCAGTTTGGCAAAAGTAGGAACTCAATAAATACTACTTGAATAAAAGAATAAATTCAATAAATTTAAGTTTAAATTAAAATACTTAAAAATGTAATGTTTTTGTAGAAATTTAGTAATAATTTACAGAGAAATTTAAATTTAGAATACATTTACAATTAATACATTTATTTAATTTTGATGATTAATTATACATTATATTACACATCCAATTAATACTACGTTCTTGTTTTGTCCCCAAAAGCTATCTTAAAATCCAGAGTGTCTTAAAATGGGTGGTGAAGTAGAATCAAAATGTAGACAGTTAAATGTTTCCATCAAATAAATATTCTGTTAAGAAGAAACTGAACCCTCCAATAATAAATTATGCCCTCTCTCCAAGCAGCTCTAAGTGAAAATTTTTCATGAATCTTCACCGAGAGCACAAAATACAGAAGGCTCAATTAAGATGAGCTTTAAGTAGCAGGGACTTTGAATGTTGGCACTCCACCAAAGAAATCAGTCTCTGAGACAGCACAGCTCACTCATCACTGTCAAATTCCTCACAGTGTAAATTCCTCATAGAACTGGTCAGTGCTAAAACCTTCTTCATTTTTTACTCATAACGGTGGTGAGGTCTGGATTGCAGAAATTATGGATTAAATAAAGACCATTTTAACTTCTTTTAACACTCCATTCTTGGCTTGGTTTCCAACCTCGATGTAGACAGGCTAATTTGCAGGGCTAGTGAAAAGTGGTAGCCCTGAAGTTTATTGTATATTATAAACCTAGTGGAATGTTGAGAGTTAAAGCTTGCTTTTCAATTGGTTACTCTCCTACACTTTAAACTACTTTTTAAAAAAATGACAGGAAGTATAAGCAGAACAGAATCTGTTGGCAAATGACCATTCAACTTCTCACATTTCAACACATAAAACATTGATTATGTAATATTTATGTTATGAAGTCTAAGCCACTTTCAATAATAACAGTGACCCCCTAGGTCAGGTATTTTCTGGTAATTAGTAACTAGCTGGGTTAGGAGTCCAAATCTCATAAAATATTGTTAAAATGATTTTATGTTTTTATAATTTAAAAGGGTCAACCAGTCAAGTTAGAAAGTTCTGTTTTTTCTAATGGTGAATATGAACTTACATCTCAATATCATTTGTCATTTTACAAAACATGGACTCTTACTGTCATTGGGACAGAAATATACAATTGCAAAAATTTAAATATTTGAAAACACAGAAAAGGTGGATAATAAATTTGCTGGTGAGCAGAAATTTTAATTCAAAACCTGATCCGTTGTCCAATCCAGTATAGACCCAGTTATTTTTCCAGCCACCAGTATTTAGGTCACTCCTGACTTAAGAGTAATAACGATGGGGCGCCTGGGTGGCTCAGTCGTTAAGCATCTGCCTTCGGCTCAGGTCATGATCCCAGGGTCCTGGGATCGAGCCCCGCATCAGGCTCCCTGCTCTGCGGGAGGCCTGCTTCTCCCTCTCCCGCTCCCCCTGCTTGTGTTCCTGCTCTCGCTATGTCTCTCTCTGTCAAAAAAATAAATAAAATCTTAAAAAAAAAAAAAAAAAAAAAGAGTAATAACGATGTATCAGCCTGGCATTTAGTTTTGCACTATAGTTGCCAGATTTAGTAAATAAAAATGTGGGTGCCCAATTAAATTTGAATTTCGGATAGAGAAGTTTTTTTTTAGTATTATATGTAACATACTGATGCTAAAATATTATGTGTTGTTTATCTGAAATTCACATGTAACTGGGCATCCTGTATTTTTTCTGGCAACCCTACTTCTTTATCCAGACTCTGATGTCTTTCCCTCACCGGTCTTTCAACACTCTCTGGGCTCCCAAGGGTTGGAGTTCAGGTGTGGTGGCAGCTTGCAGCAGCTGTGTGTGCTGTCCTACAATTGTGGACAATTATCAAGGAGCAAGAATTTTTCCCTGAAAGGTCCATCTGGGCAGACTAAGAGTCAGATTGCCATGACACAGATTAACAGGAGAAAATCAGATTTAATAGGGTATGTACAGGGAATCCACATAGACATGGAAATTCCAAAGACAGTCCTACAAAATGAAATATATATGTTATCCTGAACTAAGGAAAAGGGGTAGGGGTCTGGGACTTCAAAGGGGAGGAATAGAATCCTCAGGAAGATGAAAAAGAGTAAATGTTTAGTGAACGAATGTTTGCTGGGCCACTCAGAAACAATGGGACAAAGAAGACTTTGATCAAACAGGCCTTGCTAGGTTCTTTCCTGACTATTCTACCTATTTCATGTCTTTATGTGGTTATCTACAGTGAGAGCTCGCTTCCTGGAGCAGGTCTTTTATCCAAATTCTTTTTAGGCAGTTGTCAGATGAAGTGAAGGACTTTTCCTGAATCTGCTGGGTCTTCATTTCTTTTAACTCGAAATAATCTTACGGCAAATGGTCCATTTGGGGGCAGCCTGCCCTTGGCCCCTACACAAACTCAGCATCTTCTCTCTCCCCATCCCTGCCCTACGACTATTTACACTTCACTGGGTCTGTCCCATGTTAGTGTGGGATTTTGAGGTCCTCTCTTCCCAGAGCTCCAGGCAGGAAGTAGGAATTGTGCTCAGGACAGGAAATCTATCCGGTGGTCTCTAACGACACATACTTCCAGCATTCTCAGCCACAGGGCAGAAGGCAGTTCAGAATCCTGATCCCCAGGTACACCCTACCTCCAACCTTTTCCCTCCTTTCCCTTTATCCCCAGGGTCCCACCCACTCCCCACTCTGGAATAACTGCTCCTCCTCTTTGTGAGGCAAGAAATCACTCCCTCATCAAGATTTCCTCACTACTGTATGGTTTAATCACCTTGCTTTTGAATTGGATATCCTGGCTTTCCCATCTGTTGTTTCTGAACAGACTTCAAAGCCCTATTTTTGGAACTGAAAAGCTGAATGTTGAGTGTTTGTTTGTTTTTACCTTTAATCTATTTGAGGCAAGTTTTATCTGGTTGAATTGGGGGAGGGGAACCAGTCATAATACAACAAAGGGCAAAAAAAAAAAAAAGAGAGAGAGAGAAAACCACTTTACTATTGTAGTTTCACATTATTGGGTAGCTACTCTTAGAATGTCACTTTTGGCTAAATGTTTTGTCCAAAACTACTTCTGTATTTTCAGATTGAACCAGTGGTCATATTTATCAACCAACAGGCTGTTCATTTATCTGAGTGAGCTTATGAAAGTGCTTACCCTTTTTGGTTCTCAGTTTTCTTCCATATTTACAAAATGAAATATGTTGGGGGGTAGTTTATTAAATATTTTATCAAAAGACTATTATGTGTCAGGCAATATGAAGTACTTTATTATACATAACACCAAATACATTAATTCCTAACCCATAAGGAACAAAATACAGTACAAAAGATGCATTTGAAATATAATGAATGAAACAGGGGTCTCCAAGTTTCTTTCTTACTATAAAGTATATGATTCTATGTGGTGATGTGATCACATTATGTTGTGAATGGGTCACAGAGTTTCTGAGTTACAAGGATTCAAATTGCTTAGTCAAATCTCCTCATTTCAAGACAGCACTAATTATATTTTTCAATTAAGAGATGCGGTCAGGAAGTCTCAGAAGTAGGCCCACTGTCCTTTATAAATGTGTAATTTCACACTTCATATTTGATGTTCATCATACTTGCCATTTCATATTTGTCTTGTCATTAGTATGTGTCACCTTTTAGATTGGTAAGTCTAAATAAAAGATATCCAGGACACCTGGGTGGCTCAGTCGTTAAGCGTCTGCCTTTGACTCAGGTCATGATCCCAGGGTCCTAGGATCGAGCCCCGCATTGGGCTCCCTGCTCTGCGGGAAGCCTGCTTCTCCCTTTCCCACTCCCCCTGCTTGCGTTCCTCTCTTGCTGTGTCTCTCTCTGTCAAATAAATGAATAAAATCTTAAAAAAAATATACATAAAAGATATCCATGTATCTAAGATTGAGCTGATCTTTACTGGGGGTACTACAGTCATGTGTATTTCCCTCTTAGCTCATAAAAATCATACACAACAACTTAAGAACCATGACAGGAACAAATGATTCTATGGTGAAAATGTGTATCAATAATTGCTGCAATTTCTATCACCTAGTTCCCAAAACACTAGCAACCAAGGTATAAATATATAATTTTATAAGTAGTCAAAGAACTATCAGGGTGCCTGGGTGGCTCGGTTGGTTAAGTATGACTCTTGGTTTTGGCTCAGGTCATGAGATAGAACCACACATCGGCTCGGCGCTCAGGGGGGAGTCTGCTTGAAGATTCTCTCCTTCTGCCCCTCCCCCCTGTTTGCTTGCTCTCTCTCTCTCTCTCTAAAGTAAATTTAAAAATATTTTTAGAAAAATAATCAAAGAACTATGAATTAAAATGAGAGAACCCCCCCTTTTTCTCCCTTCTACACTAGTAAAGACTAAAACAATTAGGATACTCCATGTATATGGACAATAATGAATCAGAAAAGCACATCTTGCTCTACAATGTTGGCATTATTCACTGGCATTGTCCTAATCCTGCTTCTTTTTTCCCTTAGCAATGGGTCTTTACCCTCCTGATTTCGTTTACCACCTTTACATTTATGTATCAAAAATAGTTATCACCTGTGTATTCAGACCTGTATAATCAACTGGCTACTTGATATTTACTTGGATAACTCAGTTACCTCAAACTCAATACCATAATGGGAGCAAGCCATATATATTGTTCTGCAATTCTCTTTTCTTTAATCTTTAATTGTGGGTGTTTTTTCATGATGGTACATTTATATCATTTAAAAAAATAAATATATCTCAATCTGTCCATTTTTGCTCACCATTGTCACTGTTAATGCCCCAGTTAGGCCATCATAATAGATAGCCAGGATTTTTGCAAAACTTTCCTTTACTGATCTTCTTTTATCTACTCTTGGCCACTTTCAATCTGTTTTTCCCTAATTAGCCAAAGTTATCTTTTAAAAATACTAAATTTAGGTCTTCAAGTATTAGCTGTGTGATCTGAAGGACCTAGTGGCCCATGGAAAGAAGTTTGAATTTTATTCCAAATGAAAAGGAAAGCCATTAAAGAGTTTTGGGGGTGGGGAAGTCACATGCAATGACTCACCCTTTTCAAGGTTTCTTTGCTGTGTGGAAAAATGGATTATAGGGAGCACTAGTGGAATCAAAGAGGTACAGTAATGAGGAGGCTTTAGCAGTGGTATAGATGGGAGGTGAGGGAGGCTGGGCTGAGGTAAAAGCAGTGATGAAAGGTGGATGAATTCTTGAAATATCTCGTAGATTTAATTGACAAGACTTTCCGATGGATTGGATGTGGGAAGTAAAGGAAAGAGAGTAATTGAAAATTATGGAAGATGGGGAAAGGAATTAGTTTAAGGAAGCAATAAAAAATGTCACCTTAGGTATATTAATTTTGAGATGCATGCAGTACATTCAAGTATAGCGTTAAGTAAGCACTTATAATCAGAAATCTGGAGCTCAGCAGAGGGGTTTGGGCTAAACAAATAAATTTGGGACTCATCAGTAGAAAATGGTTATTATTGCCAGAAAAATGGCAGAAGGTGGGAATATAGTAATAGAAATGGACACAGGGATGAGTCTATGGAACTGTCACACTTAGAGACTGACTAGTGGAGGAAAAGCCAGTGATGGAAACTACGAAGGAGCTGTCAGTTAGGAGAAAACCAGGAGAAGGAGGTATTATAGAAGTGAAAATGACTGTGGTTTAAGAAAGAGGAAACGCTGCTAAAAGGTTGAGCAAACTGAGGACAGAAAAGTACCCAATGGATCTGGCAACAAAGAGGTCAAAGAGAATTTTGATATGAGGTATTACTACTATTATTTGCCAATCATAACTTGTGAGTCTTCTGCTTAAAACCTTTCTGTGGCTTCTCTTTGGCCTATGATGCCATTCAGAAAACTCATCATGGGGCTCTTGGGTGGCTCAGTCCGTTAAGCATCTGACTCTTGGTTTCAGCTCAGGTCATGATCTTGGGGTCCTGAGATTGAACCTGGCATGGGGGTTCCACGTTCAGCAGGGAGTCTGCTTCCCCTATCTCGCCCTCTGCCCCTCCCCCAGCTCGTGCACTCTCTCTCTCTGTCTCTCTCTCTTAAATAAATAAATAAATATTTAAAAACCGAATACTCATCATGTCTTTTCAATCACTCCACATTCCAGCCAGTGTATTGTTTCCTGACTCCTGTCTCCGCAGCCACACTGGACTTTTTTTTCACTTGCAGTTCTGGAACATGCAGTGCTCTCTTTCCTCTCAAGGTCCTCACACTGGTCTGAACCAATACTAACTGCTAGACTGTATATGGTGAATGAGAAGCAACACAACATGGCGGTTGAGAGTACAGACTGGAGAGCCATCCAACCTGGGTTGGAAGTCTGGCTCTGTCTGTTCTATTTGTGCGATCTTAGCAAGATCCTGTTCTCTCCTTCAGTTTCTTCAATTCCTATTGGCCCTTCAGTAAAATGGGAACAATAAAAATACCTGCCCGTCAGGTCATGATCCTGGGGTCCTAGGATCGAGTTCCCCATCTGGTTCGTTGCTCAGCCGGGAGCCTGCTTCTCCCTCTGCCTGCCGCTCTCCCTGCTTATGCATTCTCTCCCTCTCTGACAAATAAATAAAATCTTAAAAAAACCCACAAAAAACCTTAAAGAAAACCTGCCTTATAGAATTATTGTCTGAGGGAAAAGTCACATTCAAAAGAATGAGAATTACAAGACATCAGACTGTAGACACTGAAAAGGTAATGGAATAATACCTTTTAAATCTCAAAGGAAAATTATTTATAATCCATATTCCTTATCCAGAAAAAAAAGACCAACCCATTAGAAGGGCAAAATAAAAACATCTTTTCAGACATGCATGGATTTAGAAAATTATCACCCGCACATTACCTTCCTTAAGAAATTATTTGAGTACATGCTCCTAAAAATGAATTAAACAAAAAAGGTGGGGTGGAGACAGGGAATGCAAGAATTAGTGACAGTAACAAAGAAAAGTGAGGAAAGAAAATCTGAAAATAGCTGTAGAGCAGGCTTAGATGACAATTAGTCCTGATTGGAACCAGAGGATGGAAGACTTTAGAAGTCCTTAGGACAAAATACAGAACCCAGAAATTTGATCATATTCCTAGATTTAAGGTGCTGGATTGTCTGAAGAATGAAATAAATGCTGACAGTACAAGACACAAACAAAGGCAATAAGATGCTCCAGATAAACAAAAAAGGTACATAGGATAGTTAGGCTATGCTAATTGGACGTGAAATAAACAACATTTACATAAAGATTGTTTCATTGATTCTTAACTTCTGCAATTGACTTATAGACAAAGCATAGAAGATTGAAGTATGGTGACAAAACCAAATATAAATGTTATCAACCTTGATTCCCTTAAAGCTCAAGTTTAGATTATTGAAGTTGGAAGGTAGAAGGTGGACTATAAGCTGATGGGAAAGATAGGGCCATCAGCATCCTCATCTTACAAAACAGGGAATGAAAAGACAATGTCATCAGTTGCTGGCATTCACCAAGGGTGTTATGTGAGATGCAAGCAAGGGAGGGTGACTCTGACTTTACTAAGCAGGAAAGAGATCATTAAAATTATATGGGAAAACTAACAATGAGTTTAGTTTGGCAGAACTAAAACAAAAAACCAAAAAACAACCCCTCTCACCGCCCCAAAACAAACAGGCTCAAGGCTGTTTCTAAGATCAATACCCAAAAGCATGCTGCAGAGCAGGTCTGTAACTCTTGGTGCTGTCCACTGGAGATTGCGAGAAACTGCCTCAGCTGCCCAGCCAATTGGACTTTGTTCAGAAACTCCGTCCCGCATCCCTGGCAAAGCAGTGCCACTCTCATCACCACCATCTGACACCCACTGCCATCCACACACCCACACAAATGGAAATTCCAGAGGAGCCTGTTTCTTTTCCCTCGTGTTGTTCAAATGAAATTGGTGCATCTGGTTAGGAGAAACTAGGTCACCTGATTCTGTCATAGATGCAAGGGAAATGGGACTTTGAATTTGACTCTCTTTTTTTCAGAAAGGAAAGAGTCACAATATAAGTTTCACCCAAATATGATATTTATAAGGTCATTGGAGGGAATGGCAGATGTTTACCACACTGAAGAACAATACATAAAAGCACACTATTTAAAGTTACAAGGATAATTAATTTTTTTTTTAATTTTTTTTTTTACAAGGATAATTTAAAGTGAGACTAAATTTATTGCATTCTCATTTGTTTCTTTTTCTTACAACCTGAATCTAATTCATGGGGAAATTCTGTTGTTCTACTTTCAAACTATATACAGAAAATGACCTCTCTTAATTTCTCTACTGCTTACATCTTCATCCCAGCTCCTGCAGTCTTTGCCCTAAATTACTAAAATAGCTTCCCAGCTGGTCCTCATGCTTCATTCTTTGTCCCTTTACAAAATATTCGAACTCAGCAGCCAGAGAGGTCCTTTCAAGATGTAAGAAAATCCTGTTATGTCTCTGCTCGCAACCATGCGAAGAATTCACAGATGACTCAGAGTAAAATCTAAGGCCTTCTAAGAGCCTTCTGGGTCCTCCATGATCTGCTGCTCTCCCTCATCCCACTGTGACCTCATCTTCCTCCTCTCCTACCCTTGCTCACTCTTCTCACCACTGTGGTCTCTTGTCGTTTCCCAAATGTGAGTGACAGGCTCCTAAGCACCTGCTTTGGCCCTTAGCACTGACTGGTTTCTCCACCCGGGGAGCGCTCTTCTCCAGGTATGTGCCTACCAGACTCACCCTTTCTGCTTTACCACTTTTTTTTTCTGTAGCTTTGATTACCTTCTATATATATTATATATCATTTACGTAATTATGACGTTCATCTTCTGTCTCAAGAAAGGCAGTAGTTTTGTCTCTTTTATCAGCTGATGTAGCCAGGCACTTAGAAATCTCCCTAGAATAGGAAAATAATAAGCATTTGCTGAGTGAATGAATGGACGGATAAATGAATAATTGATTTGGAACTTTCTAGGGAACAGTTAGAGGAGTTTATTTACCTAAATTCTTGTTTGTCAGAGCAGAATGCCAATAGATCGATCCTAAAATTGATGAATCAAGCATATATTATTTAGAATTATGGTGGTAACTACTTGAATTGCTAAAAGCAAAAGCATGAAAGTGGTTTTGTCTGTGGAATAGGGCTGAGGGAAGAAAGAAGTGGGGCAGAGCCCTGTGGCTTTTCATATGCAATCTTTCTGAACTCTTTAATTTTTAAAAATCATGTGCACATAACATTTTGACAAAAAACTTACTATGTTTTAATATAATCAATTAGCAAGGAAATATAATGGTGTATAAAAATTCTAAATACAAGTTGGAAAGAACTCGAATACATGGAGGCGAAAGAGCATCTTACTAAAGAATGAATGGGCCAACCAGGAAATTAAAGAAGAATTTTAAAAATTCATAGAAACAAATGAAAATGAAAACACAACTGTTCAAAATCTTTGGGATGCAGCAAAGGTGGTCCTAAGAGGAAAGTATATAGCAATACGAGCCTTTCTCAAGAAACAAGAAAGGTCTCAAATACACAGCCTAACCCTAAACCTAAAGGAGCTGGAGAAAGAACAGCAAATAAAGCCTAAACCCAGCAGGAGAAGAGAAATCAATGAAATAGAAATCAAAAGAACAGTAGAACAGATCAACAAAACTAGGGGCTGGTTCTTTGAAAGAATTAATAAGATTGATAAACCCCTGGCCAGACTTATCAAAAAGAGAAGAGAAAGGACCCAAATAAATAAAATGAGTGAAAGCAATCACAACCAACACCAAAGAAATACAATTATCAGAACATATTATGAGCAACTATATGCCAGCAAATTAGACAATCTGGAAGAAATGGATGCATTCCTAAAGATGTATAAACTATCAAAACTGAACCAGGAAGAAATAGAAAACCTGAACAGACCCATAACCAGTAAGGAAATTGAAGCAGTCATCAAAAATCTCCCAACAAACAAGAGCCCAGGGTCAGATGGCTTCCCAGGGGAATTCTACCAAACATTTAAAGAAGAATTAATACCTATTCTTCTGAAATTGTTCCCAAAAATAGGAAGGGAAGGAAAACTTCCAAACTCATTTTATAAGGCCAGCATTACCACACTGAAGAACATTACCTTGATTCCAAAACCAGGAAAGAAAATCTGAAAATAGCTGTAGAGCAGGCTTAGATGACAATTAGTCCTGATTGGAACCAGAGGATGGAGGACTTTAGAAGTCAGTTTCATTTTTAGGAGCATGTACTCAAATAATTTCCATTACCAGCATTACCTTGATTCCAAAACCAGACAAAGACCCCATCAAAAAGGAGAACTACCGAACAATATCCCTGATGAACATGGATGCAAAAATTCTCACCAAAATACTAGCCAATAGGATCCAACAGTACATTAAAAAGATTATTCACCATGACCAAGGGGGATTTATTCCTGGGCTGCAAGGTTGGTTCCACATCTGCAAATCAATCAATGTGATACAGTACATTAATGAAAGAAAGAACAAGAACCATATGATCCTCTCAATAGATGCAGAAAAAGCAAAGTACAGCATCCTTTCCTGATTAAAACTCTTCACAGTGTAGGGATAGAGGGTACATACCTCAATATCATAAAAGCCATCTATGAGAAACCCACAGCAAATACCATTCTCAATGGGGAAAAACTGAGAGCTTTCCCCCTAAGGTCAGGAACACGGCAGGGATGTCTACTATCACCACTGCTATTCAACATAGTATTAGAAGTCCTAGCCACAGCAATCAGACAACAAAAAGAAAGAAAAGGCAACCAAATCGGCAAAGAAGAAGTGAAACTCTCACTTTTTGCAGATGATATGATACTTTAAGTGGAAAACCCAAAAGACTCCACCCCCAAACTGCTAGAACTCATACAGGAATTCAGTAAAGTGGCAGGATATAAAATCAATGCACAGAAATCAGTGGCATTTCTATACAGCAACAACAAGACAGAAGAAAGAGAAACTGAGTCAATCCCATTTACAACTGCAACCAAAACCATAAGATACCTAGGAATAAATCTAACCAAAGAGGCAAAGAATCTGTACTCAGAAAACTATAGAATATTCATGAAAGAAATTGAGGAAGACACAAAGAAATGGAAAAACGTTCCATGCTCATGGATTGGAAGAACAAATATTGTGAAAATGTCTATGCTACCTAGAGCAATCTACACATTTAATGCAATCCCTATCAAAATACCATCCACTTTTTTCAAAGAAATGAAACAAATAATCCTAAAATTTGTATGGAACCAGAAAAGACCCCAAATAGCCAGAGGAATGTTGAAAAGGAAAAGCAAAGCTGGTGGCATCACAATTCCAGACTTCAAGCTCTATTACAAGGCTGTCATCATCAAGACAGTGTGGTAGTGGCACAAAAACAGACACATAGATCAATGGAACAGAATAGAGAGCCCAGAAATGGACCCTCAATTCTATGGTCAACTGATCTTCGACAAAGCAGGAAAGACTGTCCAATGGAAAATAGACAGTCTCTTCAACAAATGGAGTTGGGAAAATTGGACAGCCACATGCAGAAGAATGAAACTGGACCATTTCCTCACACCATACACAAAAATAGACTCAAAATGGATGAAAGACTTAAATGTGAGACAGGAATCCATCAAAATCCTAGAGGAGAACACAGGCAGCAACCTCTTCGACCTCAGCCACAGCAACTTCTTCCTAGACACATTGCCAGAGGCAAGGGAAGCAAGGGCAAAAATGAACTATTGGGACTTCAACAAGATAAAAAGCTTTTGCACAGCAAAAGAAACAGTCAACAAAACCAAAAGACAACCGACAGAATGGGAGAAGATATTTGCAAATGACATATCAGATAAAGGGCTAGTATCCAAAATCTATAAAGAACTTCTTAAACTCAACACCCAAAGAACAAATGATCTGATCAAGAAATGGGCAGAAGACATGAACAGACATTTTTCCAAAGAAGACATCCAAATGGCCAATGGACACATGAAAAAGTGCTCCACATCACTGGGCACCAGGGAAATCCAAATCAAAACCTCAATGAGATACCACCTCACACCAGTCAGAATGGCTAAAATTAACAAGTCAGGAAACTGACAGATGTTGATGAGGATGCAGAGAAAGGGGAAGCCTCCTACACTGTTGGTGGGAATGCAAGCTGTTGCAACCGCTCTGGAAAACAGTATAAAGGTTCCTCAAAAAGTTGAAAATAGAGCAACCCTATGATCCACCAATTGCGCTACTGGGTATTTACCCCAAAGATACAAATGTAGTGATCCAAAGGGGCACATGCACCCCAACGTTTGTAACAGCAATGTCCACAATAGCCAAACTATGGAAGGAGCCTAGATGTCCATCAACAGATGAGTGGATAAAGAAGAAGTGGTTATATATACAATGGAATATTATGCAGCCATCAAAAAAATGAAATCTTGCCATTTGCAACGATGTGGATGGAACTAGAGGGTATTATGCTAAGTGAAATAAGTCAATCAGAGAAAGACAAGTATCATATGATCTCACTTATATGAGGAATTTGAGAAACAAGACAGAGGATCATAGAGGAAGGGAGGGAAAAATGAAACAAGACAAATCCAGAGAGGGAGACAAACCATAAGAGACTCTTATCTCAGGAAACAAACTGAGGGTTGCTGGAGTGGTGAGGGGTGGGAGGGATGGGGTGGCTGGGTGATGGACACTGGGGAGGGTATGTGCTATGGCAAGCACTGTAAATTGTGTAAGACTGATGAATCACAGACCTGTACCCCTGAAACAAATAATACATTGTAAGTTAATTAAAAAAAATTTAAAAATTAAAAAAAATTCTAAATACATAATAATAAAAAAATTACTACATTTTCCTTATCAGTAAAAGGCAGAATTTACAATGAGGAGTTGATATGGGCTGAATGTTTATGTCTCCCCGCCCCCTCCCCAAATTCACATGTTGAAGCCCAATACCCAATGTGATGGTATTCAGAGGAGGAGTCTTTGAGGGGGATAATTAGATTTGGAAGAGGTCACGGGGGTATAGCCTTCATGATGGGGTTGGTACCCTTTGAAGGGCATGAAGAGCCTGGAGTTCTCTCTTACCAGCCATGTGAGGATATAACAGGAAGTTGGCAATCTATCACATGGAATAGAGCTCTCACCAGAACCTGACCATGCTGACGCCCTGATAGGACTTCCAGCTGCCAGAACTGGGAGAAATAAATTTCTGTTGCTCCTAGTCCCTGGTACTTTGTTATAGCAATCCCAACTGACTAAAACAGAAGTAAAAACCATACATAAAAAATATAATAAAAATAATGAAGTGATTTCAACATTCTTTTGGACAAAATGTCTTGCTAAATTTTTTATTTTTATTAAGACTAATCTTGAGCAGGGGTGCCTGGGTGGCTCAGTCGTTGGGTATCTGCCTTCGGCTCAGGTCATCGTCCCAGGGTCCTGGGATTGAGCTCCACATCGGGCTCCCTGCTCAGCGGGAAGCCTGCTTCTCCCTCTCCCCACTCCCTCTGCTTGTGTTCCCTCTCTCGCTGTGTCTCTCTCTGTCAAATAAATAAATAAAAAATCTTAAAAAAAAAAAAAGACTAACCTCGAACAAAGAATGAATATACATGTGTCTACCTCTTAGCTTTGTCAAATCCTAACATGACCCTTATTTTTAGGTTCCTATTCTTTGATTTGCTTGATGTGAGTCCCAAATATGGGTATAGATGGTTCATGAACTAAGGGGTTTGCAACTAAAATATTGACCAATGACTCTACACATTCTTTTTTTTTTGACTATACACATTCTTGTAATAGCCCATGTGCTACTCTGAAAAGAATTTTATAAATTACAAGTAGAATAGTGCTGCTGCATTTCGCTGGGCAAAATATAGTTCAGAATTGTGTTTCTAAATAATTTTATGTAATAAGAAATATCAGTCAAATCCCCAAAACAGTTTTTTTTTCCTGGCAACTCAAAAATAGTATAGAATATATGACAAGTAGGGACGTCTGGGTGGCTCAGTTGGTTAAGCATCTGCCTTCGGCTCAGGACATGATCCCAGGGTCCTGGGATCGAGTCCCGCATTCAGCTTCTTGCTCACTGGGGAGACTGCTTCTCCCTCTGCCTGCTGCACCCCCTGCTTGTCCTCTCTCTCTGTCTGTCTGACAAATAAATAAATAAAATCTTAAAAAACAAACAAAACACAAAAGAATATATGACATGTATGTAAGTGGGAGAGCAGGATCTGAAAATTACTCTACGAAGATGTTGTATACTCTTGTGCATACCTGAAACTCAATTAATAGCTCTAGAAATCTAATTGCTGGGTGCCAATTTCATCCTTTGAATAACAATAGGAGTTAATCTCAGTTATTTCCATTGAAATTTGCAGCCCTGTCTCTAATCTGTTCTGTATAATGTCGTCTCGATAAGAAATGTGTCATAATGCTATCCCCAGCATACCATATTGTTTTAAATTGCTCTTTTAATGACTTTTTAAAACACTTCTTTTACCTGGTTATAATGTACCACTCAGTGAGGACAGTGGGCATCAGCTGACTGACTTGGAGAACAAGGAAGCCACATCACTCTTCAATCTGTCTTACTCACCAAATTAATGAGCTGTATTACCACCTGCCTCAGGGGAGAGTGTGTGATCAATTCTCGCAGTTCTCACAATGCTGTCACGATGATGAATGGCTGAAAGGTAGGTTTTAGAGAAAGAAGCCTAGTTTAGTTAAAAAGGAAAAAAGAGCATAACCTATTTCAATAAGAGCACAATTAGTATTAGCACCCTTAACCATTTTGACCAATATAACCCTCAAAAATATGAGAAGAAAAATTTTACCAACTTAACTCTTCCTACTTGTTTACTGTCCTTCCTAATGAGTGATTCAGAGAGACAGCCTAGGTTTTAAGCTAGCTGTCAACTGTAGAATTTATAGGAACAGAGAAAGTAGTTACTAAGCAGAGTGGTCCTGTGGACTCTCTAGTGAATTCTCAGCAGAAACATATTAACATAAAACCCTTGGGAATTACAATTTTTGACTCCAGATTTTACTAAACTCACATTAAGGACCAATATTTAGTTAGAGATATAGGAAAGCATTTATTTTCTTCTTGTGGGAACCTCAGTGCTTCATACCCATCTTAATGTCACCTTAACATTTTTAAGAACTTAAATTACATTTTCATTGTTTACAAAATACAAACATTATGAATTTAATGATTTTTATTGAGATAGATATAAGGACTCCACAGACAAAGAGCTCTAGCAATGTTTTTCTAAGTGTATCTCATTTTCATGGGAACATACTGCCAAAACTGATCAGATTTATATGAACTTTTTTTAGTATATGTGCTGCCGAAGCGAGCACTGGATTTATATGAACTTGCACATGTTGTGCAAATAGAAAATCAGAGAAAGCTATGAAATTAAAAAGAGCCATCAGAACGTACCATAAAATTTAACTAGACATAGGTAAAAGGCCAGCTAAGCTCAAATTTAATAACTACCCTTCACTGTAAATTGAGCATACCTCAAAAAACGCTACACTTGTTAAATGAGTTGAGAAAATCACATACCACTGGAATTTGCAGAGCACTGTTTGTCTCACGGAGTTTTAAAACAAAAGTAAACATTATTATCGGTGGAGAATATTGAAGATTTTTATAATTATTAAAAAACCATGATCCATTTTGTTTCCTTAAACACCTGAATCTCCTCTGTTTTTTGGAACCTTCTATGACAGACTAAAACATGGATGATTAATAGCGTAAGATTTAAAATATACTCTTGTTATTGTCTAAGATGCCATATTTGTTTGCTAGGCTCTCATAACAGAATACCACAGACTAGGTGGATTAAACAACAGAAATTTATTTTCTCACAGTTCTGGAGGCTGGAAATTCAAGATCAAGATGTCGGCAGGGTTGATTTCCCGTGAGGTCTCTCTCCCTGACTTATAGATGATTGCCCTCTTGCTTCCTCTTTACATGGTCATTTCTCGTTCCTTGTGTCTCCTTTGTGTGTACAAATATCCTCTTCCTTTAAGGACACTAGGTAGACTGGATTAAGGCCCACCCTCACATCTTCATTTTAACTTAATCACCTCTCTAAAGGCCCTATTTCCAAATACAGTTCCATTCGGAAGTACTCGAGGTCAGAACTTCAACATGTGAATTTTGGGAGGGTCACAATTCAGCCCATCACAAATGCCAAGCCAGCTCAGTATGTCAGAATATAAGTAATAGTTTTGTAAATAGCCTTCTCAATGTCCACCCCCACCCCCACTACCTACGTGTGTCACTCAATTGAAAAGAGTACCAGTTGACCTTAGGAAGTTGTATAGGTAAAATGATTATAAACATTCTAAATGATTAGCAGTTAGAATTGCCTATGTAAATGAATATGTTTAATTTATCCTCAAATTTACAAAATAGATAATCCACCAGCTCATGGTTAGTGAAGGAGGAACCATTTTTCCACCAGATGGATGAATGGCGGAAAGAACAAAGAAACCCGGGAATGGTGAAATAACATATTTGGGACACATATGGGGAGCAAAAGAGACGTGTGGTGAAGACTGCTTATTATTTCCCCCCTTAGTTATTGGGGGCCTCAGTAGGTGACAGTCTTCCATTTAATGCAGTGAGTGTTTTCAACAAAGAAGACTTATGTAAAATGAGGTTGTTTTCTTTCCTCTAAGCCGGAGAAGGATGGCTATTTTTATTGGTGGAAATCCTTTGGCATAAGAGCAAATTTTGTAATGTCAGGTTCAGTGTTCAACTTGAATAGCTATTGTAAATTTTGCTTATATCCTGTTCTTTTGTAATTATATTTACATATTTCTCCTCCTCTCCCTTCTTCTTCTCCTTCTTCTGCCATTTTCTTTTTCTTTTTCTTTTTTTTAAGATTTTATTTATTTATTTGCCAGAGAGTGAGAGAGAGAGCATGACCAGGGGGAGGGGCAAAGGGAGAAGCAGGCTCCCCGCTGAGCAGAGAGCAGGATGTGGGGCTTGATCCTAGGATTTCCAGATCATGACCTAAGCTGAAGGCAGATGCTTAACTGACTGAGCCATCCCCCTTTTGCCATTTTCTTGATAATTCAATAATTCAAAGTCTAGTTAGGGAATAGTGGAAGAAATAGGAGAGAATGTTTTAAAAATTTCAGTTTTTTCCATGATGCTTTACTCTAAGTCCAAATCTGTCTCACTAAAAGAAATCATAATAAATTTGGGAATCATGCGGAACTTTAAAATAGTTGAGGGCCTGAATTTTTTCAGAGCCCCTTTGGCATGCATTGGCAATGAATGGCATGGTAGTTCTGGCTATGAGGTAAAATATAAAATAATTCTTTAGATAAACACCTAGACATTTTCTAGTACTAGATTTTTACCACTTTATTCTGGCATTTGGAGTCTCCTTATTTAAAATGCTAGTAGTATTATTTGTTTTAAAAAAAGAAAAAGAAAAAAATAACTAGTAGAACTTTTCCAAGAGTGCTTATCCTGTGGGATCAGATTGTTCTAAAGTTAAAATTCTCCTTCCTTGCTGCCTAGCACATCCGGTCGAATCTCTCTTAAAGGTGAAGTGACTAATCTTTCACCCTTGAAGGGTAATGATCATGTTAGTGAATGCTGAGTCTGCCTTCCAGTTCCTCAGCCACAAATGTCATCTTGCTAGTCTGTCTAAAGCTATTGCTCTGATAGCTTCAAATTGTCAAGTACATGGCACATGAAGTTTTCTTGAATTATTGATAAATCTGCATAATTTAGGGAAGCTGAAAATGGTAACATGGTAGAATTAATAGTTGCTCTAATTCTTTCTTCAGGGATATGGTATTTTTACCTATGTTGCACAGAAGAAAAATCTTATAACTAAATAGTTCATTTTGTAGAAAGTCTATTTGTGTAGGAAGATATAAAGGATACTTAGAAGGGAAGTCTTGTATCATTCATCAGTACATGCCCCTGGATACTTTGTACTTCATGGTGAGTTTTCAATAAATACTGGTTGAATAAATAGATGAGTTGAGATGGAAACAAAGCAAATGCAGGTATATTAAAATTGAGACCATCAAGAGCACTAATTCTCAGCTCTAATGCTGCAATTCACTGGTATGTTGCAATCAGATATACCATAAGCAGAGATTTCCAAACTTTCTCAGTTCATGTATCAGTAATTTTTTTTTTCTGAAGCCCTTGGCAAAACAAACAGACAAACAAACAAAACCTAGCAGTTTAGTCCACCAAGTAGTTAAATCTAAACAACTTAGAACTCATGCCCTAACAACTTAGTATTTGTGTCCTAGCAACTTAGTAGCCATTCGAAAAAGAGCACATAACAATTTGAAAGAACAAATGCTATTTTTATTTCATTCTTGAACATTCACAATTGCTTACTAATAAGATGTGCTTGTGGGCTGGGCAGTGCACAGCTTCTTGAACCTCAGTATCAGATTGGACAGCCTCTCATCATTTTTGGTTCTATAGTGATTTTCTCGTGCTACTTGCTTTTTAACCTCAGCAGTCTTCCAAAACTTAGTTGCACAAAGATATGCTGTCATGAAAAGGAATGTAGCTTTATTTGATGTCCAAACAGTGAACTGCCTAGAGTTAGTAGTTCATAAGATGTCTGACAAATGTCTCCAGTATTGCTGTGATTCCCTTGGATATTTAAAGTATCCCCAAATATTCCTATATGAGTTCACTGTGATGAGAATACAGTTTGAGCAAATAATGTGTTACCAACAATAGTTAGAATACTGAGGATATCAAGCATTTTCTTAAAAATTAGAGTGTATCCATAGTTATCTTTATGACAATACCACTCACTCATGGACTTCTTTTCTGTAATAGAGGGAAGCAGTGAAGATAACAGCTAGGATGTGGGGACTGTACACAGTCAACAACCTATTTAATCTATGCCCCTGCACCTGACAATGACTGTTAACTCTGTGTCATCAATACATTTGGTAATTAAGACTTAAGGCAATGTTTTTAATTACAGGGAAAATTTATTTCAATACCTAGATATAATATCATTCTCTACCCCTAACCCCCAAGATCACATTCACACAGGCAAACGCTATCCCCAGAAGGAAAAAAATGCTGGTTTATACCAAGGGTTTGGAACTTTTCTGTGAATTAGAATCACCAGGGAACTTATTAAAAATGCAGATTTCTATAATCCCTAGGCCTACTCTCTGAAATTCTGTAGTCCTGGGGTAGGACAATGATATTTTAGAAAGCTCTTCCTATGATTTTTTTAAATTTTTTTTATTATGTTATGTTATGTTATTATGTTATGTTAATCACCATACATTACATCATTAGTTTTTGATGTAGTGTTCCATGATTCATTGTTTGCGTATAACACCCAGTGCTCCATGCAGAACGTGCCCTCTTTAATACCCATCACCAGGCTAACCCATCCCCCCATCCCCCTCCTCTCTAGAACCCTCAGTTTGTTTCTCAGAGTCCATAGTCTCTCATGGTTCGTCTCCCCCTCCAATTTCCCCTCCTTCATTCTTCCCCTCCTGCTATCTTCTTCTTCTTCTTTTTTTTAAACATATAATGTATTATTTGTTTCAGAGGTACAGATTCAAGAGTCTTACACAATTCACAGCACTCACCATAGCACATACCCTCCCCAATGTCTATAACCCAGCCGCCCCATCCCTCCCACCCCCCACCACTCCAGCAACCCTCAGTTTGTTTCCTGAGATTAAAAATTCCTCATATCAGTGAGGTCATATGATACATGTCTTTCTCTGATGGACTTATTTCGCTCAGCATAATACCCTCCAGTTCCATCCATGTCGTTGCAAATGGCAAGATTTCGTTCCTTTTGATGGCTGCATAATATTCCATTGTATATGTATATATACCACATCTTCTTTATCCATTCATCTGTCGATGGACATCTTGGGTCTTTCTACAGTTTGGCTATTGTGGACATTGCTGCTATAAACATCGGGGTGCATATACCCCTTCCCTACATTTGTATCTTTGGGGTAAATACCCTGTAGTCTCCACATGATTTTAATGCAGACCACATTTCGAGAAACTCTAGTAGAGGGTACTATTCATGTAGCACAGTGAAACAGATAATGAGACTCTCAATTTTTTTTATATGTGTCTTATTAATGTGCCGTTTGAGTATGTGTGTGTGTATTGACATGGAAGGTGACATGCATCCTGCCAATACCTAAAGATGATACTACTAATCTAATACCGGTCTCACAAATACTTAGCATGAGAGTGGTAGAGTTTATGGTGGTTCACGATCATATTGTTGTGAGTTCTTTATATATCATATTCTTTATATCCCTCAGAGTACTTAACTTTATATTCCTTAACCCTTTATATCCCCCAAGGGCACTTAATATGGAGCTTTAGCCATAGTAGGAACTCAATAACTATCAGTTACTCGTGGTTCTTAACATAGGCTCAACATTAAGATCACTCAGAGAGCTTCTTAAAATATGAATTATCAAAGACTTCTCAAACTAACTGAAGCCAAATTTGTGCAGGTGAGTTCTGGCAGAACCAAGGTTGAGACCCCTGAGTTGTATCTTTCCTTGGACATCTATTATTACCAAATGCATGCATTTCACATCCATCTGATTGGGCTTATGAGTATGTGTGTGTGTGTGTAAGTGTGTGTGCATATGTATGTCTACACACATGTTTTTATGGGACTCTTTTCCAAGATAATACAATCACAAAATATATAAAGGAATACTTTTTTCTTTTTCTTCACCTTTTCTGGGCACTTATTATTCTTTCTCAATTTCTTTATTGGAAATGTGGAGACTATAACCAGTCTCACTACCCTCTACTTGCTATCACCTGAAAGAGTTTTTTTTTTTTTTAACGCTTAAGAGTTTGCTTGGCAACTGTTTCTTTCCTTCTTGCATACTCTCTCCTGCAATTAAGCTACTCAGCCACTTGGTGGTGATAAGTGATTTCTTCATAACGGCCAGTTACCAGATGTGCTTTTTGAGATCCAGTCAAAATTATTTTCCCATTATTTTCAGACTTCTAAAATTATTAAAACAATGAAAATAGCAAATATTGAATTGTAAAGTAATTCTAAGTAGAACTTGCAAAGAAATATGAAAGATTTGATTCAGTGACTTCCTCATCCTTGCATGTAATTTACTTAAAATTTGTATTTTATACTCAGATTTCGATAAAACTATTCTGCTTTTTTTAAACAGAGATTTACTGCTTACATCATTGTATCCTAGTTCCTTGATTCTAAGATATGCATTCCAACTCACAGAGGTTAAATATTAAAAAAAAAAAAAAGTAGAAACAATGAAAAGGCTGTATTTGCAAAATCCACCAGAGTCTTAATGCATGGGAGACATTTAATAAATAAGTCTGGGGAAGGAAAGAAGAAAGGCAGGAAGGAAGCAGGCAGGGAAGAAGATTGTGAGGGAAGGGGGGAGAAGGAAGAGAGGAAGAAAAGCAAGAAAACGGGTGGCAAAGAATAATTACGTAGCCTTCATAAAGCATTGGCTTAATTCTGAGGCTTTCTTGGTAGAAAAATCTTCCAATTTTCCTTTTCACAGATGGAAACTTTATTTATTATATCAATAGTAATCCGTTTCTCAGTTAATAAAAATGAAGCCACTGAGCTGACATCTTTGTAATGCAGGCCTGTAAGCTCCTGCCTGCTTTTCTTCGATGTGGAAGGGAGGGAAAACAGATATGGCTGCCTTTGCAATTTAGTGCGGGTGCTCAGCCTTGCTGGCCCCTTTATATCCTTTAGCTGTCATTTAAATGTCACTTCCTCAGAGAGGCATTCCTGGACTACCCAATCTAAAGGGCGTTCCTTTTTGTTATTCCCTCATAGAGCATCTTATCCTTTGTTCTCTTCAGAGTGTCTAATCATCCCCACAAGGTGCTCATTAAGGTGTAACTTCTTTCCAAAAGCATATATACTTTAGCAAAGATAAAAACACATTTAAGAACCCAGGGAATAGAAGCCTACATACTAATCACAAGATTCAGATTGAAAAATAAACACAGAGATATGCACTAATGCTTAGTACTCTTAAAACTGTGAAACTGAAAATGTATGATTAATCCATGATGGTAAATGGGCATTACCGAGGGCGGTAAGAGTGAAATAAGGACAAACTTTGACTTGCTTCCATGTTTTCCTGGAGCTGGACTGCTAATTAGCTACTATGTAAGCTTATTATGATTTATGTCAACTAATAGGTAAACATATGTGATTCTAGCCCATCTTCTTGTGTCTGGGCAGGTTATATTTAAACCAGGCCAGAGAGATGAGCTAAATTCCATTTTAAAATTTTATTAGAGAAGGGTATTTGAGAACCTATTTCTGCAAGGTTAGGAATTCCTTCTTACAGTTAATTCTAGGCTGTATCTTTTATAAGTTTTTCATGTTTCACTTTAGGACACTTTACTACTGTGTCCTTACTAGAGAAGGAGAAGAGTAAGTCTATTAATACAGGAGTTTCATTCTCCCTTTGCCATCTTGAGATGTGATAACCTGCATGTGTTTTGTTATATTCATTTCCTACCTCAGACCCACCATCTTTTCCTTTGCATCACATCACACTCTATCATCCCAGGTAGAACCCAGAGGTGGAATACTGATGAAATTCTATCCCAAAGCTGTACTGGTCCCAGAGCCTGTTCATGAGCTGCTGCCTCATCATAGGTGTGAAAATCTCTTAATATCGCAGCTGATTATCTCCGTATGTGTTAAGAAACAGATGGAGTATTGGTTTTGATTTTTGTATAGTTTATGTACACATAACTTTAAAGAATTGTGAAATAGGGAAATACATAGAATATCCATAAAAGGAATTAAAATATTAGATTCTGAAAGTGATAAAAGTAGATTCTAGCTTTTAGGGGCTAAACAATCAGGAGCAAAGATTCAGATGATATTGATTGTTCCGACTTAATATAATCTCTTTACATATTTAGATTTTAGAACAGTACAATAGCCTAAAATATCACTAGCTAGGTATTAGAAATAAAGGCTTGGTTATGTAGTGACTACAGAAATGTATTTTAAAAATTTATGTAGGAAATTGAAACTAAATCCCGACATAAGTCATTTTTATGGGTTTTTTTTCCCAGTCATCTCTAATTTACATTATGCTATTTCTACAAACTTCCTCTTGTAGAGAGTGAAACATACCTGCCTACTTAGGAGTTATAGGATTTAGATCTGATAAAGTATTAATTTCATTTAATTTAGAACATAAGGAATACTTTTATTATGCATTTGTCTTCAGAAAAATGATGATTATTTTTATCTTTCAATTTGAGCAAGGAAAGAACAAAGAAAAACAACAGAATTTTAAACAGTTGCATACTTTGTTTGCCCAAACTATACATTGTGTGTGTGTGTGTGCGTATATTTATATACTTTAAAATTATTTTTAAAAGTTATTTACATATATAAAACCTTTAAATAAATTTTAAATGTATATACAACTTTAAAATAAGCTTTTGAAATAACTTTAAAAATAATTAACTTATATTAAAAAATGATCATATATTTATATATAAATAACTTAAAAATAATTTAAAAGTTCAGATTACATGAACCTATTAGCTATGTAACAATAAATAACACTGATGAGAGGCACCTGGGTGGCTCAGCTGGTTACGTGTCTGACTCTTGATTTCAGCTTAGGTCATGATATTGGGGTCGTGAGATGAGCCCCAAGACAGGGTTTCTGGGCTCAGCATGGAGTCTGCTTGGGATTCTCTCTCCCTCTCCCTCTGCCTCTCACCACTGCCTGCTCTCTCCCTCTTTCTCTCAAGTAAGTAAGTAAATAAATAAATAATAAATAAATAAATAATTAAATAACACTGATGAGCAAATGTAACAATATTGTACAGTTAGGACTGTTTGCAGTTTCCATGGGTGACAGTCCACTGTTAGTCCTCTCCCACAGTTTCAAAGAACAGATTAGCCCATAAATCCATAGGTAAATATTGGCTTGCCTTCTTTAGTACTTGAATGGTTTATGAATTTAAAGTTTCTTGCCCTGACTTTGAAAACAGGCACTTCATTAATTTTTAAGCACATCTCTGATTTTTGCCCCCAAATTCTCAAGCTTTGAAAATGATCCTGTTTTATCCTGCAAAGTGTTGTTCTAGGTACTCCTTCCTCTACATAATGCTAACTTTTAGATAGAAAAGTTGATATGACAGAGTGATTAAAGAAATAAAATGTCCCCATAATTTGAATTTCACGCAACAGTGAATTCAGTAGCAGAATTATGGAGGATATTGAGGCTGTTTATGATTGACTAGGCTTATTGTCATAAAGACAATAAGAGCTGGCTTTGAGTATATCTTTGAGTTTGATGTGGCAAGATTCCAAATCTGGTTTTACTCACATCCTGTATTTCCAAATAGATTAAACATTAACAGTGCAATTGAACTGCTTAAGACATAATTACTGAAGTATTTTAAAGTACACTTAGGATATTAAATAGAACAGTTGGAAAAAAAAAAGATGAAGAGATGTATGTTTTGAGCAAGAAAGGCTGAAGTATGAGCAAAGAGGGTTAGAAAGGTGAACACAATAGTGACTGCAACTTTTCACCTCTTGTGTTGACATTGTTAGGATGTGCTTTTGGATCTATAGCCTGAGAGTGCTCTCTCAATTTTTTTTTTTAAAGATTTTATTTATTTATTTGAGAGAGAGAGAATGAGAGAGAGCATGAGAGGGAGGAGGGTCAGAGGGAGAAGCAGACTCCCTGCTGAGCAGGGAGCCCGATGCGGGACTCGATCCCGGGACTCCAGGATCATGACCTGAGCCGAAGGCAGTCGCTTAACCAACTGAGCCACCCCGGCGCCCAGTGCTCTCCCAATTTAACCATGCGGGAATACTAAAAGTAAACAGAAATACTTATTATTTGCCTTTTTTTTTTTCCTATTTAGTAAATAGAAAATTGCTCCAGTTGTTCCAACCTGAATGGATTTGGTGCATCCCAAGATTAAGCGAACAGCACAAAAGAGGACTTGATGAGTCAGAGGATGTAGAAGGAGGCAGAAATTAGGCAGACCTCTTCTAGACCTATCCATTCAGCTTTGTGAAATCCCAGAGTATTTGTAACATCCCTTTCTCAGGTAGATGCATGCACACAAAATATTCCAGAGAAACCTGTACTTTTAAAAATTATCTTTGGGATTTGATTGGTGTATCACCACAACTCTCTATGAACATAGAGAATAAAGAGGAGCTCGTGAACGCTCTGTGAAAATGCTACCATTGTTGAGGAGAGTGTGTCCTGTGAAATGGACTCACTGTTTGGCTCCACATCAAGGGTAGAGTGTACAAGTGTGAAAGGGAAGTGATTTTTGAATATAGTTCCTTCATTGCTTTGACTTTTGGCCCATTGCATATTGGCCTTTTGGCTTTTATAGTAAGAGACAAAATGTATAAATTCAACTGGATTCTGTTAAACAAAGAAAATTGTAACATAAACATGAACTACCAGTGGTACTGTTTCTTCCCTATTTTGCAAGCAGTATAAACTACTACATTTCCCTCCATTTTAAGAGTATATATTTTTAAAATATGTATATAGTGTATTGAAAATGTTTCCCCCGTTTTGTAACTATGACAAAAATAGCCAGGAAAAAGCCACCATAAGTATGCCACAATTTTAAACTATGAACCATATTCTCAAAATGCCATAACTAGGTGCTAGGGACAGCAGAGTTGCCTTTCTGTGAATTTGAGTTCTAGGGATTTGGCGTGAGAATAAAATGAAGGCTGATTTTATTGTTTTCATGGGAAGCTCATCTATGTGATCCACTAAAAATTAAATGCAAGGGGCTGTCAGAGTGAAAAAGTAGCTTTCTAATATTTTTCATGAGTGTTTTCAAAGAAAGATAAGGATTTATTTCCAGACACTGTACAGTGACCACAGCCAGGACTAGAGAAAAGTGATCTCCCTTGGGTTGTCTGCAGTCTGCACTTTGACTTCCTCCTCTTGGCCCAGTTCAGTCCAGACATTTCAACAGCTTGACTAAGCCTCATCACCATTTAGCTGCCAAGTTCAGTGACTGCCAATATCACTAGTAGCTTTTTAAGTACACCTGTTGCCAGCACTATGTTTGTGAGTCAAGAAGACTAGACATTTCTGGTCTACCCCAGTGGCTAGGATCTTTTTCAAAGGAAAATTATTTTTAATATTACTTCACCATCCTTCATCGGGAAAACACTTTTTTTTTTTTTTTCTAGCAAGCTTCTCTCTTTACAGAGAAGTTGCATTTACAATGAACATGGTATATAACATCTGGTCTGGTTTAGCCTATGGATAAAAAATGGGTTTTGGTAATCAATTCTACATTTAATTTTTATTTTAAATTGTGTGGGGCCAGTGAAGCTGTATGAATAATAAAATAGGAAGCCTTGGTATAAGCTGACAGGCTTTAAGTGACATAATCAAATATCATTTACAGCAAAGTTAACCTGATAGTTAATGGTATGTATTGTGTAGTAATTAAGTATAAACACAGCTCATAGAAAAGACTGTAATTAATGCGTTTCATGGAGCCAGACAGCATTTTTGAAGCAAGGTTGGTGGGAGATGAATAGAAAAGCAGTTAAAGGGCGCCTGGGTGGCTCAGTTGGTTAAGCGACTGCCTTCGGCTCAGGTCATGATCCTGGAGTCCCTGGATCGAGTCCCGCATCGGGCTCCCTGCTCGGCAGGGAGTCTGCTTCTCCCTCTGACCCTCCCCCCTCTCATGTGCTCTCTCTCATTCTCTCTCAAATAAATAAATAAAATCTTTAAAAAAAAAAAAAAAAAAAAAAAAAAAAAGAAAAGCAGTTAAAGCTAGGCTCTGCTGTAATGATCCCCAGGGTCAGAGGAGCCTCTTTGGCCAGATCTCAGTTTTTCCATTAGCATTTGCTCCAGGCCAAGGGCCAGTGGCTGGGGCAACCCTCCCTTATGTCCACACAGGGCAATAAAAAGTCACAATGAGAAAGTGTAGTGGATTCATTTCTGACAGTCTTAACAACTTTTAAAACACTTTACTACTATATAGCTGTAGCTCTGTAGTCCTTTAAGGTGAAAGAAGAGGACACATACAGGTGATTTCAGTACTTTGGGCACCATAGAGCCACTAACAGGATATTTCTTAGACTAAGTCTTTGTGGCTACTAGGCTTTGGGAGCTCATTTTGATTTATTTGCCTATCAGTGTTCATAAGGTATGTAAGTTTTCCTCACGCCAATGAAGTATCTGGTCTACAGATGAATCTGAAATTTATTTAAACTGGGATGTTTTATTATCTATCAGTCTATCTACATTTTTTAAAAAGGTGGTGCAAAAGATAGTAAAATATAAACAAAACCCCCCAAAACCTTTAATCATACTTCCTGTGCCATTTCAGGTTGAAATGTCTTCACCCTGGGAATATCTCGTTCTTTTTCCTGCAAGGTGTGCTTGTGTATGACTCAGGTGACACTTTTCTTATTTGACAGACTGATTTTAATTTGTTGTGATGTGACAGAATGATCTAGTTCAAATACCAACTTCATTGGCTTCATCTTTGCCTCCTTTCTTACCCCACATCCAACCCACTGGCAAATCTTAGAAATATATCTGCAATCTGACCATTCTTATTACCTCCACTATATGCACAATGTTCTAAGTTATCAATATCTTTCACCTGACTTTTAGAATAATCTCCCCTTCTAGTTGTTCTTAACTTGCAGTCTATTCTCCACAGTGCTGCTATTATATCCTAAACCGAGTCTGATTTGGTCACTCCTCCAAGGACTCTCCATTTCATCCAGAATAAATTCTAAAACTTAACAAGTTTCTACATTTGTCCCCTTCCTGTACCCCATCCCCTCTTCTGATCACATCTGCTAGTGCACTCCCTTTGCTTGCTGGATTTTAGCTACACTTATCTCTTGGCTATTCCTCACACATGCCAAGCCCACTTCCACTCAGGGTCCTTGTATTGCTGTGCCTTCTGTGTCATGCTTTACTCCTAGACAGACACATGGCTCATTTTCTCACTTCCTTCAGGTCTTTGCTCAAATGTCAGAGAGGCCTTCCCAGATAAATGTATTTCAAACAGCATGCTCCCTTCCCTGTCTCCTTACCCTGCTTTATTTTTGTATGAATCACCATCTGACATAGTATGTATTTACTGGCTTATGATGATGATTATTGCCTTTCTACTACAACGTAAACTCCATGATAGCAAGGACTTTGTATCTTGGTAACTGTTGTACCTTCATTCCTTAGAACGGTAACTAGTACATTTATTACTTCTTGAGCCAACAGAATCAACATCTCCTCTTGAGATCTTGACTTTTTTTCTTGCTAAAAATAAACTTTCTAAATCTTAAATCCATAGTTTTAACTTCTGAAGTCTTTGAGCTATAATCTACTCATTCTTGGCTTGAATCCCTTTGGTAGGTAAATCAAACTAGTGAAAGACCTAGGGGCAGTAACAACTACTTAATGAGTACTTAAAAGCTAGGTTCTTGTATTTAAGCACCTTGCTTATCTCATTTAATTCTAACCTTAGTCCTAGAGATGAGTATTATTACCATTCTTGTTTTACAGACAAAGAGACTAATACTCGGGAGAGGTGAAGTAACTTGCTGCCGGGTCACAGAGTTAATAATCACTGAACTAAGATTAGAATGAAGGCGTGGTTGACTCCATACTGCCTCCTGGCTGTCATCTCCAGTAATACGTGTCCAGTTACCCAAGTAGTAGTCTTTTGCAGTTCCTGTCCTAGGGGTCTGGGGTATCCACCCCCCACTTCCCAAAGATTCCCAATACCAAAATAAGTCGTTCACTTTTCAGAAATGTCCTAAAAGCCATTGTTATCTACGCTAGGACTCTTACTTTAATGTAAGGCGTGCTTAGCGCAGAGGTAGTTCAAACCACCTAGTAAGAGAAGATGGGATCAAAACGCTGTGATCCAGAAGAAAGGGGACGTCACCAGTTGAGCTCACAGCTTGAAAGTGGGGGCATTCAAATGCAAGTGAGGAAAAGACAAGTTCTCAAAAAGCAGCCCACCCCAGCCCAGAGGAAAGTTGGCGCAAAGGAGGCGAATGGGGCTCAGGGGGCAGATCGACGCACTCCACGCCGCGCTGGGTCTGACAACAGGGAGCCACATGCCGGAGGGGCCCCCCAGAACGGCTTCGGCTGCATCGGGGAGGTGACGGGGCTCCCTGCACTCGCAGAGCGCCGTGCGGGGCCCGCGGGCAGCCCCGACGCGCAGCCGGCCGGACCGGCGGCGCGAGGCTCCGGGGGCGGGGAGGGGCCCCCCAGAACGGCTTCGGCTGCATCGGGGAGGTGACGGGGCTCCCTGCACTCGCAGAGCGCCGTGCGGGGCCCGCGGGCAGCCCCGACGCGCAGCCGGCCGGACCGGCGGCGCGAGGCTCCGGGGGCGGGGAGGGGCCGACGCCCGCCCCGCCCCTCTCCTCGGGGATGCCGGGATGTTTACCCTCCTGACAGCGGCGGCCGCGGGAGGAGGAGCGGGAGTTGCGGGAGGATGGGCCGCCACTAGGCTCGCACTCGGGACGCGTCTCGCCTTGCGCAGGGTGGGGGCCCGCGCCTGCAGCGTCCGCGGGGGCGGCGCGGCGCGGCGGGAGGTGGCGATCGGCTCCCGGCCTCGCAGCCACAGCCCCCGGCCCAGCGGGCCTTTCCGCGGGGCCGCCTGGCCGAGCCGCCCGCCCGCCCCGGGTCCCTCGCGGACAGGAGAACGGAAAACTCCCAACTTCCTGGTGAGTGGCTGCGGGGGTCTCGGGCTCCCGGGCCCGGTGGCCCGGGCCGGGTGGGGCTGCCTGCGGGAGCCGGGCGGAGACGGGGAGGCCGGGAGGGCGCGGGGCGGCCTCCGGGATCCCCGCGCCGGGGGAGGTGGGGCGGGGTGCGCCGCGCTCGAGCTGGGTGGGGGTTTCGGTCCGGTTCGTTGGCAGTGGCGGGAGCGGGCGGCAGGAACTTGGTGCCCGGCACGGGCTTTGGCGGCCCGAGGCTGCCGTGGGTGCCGCGGTAACTAAGAAACTCCGCGGCCACCGCGGCGGCGGCAACAGGTCTTTGGTTTCAGGACCCGAGGAACTTAGGCGAAGTCCCGCCTCCCACCCCACGGCTGCTGCTCATTGGTGGCGTCGGTTATTTATCCCTCACGGATTGGTTAGGCCCAGCTGTCAGGATTCGGCAGCAGCCAGACTTCAGAGGAGTGAAGTTCACTGGCGAGAGTGGGTGGTGGGAGCCGTGAAGCTAAGGGAGAAGCTGAAGTGGCTTGAGAAGTACAGGGAGGATGGCCGACCTGTTGGAGAATGGGCTTTCGTGGGACCCTGTCAGGATTAGCAAATGTGAGAGAGATTGCAAGGCAATAGAGATGGTGATGGTGGCAATGGGAAATAAATACACTGAGAATTGAGGCCAAAGTCAGAGAGACGAAGGGGACCCCAAAAAAGAAAAATGAGAAGACCACATTGCTCTAGGATAGTGTCAGGAAGCAACACAACCTAGAGGATGCTGCAGTGAGATCTAAAGAACTCTTGTTGCCTCTTCCCTGTGTACTGCAGGCCTCGGGAGATGATGTGTCAAACACATAAATCGTGTTCTCTCATAGCTGTAGTCCTTATTAGGGGTAAATACTAAAAATATACTTATTTTACAGTAGGTTATCTCCCATCCTTGAGCAGTTCTGGTGACGGAACTGAAAGTCTGAAAGCATTACAAAAACGAAATGATTTTCCTCCTCTGACTACTGATCATAAGGATGCTGTTGAAAAAATTGAATGCGCATAGTTTGTAGAGCCCTGGGTACCTATCATAACTAGCACCATTGTTTCTAATTCTTCCTCCAAAGAGTTTGTAGTTTCAAGAAGTATGCACACTCCCTGTAGACAACAGCAGTGTGTCTTGTCAGGTTGCTTTACAGGATAAAGTACAGAATGCGTGTGTGGTAAATCTGTATAGGAGCTTGAGCTGTTGCGGGTGTGGTCGAAGAATGGCATAGTTTTAGGGGCAACCGGACAAAACACTGGAAACGGTGGATAATTCAACAAGAGATTCAACTAACCCTGTAATACTTTGTGGCAACTCTTACTGAATGGACACCGAGTATTTTTGGCTTTAATACTTGGCGAAGGCCAGTGCGCTTACAACAGTTAACAGAAAACTTAAGCGATTATATCATTTCCAGAGGAAGGAATCCTCTGCTACCCTTGGGAGATCCAGTCCACAGCTTGCTTCACTCCTAAAACCGCAGCATCTTTCTGTTTGGTCCTGGACTGGAGCTTGCTGGGGTGGGGATGAGATGTTGGAGCTTTGAAAAATTGCCGCGTGGAGGAGTCAAACGGGCAGGACGTTGAGAGGAGGGCCCGCAAAATAAAAAGAAGAAGGAACCCCTAGTGGACGCTGGCTGCTTTTTCTGGGGTGGAGATTCCCCGGACCCTCGGCGAAGTGCGGGCCTGGGAGTTTGCGCTCAGCCGGGAGGCCCCGCCCTCTGCAGCTCTGACGGCCTCCGCAGCCAATGAGCGGCGAGGGCACCGCGGTTCCCTGCTCGGGAGGGCGGGTACTTCCTACTTCGGCCCTAGGCTTGGAGGAGGGAGAGAAAGTTTCTCCTCGAAGGATGGCTGGTGGAGGACTCCAGTGTGAGGGATGAGAAATACGTAAAAATAAAGGGGAGGAGGTCCCAGTTTCTTCTGACTCCTCATGCACGTCTCGTTTCATAATTGAGCTACATCTTGAATTCACCACTGCATCTGAAGCTTTGTAGTTGATAAGAAAAGAAGGTGGTCAGCGAACTAAATGTCCAGGTGGATGGAGTTTTACTCTGAAATTTTCTGTAAACGAAAACCAAGGAATATCAGAAACTAAATTGTTAAGCATTTCCACAATACTTGGGAATCTTGCCACCGTTAAAAATCTTTATCAATTTAAAAAGTGAAGAGCGTAACTTGAGTGCAGATTTATTCTATACTTGAAACTACTATTTAGGTTTATTTATGAAGATCATACCTGTAGCCCCCTCCATTCCTTTTCCCACTTAGACATTTTCCTGGCTGGACAATTTCAAGAGCTCTTTTCCAGCCCAATAAAACAGCACTTACTCCAAGAAGGAGGAAAGCACGTCTGGTATGATGGCAACATACTGGTGGAGGAGGGGAGATTTAAGGCCAGTATAATAACATACCCAAATAATAAAAATCAAAATTGTCGTTTTAAATGACCGAAAGCGCAGTTTCAGTTTGTGTAAGTAAGTATTTAACCTCATACTTCCCTCCCCTTCACCTTCCTTCCAATAGACAGTTTTGGGCTCTGATTTATCGCCATAATTTAGGTATTCTTTTCTTCTCATCTGTTGTGCCTTTACCGAAATGTAGATTTCTTTTTTTCACTTAAATATGTGGTCTGAGATATCATTAGAGACTTTTACTGAGTTTCTGGAACCAAACTGTCTCATGTTTTAAAATGTTATCTCTGAAGTGTTCCTAACCTAGCCAGCGTATGTGGACAGGAGAGGATAGTGATAACATAAATGCAACTTTGGAAAAGAAGTTGCTTAATTAGATAATAAGTTGCAAAATTCCTTTCAGGTTTTGTTTCCTTTGATTTTTTTTTTTTTAAATAGGCTTTGGTATTTAAAACATTTGCAGTGTAGCTGCAGTTGCACAAAGTTGCACTCTGTCCACATTCCTGGTTTCCTTCAATTAAAATATTTGTCCCTTCAGATAGTTAGTACCGTATGCATAAAACAGGGTAGGATACTTAGTATAATACTTGAGGGTATCTTGGAAATGACATATATGATTATTGTTTGCTCTGATTTGTTTTATCAAGTTACTTTATTGACAGTTCCATAAATATATGGCTAGATGTTTTAAGAAGTGTTTCTTCATCCTTTTGATTATTTTAGTTTAATTCCTCCTCCCCTCATTTTTATAGGGAATATAGGTGAGTAACATTTGGTTATATAATTGTAATGAAATGTATTTATTTGCAGGATATAATGGCAGTTGAGAATTTTTAAATATATGTAAAACTAATGTAGAACGATTCACTCTTAGAGTTATAAAACTTCTAAATTGCTGATTCCTCTTAGTGACTAATAGCTTGATTATCTCTGTATGACACATTATATATCTATATAAAATATTTTTTTCATTCTGATGAAAACACTGAAAGAATGTATTTCATGGTTTTTAGTGAGCGGTGGGAATGAGAAGGACAGATGATCATGAAGCATTTCTTAATTTTCTTGTGCAAGAAAACTTTTTTTAACCTTTGTCAAAATAACTGCTCTGCTATACTGTTTATATAATGTGCTTACAATGAGTTGTTTTGTAATAGCTATCCAGGGTGTTAATCAAAACAGTGTATAAATGAACGGAACTTACTTAATTGGTCTATAAAATTTTAGAAATAAATGTTTTCTGTTACTTAATGAAAGTAGACCTTTCTGTAAATCTTGCCACTGGTCTTCTGTTGATAATCCGTGTAAGTAAGCCGTTGAGGGTAACTTTTTCATTCCAGGCTGCTTTTGTATAGAACAGGGGTTAGTAAACTTTCTCTGTAATGGGCCAGATAGTAAATATTTCTGGCTTTGTGAGCCATATAGTCTCTATCATTGTAGTCATGGCCAGTACCTGAACAGGTGGTCATGGCTGTGTTCCAATAAAGCTTTATTTATACAAATAGTTTGGAGGCCCACCCCAGCTTTAGAAGATAATACCAAAGATCTAAATATGATTCTGGGCCATTGATGCTTGACTTGATGTGGATTTTCCACAGCAGTATTTTATAGCCTTTTTTGTTTCTTGAACTCAGAACCCTGAGATCAAGAGCTGAACTAAGATCAAGACCTGAGCTGCGATCAAGAGTCGGAGGCTTAACCAACCAAGCAACCCTGATGTCCCTGGCCTTTTTTGGTTTTAGACATTTGTGACAATCTCTTGATCTTTCCCAGTCCCCTAAGAATAATGCCACTAAATCATACCCCAATTTTGTGTTTCATCTCAGAGACTTCATAAATATATGAACCTCTTTTAGATTTATCTACTTTTTCAGGGTTTTCTACCATTGTTTGCTCCTTGGGGGTCCCACACCCATCCTGTGACATTGAATGAATGTGTACCTGTCTAGCTTCTTCCTTACTAAACCAAGATGAAATCTGATGTCATATATTTAATCTTTGCTTGATTGACAGATAACACTAATATAAATATATTTTGGTGTGTTTCTTTAACTCATAGTTTTCATTTTAAACCTATTGGAATGACCGCCTTTGTTTCTTTTAGAAGTTTCTGTCATGAGCAAGAGGGTGGGCAGATTTTTTTTTTTAAAGAAAAAAGTCTTTTATAGAAGACTTTTTCCCCCAATTAAAAAAAAAAAAATACTGGAAAGGGCTTGTGTTTGTGGGAGGGCCTGCAGTCAGGGTGTGTGTAGTCTGGGGATGTGTGGGGTACCTCCTCCCTTTGTTTGAAGAATTGGCTGTAGGCTTACCTGGGTGCAGCTACTGAGAAGCCTGAGAATGGAATGGAAAATGCAGCAGTTTTGACATCACTCAGTAGAGTTTCCTAGCCCTGGCCAGGAGTGGGTTCTGGGTGTGCCAGAATATTTGTCTCTCAGCGTGGTCAGGTAGCACCTGGGGCATTCACAGCTACCAGGCTAGTTGCCACCAGCTACAACGAGCCTCTTTATCAGACCCTGTGCACAAATATCATTTTCTGTGTTTATCATGAAAAAGACTAAGCCCGGGTTTGTCTCCTTGGTTGAGTTACTTGATTTGTTGGGACTATAGTTTTCTCAGCTCAGGTAAGATTGCTTTGAGGAATAAATGAAAACATCTTTGTAAAAATACCACAGTAGGCTCTAAGTGTTAGTTTCATTTCACCTATTTCTGTTTTTAGGACGTTCAGCGGTAGGAAGCGCATCTGCTGTTCTCAGTTTTTCTTTCTTTTTTTTTTATTTTTTATTTTTTTATTCTTATATTTTCCCCATACATTACATCATTAGTTTTAGATGTAGTGTTCCATGATTCATTGTTTGTGCATAACACCCAGTGCTCCATGCAGAATGTGCCCCCCTCAATACCCACCACCAGGCTAACCCATCCTCCCACCCCCCTCCCCTCTAGAACCCTCAGTTTGTTTCTCAGAGTCCATCGTCTCTCATGGTTCGTCTACCCCTGCGATTTCCCCCCCTTCATCCTTCCCCTCCCGCTACCTTTTTCTTCTTCTTCTTTTTTTTTTTTCTTAACATATATTGCATTATTTGTTTCAGAGGTACAGATCTGAGATTCAGCAGTCTTGCACAATTCACAGCACTTACCAGAGCACATACCCTCCCCAGTGTCTATCACCCAGTCACCCCAGCCCTCCCACCCCACCCCCCACTCCAGCAACCCTCAGTTTGTTTCCTGCGATTAAGAATTCCTCATATCAGTGAGGTCATATGATACATGTCTTTCTCTGTTTGACTTATTTTGCTCAACATAATACCCTCCAGTTCCATCCACGTCGTTGCAAATGGCAAGATCTCATTCCTTTTGATGGCTTGTTCTCAGTTTTTCTGATGACAGGCCCTGTTGCCCATTATGCTGGGGCCCAGCTTTGTCTGATCAGGCTCCTACCTAGCTCTATGCCATTTCTACCTTCTCTGCTTGAATTCTTCTTCCTCTTTGCCCTGTGATTTCCAAATTCATAATTTAGTGGTTCCCATTGTTTGAGTTCATGTTTTTATGTTTTTTGGAGTATGGGGAGAAGGCATTAATCTTTGGTTCCTCAGACAGGAAAAACACAAGAGGCTTGGGGGGGTTATATTTTGGACAGTAAAAAATGGGAGTTGTAAAGAGATCCTTAAATACTAAGTAAAAATGGCAAAACTAAAAATATTATTTCTAATAGTCTTACAGTTTTGCTTTTTTTTAATCATTAGAATATTTTCCTCATATTCTCATATTTACCTGGCAGATTAATGTAATTTTTGTTGTGGTTGTAACCATAACAAAGCCACATATCCTCTATTACATTATGATTGGGAAAATTGAATAGATTTGTTTAGAAAAGTTATTGTACTTCTAAAAGGTAAGGAATTGCAAATCTTCTATTGCTTTTTATATATAACTGTGGACACATAGTAAAATACTGTGATATGTTTGCATACTGTCTTAAAGACTCCCAGAACTGGACAGTAGGTAATTTTTTTAAGGCAAATGGCATGATCTTATCCAAACAGTTTATTTCCAGGCATGGTGTGTTACTTAACAAATACAAGTAAATTGAAAGATAGACAGGAGGGCGCCTGGGTGGCTCAGATGGTTAAGCGTCTGCCTTCGGCTCAGGTCATGATCCCGGGGTCCTGGGATCGAGTCCCACATCGGGCTCCCGGCTCTGCGGGGAGCCTGCTTCTCCCTCTGACCCTTGCCCCTCTCATGCTGTTTCTCTCTCGCTCTCTAAAAAATAAATAAAATCTTTAAAAAAAAAAAAAAAAGAAAGATAGACAGGAAGAATGCTTATTGATGGATTGAATTTATGGGAAAAAACTGATGTTTTATTCTCAGTTTCTTATTAACTTCTTTTGTTTTCTTTATAGTCTTTGGTGTTAGAACACATTAAGGATAGTATAGTGGCAGGGAATGTATTCAATAAAAACTGGCATTTTTTAACATCTTCAACATATATCTAAAGTAAAGTTTTAATACAGTTTCTACATTTGATAAATATTTTCATTGTTGAATGGCATGTTTTCAACTTCGCTTCATCATTTTATGACCTTGAGTGTTTCAAATACTAGCTGTTGATAAAGAGTTGTATTTTATTAAGCAGCTCTCTTATCCTGTAATCATTCTTTGTTTTTATAAAGGAATTTATTACACTGTATTTAACAGTATTTGAGGGTTGTGGGGCACGGGGTGGGGGTGGAGTTCCATCTTCTGCAAAGTTTCCCAATACCAGGCCACCAAGGGAGCTGCTGCCTCATCCATGATCATAAAGCTGCCAGTGTGAGAGAACACAGTCGCTGTCCTGATGAAGACATGGCCACAATAAGGAAGATGCAGCTATTTTGGTGTCCCCAGAACCATACTCTGACTGTCGTGGTCCAGGAAATGGATGCTCTGCGCACTGGCTCTTAACCCCTCTATTAGTTTCCTAGGGCTGCCCCAACAAATTACCACAAACTGAGTGGCTTAATACAACATAATTTTTTTCTTTCGTAGTTCCAAAGGCCAGAAATTAGAAATCAAGATGTCCACATGGCCATGCTGTCTTTGAAGGCTCTGGGGAGAATGCATTCCATGCTTTCTCTGCTTCTGGTGTTGGCGGCATTCCTTGATGTTCCTTGGCTTTAGACATATATCACTTCAATCTCTGCTTCTGTCACATGGCAGTCTTCCTATGTGTCTCTGTATGCGTCTCTCCTCTTCTTTTAAGGACAGCAGTCACTCTTACACTTAAAGTTTAATAAGCTAAATCTATACTTTTTCTTTCAGATTCTTTAGCATACAGATTATAGATTTCTGATCTTTCTGTTCTGAACAGAATTTTAGGATTGTGCAGAAATTATATTTAAGAGATAAAGGCACCCAGGTTATCCTGTACATATGTAATCTGCTGTTAGTATTTTTTTTTTTTTTTTTAAAGATTTGACTTATTTGGGGCACCTGGGTGGCTCAGTTGTTAAGTGTCTGCCTTCGGCTCAGGTCATAATCCCAGGGTCCTGGGATCGAGCCCCGTATCGGGCTCCCTGCTCAGTGGGAGACCTGCTTCTCCCTCTCCCACTCCCCCTGCTTGTGTTCCCTCTCTCGCTATCTCTCTCTCTGTCAAGTAAATAAATAAAAATCTTTAAAAAAAAAGATTTTATTTATTTCAGAGAGAGAGAGCTCATGTGCACATAAATGGGGGGAGGGGCAGAGGGAGAAGGAGAGAATTTCAAGCAGACTCCCTGCTGAGTGTGGAGCCTGATGCAGCAGATGCAGGCCTGATGTGGGGTTCGATGCGGGGCTCTGTCTTATAACCCTGAGATCATGACTTGAGCTGAAATCAAGAGTCAGCCTTTTAACCAATTGAACTACCCAGGCACCCCTGTAGTTAGTATTCTATTGCTACCACAAAACAGCTGTTCCAAACTCAAGTTTTCCATTCACTATTATCATCTTGTAGTTTCCATTAGGAGACCTAAGTGTATGATTCACTAAATCAGTTATTTTCAGAACTGGAAGGAAACTTATAAATTATCTAAACTGACCTTTTCATTTATTGTGGGAGTAATAAAAATAAACTTATTCTTATAATAAGAATAACCTAAAATCCAAGGATGTAAACTTGCTAATACACACTCTGCTAGATTCCATAACAGTCAATATTGCCTTGTGTTACCTTTGTGATGTTTTTGATGGTAGGCACAGTGATTTTTTTTCTTCTTTTTTTTCAATTCTCCTGAATTAGCAGAATCTTGCTGTGTTCATGGTACATGTTCAATAAAGACTTGCTGATGGAGTGATGACAGTGTACCTCTGATTGCCATATCAGGGCCTTGATTTAAGTCAGCAAATATTTGAGTACCTGATTGTGCAGGGGTGAAGTATTTCTTTTGCCTCTAAAATGATGAACAGTAGGGTGGATTGCTGTATCCTCACTAATAGGATCCAAGTGGGACAAGAAATTACCATTATGGAGGCCAGTCCCAGGAAGGAGCACTTAATTAGAGGCAGTTCATAAGACAGTAAAGGCTAGAAAGTTCATGATTGGTCGTATGGTCAATATTTCATAAATACATATTTCATTATGTTAGACACCTTGACTCATAAAAGCCAGCCTTCATGTTGTTTGTCATTTTGGTATATTGAAAATAACTTGTGTGCCCCCATTGCTTCATGTATATATGCCTGAAATGTTCGGAATGCCACTGACCAGTTTCTCCCTCTAATACCTTCTCTTGCTGTGATTCAAAGATCATGATTGGCTCTGTTTCCTTTACTTCTGTAGCCATGCCCCTCTCTTAGAAGTTGGTTCTCAGTTTATTATATACGTTCCCTGTTTCAGTGAAAATTCTGCTTTACAAAGCAGAATGATTAGAGATTAATCACATGAATCCTAAAGGATTTATTTCATGATTCCTTGAAATAGTTACATCTATTTGTACATTGAAGATGATTTACAAAATTTGTATAGCTGTTCAAGAATATATGGGTGGCTTTTTTGCTACCACCAAGATAGGTTGTATTTTCAAAGCATTTGTCCTATTACTATGTTTCTCAAACTGTGGTCCTCAGAATGTCTGTGTCAGAGATTCTGATCTTATAAGTATGAGCATTGGCATTTAAAAACAAGTACCCTAGGGTGCCTGGCTGGATAGTTGGTAGAGCATGTAACTCTTGCTTTCAGGGTTGTAAGTTTGAGCTCCATGTTGGGTGTAGAGATTGCTTAAAAATTAAATCTTTAAAAAAATAAAACACAAGTACCCCAGATGATTTTTATAATAAACACAGATTTGGAAAGCCACTGGTCTGTGATGGGAACCTACGTTTAAAATAAGTACTGCAGGTGATCCTAATGCAGGTGTTCCTCAGGCCATACTAAGAAATGACACATGGTCTTTTAAAAAAATACTTTTTAATTAAAAAAATATTTAGGAGGGCATGTGTTGGGATGAGCAGTGGGTGTTATATGCAACTAATAAATCGTTGAACACTCCAACAAAAACATGATGTACTATATGCTGGCTAACTGAACATAATAAAAAAAAATTATTTATAATGAGAGCCCATTCCTACTGCTAACATTTTTGGCCTGGGGTGTGCAGCCCTTTGGAGCAGTTTATATCTAATAATTAGATTCTTCCAGCATGTGTAACCTGTGTCTCAGCTCAAACAGGGCATAGGTGTTGCTGAAATGATGGTTATAAATCAATTAAAATCATTTAGATAAAGTATAAATATCTTATAAACAACAACTGAAGTAATAACAGAAGAGAAAATTCCACTTCGAACAAGTAAAAGAAAATACTACATCTAAGTGTTAGTTTTCGTTCTATCCCAACAAGTGGTCCCTTGTTAATGTACTGCTTACAGTGTATGCACTTGTCACCATTTTTGGCATTTCTATGGTATTTCTCTCAGCTAGGTGTGAAAGTTACCACTTCCCTTACCTCTGAGATGGTTTGCTTTTTGCTTAAGGCTAAAAGCCCTTTGCCTGCACCTAGAGATTTTGCTTCTAGTCACCATTACCTTACTTCTATCTGTAGTTCTCAGTCTTGTTTCTGGGCTTGGCTGCACCAAGCTTTGATGTCTTGCATATCTAGCCATGCTGGAAAGTATTCAAGAACATCATGATGAGTAACCTGTTCCTTTTTCCATGACTGTCTTATTTCCATTGATAACAAGTGTCTCTGGTACTTGAGTTGCTTCTAACTTCCCTCCTTGTCATTAGATACAGATCTTTGCATGCAGGTTGTGTTCTTTATTCAAGAAAGCCTCCTTGGTCAATCACAGTCATTCGTTCATTTAAGATATGCTTGGTCATTTAAAAACTACTTTCTACCAGTGTTTTTTAATACCTTTTTCTTAATTTGGAGTTCATCAAATCAGTTCAGGCCCTTGTTGTTTATGACCATTTCTATCCCCATCTTTTTTCTTTTTTTTTTTTTTTAAAGATTTTTATTTATTTATTTGAGAGAGAGAGAGAGAGAGAGAGAGTGAGAGACAGAGCATGAGGGGAGAGAGGGTCAGAAGGAGAAGCAGACTCCCTGCTGAGCAGGGAGCCTGATGTGGGACTTGATCCCAGGACCCCGGGATCATGACCTGAGCTGAAGGCAGTCGCCTAACCAACTGAGCCACGCAGGCGCCCTCCCCATCTTTTTTCATATAATAAGAAGAGGCAGCTCGATAAAGGTATTGAAGTCCTGGATTGAGTCCAGGTTCATTTTTATATCTTTTCAGATGCCAAGCACAGAGTCCAGCTCTTAGTGTAAGCTAAATTAATATTTACACAACTCAGTTTAAGAGTTGAGTGTCTGGCCTAGGAGAGAGCATTGGTAATGTGATGAATAGTTCAGATAATAGAATGGAGCCTGGACTGTAACGATGCCCTGATGATGTTGACTTAGGGTATATGTTGGGTGTGTGGTCCTGGATAAGGCAGTGCTACTACGATTCCTAGGCCTTTTTTGTTCATGTGTTGGGTTGTCATCTTTTGAATGTCAGTATTTCCACAATAAGACATGAATGCCCATTTTTATTTTTTTTTTGTGAACTTTGTCGGGTATTTGCATATGCTGTTCAGAAGATGATCCAGTGGATTGGACGGGGTTTGATGTTAAACTTAGTTTCACAATGAGATGAAGTTTCTCTGAAATTGGAAGACATACATGCCTGAAAGCTGAGGGACAGACCATTTGATCTCTGGGGATCTCCAGCATTTGTAAGATGAATGATTCTGTGATTCTGTTCACTTTATGGTTCTTCTTTTTCTATTTGTTCTTTATTCTCCCCATTTTCCTACTGGGTCCCACCAATTCATGGGTTGAAGAAAGAGAAATTTGGGGATTGTTGCTAGGTAGCTGAAAGTGAGTAATAAAGAAAATAAACAAAGATCTAGCTTTATGCTTTTAAAAATATTTCAGTTTTTATTAATCACAGAATATAGGAGCATAAGAATGACTAAATGCTGCATCATATTGCCTGGCTCTATTATTTTTAATGGCTCTGCATTGGAACCTCTGCTTTCAGCCTGACGACCTATCTTTCTAGATTTACTTCTTTATACTTTTCTATATTTTAGTCATGTCTGACCACTTACTTTTTTTTTTTTTTTGGTTAAATTTTGTACCCTTTTGGGGCACTTTAACAAAGGGGGTACCCTTTGTTAAGCATCTGCCTTCGGCTCAGGTCATGATCCCGGGGTCCTGGGATCGAGCCCCGCATCGGGCTCCCTGCTCGGCGGGAAGCCTGATTCTCCCTCTCCCACTCCCCCTGCTTGTGTTCCCTCTCTTGCTGTGTCCCTCTCTGTCAAATAAATAAAATCTTAAAAAAAATTTTTTTGTACCCTTTCTGGCTTCACTGCTTTATCTTTTTGCTTTTCTCACTTCTTTTAATGCCTATTCTCTTTGCTTCACTGCTTTATCTTTTTGCTTTTCTCACTTCTTTTAATGCCTATTCTCTTTGCTTCAGCTATTCAGTATCACTATATTAAAATAATCTTCGTCCTTTAAGGGTTTGCCCTAGTAGAAATCCTTCTGCTTCTTTTAAGCCTCTAGTACCTGTTGGCTCTCCCTGTAGTTACTTGTCTTAGCTTCCTTCCTGGAATATAAGCTTCTGGAAGGTGTGAATCATGTGCTGTACATATTAGTGTTTCCTGCAGGGCCTAGGACCATTTTTGTCAGAACCAGCCATTCAGGGAATGACAGGTGACTGCCTCCTGGTGAGGATATGGGGCAGAAGGTCTGGGCAGATCCTAGAGTGAAAGAATGTCCAGAACAATTGAGCAGTTGGTTTCAGGGAAGTCTGTGATGACGGCGAGGTGCATGTCTCTGCAGGGCCCATAGGGCATATTATGAGGAAGGTCTTACTATGTGATATAGATAAAGGTTGATCAGTCAGTGGTAAATGTTGGGATATTCAGAGATCTAGTTTGAGAGTCTGGGTTTGGTATCTGAATTCTGAATTTTAAGTTCTGGCAGATCTCAGAATAGGATGACATGGGAACTAGGACTAGGAGAAATGGATAGAGATGCCAGACATGAAGTTGGTGGAAACGAGAAGAGTTATGGAGTCAAGGCAGAGGTAAGTTTGGCAGTTAGGTACAAGTTAGAGGCTCGGGCAACAAGGAGCAAAGAACTAAGTTCTTGGAATTAGGATGTGAGGTTAAAACAGGATCAGCGGTCAGATTAAATTGATTTGAGGCTGATTTATTAAGCCGTTTACTAAGTATCCTTATATTTCCCTTGCTTAGAGGCAAGCCCATTCCTTGTTCAAGTTCATTGACCTGGCTTTTTATAAAGGGGTAGCAACGTCTCTCTGCCCAAAAAATTGCTGACTGTATTTGCCAAATGAATCCTGTTTTGATGTTCTGACAGGCCTCTCATGAGGAAAACACTGAACTGAGTTAAATAAAGAAGTAACTAGCTTACTACTGGAAATTATTCCCCTCTAAAGAATAACTACTAATTGGGAATTGATGATGGTTATCCTTTGATTTGTGTCATCAAATGCTGACCTAGAGAAAGGTTGTTCTGCTTCAAAATAGATATATTTTATTTAGTATCTTTTCATAGCTTTCATTGCTGAAGTTTAAAAGAACAATCACAATGTCAATAATTATTTAAAAAAAACATTTAAAGTACTTACAAAAAGGCCTGTGCCAAGTGGGCCAAAGATACAGTGTATATTCGTGAATGAATGAAGAAGCACGTAGGAAATGAGCCTGGAAAAATACCCAGATATTGCATTATGAAAGCCCCACATACAATACTAAGAAGATTGGCCCCCTCCTCTCCTGTAATACGATTGTAAAGAGTTATTTGTACCTTTATGTTTTCAACTTTTGGTTGTAATAGCAATAAAAGCTATAGGTCTTTGATATCTTTTTACCGGTTTTTAGGTGATCAGAGATCAGGAACTAGTGTCAGAATTGAATCAAGATTATTATAAAGGCAGCCTTAGGTAGATTTGTTAAAAAATGTATTAAGAAAATGTGTTAAAAATGTATTAAGAAAATGTGTTAAGGGATGTATGAAAAAATTAAGTTTAGACTTGAAAATCCAGGCTCTGGTCATAGTACAGTATACTTTAAATTTACCAAGAAAAAGTGTTATTTTATTCTTTATAAACAGAGCCTATTGTAGTATCTGCTTTCTTTTTTTCCCTTTTAAAATTTAGTATGGGGTTAAATTTATTTATGTATTTATGTCCTTATTCAATCAGTTTATGCTTTTTTTTAATTAATTAATTAATTTTTTTAAAGAACCACCTCAATACCTTCTACCCACTTCTAGATTTTTTGTTGTTGTTTTGTTTTTTATTTTTGTTTTTTTTCCTTGCTTAACATCCTTCACTTACTATCTTTGGAATAATTTCCAATCCCTTAGTCTCTTAAAACTATGATTTGGGCCTTGGCTCTTGCCTCTGCTGTTTCTGATGCTCCTGTCTTATCGCGCTACTTGTGGTTCCTTCGTCACTCCCTGCTCTTAGTCAGGAGCGTCTGCCCTCTTTTTTGCCTGTGTAGCTCCCACACACTCGTTAGAACCCACTTCCAGTGTCTCCTTTGCAAAGCCTTGCTGACCTGACAGCCTGCTTAGGCATCTCTCTTGCCAGCTCTTGTAGCAGTTCCCTGGGATGGTGTCTGTCAGAATACTTGCTTCCGTGGGCTGTAAAAGTCTGCTTCTTTCTGTCTCTCCTGGGAATAACTTGAGGGATCCAAATTGCCTGAATCCATTTTGTATTCCCAGCAGCTGTAGTAGACACGTCGGTTGTGCTCAAAACTTGACCCGGTGAATGAGTTCGAGTAGATAAGAGAGAGGAGGAGTCGAGGAGAGCCCACAGTTTTGGCAGGGGGCCCGAGTAGATGATGGTGTTATTTATCTCCAGTTCTAGCACCTTTTTCTCCCTACTCCACTCACCCCCACCTTTGAGTAGCTGTGGCTTTTTACTAAAAAGGATGAAATAAAGAAATTAGAGACTTAACTTTGTTGAAGATTCTTAGGACATTTTATTTATGCCATGGTATTTCTTGCCTCATTGAGGGCCGGGGTATATATAGATGGCTCTCACTAAATGTGAAGAGGTATAGTCTTCCTTTTTTATTGGCATATTTTCTAATTCTTTTGCCATTTTGACTCTCTTTATAGTCTTTAATAAGCAGTAGTAGTATGATCATGAGAGTTAGGAAGAACAAACTTTGTCCCAGTATGGTTTTAGAAGCCTTCTCATGTATTTACAAAATGTGTTTGCAGCTGGCCTTTACATGTCATTTTAGTGTTGAGATAATCATATAGATCTTCCTATGCAGAGTACCTGCAAATCACATAGCTATCAAATGGTATAAATTTCTACTTGTTGGCTAGGGAAAGTGAGAGTTGAAGTACTCTAAGATGCAAGGGAATACGTTTTGCTTTAGTTATAGATAAAGTTGTCATAGTGCCTAATGCTGATGAAAAACAAAAAAGAAATCTTAACCAGATCAGCTTAAAATTCAGTCCTGTTGTTTAAGCAGAGGTAGAGAATAACGCGTTCAGTTCTCATTGACACTGCATTCATGAAAACTAACCGAGTGTGGTGGGAGGAGGAGGCCTCTCATGTTGAGTTTGGGCTGTTTGTGGGATATACAAGTGACCCTATCTAGGCAGTTGGTTATATGGAGCTTGAGCTCAGCAGCAAAGTCTGGCCTGGTGTAGAGCTCTGGTGTCATCAGTAGAGAGGGGCAACGGATTATGTGTGGTAGCGGGTAAGTCTGTTTAGAGAAGATGTGTCAGGGGTCCTATTCATCCTTGCTCACTTAAAAGAAGGTAAATACTCAACAAATATGGAAAGTAACTAAAAGTTAACTCATGTGTTGCTGTCTGACTTTAGCTCTAAGTATATACTATGTAAGACATTTTCTTGGGAAAACCCAAATAATGCCATTTACATCCTTAATAAAACTGTGCTTTTAAAGCCTCTTACCCTATGCTGTCTTTCTAAGATTTTATTCTTTAGAGAAATGGATTTTCACATACTCAGAAGGTTTCTGAAAATAAAATTTAGATAGATCTCATCAATTATATATAACTATTTTAGTGTTTGTAAGTCTGTAATCACTATTAACTCGATTTGCAATTTTTTTATGAGTTATTTATATTTAAAGTCTGTCATATAACATCCCAGATAGCTTCTGATGAGCAAACAACATTATGTTTGTTATTCCTACTGCTAATTTAAAATAACAGTCTTTATTCTTTGGATAGTATCTCCCTAAAATCGTAGTTTCACATATAAGTGTGCCAGAGAAAGTACGTTTGTTTGTAGTATCTGTTCGTGTATGTTAAAAGACACACGCACACAGCTTGGCATGATTTTGTGGTCTGTGAAAAAGATCAGGAGAGGGATTGCAGGATGGTGTAGGTCAGGGTTGAAATAACTTGGCAGAGTTTGGTGAGAAAGTTTGCTTTGCGGCTGCCTTGGTTAACTTTGTATAATCCATTCAAAGATGAGTTCAGTTCTGTGATATCAAGAACAGAAATAGCAGCAACTGCATTTAGTTTCTTAGAAGGCCAATTTTGAAGTATAAAATATAACCATGATTTACCTTATAAGTAAGTATATTGAAAAATATTTTTATTAAAAGTTAGGACGGGGCGCCTAGGTGGCTCAGTTGGTTAAGGGACTGCCTTTGGCTCAGGTCATGATCCCAGGGTCCTGGGACTGAGTCCCACATTGGGCTCCCTACTCCGCAGGAAGCCTGCTTCTCCCTCTCCCACTCCCCCTGCTTGTGTTCCCTCTTTCGCTGTCTCTCTCTCTGTCAATTAATTAAATACCTAAAATCTTAAAAAAAAAAAAAAAGACAGTTTTGTGTAACTTATGAGTGAATGGCTTTTACATACTTGCTTTTTCTCCTCCTTTCTTAATTTTCTCTTAATTTGGTTTGCATTGGAAGTCTGTGCACAGTGAAAAAGAGATGAAGAGAATTCAGAGATACAGTTTTTTTTTTTTTGTTTTTTTTTTTTTTTTGAGTGGAGAGGAGGGGCGCAGGAAGAGGGAAAAGGCAGGAGTTTTCCCAGAAGTAAAATAACACACTAGCTTTGTTTTGTTAAACATTGATTATGTCCTACTAACCTAATTATCCATTAGACGGACTCTTTTGTTATGACTGACTCAGATCTCAAGAACGTTGTGAAGGTCTGGGTGAGGATTGAGTGAAAAAGTTCCCTGGAGAGGGCATCAGAGGACCTGCGTTGGGGTCATTATTTTGCTACTTAGTTCTATGTTTCAGTTTACCTGTTTAGTTTGTAATTGATAGATCTTTTTAAAACTATTTTATGGTTCCTATAAACTGTAGTATGTAAAGAAAAGAGGATTTTGGAAATTCAGGAATAAGTGCAAGGAACAGTGTCTAATAGAGTAGGTATGTGAAAAAAAAACATGAATAAACAGCAATTAATAAGCTTTTTTAAATAAGGATGTGTTAATTCTGAAAAAATCTATTAAAATTTCCCTTTATTTTATTTAAATGAGAAGTGTTTTTAATTTTTTTTGTGATGAGTTTTTGGTTAGTGAGTGCTTGGTACACACCAAAGTCTGTTAAAACAAATGATCTCACAATAAATAATTCACAGAAATGAAATCATTTCCAACTACTAGCCTATTCCATAGGGCCTTATCAGCTTTGTTATGACAGAATTCACTTCTATGAATTATTGAATTCAGTAGGATGCTTTTTATAATCAGGTTGGGAAGATGGATCCAGCCTATTTATCACAGCTCTTTATGTGTGTCAGTCTTTTGCCATGGATGGTATCGTTCGGTTGCCATGATTTTTCTAGTGTTACAACTGAATGGTTGGCTTAGTAATCACGTGCTTTTGCGGGGGGTTAGTTGTTGCTATGTGAGTAACTGAATGACATGGCAGAAATATATGGGAAAATTTATTGTTTGTAATGGCCTCGTTTGCCAACAGTTAAACTAAACAAACAGAAAGTCTATGAAAAGCTTTTTGGGCAAAGTTCTTGGAAATGGCTGACTAGGTCTTTAACATCCTCTTAGGGAGATTCTTCTGTAAAGATAAACGGAAAAGATAATACTATCTTGCATTTGTATACCACTTAACACTTGTGAATAGCATTGGTATTTTATTCTTCCAACTATTTGTTTGCCATAGAAAAGTTCCCATTTGTTACTCTAAGATAAGGATTTGAGACCTTGCTCTGTCATCACGTGCCATGTGCTTACTATGAACCTCCTTTAGAGGGAAGTAAACTGAGACCTAGGGAGGATAGCTAGTTTTTAATTATTCAGAAGTAGATGCTCATGTAAGTTTGAATTAATTAGGTCCTGATTGTTAGACCTGTATTTTTGATAACTTCTTATTTTCTAGATTTGATTATTCAACAAGTACTTATTAGACCTTAATATGTACTGGAGGTAAAAGAAAAAATGAGGAAGAAATAGATTCTGCCCTTAAGTAGTAGTTGCTAGTGTAGTTAATGATCAGGACCTCAGATGGACAGATAACTGATTCACTAGAATACATTAAGACAAATATTTCAGAAGGTATTTTATAAAGGGCCACTGATTATTATTATTATTTAAGATTTTATTTATTTATTTGACAGAGAGAGAGAGAACACAAGTAGGCAGACAGGCAGGCAGAGGGAGAGGGAGAAGCAGGCTCCCTGCCGAGCAGCGAGCCCGATGCGGGACTCGATCCCAGGACTCTGGGATCATGACCTGAGCCGAAGGCAGCTGCCTAACTGACTGAGCCACCCAGGAGCCCCAATTATTATATTTTTTAAAGATTTTAAAAAATTGTTAGAGCATGAGAGAGAACACGAGTTGGGGGGCAGAGGGAGAGGGAGAAGCAGACTCCCCACCAAACAAGGAGCCCGACACGGGGCTTGATCCCAGGACCCTGAGATAATGACCTGAGCCAAAGGCAGATGCTTACCTGACTGAGCCACCCAAAGCAAAAGGGCCACTGATGATGAAGCAAGGTTGGCCAGGCAGACTAGCTGGGAAGGGTGCTATCAGTAAGATAGTGCAACCTTTGTCAGAGGCACATAGGTATGAAATAGCCTAGAATTTGGAGGAAGTATAAATGGTTTTAAGATCAGACTACAGGATTTATAAGAAGGAAGGCACTGGCAAACAAGAAGCAAGGCTAAGAAAAGTGTGTTTCATTTGTTAAGGAGTTGTTTTTTATTTATTTATTTATTTATTTATTTATTTATTTATTTGTTTATTTATTTGAGAGCGAGAGAATGAGAGACAGAGAGCACGAGAGGGAGGAGGGTCAGAGGGAGAAGCAGACTCCCTGCCGAGCAGGGAGCCCGATGCGGGACTCGATCCCGGGACTCCAGGATCATGACCTGAGCCGAAGGCAGTCGCTTAACCACCTGAGCCACCAAGGCGCCCCATTTGTTAAAGAGTTTTAAGCAGGAATATGCCATAATTAGATTTTCATTTTAGGTGACTGTATAGAGTAGAAATTATATTATCACAACGTCAGGCAAAATAGTTAATAGGTTATAATAGTAGCAAGAATCATGAGGGTCTAGGATAAGCAGAGAGACATTTGGGAGGTAGAAGGACTGGAGGACCTACGTGGAGGTGAGGGAGTCAGAGGGTCTGGTATGACCTAGGAACTATATGGGATGACTGGGTGGCAATGCCATTCACTAAGAAAGGGAATACAGTGTAGAATGGGTGGGAGATCTTCAAGATTTTAGATATGTCTGTTTTGGCAATCAGGCAGAAAGATCCAGTAGAGTTGGAAATGAGATTCTGGAGCTACTGGTTCATAAATCATCAGTGTATAGGAGGCAGGTTATGTGCCAGCTGAAAATGCATGATTATTGATTTAAATAACCAAGGGACTAATCATTAAAGGAAACCTGAGCAAGAGAATCAGCAGAATTGCTTATTGATCATAGAGCAAAAGAGATATTTGGTGTAGAAATGAAAAAAGCAGGTAAAGAATATCCTATTCACATTGCTAGCCTGATTTATTCAAGCTGATACTAGATTAAGTAGTATCAAATACATACACACTTCTTAACTGTAGTTGACAGTGTCTTTATCCAAGAAATTGGAAAGGATCAAAGTATTCTCTTTGAACACTTTGAGCACAGCAACACAAAGTGCAAGAAGTAATGGAACAATTGCTTCAGAGGTCTGCAGAGAACAAAACAAAGGGTTGTGGCAAAAAAAATTGTATACGCAGCCAAATTATGGTTCATGTGTGAGGAAGATGGAAGGATATTTTTGGATTTTCAGGAATTAGAGAAAATGTATTGCACGTGTGCTTTAAAAAAATTTTTTTTTAAATGAGAAAAAGTCAAATGAGACAAGTCAAATTAGGGAAAAGGACATCTTTGTCCGAAAGCACTGGGAATAAGCATTGAAACAAATTAACCGTAGAAGCAAGACTAAACAGTTGTTATACAAGATTGGATATAGTGTGGAGGGCCAGAAATAACTCAGAAAGATAGGCTGTGGTTATAAGATTTATAATCTGAGAACTTGGGGGTAGAATACGAGGGGCAGGTGTCATGGCGGGATCAGTCCTTGGCCAACCTGCATCAGATTATGTATCCTAACATGAATTTCATTTTTCCTTTGATAATCAGCCAAAAAGTGGTCAAAGAAAACTACAAAAAAATCTGGGAAGTCACCATTAGTAAAATTTAAAATAGGAGAGGATATATATTTGTTTCCTAAATTAGACAAGATTAAAGATTATGGCAAGAGATGGAAAAAAAAAACAAACCCAAAACGCAGCAAGGAAACAAGGTTTTAAAAGACAAGTATCAGTAAAACAATTTACATGTAGTATATTAAATTTCCCCTTTAAAAGACCAACTCATACTAAAAAATAATCCTAAACTATTTGCTGTTTTTTAAAGGTATACTTAGCACAAATAAACCTAGAAGGATTAAAAGTAAAAAAAGGTGGGTCAAGATTTATAGGGAAAACACCACAGAAAAGACAGGAGAGTAACAGTACGAATTCCAAAGTAGAATTAAATGAAGAAAAGAACTAAATAAGATGAACAGTTTTTTTAAATTGACTGAAAATGTAATAACTTAATAGACCAATAACTATGGAGGAATTAAAGTTACACGAGTTGCCTTTTAGATTTTTACTTTTTAAAATTAAATGACTGGGAATCTTCCTATCCATGTCCTTGTGTTCGTATATTCTTAATATCAAAAATTATACTGAAGGAGAATGTTTAGGTCAACTATTGACTAAGCTATGTTCAACAGATTACTAGAGTTGTAGATATTAATAGAAGTTCTATGGAAGAATTTTGTGGCTAGACAAGTTTGGAAAAATCTGCATAAGGAACTGTTTTGGAGATTCATAGGGCACTGTAGCGTATTAGGATCCCTGAGCAATTTAGCCCAGCATTTTACAGGTTCCTCTTTTTTTTTCTTTTGTTTTGGTCATGGATTATCAATGAACGATTTATGGGATTCTGGTGTTCTAAGGAACAGAGTTTGGAAAATATTTATGAATATTGCTGTACAAATCTAATAAAATTAAGACTCATGGAACAGTTAAAGAGTCATTAATCATGACTAAGAATTTTTTTTTTTTTTAAGATTTTTATTTATTTATTTGACAGAGAGAGACACAGCGAGAGAGGGAACACAAGCAGGGGGAGTGGGAGAGGGAGAAGCAGGCTTCCCACTGAATAGGGAGCCCGATGCGGGGCTTGATCCCACGACCCTGAGATCATGACCTGAGCCGAAGGCAGACGCTTAACGACTGAGCCACCCAGGTACCCCAATGACTAAGAAATTTTTATCTGAGCATTTAAAGATGGTTTAACAGAACAGATATAGTCACATGATTCATTACCTCATTTGGTTCAGTAAGAAAACTTGTATGATAAACTTAGTAGAGCAGAAAATCATTTGATATCATTTGATACCTAATCCCCCGCCCTTTTATATAAAAAAGCCTCTTAGAGGGGCGCCTGGGTGGCTCAGTTGGTTAAGCGACTGCCTTCGGCTCAGGTCATGATCCTGGAGTCCCGGGATCAAGTCCCGCATCGGGCTCCCTGCTCAGCGGGGAGTCTGCTTCTCCCTCTGACTCTCCCCCTCTCATGCTCTCTATCACTATCTCTCTCAATAAATAAATAAAAAATCTTTAAAAAAAAAAAGCCTCTTAGAAAATTGGGAATATCATTTAGTATGGAATATAGTCAATGTCATAATTTATTCCAATTGCATGGAAGTTTGTCCTTATTACTTCTTATCTGCTATATTTTAAGCTCTTTAAGGGTAGGAAATAAGTTGATTTTTATGTATTTTTTGTCACCCATTTTGATATAGAACCTTGCATTTTAAGCATTCTGTAGCTGTTAAATGAAAATATTTGGAAGCATATCCTTATGTAACTTTTAGTTTAAAATGGATTTAAAAATGATATTTTTCTTCATATAAAATATTTTTAAAAGGGTAAGCCATATACTTTTTTAAACATAAAACGTGTTTTTTTTGAAACTGAAATAGCCTTAATGTTTGTTTTATATACCCAGCAAGCTTTAACTTAAGGTTGTTTTAAATTTGGTCTAACGGTTAAGTGACAGGAAATTTATAAAGATTCTTGAAAAGTGAAGGGGTATTATAAATACTATTTAAAAAAGGATTATTCTGGTTTTTTTACGGCTGAGTAATACTCCATTAAATATCATCTAATTGTATATATGTAATAATTATACAAATTATATTTATAAATTCAAATGCTGCTTTGAACATGGGGGTAATAGATATCTTTTCAAGTTAGGGTTTTCATTTCCTTTGGATATATTCCCAGAAGTGCAGTTGCTGTATCGTATGGTAGTTCTGTTTTTAATTTTTGAGGATTTTCCATAGTGGCTGTACCAGTTTACAATCCCACTCATAGTGCACAGTGCACAGGGGTTCCCACTATTACACGTCCCTGCCAGCCCTTTTTATCTCATTTTTTTGATGATGCCCGTCCTAATTGATGATGGCTATTCTCAGAGGCATGAGGTGATATCTTACTGTGGTTTTAGTTTCCATTTGCGGCAATGTGGATGGACCTTGAGGGCATTATGCTCAGTGAAGTAAGTCAGAGAAAGACAAATATGGTATGACCTCACTTATATGTGGAATCTAAAAACAACCAAAACCAAAACCAAAAACAACCAAATACATAGAAAAAGAGATCATCAGACTTGGGGTGACCAGAGATAGAGGAAGGTGAGGGGAGGGGGAATTGGAGGAAGGTGGTCACAAGTTACCAACTTCCAGTTATAAGATAAATATTAGGGATGTAATGTGCAACCTGACTATGGTTAGCATTATATAGGAAAGTTATTAAAAGAGTAAATCCTAAGAGTTCTAATCACAAGGAGAACTTTTTTCCCCTTTTTTCTTCTTCTTTTGCTTTTTATTGTGTCTGTATGAGATCATGGATGCTTGCTAAACCTATTGTGATGATCATTTTATCATTTCACAGTATATGTATATTCATCATACTGTACATCTTAAACTTCTACAGTGATGTGTGTCAATTACTGCTCAGCAAAACTGGAAGAAACCCAAGGGTTATCCTGGTCAGAAGTATTATCCTTGGTAAAATGGGATGCATGAGGAGGACTCGTAATGATAGAGCTCTCTATTCATGTAGGAAAGTCAAGGGATTTGGGACCTGAGGCTGGTTCAGAATTCTTCAAGATGTAGTTGGGTTTTGAGCTAAACAGTTTTTCTATGGCCTTAGGACTGCCTTGCAGCCCATGAAACCCTAGCCTTGAAATGTGGCTTTGCAGGGCTTGAGAAAATTTCATTCATATGCAGATTTCTGCAGTTTTTCAATTTCCAAGAAGCAGCTGCAGTTATACAGGGCTTGGCATGTGTATGTGAGCGTGTGTCTGTGTGTAAACACACAAAATAGCCTGGATGTGGTACTGCTTTAGAGGAGTCAGGAAATCTTGAGTTCTAGTTTTTTCTTCTTATGTAATCTTGGATAAGTCCTGTAACTTTTCTCTTTTGAGTTTTCTTGTCTGTAATCTGGACATTCTTTCCCATTCACTCCACTGTGAAGTTTTGAGAAGATACCTGTGAAAACTTTTTTAAATGTACAAAACTGTAAGTGTGTAAGATGTCAGTAAAGCATATGGGTACTCATTTTGCTGGACAAGTACATGTAAACATAGAATTTGGAAACTAAAAATCATGGCAATAGGGAAACATGAAGATTTTTTTTTACTTTTTTTTCTTTTGGGTTTTCAGTTACAAATAAGAATGCAGTTTTAACTAACGTTTAAAATCCTTTGCATTATAGGGGCGTCTGGGTGGCTCAGTGGGTTGAATGTCCCACACTTGGTTTTGGCTCAGGTCATGGTGTCAGGGCTCTGAGATTGAGCCCAGCCGTGGGCGGTCCTCTGCTCAGCACCGTGTCTTCTGCTGGAGATTCTCTCTCCCTGTCCTGTCCCTCTGCCCATGTGCTCCCCCACCTCCTGCACACAGGCGCACTTTCTCTTTTTCTCTCTCTCAATAAATAAAATATTTAGAAGCCTTTGCATTACAGAGAGATAATTAATGTGCAGCATAATTATGCAATAATTCAGAATCAGCATTTGTGTTGCCAACATTTTGTTACTTATTGTAAAGTGTAATTTATTCAGGATGTACACTGAAACCTGTTGTTTTAACTGTATAGCTAGATGAAAATATGACAGAAGAGGTTTGAATGAGTTTTCTTTTTGGTAACAGTTTGCTTGAGGGATGGGCAGGCTTTTCCTCACTTGACAGATGGCATAGGAAGGGCACTGAGAAGGCAAATGGATTTCCTAAGCTTGCATTAGCTGGGTGATGATAGAGGCAGGGCTAGAATTCATAATTTTTGTTGTTACCCAACATATTTTCCCCCTTTGGGTACCAGCATTTTCTTGTTGATAATTATGACTTTGTAGTAATTTTTGGTAATTATCATAATCTTTTAGGAAGATAGTCAGATGATACGTAGCTTTTCTTATCGAATGAGAACCCACGTGAGGTGTTTTCAAGAGGACATATCATTTTCACTTTCAGAAAACAAATTCTCAGGCTTATTAAATAATTTATATTCATAGAATCGTTTACTAAAAGTAAAAGTGTGAAAATGGGCTTATAGCTTACACGTTTTTCAATGTTGATTTGTAATAGGAAAAACTGTATAAAATACTTCATGTAATGATGCTTTAAACATACACCTGACTGACTTTTTTAAAATTATTTTTTTAAGATTTTATTTATTCATTTGAGAGAGAGAGCGCACCAGCAGAGGGGAGATGCAGAGGGAGAAGGAGAAGCAGACTCTCCGCTGAGCAGGGAGCCTGATGTGGGGCTGGATCCCAGGACCCCGAGATCATGACCCAAGCTGAAGGCAGATGCTTAACCATCTGAGCCACCTAGGTGCCCCATGATTGACTTTTAATATGAGAGAACTATCTGTGCGGGAAAGGTTAAAAGGGGATAAGTTATGAAACTGAGAATGTCACCTATTTTATGTACAGTTTTCCATTAACTTTAAGCGCATGATAATTCCCAGGCTACTTTGAGGAGGTAAGTAATTATAAATTGGAATCTTAGAGCTTTGCATCATCTTTCAATAGTTCAGAAAACAACAAACCCAGAAGCATTAAATTAATTCTTTTAAAGGCTTTATTTATTTGACACAGAGACAGAGAGAGAAAGCACACAGAAGCAGGGGGAGCACCAGAGGGAGAGGGAGAAGCAGGCTGCCCGCTGAGCAGGGAGCCCAACATGGGGCTCGATCCTAGGACCCTGGGACCATGACCTGAGCCTAAGGCAGATGCTTAGTGACTCAGCCACCCAGGTGCCCCCATTAACTTAATTTTTTTTTGAGAGGTCAGCTATATACTTGATATGTCATTCGAAGCAAATCAAACCTTTTTCCTTCTTGGTATTTTATTTTTCAAATTAATTGATCATTTATTTACTGTTATCCAATAGTGCTGTCTTCCATGAAGTTTTAATTAAGGGATCTCTTGGGAATTAATCGTATATTGCTAGGAGGCTCTGCTCTGGAGTAGTAACTAATCTATAGCTGCTGCTCCACTTGAATAAAAAAACCTCTGCATTTATACAACATGACTTATTTGTTTATTTCAGTAGAAATTAGGATTGAGTGGACTTTTGAGACTGGAAGGGATTTTGGAGATCATATAATCCTTACCTTCATATGATATTTGAGGTAACTAAGGCTCTGAGGGATTGGTCACACATCACAAAGAAAGTTCTTGGTAAAAGTGGGTTAAGAGTTGTATCTCTGTGTCATATTCTGGTGTTTTTCCCCTTGTATTATTTGTTTGTGAGATTCTCCTCAATAATATTGATAAGATTACCAAAGAAGTAAGTAACAACAAAAATAAAGTTCTAAATTAGCAGGGTTGTATGATTCTTAGAATTCATTCAGTGCCACAATGGAAGAAATGATTATTTGGAAAATTCTACCTGGATGGTGGACTAATCCACAGATTGAATTTAAACTATATTTTAACAGTTAACAGTATAAAGCAAATCAGTTTCTTTTTTTTTTTTTTTTTTAAGATTTTATTTATTTATTTGACAGAGAGAGAGAGGGAGAGCAGGAACACAAGCAGGGGGAGTGGGAGAGGGAGAGGGAGAAGCAGGCTTCCCGCCGAGCAGGGAGCCCGATGTGGGGCTCGATCCCAGGATCCTGGGATCATGACCTGAGCCGAAGGCAGACACCCACCGACTGAGCCACTCAGGTGCCCCAGCAAATCAGTTTCTTAAAGATAACATATGACAGGGTAAGTGCTTGAATTGAAGTAGAGACCTTTTTAAACTATGTCAATTAATGAAATAATTGGGACACTGGGTTTTATGTTTTAATATAAAAAATGGTAAAATGTGCAATTTAAAAATGTCTTCATGTGTTTGACATATTAAACAAAATATGGGTAGGTGTTCTTTATGTTTATCTCTGTTTGATGGAAATAAAGAGTGAAATAATCAAAAGATAGGCAACAGAGAGAAGTCAATAGAGGGTATCAGTATAATATACTTCTATATACTTGACCGTAATGAAGATTTTTGCCTACAAAACTGTAAGTCCCAGAAGAATTAGATATGTACATAATCTGATGGTCAGCTTTCAGTTAGGGAGGTATTGTTGGACATACATTAATGGTTTCACCATTCTGGATTTTTCTCTTTTAATTGTATATTAAATAATAAGTAGGTTAGTTTGGTGTCTATTTCTAAGTGGACAAGGCTGTTTAATCTCTTAGGCTTTGAACTGGAAAGAAAGGAAATGGGTATGAGTAAAATGTGTGTGTGTGTGTGTGTGATAGAGAGAGAGAGAGAGATTTGTGTATGCCTGCTTTCTTATTATAGCCCAAGATTATAATCATGAATTAAGACTTAAGGCTGGTTTTCTGGTTGGTTCTTGCTGATAGACCTATGGCTTTGATTGCTATATGCATTACGAGTAACTAAGCCATCTGGAAAAGAACAATGCAAGGACTTTAGGGTTTTATTTTTTGGAAATAGTACTTATGTTTTCAGATTTTTTAAACTCTTTGTTCTTTGTTACCATCTACTTATGGACTTTCACACACTCTATAATGTCTCAGTAGATATAATCCAGCTGATAATCAACAGTTATTCGTTGTACCTTGTGAAGGCGTATTGTGGAAAAGGAACTGTGCTAAATACAGTGGGAGATTCAGAGGAATCTACTACAGCCTTTGTTACCAAGGACTTTATAATCTGGACTGATAGTGTCATTAACAGTATAAGGAAGGTCCTTACAGGCTCAGAAGTATGCCCTAGTAGAGGGCTGCTACTGGGACGTCAAAGGAAGGGGAGTTCTCTTTTGATCTGAATGGACTCCATGAAGGTCCCATGGGAGCATGGGGATTTGTGCTGGGCTTTGAGGGGAAGCCATTGCAGTTGACGAAATTAGGATTTCTAAAGCTCAAAAATGGGCCAGCTTGGCAAAAATAGTGGGACATGAGGCTCTGATTCATTTCCCTTATAGATGCCAAAATGGTATTTGTAAAATGAAAAATCAGCTCTGTAACTCTCCATCTGAGAACCAATCTTGAGATTGTACCTAATAGCCTGAAACTTGAGACTTTTCTTGACTTTTATTGGCCATATCTCTGCCAGATGCTTCTGAATACCTCTTCACTAGGTTATGAACTCTTCAATGGAAAGGTCCATTTGTTGTGCATCTTTTTATCCTTAGTACCTGCCAGCCTCAAAGAAGGAAGTCAGTATGTTCCTGTTGAATAAATAGAGGCTTGCAATCCCAGCTAAGGAATTTGGACTTTATTCTAAAGATAGTGCAGAGCAATTAGAAATTTTTAAACAAAAGAATGACATAGTGGAAGTTATAGTGAAAGGTATTCTAAGGTAATTAATTGAAGTGAATTGATTATTTTACATGCTAGCCTTCTTAAACATTATACTCTGAAGTACTTCTGACTAACAGCAAATAAACATTTACAGTTAATGTTGTCCTAAACGTGTAGTAGTCAATTCAGGAAACAAAATTCCAAATTCCTGATGCCTTTTTTTTTTTTTTTAACTCTCAGTTGGTTAAGCGTCTGCCTTCAGCTCAGGTCATGATCCCAGGGTCCTGAGATCGAGTCCCGCATTGGGCTCCTTGCTCAGCAGGGAGTCTGCTTCTCCCTCTGCCTCTGCCTCTCCCCATGCGCTCTCGTGCTCTCTCTCTCAAAAATAAATAAAATCTTTAAAAAAAAAAGAGTTTGTAACCACTGTTTTTTAAGTTCACTAAGACAAAGCAAGATTAGGTAGGCCTTATGTTTTTCATTCATTCAGCAAATACTTGGGTGCCTACTGTGTGTCTAACATGTTCTAAGCACTGGGGACACGGTGTTAATAAGATTAACACAGCAAATGACTTCAGAAGGCATTTTAAATAGTCTAATGTCATCGGGAACCCTTAAGGAGTTCAAAAATCATGTGAAGAAAACATAAATTTTTTTTTCTTTCTTGTATTCTTCTTCTTTTTTTTTTTTTTTGTAAGAGGACATCACAAATAGAAATGTGGGAGTTTAGAGGCCTCTCTGGACTTATTTGGACATTGTGTGTATGGGTGGTACCTGTTCCATTTAACAGTTTGATGCTTAATCAACAATAGCCTTTTTTAAAATGATTTTTTAAAATGAGATACGCACATGCCAGATTTTAGTTTTTAAAAAATGTGTTGATGCAGCTTAATATGCCTTGATTATCCACCGTATAGTAAGTACTCTAGTAGTATGCAAGGCTTTGACTTTATTCATTGGGCAGTTTTCCAAATGGTAGATACATTATAAATAAATGTGCATAATATTCTATTTAGGCATCAGAATTCTTTATAATAATTGGTTTCTGACCTTCTAACCAAGTAGTATTTTTTGAGTGAGTGGATAAAACACCGTGCAATTCTGAACTTTATTTCATCAGTTGATAGGCTTGACTCACTTCCTCTCAACCTGTTTGACTGAGAGACCAATTTTACATGGTTAATTTTGGAAAATTCAGAATATATTTTCCATTTTAAATAGTTAAACTGCTTGTGTTACGGAACCTGGACTGGATCGCCCGACGGAAGAACCAAGCGGCCCTCAGAGATCTTGGAGGATAGGAGGTTTATTTAATGCTGGCAGGCTCAGAGGAGAGTGATCTCCAAAGGTCTGAGCCCTGAGCACAAACAAAGGGGGCAATTTATACACTTCTCCTTCCGCATACTGGGTACTCTTGGCGTGTGCGCGAAGTGGGGCAGGGAGAAGAACCTGGATTGGCGCGCGTGGGAAGCAGAGTGGAGAGAAGAACCTGGAAGAGCCCCGGGGCTGGCTGGGTTGGCCATCTTAGGACAGATTTCCCTTATCATCGCCCCCCTCCCCCCGCCTTTGATGCCCCTTTAAACACCTAGTTTAGAGGGCATCATTTTCATCTTCTAAGGGGCAATAGTGAGTAAGGAGCAACTGGCGTCTGAGAAGGACCAAATGCTACTATGAGGAGAAGCAATAGGAGGGGGCCGACGAGGGGGGTGAACCAAGGGAATCATTGTGAGAGGGTATCCCACCAAGTTGTCCCCGGGAGTGTTTCCCATCGGTGAGGTACTCATTCCTGTAATTGGGTCAGAGTTTCTTGGACCACCTCTGACTCATTAGCGTAGAAACAACATTCCTCCTGTAAGAAGCAGCAGAGCCCCCCTTGCACGGCCTTGAGCGAGTCAATCCCGTGCTTGTTTTGGAGGACCACTGAGGCCAGTGAATCGAGTTGGCACTGCAGGGCCAGGGCCGACTGAGTGAGGGTGGAAAAATCTGCCGTGAGTTGTTGTGTTAACCCCTGGTACTGAACCTGAGACATCTCGACACCAGTGGCACTGAGGGCAACATGTGATGCGGCCAGCAGGCTCATGATAAGAGGGATGGCCGCAGGGGAGTGTCGAGGGTAGCTAGGAGGTCTCCATATGAGAGGGGCGTTGCTCCCGGGGAGGACTGAAAGATCGGGTAAGAGACTGACAAGTGTGCATGATTGATAGCGTGGGGTGATGCAGGTGTATACACCTTGATCACAAGCCAGAAAAGTGTTAGGTGCACAGACACAACCGTGGCCCGTGATGGGAGAGGAAGAGTTGTCATATAGTGGTACTGGAGCCAGAAGGGGATAGTCTGAGGTCCCCGGTGCCGAGGTGGGAGGTGACATGGTGGACTGGTTGAGGATGACACCTAGATATTGGACGGGACCGGGCTTCATACAGATCCAGCAGTTAGACGCTAGGGGTGGATTTGAGTGGTTAGGCACTTTGTGGGAGGCGTTAATCATACCTAACAGTTGCGCTATAGATGCTTGCTGCGTGTGGATGGGGGACCCAGGGATACACCAGGGTGAGTTATTTTCTGTCTGACTCTGGGGGTTGACTGTAAGGCTTGGCGTGAACATGGACTTAATCATAAACCTGGCCATGGGGTTGGTCCCCATAGGGTGATATTGTCCCAACAGGAGAATGATTCAGCCCGTTGAGCTGACTATCCAGCGGGTAATGCCTTAGCTTCTAGGACTTAAGTGGTTGTGGTTACTGCATAACCCGCTTTCCAGGCACCCTCCTGTAGGTAACTGCTGCCATCGCTGAACAGTGTGGCTCTGGATTCTTTATGGCTTGATCCTGCAGATCTAGATGGCTTGAGTAGACCTCATCAGCTACCTCAGAACAGTCATGGTCTGGTTCCCCCTCTTCCGTGGGGAGAAATTTGCTGGGTTTAATGTCTTTACTGTTTCGAGGGTGACCCACGGGTTTTCGCAGAGGAGCCCTTGGTATTGTGCTAGCCGAGAGTTGGAAAGGAAGTGGTGTCCCTGTGCATTCATGAGGAACACAACTGCATGAGGGACCTTGACATTAAGTTCTTGCCCCAGGGTAAGTTTGTCCACCTCCTTGATGAGTAGGCCTGTGGCTGCCAGCGCCCTGAGGCACGATGGCCATCCCGCTGCCACAGAGTCCAGCTTCTTTGACAGATATGCAACTGGCCATTGCCAGGGCCCAACAGTCTGGGTGAGTACCCCGAGCGCTATCTTTTCTTTTTCATGTACAAAGAGATTGAAGGGTTTCTCTATATCTGGTAGGCGTAGGGCTGGAGCCCGCCTCGGGGCGGTCTTTATCTCTGTGAAAGGGCTTCTGCTTCCTCAGTCCAGGCAGGGGGTTCTCGATCTGGTCCCCCTAAGAGATCATAAAAGGGTCTTGCTATTGCCGAGAATCCAGGGATCCAGATGTGGCAGAATCCTGCAGCCCCCAGGAATTCTCATAGGCCCCTTTTTGTTTGGGGCTATGGCCGGGAGATGATGACCTTATTCCTCTCCGGCTCTAGTTCTCTTTTCCTTTGGGTGAGGAGGAAACCAAGGTATCGGACCTGCTGTTGGCAGATTTGTGCCTTCTTCCCGAGTCTGACAGGAGCTGTAGGAGGGCCTTTGTGCCTTTTGTGCAATCTTCTTGTGTGTCACTGGCGAGGAGGAGGTCATCCACATACTGGAGGAAGGTGCACCGAGTGGCCTCTCTTGGGAAGCTGGCGAGGTACGTGGTCAGTGCTTCCCCAAAGAGGGTTGGTGAATTTTTAAACCCCTGCGGGAGGCGTGTCCAAGTCAGTTGCATCTGGCGCCCTGTATCAGGTTCAGACCATTCAAAGGCAAACAGTGGCTGGCTCTGGGGAGCTAAGTGGAGGCAGAAGAAGGCATCCTTCAAATCTAGGCAAGTGAACCATCTGGCTGACCCTGGGATTTGGCCGAGGAGGGTGTACATCAATTCAGGACCACTGGGTGCAGAGATGGTCACCTTGTTGGTGGCCCGCAGGTCTTGAACTGGTCAGTTCAAGACTTGAACAGCCCCCTTCTAGCTTCTTGACTGGCAGGAGTGGGGTATTCCAGGCCGACTGGCACTCGACTAGAATATTTGCTTCTTTGAGTTTGTCCATATGTTCTTGGATGTCGATCTTAGCTTCTTGTGGAAGGGGGTATTGCCTTTGCCTCTGAGGTTGGGCTCCTAGGATCAGTTCAACAATGATAGGGGCCCGATTCCGGGCTAGTCGAGGTGGGTTGTTTTCAGCCCATACTGAAGGGAAGGTGAGTCTGAACTCCGGCGGGCTGCTCGGTTGGGCCTGGGCACAGAATAGCTTCCATTCTTCTTCCCTTGGCATGGTAATTGCTAGTACCAGAGACCCTCTCTCTTCTTGCCTTGGGTTCAGTTGGAGGCTAGTGTGTCCGGTGGGCTCAAAGGTTATCTGAGCCCTAAGCTTGGAGAGTATGTCTCGGCCCAGGAGAGGGATGGGGCAATCAGGCAGATAAAGGAATTCATGTCAGACCTTGTGGCCCCCGAGTTCACACTGGTGAGCCTGGCAAAAAGGCTGTTGTATCGCCTGCGTCCTGGTGGCACCAAGGATGGTTGCAGTCCTTTTGCTGAAAGGGGTCACTGGGGAGGTGACAACAAGAGTGCTCGGCCCCAGTAGCAACCATAAAAGTCACTGGTTGGCCCCCCACCTTCATTCTGACTGTGGGCTCATGGGGGCCGAGGAGGAAAGAGTCCAGTCCCCCTCAGTCTGAGTCCATTCCCGCAAGGTCTATGAGGTCCTCCTCTCGGGATTTTCCTTATAGCAGCTGGGCTTCTGAGCCTTTCCCTGGTTGGGACATTCATTTTTCCAGTGCCCTTTCTCCTTACAGTAGGCACATTGATCCCTTGCCAAGGGGGTTCTGGGTCTCCCCCCTTTTGGTGGTCTGGGTCTCCCTGCCTTTGTGTTGTCCTTTTCTTTCAGGGCGGCGGCGAGGAGGCTGACTTTCATTTTCGTCTTTTTGTCGACTTCCTTCGGCTGCGACTTCCCTGTTCATGTAGACCTTATTGGCAGTCTCTATTAGCTGGGTGATGTTCATCCCAGCAAAACCCTCTAGTTTCTGAAGTTTTTTTCTGATGTCTGGGGCGGCCTGAGCCACGAAGGCGGTGTTTACCACCTGTTGGCTTTCCTGTGCCTCGGGGTCAAATGGAGTGTATATTCTGTAGGCTTCACATAGTCTTTCGTAGTAGTCCCCGGGGGACTCCCCTGGTTGTTGAGTGACCGAGGATACCTTAGTCATCTTCATGGGTTTTTTAGCTCCTGCCCGGATTCCCCAGAGGAGGGCCTCTTGATACTGGCGGATGTGGGCCTGTCCCTCGGTTGTGGTGAAGTCCCATGCTGGGCGATCTTCGGGTGTGGTCGTATTAGCCCAAGCAGCAGGGTTGATGACTCCTGCTGGTGCGTGCTCTTCCAGGTACTGCCGTGTACCTTTCATTGTTCTCCTCCTTTCCTCTGTGTTAAACTGGGTGCGGAGTAACTGTTGGCAGTCTTCCCAGGTTGGCAGATATGTCTGGAAGAGGGATTCTATGAGGTCTACCATAGTCTATGGTTTCTCAGAGAAGTATGGGGTGTTATGTTTCCAGTTGAGGAGGTCGGTGGTGGAGAAGGGCTGATAATACATCATGGAATGGCTGGATTGGACCCTCCCGTCTTCATCGTGCCTCTCTGGTTCCCGCGTCTCTTGGACTGGCATTTGGAGGGCACTTGTGCCTGGCCTGGGGCGCAGCCTGGCTGCTGGTCCTGGAGAAAGTGGATCTTTGGGCCTGGGGACGCCGATGGATCCTCTGGGCCTGGTGGCACCAGTGTATCCTCTGGGCCTGGGGGATGCCGGTGAAACCGATGGTGGTGGAGTGTCTAGAGCTGAAGGGCCAGGTGTAGATGGTCTTGGGGGTACTTAATGGTGGGGGCAGGATTGGTTCATCCTCAGGATCTCCGGCTAGGATTTGTGGCGACTGGGGCTTTTGCTGCTTTTCTTTAGGTCTCTTGGATGAGGTGATTAAGACCCTGGCCTGTACCTGCCTATTGCAAGCGAATCACACCCAGGGGGGAAGGGTCTGAGCAATTCCTAGCCAGGAGTCAATGTACAGAAACTGGTCGGGGTGTCCTGTTTCTCCTGTTACAACTTGCCATACTCGGCAAATCTTTGGGACATCCAGTGTCCCTTCTGAAGGCCACCCGACATCAAAGTTGGGCCATTCCAATTCACATAGGGTTCTCCACTTGCTGGGGTTCACCCTGACTCTATAGTCTCCCGAAAACCCCTTCTTGAAATTTTTGATCATGGTCTCTAGAACTGTAGGTTTACTCTGCCCTGACCCCATGGTTATGTCCCCATGTGCGGTGGCGCAGAGACAGACAAAAGGGGGGGTGCCTCCTGAGGTGCAGAGACCAATCAGATGCCCGTCTGGCCGTGTCCCGAAGGAGCTTAGGTGAGGCTTAGCCGTAGCGATCTGTGTCGTGACTTACAATCGGAAACTCTTCCGATGCCGCCATAGACTGTATGCTGTTCACCACGGAATTGCAGACGGGCCCACTCAGACTCTGTAGACTTCTGGGGACTTTAAGGGTGCCCGCCCGTGGAGTCACAGAATCAGTCTGCTTGAGCAAGCCAGGTCGGACTGCACATTCACTCACACATTTACTCCAGAAGTTACTACATTCGCTCCCTGGGAATCCCTACCTGTGAGACCTCTAAGAGGTCTCTGGGAGGTGATCAGGCTCCCCTTCCACCCCGATGGGTGCGCCTATCTGGGTCCTGGGACCCCAGGCCTTACCGGAATCCGATGTCAGGACCAGGTCCTCACCTGCCAAGTCTCCTTGAGTCCGGCGGGAACAGCGGAGCGGGGCTGGCCCAAGGTGACTGGGGCGGGAGCGAAACAGCGCGCGCCTTCTCCCTTACCATCTCTCGTTCCGTCACTGCCCCGCCGTTGCCCCCAAACTGTGGCAACAATGGGCCAGCGCAGTTGGGTTTCCCGGTCAGGCAAGCAAATGTTACCAAACCTGGCCTGGATCACCTGATGGAAGAACCAAGTGGCACTCAGAGATCTTGGAGGATAGGAGGTTTATTTAACACCGCGGGCTCTGAGGAGAGTGATCTCCAAAGGTCTGAGCCCCGAGCACAAACAAAAGGGGCAATTTATACACTTCTTCTGCATACTGGGCACTCTCGGTGTGTGCGCGAAGCGGGGCAGGGAGAGGAACCTGGGTTGGTGCGCACGGGAAGCAGAGCCCCGGGGCAGGGGCTGGGACTCCCTTGCTGGCTGGGTCGGCCATCTTAGGACACAGATTTCCCTTATCACTTGGATATTTATAGAGCTGTTGCATTATTGTTCTAGATCATTCATAAATCTAGATGATTTGTGACTAATGGTGGACTTAAGAATTCTTAAATTTGGTTTGTGTTTAAAGTGGCTTTACCAACTTTAAAGCATGTATACACACAACACAACACAACAATGATGGCAACAGTGATAACAACAAGATTATCTTTATCTTCATTAATACAATGACAAAGCATTCTAAGCCAAAATAGAATATTGTTGGTGGTTCTGGGAGGGTCTGGGGACAAGACACTTCTGAAAGGTACTAAGAAAATTTGTATTAAAAAGAATGTCTTGATTTTTCTGTTTCCAAAATACAAACATGCATGCTAATGGAGACACTGGGTACATTAGTATAGATTTCCACCTTCCCTCTCTGAGGTGTTTCTTTTACTTAGCAGTTATTTTTCTTTTCTCAAAAGAGAAGCTTTTTTGCTTAATCTGTGTTTCAACTTCGTTATGATTGGGAATTTGTGTCCATCCGTTGAGATAAGCCAGGTTTTCTGGCAGATATTTTGTTTTAAAGAAGTGTTATCAATGATTGCCTCCTTTTGTGTGTGATCCAGATTTGTGAAACTACTTTAGACATAAATTTTTCACTTTATACCTCCCTGGGAGGGAGGGAATGAATTTCTCCCCATTCAAAATGTGCCTCAGTGAAGCTTTCTTGATAGATCTATTAAAGTCTTATTCAAGTCTTGTTCTGACTTGAACTAAGAATGTCATTTCTTGAATTATAGTAGTCTAATATAAAATGTAAGAAATTTAAGAAATACCAAGTTTTGACATTGAAAGTTAACAACCACCTCTGACCGTCCATGAAATGTAACCTTTCTGTATATAACGAGTACTAGGAGCAGACAGAATACCTCCTGTCTAGAGACAGTGCTGCCCAGAATGCGGTCTTTGCTCCGGTTCTTCCCCTTGCCGATGTGTCCTGTTACTGAAAGAACCCCTTTCTTCAGTGCGCACTGCGCACTTCTTCAGTGGGAAGAGTTCCTTGATACCCCCCTACCCCACACTCTGTTATATGCTCCCTTATCACCTTGCATTTTTCGCTTGTCAGACTTACCACACCACCCATCAAAGTCAGTCTTTTTACCTAGATCACAAGGTCGTCCTTGGGGGCAGAGCTCATGTCAGTTTTGTGCGGGTTGTATGCCCAGAGTCTAGAATAGTCCATGGCATATAATAGGCCCTTAAATAATGTGGTAAGGTTGTAAATACAAAAATACTCAAATGGATTAAGTTAAAAGTTTTTGGTTAGATCTGGGTCATTGACGATGTCAGTGTCAATGAAATTGAAACACAAACTGAGTGGGCCTGAAGACAATAGAAGAAAAAGGTGGTGTGGTATGTGCATTGCCAAAAATTGGAAAAGATATATTATATTAGGAGATTTGATCTATAATTATACTGACTTGCTTCCCATTGTGCATTTTGACCTAAAAATAAATTTACCAGGGCCTTCCTCCAAATCAGCTGTGATTGTTTTATTTTTATCTATCCTAATTTTGTGGCCATCTATGCATTAAATGTGTTAAGGTGACAGCTAAATTGCCTTCCTAACAACTAATTCTGGGTTTTTAGCATGTATGATTTTGGCTTTGCCTTACTGATTAGATTCTCCACGAAAGTTTAACACTGTGGCTGATTTTCATGTTTCCTTTCTTGGAAAACATTGCTCTCCCCATTCTCCCAGGGTATGATGGATTTAGAAGCTATTTTTGTTATTGTTTACTGCTTTGTGTAGTGACCTTTTGACGTCTCCTGGAGTGGTGGGAATAAGTTTGATACCATAGATATAACAGGAGCATGCCTCAAAGGGATTTTTTTGTTTTTAAATGTGCCTTTTCTTTTTCTTCATGTGCCCAAACTGATTTAAACGTTAAAGACTATTATTCTGAAATTTTTCTCACACTAATGAGAGTGTTGTACTGAGTACAAAACATACCTGTGAGCAACACACGTGAAGTATAGGTTAATTTATGTGTGTATTTTTTCTTGTATTCTTAAAAATTGAGACCAACGCATTCATGCTAACTCAAGTGTCACCCAGGGGAACAGCCTTAGAAAGCTGAAAGTTGTTGAATTTAGTAAGAAAACAGATACTTGCCTCATATAGTCTGAACTGCAATTGTTTTCTGCACATTTTATGATAGGTATTTAAGTCTTAACTACATATTGGTGAGGGAATAACAATGGATGAAAGGAGCCAGAGAGAGGAGAATGGTAGTATTGTTATTTGTTTCAACAGAGTTTGCATAAGAAAATTATGTGTAAATATCTAAAGCTGGGTTTTGTTAAAGGAAGGATTTACTCAGTTTGGTGATTGGTTGCTGGTCGTCTTCCAGATGTCATTTTGATTTCAGTTTCCTGAGGCTGTACCAGTGGGTGCATACTGAAATATTGAAAGTGAAAATGAAAATCTGTAAGATCATTTTCTTTTTAAAAACATGTATACAGTATCTTTGCCCTAGCAGATGACCTTATCTCAAAGGAGTGCAGTGCAGGAAAGAGATAATCTATGCTGCAAGATTAACTAGCTGGAATATTTATGTTACTAGATCACTTTTCTAATGTTCATTGTATTTAAACTTGTGATAAATGTGTTTAGAACAGTAAAATGACTAGTGGAAATTATTTTTACTTGTGAAAGGATAGAATTGAAATGATTTCCTTAGCTATTTGGCATGCTGTCTTTCTGCTTACTTAATTTTCTGTTTGGTAATGCATTCAGGTGATGTTAAGGCATTATCGATTGTGATGTTTGGTGAAATCAAAAATTAAATCCATCAAAGTAAATATCCTGACTTGTTGAACTTTCTCATACTTTTACAGTTTCTTTTAATGGTTTGAAATGCTGGCCTACTGTGTATAGAACAAGTTGTTACTGTGTTGTTGCTTAGTATTGTTCTTCCCGGCCATCATGCAGGTTGGCAAGGAGTACCCAGACAAGTAAATGACCAAGCACGCAAGGAGGATGTCTTGCCACAGCTCTGTAGGCCTGAAAGTAGACAGTGAGACTCAGAGATCAGAGCAAAACAGCTCATTGTAGCACAGCAAACAGCAGGAGCATCGGCATAATCACACTGATTCTCTTGCCCACAAGTCCCATGGAGTAGTAAGATGGGTCTGGATGGTTGCTGTGCTTTCATTGAGCTAGCTGGGTCACAGTGTCAGAGCCCAGGGCTAAAGGCTCAACACCATTGGAAGAAAGTGTAAGCAAGCCTGTCCCCCTAACTGGGGATCAGGCAGGGAGCAAGCAATCTCCCTGTAGTCATGCTATGGTTGCCTGCCCTACATGACTAGCTACAGATATGGCCGAAGGACAGAGGATTGGTTGGTGTACTTGTAGTTTGGTGCATTTGGTAAGGAGGATGTATAGGGGCTCTTGGGACCATGATAGATAGCCTTTTCTAATAGTCTACCGTTTGGCCCTAAACATAGGCTGAAGTCAAATTTCACATGAGTATGCCACACCGTCAGCAATTCAGATTAAATATGCTGAGACCAAATCCATTCACATGATCTCATGCAACACTTGATAAGGATGATTATCAGTTGGATGAAGCCAACCTGCAGTTTTCATCTCCATCAGGTACCACAGGATTCTGGATTCAGCCAATTGAATAAAGCCCCAGAGAGGACTGATAGGTCTTATTTCAGGTAATCATTTAACTTCCTTTCTTGTGGGATATGTGGATTGTTCCGCTGTCTAGTGGTATTAATTTATACATATTCTGTTCCGCCAAGTATAGTTTAAGGCTAGAGTGTTACCCATTGTGGCTTGTGCAAGAAGAGTTTAAACTGATCTACTGATCTTCTAGAGCTTGCATAGTCTCATTGGCGAAAACTAAGGATCAGTTGCTGACCATTTGCCGTAGGGCATGAACTCTCCTGCCAGGGAACAGTACTTGTACTGCTTTATGGAACCAGAAGTCTGTGTAACCCTAGTAGGATAGCCTAGTTGGGGCACATGTTGTCTCTAGTCCCCACAGTCCAACTTACTGCCAGGCCTCCTTTTTGGTAGCTGGAGGGCAGAGGATGAGTAATTTTTCCTTTACTGACTCAGGGTAGCCCTCATTGCTCCCAAGAATTTGCCTTGGAATTTGCAAGTCCCTGTGTCTTATCAGGATTAATGAACCACCCCTGGGCTTTCATGTGAGTCAGTTTTTGTTCTAAAGCCATTGCCACCTGCTCTTTCTTTGAGCCTGTCAGTCAGCATGATATCACGAATGTAGTGGAACCAAGTCTTTCCTGAAGGGCAAGGGCTTCTTCCACACTGCACTGGTGGAAACAGCAAGGGAATTCAGGTACCTCTGAGGCTACATAGTAAACCTGTCTTGGAACCTGCAGGTGAAGGTAAACTGATACTGATCTTATAGTATCAAAGGGATTAGGAAAGAGGCATTGGCAGAGAGAGAGAGAGAGAGAGGAAGGCATTAGCAATGGCCAAGAAGGCATACCCAGTGTCCTCAGTTTGTGCAGTTGATTCATTCACAGTCACAATATTGGGAACAACCAGAGCAACAGGGCACAACTGAACTCAGTTGCTGGCAATCCACTGTAGGCCTCCAGCTCCCATTAGTCTTTTTCACAAGGCCACACAAGGTGATTTTATTGAAATTTCACATCTCTCAAAATTCTTACTGCCTTGAGGTTTTTAATCAAAATGGTGATTTCTTTTTTTTTTTTTTTCCTTCTGGAATTCCATATTGTTTTTGTTGTGTAACATGGGAGAGGACTGCCTGACTAGGGAATCTGTTATGCACTTGTCCTACGATCCCCTCCAACAAGCACATCTTCCACGCTGAGAAAAGACCCCTTGGATTTCATGCACATTCACGGTACAACTGCAGTACGTCAGACATCAGTAGCAAGTGTACATTCAGCAATGAGAGGAGCCCCAGCAGCAGTGCACAACAAGGATCCAAATGTCCCCACCTGCATTGTTCCAGGAATTCTACTTTTATTCTGTTTGCAACTTCAGCCAATTGAATGTGTGGCTTCTGCCCTTCAAGAGAAGCTGACGAGATACCCACTTAAGCATCAGTATCCAAAAAAGCCAGAAAAGCTTCTCTCTCCCACCCTGTCTCTTCTTCCCCTGCAGTCCTCCCTTGGGAATGGGTCTGTCTCTGGTCCCCCTTTTCTTAAAAGGCTGGTAAATCAGGGTGCAAGGGCACAAGGTTAGGTAGTGAAGGTACTGAAGGAGTAATGTGTTCTAAGGTTGCCACTTACCTCTGTAGTTTCCATGGAGAAATTTGGATCTGTAGAGGCATTTTTGGTTTCAACCAGGTGTATGCTTTGGGGCTCCCATAGTTCAGTTTCTGGACCGAATTTCTTTGGTGCTGATTCCATCCATTTCTTTCTTTCTTTCTTTTTTTTTTTTTTAAGATTTTATTTATTTGACAGAGAGAGACACAGCGAGAGAGTGAACACAAGCAGGGGGAGTGGCAGAGAGAGAAGCAGGCTTCCCGCGGAGCAGGGAGCCTGATGTGGGGCTCGATCCCAGGACTCTGGGATCATGAACTGAGCTGAAGGCAGCCGCTTAACTGACTGAGCCACCCAGGCACCCCTGATTCCATCCATTTCTTTTCAGGGGACTCCTGTTTTAACAATTATATCTACATTGTCTTCTAGCTGGGCCCTTTTGGAGGAGTTCCAAAAAATCATTGTCTGTCTCATATCTCAGCATACTACTTGCACCAAGATATTTCAGGAAGAACCCAAACCACATAGAGAATGCATGAAGTAACAAGATCCCAAAGGAAATGACTAAGTAAGCAAGCAGATTGGTTTGCCACAGCTTCATAGGTGTGAAAGTAGGCAGTGAGACTTAGCTATAAGAGCAAGACAGTTTTTAAAATACACAAACAGCTAGAGCATCCGTCCGGGTAGTGCTGGTTTTCCTGCTCCCAAGTACCATGGTGAGACGTGATGCACCTGGATGGTGGCTGTGCTTGCAGGGAGTTGAGTTGCAGCTGAGAAACATAGGACTAAGGGCTCAGCACCTTTTGTAGCAAGTAGCAACCAAACGTGTCAACGGTCACCTAGGAAATGAGCAGTTGTGCTGAAGTTACACTGTGGTTACCTTGGTCACTAGATATAGAAGGGGCTCAAGGTCAGCGCACCTTGTAGTTTGTTGTACTCAGTGAGACCATACAGGGACATGTGGGACCCATGACAGACTGGCTTCCTGACGTTATTTTTTAGGTAATATCTAAAATATAAGAATAGGTATTTTTCAAGTAACACACATATCATAGTACAGTAATCTATTACATTTAAGTTCTGCTTTCAGAGTTATTAAAATATATTCATAATTTATGTTATCGAGTCATCTGTGATGTAGGTCACGGAAGTGTCACCATCTCCATTTTGCACAAAGAAGAAAACTGATGCTCGTTGAGGTTCAGTGACATGTGGCAGGTTATATGTGTAAGTAGTGGAACCAGATCTTGGATCCATGTCTGTTGACTCTCATGTTTTCTTTTTACTACCCTGAACCAAGTTTACTTGAATGAGTAGAAAATAATCATTTGTAGATTATAAATAAGATTTGTATGCCAGTGATATTTCAGTGAAATTATTACTCTCTTGAGTCTTTTTTCAAAGTCCTAAACTAACGATTTGCTTAGGAAGTATATCAGTGTTAAAATTTAGTTTAAATGTGGCTTAATACATATTTTGAATTAAGATTTAACTGGTTCTAGTATTGCATTGGAAAAGAGAATGAAAAATGATAGACATTTACAATTTTTGTTATTTTTGTTAGTTATGATATAGTAAGTCCCTGATTGTATGAACCAACATCTTATAATTTGATTAGTTATACATAAAGCACAATTGAGAGAAAAGGTAGATTATCGGCATCTCTCAAGTTGAAAGAACTAAGGATCATTCATACTCTGAGAACTAAGGATCATTCTACTGCTGAGTAGAATATCATCATAGCAGTCAGGCTGATGTTAGGTCAGACTTTCCATTATTAATCCTTCTTTTGGTTTTTATAACTTTTGGTTGAAAATCCTTTCCAGGGAACAATTTGTATACAGATTTTCAGCCTGGGAGCAAATATCTCATGACCCACTTACAGACCTCCTTAAACATTCAGATTAATGTTAAGGGCTTTTAAGATGAAGGCTAATTTTATGTTTCAAAATATTTCAAAATATTTATTCTTTTAGAGTCAACAACTTAAAATTATTTTATTCATTCCTTGTGAGGCTGCATTGTATTTTTAGAATTATACTCAGAATAGCTACTAAGCTCTGATGATAGGCCTTTAAAAATTATAAATGGAATAGCATTTAATTGATTTTAAGAAGTTGTCAGAATGAATAAAGAATTTGTATACTAACTGATTTAAAAGTTAAAACTTTAGGTTTCAATTATTTAAAAAAAAGGGGAATCATTATTTTGTGTTTACTTAATTATTTGATTTGTATTGCTCTGCAAACAAATGTTAATTCAAGAATACAATACTGTTGGGGGTTCTCCAGAGAAACAGAACCAATAGGATACACCTACACACATGCACATATACCTCTCTCTGTATATGTGGTTATCTCAACCTATGCAACTGGCTGTATTTCTAGCTCTACACACACACACACACACACACACACACACACACACACACGATTTATTGTAATGAATTGGTTCACATGATTATGGAGATTGGGAAGTTCTGAAATCTGTCATCTGTAGGCTGGAGGCCCAGGAAAGCTGATGGTATAGTTCTGGTCGGAGTCCAAGACCCTAGAACCAGAACCCATTTTGTGTGTTCTAGTACAAACTCTAGGGTCTGAGAACCAGGAGTGCCAGTGGTATAACTTGTAGTGTAAGTCTGAAGGCTTGAGAACTAGTAGAGCCATGGTATAAGCCCCAGTCCCAGGGCAGGAGAAAACCAGTGTTCCAGCTCAGTCATCATTCAGAAGGGGTGGATTCTTCCTTGCTCAGCCTTTTTGTTTTATTCAGGTCCTCAAAGGATTGGCTGAGGCCCACCCACATTGGGGAGGACTGTCTACTTAATTCAAGTCTACCAATTCAAACCTTAATCTCATCCAGAAACACCCTCACAGACACACTTGGAAATAATGCTTAACCAGTATCTGGGCACCCCATGACCCAGTAAACTTGATACATGAAATTAACCATTTCCAAATACCATGAATAATTCTTTCCTATACTCTTAGTCATATTATTTCCAAAAGTGCTGGTATTATACTTGAAACAAATGAAACAGATGAAATGTTCTGATGAAAATATTCCTTGAGCATTGTTTTTTTCCCCCTGAAAATGTATAAAAAATACCCCAAATCTCTAATATCAGAATTGCCATCAAAATCCACTGTGAAAACCTGTAGTTTAGTTCATTTTAGGGTAGTCATATGGGAACCTGTTGCCAGTTTTCAGTCTGTTGTAACAAATTTAATAGACTCTTAGAGACTCCTCTAAATTTCAGCGTGCCTCCACCTTCCTAAATCTGTACCCTGTGGAGTTTTTATGCCGTTAGTTTTCTTTAATGCTTTTAGATGGCTTAAGACTTAACAAAATTCATACTTAATTGAATGTGCTGTTTTATTAAATGCTAGAATTAAAACACAGTTTTTCTAAATGAATAATTATTATCATCATTATAAATTTAGAAATTTAGTCTTTTTCTTCCTGGAAATATTTTTTGTTGTTGTTCTTTAATTCCACCATCTATTAGGAGGTTGGTCCAAGAAGAGAAGGATGATAATTTTTATTTCATTGGCAACAAGTGGAACTTATTAGAGTATTGACTTTTCTAAGCCCGCAGAAGGATTTTGCTGTGTTTTCTATTAGGTAAATAGTAAAGGGGTAGTCGTAGATTTTATATAGTATTTTCTTTGGTGCATTAGCTGTTACTTTCTTTGATGTATCTCACAGTATCACTTTTATATTTTTAAAGTGTTTTGAAACACCAACTGAGATCAACATTCAAGTTTGCAAGTCATTTTTATTTTAACTTGGTGGATTAGGAGCCCTCAAACTGGGAACCTAACCCGTGAAGCAGTCCCAAGCTGTTACTCTCCTCTGGGGTTGGTGGGGTGGGTAGGGGCTGGCAAAAGCCAATGCTTTTTCCAACAGTTGCTGTTATAAACATTGTTGCCCTAAACATTCTTGTGTATATCTTTTGTGCCCATGTGGGAGTTTCTTTGGAATATATTACCCAGAAGGGGAATTGGGGGGTCATGGGGACATTGCCCTCCACTTAACAGTATATGAGTTCCAGTTGCTCCATAGCTTGGTTTTATTTTGCCAGAATGTAAAGTTTTTAGCCTGATGGTGGATCCAAAATGGTATTCTATTGTTAATTTAATTTGCGTATCCTTGATTTGTACTGAGATTGAATATTTTTTCAAATGCTCTTTGGAAAATTACCTTTCTGTGTCTTTTGCCAGTCTTGAAAAAATTGGGTTATCTTTTGTTTATTGAATTCCTTACAAATCCTAGATGCTAATTCTAAGTTGGTTGTATATATTACGAGTCTTTTTTTTTTTTTTTTTTTCCTGGTCTGTGACTTCTTTTTGCACTTTTTTGGTTGTATTTTTTGATGAATAGACTGGATTTATCAGTGTCTAATGGTCGTACCTTTTATCCTGAAGTATATTTCTTTCTAATTTGATGCCATGAAGACAATTGTCTGTTTTCTTCAAAAAAATTTAAAGTTTTAATTTTGACATTTAGGTCTTTATTCCCCTGCAAGGTGATAATTCTTATGTATGTAGCATGTAGGTGTATTTTTTTCTTATTTACAATAATTGATAACCATTTGTCTCCATACCACTTACTGAATGGTCTGTATTTCTTTCACTTAAAGTGTAATGCCTGTTTTGTCAGACACAAAGTTTTCATACATGAGCAGTTGTGTTTCTGGGCTATTTTTCTGTTCCATTGGTCTTGTTTTTTCCTGCTTCAGTGGTACTTTCAATGAGTCTTGACATCTGTTTGGAAAAGGCCTTTTACTTTGGTGGTATTTTTCCAAAAATCTCTTGGCTATTTTTGGTTTCTTTTTCTTTCATATTTTAGAATTAGTTTTGTAGACATACAAGCACACACATGTTTTTTAGGAAACTGTCCATTTCATCTAAGGCTTTTACATTTATTGACATAAATAATTCTTCTTACTATTGCTTGTATTCTTCTCTCCTTCTCCCCACATTTCTTATTCTACTGGATTTGTAGTTATGCCCCCTGAGAGTCTTCTTATTTATCTTTGCATTCTTTTTTCTTGATCAATCTTGCCATAAGTTTGTCTTTCTTAATTTTTTTTTTTTTTAAGATTCAGCTTTTCGTTTTGTGGAGTTTTATAGTCTTTATTTTCTATTTATTTTTGCTCTTATTGTTACCACTTGGTAATTAATAATAATCATTTGTGATTGGATGTGGGGGAGACAGGGTTGAATGAAAGATACTCCAGGTTCCATCATGGTGACCAGGTGGATGGTAGTGTTTATCAGTTGAAGTAGAAAATAGTTGGAGGCAGTTTGTGGGGGAAGATGTTTAGCTCACTTTTGGATATGGAGTTTGTGGTGTCTATAGGAAATCCAGGTGGAGCTGTTTATAGGAGAGGCTGGGCCTGAGATAGTGATTTGCTATTTGCTATTGGTAAAGATAGTCAGTGGAGAGTAGTGGGAAGAAGGAAAGACACAATGATTGGAGGTCAGTGGGAAGCCTTCTTGGCTCTGGTAATACCGTCACCATCCCTATTTCTATTCAACTTAAAGGCCTCTGTGCTTCCAGGAGCACTTGTGCATACATTTGTAATAATTGACATGTTTGTATGTCTCACTAGACTGAAAGGACAGGGCATCTTGACCTCCTCATAGGACCTAGTGCAGTCAAAGCATTGGATATGTGTTTGTGGAATCGACCCTATTGACTGTCCTTGAGTTTGGTCGTGTATACATGATTTAACAGGAATGTGTTATGGATGCTCATTCTAGAGGATTCGAGACAGTTACCAGTTTTAACCACTAAAAATATTTCCCTTATTGTTGTAAACTGAAAGAGGGCAAGGATTGACTTTTTAAAATCAAATTTTAATTTGATTTTTAAATTTAACCTGAATATGAGTATTTTTTATTTGAAGAAGACATTTATTAATATACCATATTTAAGGAGGAAAAGTAATTTTTCAGTTATCAGAGATACTTCTTTTAATGAAAAGGTATCTACTGATGTATCTTCTGTTACTGCTTGTTTCCAGAAGGATTTATCTTCCCAGATTTAGGTCTTAATGTGAAGATTAAAAGTTAATAACTTGCCAATTAAAAATACTCCAGACTCTTATGCACCCCCATATTCTAGGAAAATTGGGAGAAGTTTAATATTATTAATTCTAAAGCTTAATGCTTCTGAAACAGCTCAAGGGCATTATTGTTCACAAGATAGTGTGTAAAAAGCTATCCTTAAAAGTCAGGAAAGGGTCATATAAGTTTATTGAGTACAACAATCAAGTAAGAAAAATGACAAGAGAACAGAATGCTTGGATGATTTATCTTCTTGATTTTTTACAAATTATAGCTATCTTTGAAACAAGCATTTATATGTGGAAAATCTATGTATTTACAGTTTGGAATAAGCTTTCCTAGAAAAATTATCCAGTTTTATGCTTTGGAGACGGACCTAGTTTTGAATCTCTGTTACTTATTCACTAGCTGTGTGACAAATCTGTTAGGAATCCATTTAGCTTCAAGTAACAACAATGGCACACACAAAAAAGGGGGTTTATTTTTCTTAGATAATGAGAAATCTGGAAGTGTAGATGGCTGCTGGCTTTGGTGTAATGTTCATCGAGGTCAGGGCTGGTATCTCTCTGATTCTTTGTCTTTCTCATGGAACAACATGGCTGCTTGAGCGTGAGGCATCACATCCACATTGCAGGCAGGGAGAAAGGGGGAAGGACAGAAACAGCACTCATGTATCTCTATCTCTATATCTACATAGTAAGGCAGATACCATATTAATTAAAACTATTCTTTTAGAAATGTTAATTGTCAGGAAAACAACCTTCAATTACACATTAAGTGACAAAATATGACAAATACAATCAAATTGTGAAAATTTCTATTTATGCTTGTATAATAAATTGATACACTTAATCACTGCATACATTGAAAACAAAAGTAGATATCATTTGTAGTTACTAAATGTCAAGCACTGGACTCAGTGCCTTAAATGCATTATTCATGTATTCTCATAATGATCTTCATTTATTAATTCTGAATGAATACATTCATAAGATACTGTTCTAGATGTGAAAGATTTAATAATACATGAAAAATCCAAGTCCCACCTAGTGGGTGCTACTGCTATCCCCAAGAGGACACTGAGGCTTATTCAGGTTAGCTCTGGCACCCATGGTCACTGAGGCAGACACCACAGACTGACCAACCCCACATCCATTCCCACCCTCTCCCTTGCATACTTCTGCCACAGATGCTAAAAAGCAAATTAGTCATCTCCCAGCCTATATTTCAGCTAAGATTGATCATGTGACCTAGTTTTCCAAACATAAGCTAAATTTCTTGTCAAACCACCCCCCCTGCCCTTCCAAAATATCAGCAAAAGACTTGTTCCAGTGAAAGCTGGGAAGGAAACAGGACTGGGCAGAAGGAGCTGAATTGCAGTGTGGTTTGCAACAAAGGCTTTAGCCAGTCCCATGGGACCATTCAGGAGCTAGCATAGCCCTTCAGGATTGTCTCAGATTGATGCAAGGGGTCTGGATCTTTGTACCCTCACAGTGACCAGTCATTGGATGCAGCTGCCTAGAGAGGGACTCAGCTGTGAGCCCCGAGCAGCCATTACTCCCTGCAGCTTGGAGAACGAGTGCCTCTGTCCTCAAAAGCTCTCTGGAGGGCACACCACAGCATCCACTGCAGATGCTGGATATCGATTTTTCAGACTTTGTTCTTTTCCAGTGCATGCACTTAATGCTATTAATTAGTTATTGGGCAGTTTAACTCTTTCCAACACATGCTATTTAGTTTTTTGGTCTGCTTGTTCTGTTTGTTGCTTGGAGAGATATTTTAAAACCTGTAACTCTTGATTGTAGAATTGTCTTTTTTCCTTTTAGTTCTTTTAGTTTCTGCTTTATAGTTTTAGGCGGTGTTATTTAAATGTAGAATTGTTGTGTCTTATTGTCTTATTGTATCTTTTATTTTTATGAAATATTCCTTATTTTTAACAATGCCTTTTGTCTTAACTACTTTGTCTAATATAAAGTTAGTTACACTAGCTTTCTTTGGGCCAGTGTTCACATAGTATTTCTTTTACATTCTTGGAAAATATCTTCCTGTGTTCCACTATGTAAGACATATCTTAGAAGCATTTAGAATTTTAAAAAATCTGATCATTTTTGTCTTATAATTGGAGCTTATAGTTCATTTACATTTAATGTCATTACTGATAGATTTGGACTTAAGCCTATTATTTATTTTTAGCTGTTCAGTTCTTTGTTCCTATTTTGCCCTCCTGTTTTGCTTTCCTTTTTTAATCGTTCCTATTTTGTCGTTGTTATTCTACCCCCTGCCCTGTTACCTTGCTAGTTATATATTCTTTCACTATTCTATTAGTGAACACCCTGGAGATTGCCACACATCTTTGATCTGTTTGAGCCAGCGTTAAATCAGTACTTTTGTTTGTTTCTGTCGTGGATAGTACATTTGTCTCTTTTTATAAATTTCTGTTTTTGGGTGAAATTCTCCTTATTTCCAGCTAATCTATAGAACATATTAATCAAAATTATTTTAAAGTTCGTCTCTCATGGTTCTAAAATCTGGTTCACTTTGTAGACTGTTTCTGTTGTCTGCTCCCCCTACCCCACCCTTTTTTTAGGTTCTATGTATGATTTCTTGGCTAGCCTGGTGATTTTTTTTTTTATTGCATGTCAGGTGTGTATGAAAACTTGTAGAGACTCTGAATGGTGTCACCATCTCCAGAGAAGATTCAGTTTTTTTCCTGGTGGGCATACCGCCTTTTATCTTGATCAAGGGGAGGCTGGTCTATCTTAGAGGTCTTGGCTGAATGTGTAGGGTGTTTACCCAGACCTCCGCTCCTTCATGCTTTCTGTTCCCACTCTGTTCAGGTGGGAATTCCCCAGCACCACGAGTCTGCCAGAATCTCTGCTTTGCTTTTTATCTTGTCAACTGCTTTCTCTTTGGTTTCTTGAATTATTTGTGATAATAGACTAGCTGGGTGCCTTCCCCCGATTTTGTACTTAGTCATATTGGGTTGTTGGGATCCATAGAATTTTTGATAGTGATGCTTGTGGTATGTGATGCATGGGGTATGTTCCATATATAATTTTATTAATTTGTGGATTTTTTAGTGGGAGAGGGTTATATTTGTGTGCATTGTGGTAAGGAGGGAATAACAGAAGTGTAAATTAATGAGCCCCACTGGAAATCATTCCATGGGGCATATCTAAATTTATGAAGTATTTAGGATAACCACAAAATATTTTATTCTTACATCAGTATGAATTTAATAGGTCTGTCTTTTGTTTTATAGCAACTCATTTTATTAATTCCATTTGAAAAACCAGGAATTTATGTTGGAAATGGGCAAGCCCTAAGCTCAGTACAGAGGGTTTCAGATAACAAGGATCCATACAGTATTTCTGAGGCCCCAGAATTTCATTGGGCCAAAATGTAACAAACGTTACTTCAGAATAAAGGTTGACAAACTGTGGCCTATGGGCCAAATGTGGCCACTACCTTTTTTTGTTAATAGAGTTGTATTGGAACACAGCCAGTCCTCTTCCTTTGTATATTCTCTGTGGCTGCTTTGCCGTTATGGAGTTGAGTGAGTGCAGCAGAGATTGTATGGCCTTGAAGCCTAAGATGTTTACCATCTGGCCCTTTATACAAAAAGTTTGTTGATCTCTGTTTTAGATGATCAAACTTAAGAGATTCAGTTCTTTTTATAGAATCCATCATTAATATTCTAAGGAATCGGCTATAGCTTAAAAAATGCATTTTTTTCTCTGTCTTCTCTCTTGTTGTCCTCACTTGATTTTTAAAATTGCTTTTCTACTCCCATTTCTTCTCTCTCTGGAACCTCAGTCTGTTGATGGTGTGTCGGGAGAATGCAGGTGACACTGAGAGACATTCAGCATTTCTGCACTGGAGATGTGTTAAGTGTCGAGGAAGCAGTAAGGGGTGGGAGGTGTGCCTTGCCACACAGTGACCATTAACAAGAAACACTTGAAAAGTCACATTTAAGCTTTATTTCAAAATAGGTCATATATTGCAACTGGTTTGAGACAAACTGTGGTTCAAAGCCATCAGAATTGGGGAGCCCTTTGTTCAGCAAAAGGCTTTTTATAAACTCTGTGGCAATCACAAAGAACACAGCAGTTTGGATTTAGCACGAAGCTAAAATTTCATGTCTGAGGACAGTTTATTACAATCATTCATCTTAGGGCATCCAGTCTGCTGACTCTTTTTGGCCGTACCTAAAAAGTCAGAGGTACTTCAGCCACGTATCTTTCCAAACCAGAAATAACTCATTCGTGGCCGCAGCAGCACGAATTGCTTCCACGTTAGTTACACCGGCTGAGGATTTCAGTGCTCACAGGCATCAATCATCATATTAGAGTTTTAGTGCCGTTGTAGGTGTTGTCAGGAATATGAAAAAAATGTGACCCAGTCTTTGTTCACAAGGATGACTGGAGAGGGATGGTCTGGCGCTCTCCTCTCTTTTAGCAATCCCCTGTCAATCATTGAGTCACTCGCCCCAGCCCTCAGTGTGGAAACTTACTCCTCTGGAAGGTGTTATTTTTGGGTTGGAGTGTTTGTGCACACAGCCTCAGAAGCAGGCGGTGCTCAGCTCCCATGCTCTTCCTTCCATTTGCACTGCGTGGGCTCCCCAGGAGTCCCTGCAATGGCAGGGTTCCTGCTGTGCCCTCCGAGCTCCCCCTCATCCAAACAACTCTCAGGTCAGGGATGAGGAGGCTCAAGAAAAACAAAACAAAACAAAAATTTGTTGGTAAAAAAGCCTTCTCGATACTTCTTCTTTTTCTTAAGCTAGAACTGACAAATTGGAATTACAAGTGCTTTTAAAATAAAATACTTAAGATGAAACTTTCCAAACTCTCACATGGCATTTGTAACCCTTTTCCCCTCCTGCCAGTAATTTCTGAAGTCTGTTAATCTTTGCAATTAGAATTATTATATAAGATTGAAGGGGATTGAAATAGAGGATGTATCACATCCCTTTAGATTCTGCAATGCTGAGATTTGGGATAGAGTGTCCATTATTACAGGTCTTGTTCACTTAGGTCTGCACCTCATGAGCCTGGTGCTTGAAACCCTCTTCCTGGGGCATCAGTTACACTTGCAGATTTTTTGGGGGAAAATGTTTTATATAACGAAGAGGGGAATGAAAACTGTTCCTCATCTTTTAAAAAGAGAAAGTAGACTCTGAATGGATTTCTCCTTTACATGGACTTCTAGCCACATTCCCAACTTCCAGGAGTAGGCTTTCTCCTCCAGCTCATGGAAAAGTTTGAGAATCAGTGTTTTAGACAAACACTTAAGAACTCTGTTTCTTTAACGCCCAAGAGAAGCAAGGATTTCTGTCTGTGGGACATTGCTAACTCTACGAAAGAAGGGAACATGATCCTGTTGTTGACTCAAGTCAGTTTTACTGGATTTTGGAGGGCAAAACCCCTGTTTTTAAAGGGGGGATTGAAAGGGGTAGGTAAGTAACATTATGTATAGGAAAACACTTCCTAATCAGTAAAATACTATGGCAAGAACAGTAGTGGCAGAAATAATAGAAGAATGCCTAAAGCAGGGGCTGCTAATAACAAGAGCTCGGAAAAGAGGCATTAGTTTAATCCGTGGGTCAGAAAGTGACAGAGGTTGAATTTGTTTTTGCGTAGATCCCTTTCAGAAGAGTAGTAGTCTTTATATTTTGATGATACAATAGAGAACTCTAGTGATGAGAGCATGTCTTAATATTTATTTTTTGCTGTGCTGTAATGTACTTTGGCACATGTCTCTTAAACTGGCAAATATTAAGATGCTTAATTTTTTTTTTTAAGTTCAGTAGCTTAGACCTATATCTTTATTATTTTAAAAATAAGCTCATGTATAGATATTGTCTGAAATAGCTGTTCCAATGTTCTAATTTGGGGAGTAAATCAGTTTATATATGAATTTGAAACTAGTGGAGGACTTCAGATCAGTTTTAAAAAAGGAGGAGGAGATATTCACAAGAGACTTCTGTATATGCCTGAGGTGTTTGCGTTCTGCCTCAGTTTTCCTTTTTTAAAAATACGTAACAACATATGAGAATAACAGTATTGACAACAGCAGGAACCCATTGGGGTCGTCCAGAACTCCTGCTGCAGCTGCTGTTCCCCTTTTCTCCTCCTTCCACTAAGTTACCAGTCAGTGCCTTCAATAAAAACACTGTTGCTTGTTTCTGTTTGGATCCGGTTTAGACTCAGAAAGAAGTTGAGCATGAGCCGCTTCCTTCATGTGCTTTGCCTGAGTCTGAAACAGCCTTATCTGCGGGGCCAATGCAGGGGGCAGTTTGGCAGCCGTCGCTCATCGTTTTCAGCCACAGTGACACTGCTGGACACAAAGAGCTAAACTGCATATTGACTGAACCCACTACCTGTTACATTCAAACACTGTGTAGTTCTCAAATCTAGTTGTGCATCACCATTATCTGCCATTTTATTTATTTGGTTTTTAACGGAGAAGTATAGGTTTCACTCAAGACCTGTCCAGTCAGAATCAGAGGATGGGATTGGGCGGGTGGGGGTGGGGTGGGCAAGCAGCCAAATAAAAAAACCCATAAGCCTCCACACATGATCCTGATGGCCAACCAGGGTTGGCTGATTCATAGCATGTACTCAAGATTAATTTTATTCAAAATCATATATTAGAAAATAACTAATATTTAGATTTAAATAATTATTTACTATGGGAAAAATATATTAATGCATAATTAAGAAATGAAGGGAAAGTATTTATTCAGCCTCCCCTGCACATTTTGTTTTGGCTTGCTCCTATGTATCCTATTTAATAGTGATATATGGAGTCTATTTCTTACTAGGTTTGCTGAACTAGAGAAACAGTAAGAACAAGTAAAAAGATAAGTAAAAAGGTGGCTTACTAGCAATGTCCACAATAGCCAAACTGTGGAAAGAGCCAAGCGGTCCATCGACAGATGAATGGATAAAGAAGAGGTGGCATATATATACAATGGAATATTATGCAGCCATCAAAAGGAATGAGATCTTGCCATTTGCAACGACATGGATAGAACTGGAGGGTGTTATGCTGAGCGAAATAAGTCAATCAGAGAAAGACAGGTATCATATGATCTCACTGATATGAGGAATTCTTAATCTCAGGAAATAAACTGAGGGTTGCTGGAGTGGTGGGGGGTGGGAGGGATGGGGTGGCTGGGTGATAGACATTGGGGAGGGTATGTGCTATGGTGAGCGCTGTGAATTGTGTAAGACTGTTGAATCACAGACCTGTACCTCTGAAACAAATAATGCAATATATGTTAAAAAAAAAAAAAAAAGAAGATAGCAGGAGGGGAAGAATGAAGGGGGGGAAATTGGAGGGGAAGACGAACCATGAGAGACTATGGACTCTGAGAAACAAACTGAGGGTTCTAGAGGGGAGGGGGGTGGGAGGATGGGTTAGCCTGGTGATGGGTATTAAAGAGGGCATGTTCTGCATGAGCAGTGGGTGTTACACATAAACAATGAATCATGGAACACTGCATCAAAAACTAATGATGTAATGTATGATGATTAACATAACAAAATTTTTTTTAAAAAGGTGGCTTACTATTATATAGTATCTCTTTTTCTTAAAGAGACATTTAATTATTATTATTTTTTTATGTTAAGAGTATGAAACACTGAAGTTTCAAGGAGGAAGAAAGTGCCACTTCTTTTCCATATTATTTTATAATGAGTTTAGGGGAAAGGAGGAGGGTGTGGAGAGAGTAAAATTTTGAGACCTTAGTAAGTGCCATGTATTACTATTTTACAAGTATAGGATTTTGGATTTGCTAAAGCAAACCAAAAAATTACCTGTATATTTTTAAAGACATCCACTTTTTGGCATTTTTGGGTTCTAATAATGTGATCCACTACCTTTTACAGTTTAAGTAAAAAATGTAACTTTAATCTTAGAATTAAGTCTCAGAATTAAAGAATGCAGAATCAAAATATTAGGTAATAGTTTAATTAATTAATTAAATTCATTGGGAACAACACTGATTTCAGTAAGTCAGTGGATATGGGAAGCGATTAGTTGACTGATGTGTGCTCATTTAGTTTTTGAGTTGGTGGTCCCTTGATTAATCTGAGGATTCTGTTTTATGTGGTACAAAGCTTCATATCTGAGACTTTTAACACATCAATATATATTAAGGAGGAAGATAAAATTGAACCAGCAGGTGTCAGCAGGAACCATAATAAAAATATTAGTCCTGCTTATCTCAACCTTTATTTTGTTACTTCAGGGATGCTTCAATGTCAATCAACTTTCAAATGATATTTCATTGGATACTAATTTGCATTTTAATGTGGAATCCTTCTTTCAGCTCTTTTAGGGAACATGCCTAAAGTATAGCCACAGCTCCAAAAAGATTTAGTTCGAAGAAAAAGATGTTTGCCAAGTGCTATGAACTTTTCCTCATTTCAGTGTCTTAAAAAACATTATACACAAATTATCCCAAATCAAAAAAGCTTATCTTTTAACAGTTCACACATTTCTCTGGTTATCTGCATTCTACTTTTTTCAATATTCTATTCCTACTGACCAGTTAACCATATGCATTTTATAGGACTAGGAGTAGGAATTCAAACAGCTGTCCTCATAATGGCCTTAATTTTGCAATGAAAATACAGCATTTTTATTCTTCCAGCATAGTTAGCTATTTTATTTTAGACCTATTCTAATTATTGAATAGTCAGGGGAAGTAATGTTTATTTTTTCACAAAATTGAAAGATTTATTACACTTCTTGGTTTACTATAATTTTTATTAGAAATCCTGTCTCTTATTTCCTTCCTCTTCACTTGATGACTTGACAAAAATACAAATCCAGTAGACAAATACAATATCCAGTATTTTGTAATAATCTTACTAGAGTAATAATGAAAGAATGAGTAAGGAGAACATCATTGAGACCATAAGGAAGGTACGTGAGATGCAAGATGATCTGAGGTGCTTTCATTTTCCTATTCCTTGTCCTACCAAATAGACGTATTTCACATGCATACTTAACTTACTAAAATCTAGTATTATCCAGCAATCCCATTCCTAGATATTTACCCATGTGAAATGGAAACTTATGTGTGAACCTGTATGCAAATGTTTATAGTGACTTTATTTGTAATTGTTCAAAACTGGAAACAACTCAGATGTACCTCAACTGGAGAGTGAATCAATAAACTGGTACATCCATGCAGTGGAGTAGTACTCAGCAATATAAACAAATAAGCTGCATGCAGCAGCATAGATGGGTCTCAAGTACATCATGCTAAGTGAGAGAAGCCAGACTCAAAAGGCTATATTCTATATGGCTCTCATTTATATGCTATCCTAGAAAAGGAAGAACTATAGGGATAGAATACAGATCAGTAGTTGCAGGAATTGGAGGAGGATTTGACTATAAAGGGATGCAAGGGAATTGTATGGGCTGATGGAACTGTTCTAATTTTGAATCTGGTGGTAGTTACATGACTACCATTGTCAAAACTTAGAGAAATTGCACGTGAAAAGTGGCAGTTTTACTGTATATAAATTATACCACAAAAAAGAAGTGCCAAAATAACATTTAAAAAGATCTGTAGACTAGAAAAATAAATTAAGGATAAGGATAATGCTAATTTGTACTTTTCCTTGTCCCAGACTTTTTTTTTTTTTTTTTTTTTTTTAAGAGCAGGAGAGAGAGAGGAGGGGGACAGAGGGACAGGGAGAGAGAGAATCTTAAGGAGGCTCTGTGTCCACCATGGAGCTCAATGCGGGGCTCGATCTCACAACCCTGAGATCATGACCTGAGCTAAAATCAAGAGTCAGACATACTTAACTGACTGAGCCACCCAGCTGCCCTGTCCCAGACATTCTAATAGGAATCTTAGAACACTTGTAACTCCATTTAGCCCTTCTATTTATATATCGATTTTAAAGTTTTCACTTCTAGATTTAACTCTATAATCCCTTTCATTTGTTGTTTCATGAGGATAATATTTAAATTTGCCCCGTTGCCTTTATCCCTTATTCCTTCAGCCTTTTATCGGAGATCATTTTCATTCTGCCCCCTATTGTTTCTGCTGATTTTTATTCATGTGGTCTTGTTTGCTTGAGCACCTGGTTATTTTTTGTTATGTGTTGGATATTAATATGTGCAGAATTGTTTGTAGAAATAATTTGAAGGCTAAGATACTTTCTCCAGAATGTATTTTTATTTGTTTCTGCAAGGTGCCTGGGGATACTAACTCTCAGAGATCACTTCAATTCAATTTCAGGATTGCAGATGATTTAATGATGAGGTTTGTGTACTAGGGTTAAGGCTTTCAAGGTCCCAACCCAAATGTGGTGAACACCTCCCTTTGTGGAGCCATGGACTACAATTTCTGTTTCTCAGCCAAGAGGCTGAAGATATACGGTACAGGATCTCAGCATCATAAGCACCCCTTCACAATCAGTATAACACTTAGGTGGAAAAAAACCACTTAGATGTTGTACTCACTTCTGGTTTTCTTCATCCCTCAGATACTGGTCTTTTAATTCTTTACTACTTCCATAACTTTATGATGTATTAAAGAAGATTAAAAAATATTTATTTTGTGTAACTAATTGTTTTCAGAGGGAAGTTTAGTCTGAATTATCATTTTGCCATTATGAAAGCAAAGATTGCCCATATCCTTTTTCATACCCATATGGGTATACAAATGTGCTTTTCTATTTATTTGTTTGTTCGTTTATTTAAAGAATATTTATTTGAAAGGGGGGATAGAGAGAGTGCATGCACGCATGCGTAGGGGAGAGGGGCAGAGGGAGAGAGAGAGAGAAGAAGACTCCCTGCTGAGATGGACCCCCCCCTTCCCCCACAACTCAGAGCTTGATCCCAGGACCCCAAGATCATGAGCTGAGCCGAAGTCAGACGCTTAACTGACTGAGCCATCCAAGCACCCCCAAACGTGCTTTTCTTAAAAACAGTGTTGAGATAATTTTATACATTTTATTATACATTTATTATATATATACAAAAACAGTGTTAAGATAATTTTATATACATTTATTATTATTACATATATTTTATTATTAAGATAATTTTATACATTTTATTTTATACATTTTATACTTTTTTTATAAACAGTGTTGATAATTTTATCATTTTATTATATTTTATACATTTATTATATTGCAATTTTTTACTTGTATATTATGAATTCCTATTAGAATCATAGGCAAATACATATTTTCTTAATGTTTAACTCTGTGCCAGTCACTGTGGGAGTACAGTGATATATAAAATAGACAATTTCCTATATTTGTTTATTTGTTTGTTTATTATAAAGATTTTATTTATTTATTTGACAGAGAGAGAGAAAGCGAGCACAGCAGGGAGAGTGGGAGAAGGAGAAGCAGGCTCCCGATGAGCAGGGAGCCTGATGAGGGGCTTGATCCCAGGACCCTGGGATCATGACCTGAGCCAAAGGCAGTTGCTTAACCAACTGAGCCACCCAGGCACCCCTTTCCTACCATTATTTAGTTTATATTTTGGCAAGATAGAAAGCTTAGTTACCAATTAACTAATTGGTAGTGATAAGAAAAGTATCCTTTGAGTACCTATAATATGGGTACATTTTTTTTTTTAAGATTTTATTTGAGAGACAGCGAGAGAGCACAAGTGGGGGGGAGAGGTAGAGGGAGAGGAAGAAGCAGACTCCCCACTGAGTGGGGAGACTGACTCAGGGCTCAATCCTAGGACCCCGGGATCATGATCTGAGCCAAAGGCAGATGCTTTACTGACTGAGCCACTCAGGCACCCCTATACTGGGTACATCTTTAAATATCATTAAAAATTTTTAATAAACATTTTGTAAGTCTAGTGTTCTATTTTACATATGCACTACAATTTATCTAGCCATTTTTATATTGTTGGATCTTTACATTGTTTTTAATTTTCCTCTATGATAAGTGCTTTTCTAATATACATTCTTGAATGTAATCCAAAATTCAGTCACTGATTAATGTCTTTAGGATAGATTTGTGGGATTCAGAGTACTGAGTGAAAATGTATGAAAGATTCTTAATGTTTGTTATATTATTTTCTAGGAAGGTTATTACACTTATATAAGCATTACATATAATTTAAAAATACATGTCATTTTGATAGGCTATCAATTTTATATTTCATTGTTGCTTAAATTTGTATTTCTTTATCAGTGATTTTCAAAATGTTTTGTTTATTTGTAATGTACATTTCTTTGTGCCTATTAGACTGTTAACAGAATTAAGACAGAACACTCTGCTTTCTGAGGAGACTGTAGGGTTAGATTTAAACTGGAATTAGATCTTCTACTTCTTTCCCAGTGCTGTGACTTTATTATTTTATACTTGGAATGCCATTTTTAACTTGTTCCTTTGTTGAGAATACTCAAGTGTTTTTTAACAAGTAGCAGGAAATAGCTTTAAGAGTTTAATAACACAGAAAAGTAAGTATTAGATAAGAAACAATATGGTTGATCATTGTTACAAAAGGATGAAATATGAAATTCCTGTACACAGATCTCTTTCACAGATTGTGTAGTTTTAAATCTCCTTGGAATGTTGGGCCATTCCAGAAAACAAACCATTTTGATTTATGATATATGTATACACATGTATTTATTTTTCATTAGTTTGAGATATTTAGTATTTAAAGGAACTTTTTTGGTAGCAAAACTAGTGTAAATAATATTTTAAGAGACTATCTTAGGACAAGTTTACAGAAAGAGTGAGTTTCCAAAATTGAGAAATAATAAATTATTGAAGTATAGTAATGGCTGAAGAGTTCATTAAGTAACATATTTTCTGGTAGTAATACAGCAGTTCTAATTAAAAGACGTGAAGTTTTGTGATAAAGGTATGTATCTGCTTTTTTTTGTTAACACTGATATAGATAATTTAATGTTCTTTTTTTTTTTTTTAAAGATTTTATTTATTTATTTGACAGAGAAAGACACAGCGAGAGAGGGAACACAAGCAGGGGGAGTGGGAGAGGGAGAAGCAGACTCCCTGCCGAGCAGGGAGCCCGATGCGGGACTCGATCCAGGGACTCCAGGATCATGACCTGAGCCGAAGGCAGTTGCTTAACCAACTGAGCCACCCAGGCGCCCTTAATGTTCTTTTTTATATTGCATCTTTCAGTTTGTTTTTTGAACTTTTAATTTTTATATAATTTCAGATTTATAGAAAAATTATAAAAATAGAACAAAGAATTTCCATATAATCTTCATCTTGATTCCCCCAATGTTAAGATTTAATTACATTTGTTTTGTTGCATATATATATATAACAATATAAAAAATATAAAAATGAGACATTTGAGATCAGTTGTAGGCATGATGCCCTGTTACCCCTAAGTACCTCATTGTGTATTTTTTTAAAACAAGGACATTCACTCACATATCTACTGTAAAATTTAAAAATCAGGATACTGACACTGTTATAGTATTACTACTACTATACAGAACTTATTGAAATTTCATTGTTTAGATTGTCCCAATAATGTGCTTTTATAGGAATTGAAAATCTTGGATTTTGTCTTGCATTCACTTGTTGTGTCTCTTCGGCCTCTTCGAGTCTGGAACAGTTCTTCAGTGCTTCTCTGCCTTTTAGAACATAGACAGTTTGAGAGTACATGCCAGTTACTTTATAGGTATACTTGATTTAGGTTTATTTGGTATTACCTTACATTTAAATTCAAGGTTTGCATTTTTGGCAGGAATATCACAGAAGTTATGTTTTCTTCTAAGTGCATCATATTTGGAAACACATGATGTCTGTATGTTCCATTATTGGTGATGTTAGGTTCTCTACTATAGAATTATTCTTTATCCTTTTGTAATACTATTTTTTTATAATTGTGTGTGTCTGGTGGGGGGTTAGATACTTTCAGACGCTGAAAATAACTTGTTCCTCTAGTTTAGGATCCATTGATGACTCTTACCTGAGTCAGTTATTTCCCTGATCACTGGCAAATAGTGATTTTTTAAAATTCCATCATTCTTTCCATCTTTCTCTATGAGGTAACATCTTGTAAGGAATAGCTTCCCACTTTTCACATTTATTAATTTATATCTTTATGGATTCACAGATTCTTACTTTATTCAGTGGGCTATCACTGTTACTCTCAAATTGTTCCAAATGTGGCCAGTAGGAATCTATTTATGCTAGCTCCTATGTCCTTTTCACATGTCCACACTGTTCTTTACACACTACCGTATTTTCTGGCACAACATGAGGTTTAGGCTCAGCTTGTGCTTTCCCAGCCCCGGCACTGGAATCAACCATTTCTCCAAGAGCCCAGACTCAGAGCTCTAAGTGAAGAATGGCATTTAGAAGGCAAGATTGGGTGCTAGGTTACTTTAATGTTTTTAATTATAAATGTTGAGATTGTAACGCTCTAGAAGCATTCGTCATTCTCTTCAAAGATCTAATAGTTATCTTAGTAGCTCTTAAAAACTTACTCATGATAACACAGAAATGTATGAATGAACTATTGATGCTAAGTACTTCTACCTAATTTTCTTTGTGTTGCCTGATACATAAATGTCACTTGCTTGATTATGGGAAATATTCAGTTAAATGGAGACCGAAGGGTGAGGTTAGGAATATTACTGTTGAATGGTGACTTTGGGCAAATAAAAATATTTAGTTCTGGATTTGAGTATTTAGACTCTGCCAAGTATCAGTCCCCTAAAATTTCCATGGTATTCTTTTATTTTTTAGGAATCAAATACACTTAAACCAATTGCATTCTTTTGGATTAGAGTGGTATTGCTATTTTAATACAATTGACCCTCTTTTTTGTTATTTATAACTTATAGCTGTTTGGTCAATGAAATACATCTTACTAACATTTTCTCATAGAATATTTAAATGTTATATATAACTAGAAAGAATACTGGAGATTTTATAAATAACCTTGATGATTGAAGGAAAACTTTATTTCAAGAAAAGGAAAACTATTAAATAAGTTTGGATTAGTGTACTTCAACTCTTTAGAATTTAAAATATCAAGAAAAAAACTTTAAAGCTTTATCTAAAATCCCTCTTCAGATTGGTATGTACATAATTTCATATTTAAGATTTCACACGCTGTCAAGAATGGGTTGCAGAGAAACTGGGTATCATGATTATCAGAATATTTAGAAACAGTCTTTTTTAATGAATAGTGTCTTTAAGCTTTAAATTTAGAAGTTGAATTCAAAAGGTTGCAAGGTTGGCTTTGTTGACTTTATGACTTTACTGTAAAGTAATTTTGTTGTAGAATGAAGGAAATTTTTTTGAGCTAAGCATTCTTTAATATTAACTATAACTTGAAATTTTTTTTCTGTCTAATGGCTAGTCATAATTTTTTTCTTTTTTTTTTTAAAGATTTTATTTATTTATTTTGACAGAGAGAGAGACACAGCGAGAGAGGGAACACAAGCAGGGGGAATGGGAGAGGGAGAAGCAGGCTTCCTGCGGAGCAGGGAGCCCGATGTGGGGCTCGATCCCAGAACCCTGGGATCATGAACTGAGCCGAAGGCAGACGCTTAACGACTGAGCCATCCAGGCGCCCCTAGTCATAATTTTTTTGAGAAAAATTATGATCACAAATAAAATGCACCAAATGATTTTCTTACAAATATATAAGGAATCTCATCCTTTTTATTCTATTACATAAGTTTTAATATTACATTTAATAATTAACAAAGAATCAAGTTAGTGTTGAGAAATATATGTTGGTTTATTTTCAGTCAACTTTTGTAAAAAATACTAAATTTTTAAAGGTGAAATTCATTGAAGATGTCTATAGACATAAAATAAAGCTTCTCATTTTGATTAGGATTTTGGCTAAAATTAATACATTAAATGTGGTTATTCGGGGGCTTCTGGGTGGCTCAGTCCATTAAGCGTATGCCTTCAGCTCAGGTCATGATCCCAGGGTCCTGGGATCCAGCCCCACATCAGGCTCCCTGCTTAGCAGGGAGTCTGCTTCTCCCTCTCCCTGTGTCCCTCATGCTGGCTCTCTCTCTCTCCCAAATAAATAAATAAAATCTTTTAAAAAATAAATGTGTTATTCAATTCAGATATTAGGGAAAAAAGTATGCACTTAGCATGATTTAATTTGCTTATAATTATCTCAGGGATTTCTAAATTTTATAAATTTATTAAAATGGGAACTAAGAAAAGTGTTTTTATTTAGGGAATGGTGCTATAATGCTGTTTCAGCAAATTAAGATAGTTATCTGATATAGTGTCACTGAGGGATAGATTATTTTGTAATATATACAGTATATTTTATTTAATAATTTTCTTACCAGGGTCATATGAATTATGAGGTTTAGTACACTGACAGTTACAATTTTTAAAAACTAAATAATTTTGTCATTGAGTTAGTTTTTACATCTGAAATTCACTTTCCTAATTTTGTAGTTTTATTTTCTGCAAAATATGTAACTACACACAAGGATAGTGGAAGACTTTAATGTGCACTGAGTTTGTAGATATATGTGAAAATATTTGTAGTTTTTGAAAGATTTTGGGGACCTGTAATATGCTTAAGAGAACTGTTTTCAAACACATTGAAAAGCCTTCACTTAATCACTAATTGGTATGAGAATTACAAGACAATATATTGAATTCCCCTTCTCCAGAGATTCTACTTGGCAAAATTAATGTGTTAAAAACTTTATATTTACAGTCTCTCTCTCCTAATAATTCACAATTAGTTTTTCCTATACCATCCTCATCCTGTGTCTTGCTTGTCCTAACACCCACCCTATTCTGGTTTCTCCTCACTGTCTAGTTTGGATGATGCTACCACCATATATAGTCCCTTCCACCTCATGCTAAAAATGACTTTTGGTGTCATCTTTAACTTCCTTTTCTGTTACCAAACACATCTGATCAGTCACAAGTCCTAAAAGTCTAAACATAAGCAACTCTAAAATATGTACTATATTCTTCATTTCTATTCATTTTTCATTCATTCAGCAGATGTTTATTAAGTGCCCATTTTTTTTGGTCAGGTACTTGGTGGGGAATATAACAGGAAATACAATGACAAGTTCTTGTCTTCATGTTTACTTGCATTATAGCAGAGGAGATAATAAACAAGTAAAAAAAAAGATAATTATAGATTATTATAATTGCTCAGTAGAAACGAGTGATGATATGAACAATAATGGGGGATACTACTCTGGGGAGGGTTGTTAGGGTAGGCCTGATTTTGAGCCAGTTTTCAGGGATTCTGGGCCTAGAGGACAGCAAGTACAAAGGCCCTGATGCTAGGAAGGACTTTGCAGGTTTAAGAAGAGAGAAGGGGGTTCAACGTTGCTGGAAGGTAGGCAATGAGAGAGGCTGGGATGAGCAAATGTAGAAGGGGTGGGCAGGAGGTTATTTACAGGGCCCTGTAGTGTTTGGCAAGGAGTTGGGATTTTAGTCTAAGTGCAGTGAGTGTCATGAGTGGATTTATGTTTTCAGAATACCACTATGAGGAAAATGGCAGAAAAGAAGACCAATTAGTAGGCTATTGTAGTAGTTCCTGGTGGAGATACCTTGTAGGGTCTTATTTGTGGTGCTAGAAGACCATGGACAAATCTGAGGTATATTTTGGAAATAGAACAAATGGCACTTACTGATGTGTTAGATATGGGGAACTGGGAAGTGAGGGGGGAAAATAAGAATAAAGAATGAATTTTAGGTTTTTAATTAGACCATCTCTTCCTCAAAGTGTGATCTCCAGATTTCTGGGGATGGTGGGAGTGGAGGGTTGGGTAAGGATCTTGAGGCTCTTTCAAGTGGTCTGCAAGATCAGACAATTTTTCTAATATTAAGACATTTGTAAAGCCACTGATGTCTTAGCTTGAATCAATGCACACACTAGACTGTACTAGTTTTTGTGTTCTTTACATGCTCTGAATTATAATAAAAATGTGACTTTCATTTTTAAGTGTCTTTGGTGAAGCAGTTAAAGAGTATTATTATTTTTTTTAATCAAATCTCAACCTTTGAGTACATGTCTCTTAATATATGTGATTAAATGGGAAGTATACTTAATTTAGTACTACTGCAGCAAATCAAACTTGTATCAAGGAGAAGCATTTGTGCAGTTCTTTCAAGAGCAAGCCGAGCAGCTGCTATTTTCATGGAGCACCATTTTTACTTGAAAGAATGACTGAAAGACAAACTTTGGTTCTTCAGACTTGGGTGTTTTGTAGACATTTTCTTGAAAATTAAGTTCCAGTCATCTAAAGAAAAACAATTGAAATTATTTGTCACTAATGACAAGATTCGAACTTATAAAGTAAAAATTGGAATTTTGGAGAAGTTATATTCATCACTATAACCTTGACATCTTCCTGGTACTTAAAGACTTTCCTGATGAGATTAGTTTTGGTATTAAGGAATTTTTTTTTTTTGATTCATATAATGAAGTGGTCAACATTTAGATGATCTGAGTAACCCAGTGAACTAAAATTTTTCAGATGACCAATGCATGGTGTTACAAAATCAAGCATGAGTAAAAGATCTATTCAAAGAGCAAGAGAGACCATTGGATTTTAACATTACAGAGTATAAATTTCATTGATTTGAGAGTCTACATGGCAGTTAACCTTTCAGAATTTGCCACCTGTCAAGTTATCCACAGTGATATCCATATTGGTTATTAAAATATTCCTCTATTTTTCAACTATATATTTGTGTAAGACCAGATTTTTTGGAATATACTTCTGCCAAAACAATGTATTTGAACAGACTGCTTCTCTGAAGACAGACGTTAAAGAAACTTGCAAAATATAAGACAGTGCCTCTCTTCTCATTTTTAAAAATGTAGTTATTTTTTATAAAAATATGCATAAACATGTAATAGTGTTATTGCTATTATTTATAAATGAATTAGTATGTATTTTAATGATTTTTTTTAGTTTTAATTTCAATTATGTGAAATACTGATAGAGCATGACTCACATGAACAAAAAGTCTTTGGGGTCCTCAGATAAAGAGGTCCAGAGACCCAGAAGCTTGAGAATTTTGGGGCCGGACCAGCTGAATAGATGGTGATTCATAAAAAGAGATAAAGAATATTAGAGGAAAAGAATTATTTTATTTTATTTTTTTGGAAGGATGGGAGTTGGAATCCTCGATCAAGGTGGAGATATCAGATGGACAGTTGGATATTGGTGTTGATAGCTCAGAGCTCAGACCATACACCTGTGGTAGAGATACAGATTTCAGAGTAATCATATAGAGATGCTATTCAAAGTCATGGGACTGGATGGTATGACTTCAGCAGAGATAGTAGGTTTAAAAAAAAAAAAAGATTTTTAAAAAAAGATTATTTATTTTAGAGGGGTGTGGACAGAGAGTGCATGTACACATGAGTTGGGGGAGGGGCAGAGGGTGAGAATCTTCAAGTAGACTCTGCACTGAGCACAGAGTGTGAGGTGGGGCTCAGTCCCCCCTCCTGTGACATCATGACCAGAGCCTAAACCAAGAGTCAGATGCTCAACTGACTGGGCCACCCAGGCACCCCCCAAAAAAGCTTTAAGCCTTAGAGCACTCAAATATAAATGTTAGATAGAAAAAGGAACTTAGAATAGCTACAGTGTAGGAGAAAAGCGAGAAGAATAAGAGATCATAGAACATTTTGGGAAAGTGAGATGGTTGTGTTGAAAGCTGGGTGAGGTCAAGAGGACCATGGGGGGCACCTGGGTGGCTCAGTCCCATCAAGTGTCTGCCTTTGGCTCAGGTCATGATCTCTGGGTCCTAGGATCGAGCCCCATGTCAGGCTTCCTGCTCAGGAGGGAGTCTGCTTCTCTCTCTCTCTCTCCCCCTCTGCTCCTCCTCACCGCTCATTCTCTCTCTCTCAAATAAATAAATAAAATCTTTAAAAAAAACAACAACAGAGGACCTTGGTGAAGGGCTTTGTCATCTCTTGACTGTTGCCATAGCTTCTTTTTTTTTCTTAATTTTTTATTGTTATGTTAATCACCATAGTTACACCATTAGTTTTTGATGTAGTGTTTCATCATTCATTGTTTGTGCATAGCACCCAGTGCTCCATGCAGAACGTGCCCTCTTTAATACCCATCACTGGACCAACCCATCCTCCCACCACCCCTCCCCTCTAGAACCCTCAGTTTGTTTTTCAGAGTCCATCGTCTCTCATGGTTCGTCTCCCCCTCCGATTTCCCCCCTTCATTCTTCCCCTCCTGCTATCTTCTTCTTCTTCTTCTTTTTTTTAACATATATTGCATTATTTGTTTCAGAGGTACAGATCTGTGATTCAACAGTCTTGCACAATTCACAGCTCTCACCATGGCACATACCTTCCCCAGTGTCTTATCACCCAGCCACCCCATCCCTCCCACCCCCCCACCACTCCAGCAACCCTCAGTTTGTTTCCTGAGATTAAGAATTCCTCATATCAGTGAGGTCATATGATACATGTCTTTCTCTGATTCACTTACTTTGCTCAGCATAATACCCTCCAGTTCCATCCACATCGTTGCAAATGGCAAGATCTCATTCCTTTTGATGGCTACATAATATTCCATTGTATATATATACCACATCTTCTTTATCCATTCATCTGTCGATGGACATCTTTGTTGCCATAGCTTCTTAACTGATCTTCCTTATGATTGTGAATTCCTCTACTCTGTCATGTGGCAAGAAAGACTGTCTTTCACAAACAGTGAAATCCTCTCTCTCAGCTGCTTGAAATCCAACATTAACTCTCTGGTACCAACTGAATAAAGTAAATACCATAATTTTTTTCATGAGCTGACACTTCTCTGTGTTGTTAAGGTAACCTGCTACTAACTCTCCACCCCCTATCTCCTACTACCTGCCAACTTTAATTTGAAGCTCTTTATAAAGTGTTGTGCTCTGCTTTTGAGTATTTCTATGTGTTTTTTCCTCTTCCCAGAATTCCTCTCTTGCTTGGCTCATCTAAACCTTGTTAACTTTTCCTCTTCATTATTTAAAATCCAATTTAGGCAGCACCTTCTTTGGGCACCTTTTTTGATTGAAGGTTGCCAGATTTGTTGAATTTGATCATGATTTTTCTTATCATTGACTTTAGACTTATTAAACTGTAACCATAATTATGTGATGTTTTTATGATAGGCATACATGCATTAATTAATTAAATAAATATTGGTTCAGCACCTGTTTTGTGCCAAGCATTGACCTAAGCACTGGGGATACAGCTGTGGATGACACATATAGGTCCCTGCGACATGGAATTTATAATCTAGAAGATTGAGTTGGATCCTTTAGTATGCTGGTATTTATTATAATGCTCTAAGAGTGATTTATATAGTGAGTAATATTTCACAGAGGTCTTTGACCTGGAAACCCTTTTTTTCATGGAATGTTTTGTGAAACTGTGCAATACTAGATGTGAAATGCTGATTTTAATTATTTGGATTTCACAGTAAAAGATATTCTAATTCATTACTAGAGTTCTCTTTCTCCTTCCCTCTCCTCCTCTCCTTGGATCTAATACTATATAAAATCCAATCCAAAAATAGAAAATACAGTTATATGTTATGACCAAATGAGGTTCATCCCAGAAATGAATACCGGCTTAACATTCAAAAATGAATCACCATACCTGAACATTTTAACAAACAAAAAAACTATATAATTATCTCAGATGTAGAAAAAGCATTTGAGTTAAAATTTAACATCTATTCTTTATAAAATCTAGCAAAGTAAGAATATAAGGGCACTATCTCAACCTGATAAATTAAGACATCTTTGAAAAATGTACATCTTTCATTCATGTGAAGAATGCTTTTGTAAGGGAGCATATTTTTCTAAGATATGCCTCTTTGGCATGTTGATTAATTTTTTTTAAGATTTTATTCATTTATTGACACAGAGAGAGAGAAACACAAGTAGGGGGAGTGTGAGAGGGAGAAGCAGGCTTCCCACGGAGCAGGGAGCCTGATGGAGGGCTCAATCCCAGGACCCTGGGATCATGATCCGAGCTTCATGAAGGCAGATGCTTAACGACTGAGCCACCCAGGCGCCCCGGCATATTGATTATTTTAAGCTGGTTATTTTTAAGATGCTGCAAACACAGGAGAAGCTCTGGAACCTGAGTATAGGTTACCATTTTGTATGAGACAGTTGTATTTGTAAGGAAAATCTCCATTTGTAAGGTGTCTCCCTTGCTGTACCAGTAAGAGGGTTTGACTCAATTTCTAGAAACTATTACCAATAGAGATGGCAATGAGTTAATCTGAATAACAACCTTACTATTGTTTACTGTGCTTTTCCTGGTAACCTCCCGTAACTGACTCCCAACATCTTTTGTCTTTGGCTGAAGATGGTATTTATGTTGATGGCTTTGACCATTTTGGGGAGTTGCTCAGTTTTCCTGAGTTGCTTATATATATATAAGATATATATATATCTATAGAAGGTATATATGTTATCAAACTTTTCTCCTGTTACTTTTGATACATATTATCAAACTTTTCTCCTGTTACTGTCGTGTCAATTTGATTCTTACAGCAGCTAGAAGAATCTTGAACAGTGAAGGGAAATTTTTCCTTCCCAACACTTTATTCCTGATAGGAACAATAAAAAGATGTCTACTCTCTACTTAGGTTCATTGTACTGGAAGTTCTAGTCATTAAAATAAGGCAAGAATCCCCCAAAATCTACTTGAACTGATAAGTGAGTTCAGCAAGTTTGCAATGTGTGTGGGGGTATGTGTGTGTTTATGTACATGTTGTCTTTTGATATATGGCAAGGATGACATAGTAGTGTTGGGGGGAGGGTGGGGTAAAGCCTGATCATTTCAATATCTGATTTGAAGTCAATTGGATATCCATATAGAAAAAAACCTAAATATTGACTTTACCTTGTCATACAAAAATTTAATTCCAGGTCAATTATGGATCTAAACTTGAAAGGTAAAACAACAAAGCTTATGTTAGAAGATAATGTGTGAGAAATTGGAGTACAGAAATAATTCTTAAATAGTACACAAAGGTATTGTAAAGGAACGATTGATTAGACCTTATTAAATTTATGAATTTCTGTTCATTAGTTAATTGAAAGATGCCATTAGAAAGGTTTTTAAAAAGACAAGTTACAGATGGAAGGGAATATTTACAATACAAATACCCATGTCATTTTTTAACTGTTTTCTAAAAGAGTATAATGAAATGAGGATGTGTTTTAGTTTCTCTGTTAATCCCATTTAAATGGATCCTAGTTTTTCAACCCACACATTATATTTTAGTTAAAAAATAACACTTGTGAGGAACCTAGAAATAATTGACATTGTGTAGAAAAAGTGTTGTTCGGTGGGGCAATAGCTGTGTCTTGTTTGTAGTTCACTTTTTGAGCCTTGTGCAGTAGGTGACATAGAATTAGTCTTCAGCTTATGTTAACTGAGTTGATGGCTGAATGTTTTTAATTACAAGCAAAGTATGCATAAAAACATAAACACCCTCATAGGAGGACTGGCCTTTTAAGTTTAAACCTAAAAACTACAGTAAGAATTATAGTTGGACATACATAACAAAAGTACTAACATTTTTAGAATATGAAGATGAGGTGCACTTTAGAGTTGTAGAACATTTACCACATTGATGGGAAGCTTATTGTAATTATCTTTGCACACTGGCATGGGGAAGGGGAAGCCTGTTTGGTCTATAAGGTATAATGGAGAAGAGAGAATTTCATCTCATAAAATAGGATTTTCTAAGCACATAATACTACTTTGGAGAAATGGACATAGTTGAGACAGTGAATACCTTTTGTTTTAGCTAAACAGAGCTTGGATTTAGCAAATGACAGAAGAATATGGGATATCTTAATGGGTGCTTTTTGAACCATTAGGTAAATCTGATATTTGAATGCAAGCCTCAGGCATATGATGAGCAACATGACTTGGTAATGATTACATTATTTAAATTTAAACTTTATATTTTTGCAGAGTTCTAAAGTTCCTGTTGCTTCAGACAATGGATGAGCAATCACAAGGAATGCAAGGGCCACCTGTTCCCCAGTTCCAACCACAGGTAATTTCTTCTAATGAAGGCTGGCGTGCGTCCGTGTGTGTGTGTGTGTGTGTGTGTGTGTAAAAGTTCCTTTAAGAAATAAAAGCCAAAAAATGCTAATTATGAATTTCCAAGTTGTAGTCAGAATTGTGTATATTTTTAAATTGTGTTTTAGAAAACTTAGTTCTCATGTACAAATATTTAAAAAAAGGCAGCTTTAGATTTTGACTTTAATTGAATGACCTGTAGGCTTTGAGAGTTAATATTAGACTTAGGGAAAAAAGAACGCACGTGAGGCTGAGTCTAGCTTGTGGGGGTGCCTGTGTATTTGGTACCTACCTGTCTTTGCTTTGGCTGGCTGATCTTGCCTTCTCCACAACTGCCTTCCATTATTGCTGCTTTTCTCATGTTCTCTGACTAGTAGTATGCTTCTCCTGTTAGGTGGTTGCTTGTTTTTTTGTAAAATAAGATGAATTAAAAAAAAAAAGTTTCATACAAAGCTTCCCATTAAGCTTAGTATGTAATGATATGTTTGAATAACAAACACCCCCATGTAGGGGCAAAACCTCATTTTGTTGTCATTCATAAAGACCACATTTCTCAGTTTTGTGTATGAGGCATTCTGTAATATGTGTCAAATTTACTCTGCTCACCTTATCTCAGTTTTACTTAGATAGTAATTCTGAAATTGTTTGAAGAATTGATGGACGTTCTTTCAAATGAGTTCTATAGGTTGGGGGGACTTGGGCTAACAGTTACTTTATGACCTTGCTCAGAGCCTTTCTTATTCTAATGTGCATTTTAAATTTCCAAGAGGAGAACATAGGGTGTAGTGTTTAAAATAACACTGTACCCTTATCTGACTGTGGGGCTCCCCTTCCCCCCCTCTTTTTAAGTGCATCTATTGTCTTCTTCCAGAATTGGTGTCTAAAACACAGTTCAGAAAATACTGCCTATACATAAACTACCTTTTCTGCCTCTGTGATTTTGTTCACTTTGCACCCTCATTTTTTTCTCCCAACTTCTGAAATCCTATCCCACTTTCAGGCACCACCTAAAATGCCATTTCTATCATGAAGCTTTTTCTGATTTTATGACTGTAGTATCTTTTCTTGGAAACCTGATGATACACATTCTTTGTATGTCTTATGGTATTTCTGACACCTTTGTGTTATTTTATGTGGATATTTTCTTCTCTCTTCTGGGTTAAGCTCTCCTTGAGGAAGAGGACTGTCTCTTACTTGGGTACTGTACTTCCTCACATGGAGCAGGGCCTCAATAAGAATATGTAATTGAAGCCAACCAGAGACTCGTTCAAATGAAGATGTTTAAATTAGCTCTTTACCTAAGTTTTTTAAGTTTTGAATTAATACCAGTTAGTTAATATACAGTGTCCAATATTTTAATTTCAAGACGGTTGTTTTTTAAAATCTGTCTATATTTTGTGTCCTGGCCATAAATTACCGAGATTATACTAAGCAACTTCTAACTATCAGATAGATATAAACACATCTTAGTGCCAATCTTACACATCTAGGCAAACACTGTTGTTTCATAGTTTACTATTTCTAGTGAAGACAGTAGAAGAAGTACTTCGGAAAATTAAGTGGTTCATGTTATGATTTTGAAATCCACAGTTTGGAACAGCCCTAGTTTCAAAGGCAGGGAAAAAAGCACTTTCATTTTTGCCACCTACTGAGTCACCAGCCAGGAAAGGTCGAGTGGCAGTAGGAGGCAAAAATGAAAGTACCTGTTTTCCTATGAGACACAAGGCTGCCACGCAGCATAAATTTCAAGATCATATATGTGGTTCTGCATCTCTTTTCACACTGGTCCCTTTCGTGTATGCCCCCTGCTGCTGTTCCTGTGTGGCTGGACCGCTTTCCCTGTTGGAAACGGGCAAGTGTCATCCTAGGTTCTAGCTGCCTGTGGCAAGTGGGGGAAGGGAGAAGGCTTTCCCCCCTCTCTGCGTTCAGACTGATAGTGTGAGATCATGAAAGAAAGATTACCTGACAAGAGCTTATAGGTGTTACTGCTTATTAGGTCTTTGAAAAACGTTACTGTTCTCAGTAGCGTTATTTTAAAGGGCTGGGAAAGGACAGTGTCTGCTCGGGGTTGACAACCTTCTTTTGTTTTGTTCCACACCATTGGCCTGAATAACCGGGGTGATATGGCAACATCCGTAGCCAAGTGACTTCTTTCACCTTTGTAATGCAAATAACAGTGTGGACATAAACAGAAACCTAGGGAAGTCAGCTTTCCAAGTGTCAAATACCAATTATGCCCTGTTATAATGATGAGTGATGTATATTCTTGGCATATCTTTCCTTTCCTTGTTCCGAGATGAATACTCTTAACCCCATAATGCATAATGTATGGTCTCATTTTTAGAATAGGAGTTTCTTTTTTTTTTTTTGAAGTTTTAGATTGTGAGATTTATGTATCTTTTCAAATGTGTTTTTGTATTACTGTTATTCTCTTGAGCTTAGGGAAAATTTGTTCTATCAGCTTCCATTTTTTTTCCCTTCTCTTCCTTCTTTGAGTCCCTCCATTAAAGCCTAGAAGGTACTGCAAGGATATTTTGACTAGATTTTTATTCTATATATTCTTACTGTTTTAGGACTCTTGTTTGTGGAACAATGGGTTTGGCTTAATTTTTTAAAAAAATGCAGACTATGTACAAGATAGTGACGGATAAATAGTAAAATGTTTGCTTTCTACTATGAGACTAATTTTAAACAAGGGAAGTTTACAACTAACATTTTGTGAGAATTTTGATTTATGGTCATTGATTGAAGAGGGCTGTGGTACATTCACAAGTTTATCATAAATGTAAATATAAAACAATTATTAATACAGTTCTAATGATTTCTGGGAGTGATTAGAAGGAGGATTAATTTTAATTGTAATAATCTTCAGGGTTTAGGTTATAATTATTACTTGTAAATTTGTAGATAACTAGTGTAACACTTTGGCTACCTGTGAAAGAGGGCATCCCACATTTACAGGTAGAAAAATAGACAGTTTGGAAGGTATGAAAATCTTGTCTTGCTGTTTTCCAATCCAGGCAGTAAGGTAGACCATTCCTTAAAGCTTCATGGCAGCCCAAACTACAATCCACTTGTCCTTGTCCTTTCTCTGGGAAAGGAGTGTGAAGAGGTGAGATGAGATTTACCTCATAGCATGTCAAGCTAGTAATCCAGGTGCATTATGGGCCAGAGTGACTCAGCCCCCAGTTGACTGTTGAGTGGATAGGATTTTTGCACATGATAACTGTATTACCTTCCCCTGTCTTTAGCTTATCTTATAGGATTCCTTTCTTTGTGAAATAAGGGTCATCATGTAGCTTCTTTTGATGAATTGATTTTGCCAAAGCACCTATCATACAGCATCGAGCAGAGCTTCTATTTTGGGGAGTCTTTATACAAGTTTATATGTATTGGTCTCCTTTTAACATTTTAGCTCATTGAATAACATTATTGATAAAGGTACAGGAAAATAAGCAGCAGCTGTTTTGAGGAAAGAAGACTCTTGCCATAGTTTAAGTTCTTGACCATGGACCTCAAGTAACCCTTAGATTATATGTCAGCAGCCATACCCTGAGTGCCTTTGTTCCCCTGCCTCCTCAATGACTACTTCATCTTCTTTCTCCTCAGCCCCCAATACTTTCTCCCCCACCCTCACTCTCAGCTAATGCCCTTGCTTCCTACTTCCCTTAAAAAAACTGAAACAATCAGAAGAGATCGCCCACAGACTCCTCCCATGGATATTCTCCTCCCAGAACCTTGTACTCCTGTGACCTGCCTTTTCTGTTTCCGGATAAACTGAGCCAGCTGTCCTCAAAGGCCAGCGTTCCCGTGAGCCCCAGATCCCATCTTCATCCCGTGCTTATTTCACCTTTCTCTACTGAGTCCTCCCCATTACATACTATTGTGCTGGTATTTCTTCCATCAAACAACAACCGAACCAAACAAACTCAAAAAACAGCCTTTGAAGTCCTTCTTCTCTCCAGCTGTTGACCTATTTCTCTGCTGCCTTTTATTGCAAAATCCCTAGAAAGATTTATTTGTAGTTTTGTCTCATTTCTCCTTTCACTCTCTGAAATGTACTCCAATTCAGCTTCCTCCCTGACTATGCCACTGAAACTGCTCTTGCCAGGATTGTACTTCCCCTGTTGCTCAGTCCAGCTGTCTGGGCTCAGGCCTCATCTTCCTGAGTCACCAGCTGCATTTGATAGAGTTGATGATCCTTTCTTCTTTGAAGCCTGTTCATTGCTTAGCTTCTAAGAACTTTGTTTTTCTCTTGTCTAAATGGTCCCTCCTTTGCTGATTACTCCTCACCTCCTGAATCTCTAAACAATTCAGGATTCTGAATATGATCTATATGCTGGGGACTGTCAAATTTATATCTCAATCCAGACCTCTGTCCTGAATTCCAAACTCATGTATCCACTTGCATACTTGACATCAGATTTGCATGTCTCAAACGTAACATGTCTGAAACTGACCTCTAAATATTCCTCCTAAAACTGTTCTGACGGGTGCCTGGGTGGCTCAGGTGGTTAAGCATCTGCCTTCGGCTCAGGTCATGATCCTGAGGTCCTGGGATCGAGTCCCACATGGGGCTCCTTGCTCAGCAAGGAGCCTGCTTCTCTTTCTCCCTCCTCCCCCATGCTGTGCTCTCTCTCTCTCTAATAAATAAATAAAATCTTAAAAAAAAATAAAACTGTTCTATCCACAGTCTTCTCTCTCTCTTTTTAAGATTTTATTTATTTGAGAGAGAGTATGAGCCAGGGGGAGAGGGAGAAGCAGGCTCCCTGCTGATCAAAGAACCCGACATGAGGCTCGATCCCAAGACCCCAGGATCGTGACCTGAGCCAAAGGCAGATGCTTAATCGACTGAGCCACCCAGGCGCCCCTCTATAGTCTTCTCTATCACAAGTAATGGGAAGTCCATTTTTTCAGTTGCTAGGCTAAAATTTTTAGAGAAATTCCTGACTCCCTCCCATCCCTGTCATCTAATATCTAATCTGTTAATAGATTCCATAGGCTCTAGCTTTAAAATATATTTAGACTCAGAATACTTCTTACTCTGTGCTACCACTCTGGTCAAAATTATTTTAATTTTTCACATACCTTATTGTGATGGCCTCCCACTTGGTCTCTGCTTCCACCCTTGCCTCTCTTCACTCTACTCTCAACACAGAAGCCATTATAAAATTATACAAAATTTAAATATAAAATATAACATTATAGTCAAATGATGTCTGTTTAAAACCTTCTAGTAGTTTATCAGCTTGCTCACTCATCTTCAAGTATATATTTAAATATCACATACTTTGATCATTCAATGAAAATTGAAATTTCACCCCAACACAGTATGCCTTTGATGCCGTATTTTTTCCTCCATAGAATTTATCACCTTAGCACTCTTTATTTTGTTTGTTATCATTGTTCTCCTAGAGTATAAGCTTTATCCCTAGTCCCTAGAATGGAACCCAGGCACATGGTAGACATTCAGCAAATATTTGTTGAATGCATATAAACTTGGTGTGAAATCAGTCACTTCTCTTTCTAAGCACCACCTTTTTGAATGTGAATATTAAAATATACAAATACCTACAGAATTTCTCCTTCATTGTACGAGTAATCACCTACATCCCTCATTTCTTATTGAACTTTTTTTTTCACTTCTTTGTTTTTAACTGGAATGTACCTCTTTCCCCCAAGGACACTGCTTTTACCCCATAACCCTTTCAAGTAGAGGCTACTTGTTCTCTAATAGCCATAAACCATGAGGATCAGGAGGAAGCAACAGAAGCCTTCTCCGTCCACAGTACCTCTTTCTGATCACTACTTTCTCTTGGGGGTGGGAAGGGGTGAAACCTGCTGTACTGAGACTCCTGCTTCCCATCTAAAGGATTTTCACCTTTCTGATAGCTGTTATCTTCTACCCTCCTCATCATTCCTCGCATTAGTTGAAAAGTTGACCACCTGGCTCACTGTCTTACCACCTTCATCCTGCTTTTGTCCGGGGTAGTGGTACGGCCGCTACTGTTGGCACCTGCTGATGATTGAAGTCTGAAAATACACCTATCTTGTGCTAAACATTTTGAATACATTTCCTCATTTCTTTCTTTTTTTTTTTTTTTTAAAGATTTTATTTATTTATTTGACAGAGAGAGACGTGAGAGAGGGAACACAAGCAGGGGGAGTGGGAGAGGGAGAAGCAGGCTTCCCGTGGAGCAGGGAGCCTGATGCGGGGCTCGATCCAATGACCCTGGGACCATGACCTGAGCCGAAGGCAGACGCTTAATGACTGAGCCACCCAGGCGCCCCTCCTCATTTATTTCTAACAGATAACATACAAAGCATTATTTTTCACACTTTACAAATAAGAGACTGAGGCTCAGACTAATGAACAGATTTGCCCACAGTAACATAGCTAGTAAGTGGTAGAGCTGGGTTTTGACCCAGGGTTGTCTGACTCCAAGCCTGTGATTCTTTAGCCTTCACAGAGAAAGCTCCTCATACATTTCCTGGCCAGTTTGATCCTAATCACCACGACCCTTGATATTTTTATAGGTACCTCAAGCTCTTAGTCTTTAAGATGAAATTTGTTATTTTGCCCAAGATTGCACTTTTGCTTGTGATTATTACCATCATCCCTCTGGTTGCCTGAACTACAAACAAGGGAATCTCATATCTTATGTTTAGGCAATTTCCATGTTCTCTTGATTTTATTTCCTAAAAAACTATCGGATCTGCTAATTCTCTACATTTAGGTTATTGTCACCTTTTGCCTGGATTATTGCAGAAACTTTGTGTAACTGAGCTCTGTACCTTTCATTTTACCATTTTTAATCCATTCTTTACATTGTAGCGTGAATTATCCTTTTAAAGTGTACGTTTCATTATCTCACTCTCCTTAAAGGGCTGCTTTTTTATTGTTCTTAGGGTGAATTCTGCATTTCCTTGTCTGACTTAGAAGGTCTTGCATCATCTGGTCTCGTTTTACTTTTCCAACTAAATTTTGTGTCATTTTTTTATTTTGGACTCAGATTCCGTCATGTCTTGCTTATACTATGCTATTTTTCATCTCCAAGTCTAAGGTAGTGAGGTAATAGTATTCAAGGATATTTAGTCACTAATGGAACATAATGAGCATAAAAGCTCATTATAATGTTATATAAGCTACATTTCATGATAGAAATACTAGGGAAAGTGTTATAGTAGAGGAAATATATAATTTGTAAGACAACAAAAAGAGTACTCTCAGAAAAAATAATGATTATTGGGTAGTTCCTTATACTCATATGCTTCCAATAAATAAGATTATACTTGGAAAGATATATGCATCCCTATGTTTATTGCAGCATTATTTACAATAGCCAAGATATGAAAACAACCCAAGTGTCCATTGATAGGTGAATGGATAAAAAAGATGCAGTGTGATCTTGCCATTGATGACAATGTGAATGGACTTAATAGGGTATTATGCTAAATGAAATAAGTCCAGTACAGAAAGAAAAATACCATATGATTTCACTTATATGTGGAATCTGAAAAATAGAACAAATGAACAATAAAGAAAAAAACAGACTCTTAAAAACAAAGAACAAAATGGTGGTTGCCAGAGGGGAAGTGGGTGAGGGGATGGACAAAATAGGTGGAGGGACTAAGAGGTACATATTTCTAGTTATATAAAATAAGTCACAGAGATGAAAAGTATAGAATAGGGAATATAGCCAGTAATAGTGTAATAATGTATGGTGACAGATGGTGACTATACTTACTGTGATGAACATTAAGTAACCTATAGAATTGTTGAATTAATATGTTATAAACCTGAAACTAATATAACATTGTACGTCAATTATACTTCAATTAAGAAAAATAATATACTATATCAGCAGTTCAGTGTTCACTTTTGTGGATTATATTTTATGTCACTGATAGTAGGTAATGGCTACTCAGTAATGTTTGTTGGATAAATGAATTAATCTCTAAATAAATTAATCTCTAAAGGCCTACCTCAAGAAGCAAGAAAAATCTCAACCTACCCTTACCCCTAAAGGAGCTAGCAAAAGAAGAACAAACAAAACCCAAATCCAGCAGAAGGAAGGAAATAATAAAGAAATGGTATAGAAACTAAAAAAAAAACCAATAGAACAGATCAATGAAACCAGGAGCTGTTTCTTTGAAAAGATCAACAAAATTGATAAACTTCTAGCCAGACTCATTTAAAAAAAAGAAAGAAAGAAAGAAAGCAAAAGAGAGAAGACTCAAACAAAATCAGGAATGAAAGAAGAGAAATAACCAACAGCAGAGAAATACAAAGGATTGTAAGAGAATATTATGAAAAATTATATGCCAACAAACTGGACAATCTAGAAGAAATGGATAAATTCCTAGAATGCATAACCTACCAAAACTTAACAAGAAGAAATAGAAAATTTAAACAGATCGATTACCAGCAAAGAAATTGAATTAGTAATCAAAAACTCCTAACAAACAAAAGTCCAGGGCCAAACAGCTTTACCAGCGAATTCTACCAAACATTTAAAGAAGAGTTAATACCTGTTCTTTTCAAATTATTCCAAAAAATAAAAGAGAAAGGAACACTTCCAGATTTATTCTATGAGGCCAGCATTACCCTGATTTCAAAACCACATAAAAACACAACAAAAAAGAGAGCTACAGGCCAATATTTCTGATGAACATAGATGCAGTCTTCTTCAACAAAATATTAGCAAACCAAATTTAACAATACATTAAAAAAATCATTCACCACGATAAAGTGGGATTTACTCCTGGGATGCAAGTTCAATATTTGCAAATCAGTCAATGTGATATATCACATCAATAAGAGAAAGGATAAAAACCATATGATCATTTCAGTAGATGCAGAGAAAGCATCATGTTCATTGGTGTAAAACAGCTTTCCCTTAAGGTACAAGACAAGTATGTCCACTCCCACCATTTAATTCAAAGTGGTACTGAAAGTCATAACCACAGCAATCAGACAAGAGAAAGGAAGTAAAGGCATCCAGATTGCTAAGGAAGAAGTAAAACTTTGACTATTTGCAGATGACATGATACCACATATAGAAAACCCTAGAGACTCCACCAAAAAACTATTAGAACTGATAAATGAGTTCAGTGAGATCACAGGATACAAAATCTATATACAGAAATCTATTGCATTTCTATACACTAATAATGAGGCAGCAGAGAGAGAAATTAGGATAACAACCCTATTTACAGTTACACTAAAAATAATAAGATACCTAGGAATAATCTTAACCAAAGAGGTGAAAGACCTGTACTCTGAGAACTATTAAACATTGATGAAAGAAATTGAAGACAACACAAAGAAATGGAAAGGCAGGGCGCCTGGGTGGCTCAGTTGGTTAAGCCACTGCCTTCGGCTCAGGTCATGATCCTGGAGTCCCGGGATCGAGTCCCGCATCGGGCTCCCTGCTCGGCGGGGAGTCTGCTTCTCCCTTTGACCCTCCCCCTTCTCATGCTCTCTCTATCTCATTCTCTCTCAAATAAATAAATAAAATCTTTAAAAAAAAAAATTAGAAATGGAAAGGTACTCATGCTCATGGATTCGAAGACCAAATATTGTTAAAATGTCTATACTACATCTACAGTTTTAATGCAGTCCCTATCAAAATACCAACAGCATTTTTCACAGAAGTAGAACAACCACAAAAGACCTCGAATATCCAAAGGAATCTTGAAAAAGAACAAAACTGGAGGTATCACAATTCCAGACTTCAAATTATATTACAAATCTATAGTAATCAAAACAGTATGGTACTGGCACAAAAACAGACACATAGATCAATGGAAAAGAATAGAAAACACAGAAATAAACCCCCAATTATATCATCAATTAATCTTTGACAAAGGAGACAATAACATGCAATGGGAAAAAGTCTCTTCAACAGATGGTGTTGGGAAAACTGGACAGCAACATGCAAAAGAATGAAACTGGACCACTTTCTTACACCATACACAAAAATAAACTCAAAATGGATTAAGGGCCTTAATGTGAGGCCTGAAGCTATTAAAATCCTAGAAGAGAACACAGGCAGTAATTTCTGTGACATTAGGTATAGCAACATTTTTCTAGATATGTCTCCTGAGGAAAGGGAAACAAAAGCAAAAATAAACTATTGTGACTACATCAAAATAAAAAGCTTCTGCACAGCAAAGGAAATACCAACCAAAAGACAATCTACTTGAATGGAAACAGATATTTGCAAATGACATATCTGATAAAAGAGTATTGAAAATATATAAAGAACTTATACAATTCACCCATACCTGAGGGATACAGAAAGACCCCCCAAAAGTAATAATTCAGTTAAAAAATGGGCAGAAGACATGAACAGACATTTCTCCAAAGAAGACATACAGATGGCCACAGACACATGAAAAGATGCTCAGCATCACTCATCATCAGGGAAATGCGAATCAAAACCACAAAACCTCACACCTGTCAAAATGGCTAAAATCAAAATCATAAACAACAAGAGTTGGCAAGAGCATGGGGAAATAGGAACCCTCTTGCACTGTTGGTAGGAATGCAAACTGGTGTTGCCAGTATGGAAGTTCCTCAAAAAATTAAAAATAGAATTACCCCATGATCCAGTAATCACACTACTGGGTATTTACCCAGAGGATACAAAAATGCTAATTTAATGGGAGTCATGCACCCCTATGTTTATTGTGGCATTATTTACGATAACCAAATTGTGGAAGCAACCTAAGTGCTCACTGGTAGATGAATGGATAAAGAAGAGGTGGTATATATGTACAATGGAATATTATTCAGTGATAAAAAGGAATGATGTCCTGCTATTTGCAACAACATGGATGGATTTAGAAAATGTAATGCTAAGTGAAATAAGTCAGAGAAAGACAAATACCATAGGATTTCAATCATATGTGGTTTTTAAGAAACAGAGAGGGGGGAAGACAAACAAAAAAACAGACTCCTAACTATAGATAACAAAAACAGATGGTTATCAGAGGGGAGGAGTGTGGGGGGATGGGTGAAATAAGTAAAGGGGATTAAGAGTAACTTATCTTGATGAGCACTGAGTAATATATGGAATTGTTGAATCACTGTTTTGTACATCTGAAATGAATAGAACATTGTATGTTAAGTACACTGGAATCAAAATTTTAAAAAATTGTCATTACATTTAGGATATCTTTATATTTTGTCTTCCTTTATATCATTATTATGTGAATATTATGACTTTTTCATGTGACTGTGGTTATGTTTCAAACAGCTTTCTCACTAAGTATTCATAAAGCAAATATTTCTTACATTTAGAACTTTTGATGAGGACCTCTTTTATCAGGCACATTTATATAGGATAAATTTAATTACACATCTTTTCTTTTTCTTTCCTGACTGGATCTCATTAAGTATAGATCAAAGGGATGTAGATCAAGGGAGAATAAGGGGATGGAGGAGGAGTTTCTAGGAGAGTTATGATAGGGTGTCCAGTAGAGGGTGTGGGGGATACCTGGAATCAACTAACACTAACTTCCAGAGCCAATAAATGGGTGAGATTGAACAGTGAATAAAATTGCCCAGAGTGAATGAGTAAAGTGAGAAGAGAAGGCTAGGGATAGTACCCTTGGAACACACCAGCATTTATCTGTAGAGTTGCTGGAAGGAAGCAGAAGGACTGGCTGTGTAGTGTGGTGGTTGAGAACATGAGCTCTGAAGACATTGTCTAGGATGAATTCTTGGATCTCCCACTTTCTAGTTATGTGATGGAGAGCAAGTTATTTAACATCTATAAAACTTAGTTATCAATAAATGAGAAGAATAATTATTTTTTACTCCATAGAGTTGATAGGGAGCTTTCTTTCAGTATGGTGCTTAGCACATAGCACTCATTAGTTGATGGTGATGATGACCATGTCCACCGTGACTATGATAGTGACAACTTTCTGCCAGTAATTACTCGGCCCACAGATTTCTCTGCCCACTGATTGTTTGTATAGCACGTTATAATCTTTATTACATTTTTATTGCCTATGTTCTGCCCAAACTGCCTCTCCTTTCACCTTGTTTATGCCAGTAAATGGCATCAAGATCCGTCTGTGTGCTCAAGCCAAAAATCTATGACTTATCCTTGATTTGTCCCTGTTCCTCACTTCTCATATTCAGTTCATCAGCAGTTCCTTTGACTATGTCAAGATCATATCCTGATTCCAGCTGCTGTCGTATCTCACTGTAATTCCCAGGTCAAGTCCATTACCTATGTCCAGACCCCCAGCTTCCACTCTAGCCTTACTCATCCTCCTCTCTAGTTCCTTTTCCACACAGCACTGTGAATTACCTTTGTAAAAGGTATAGTAGATCAGAGCACAGTGCTTCCTGTGTAAACCTCAGACTCCTTACTCTAGCCATCAGAGTGCTATGTAATTTTGTCAGTGCTTACTTACCTCTTGAGCCTCATTCCTTACCATTGTCCCCCTTGACAGCCACACTGTACTTTTCACACCGTCATTCTTGAGACATTTTCTCCAGCTGTTCTTTCTGCTGCTTCCTTTCCTTGTGGTCTTTTAATTACTGTGTAAATTGTAAGGTCATCCCTGAATTACCCAATCTAAAATAACCATCCACTCATTTTCCATTATATATTTCTCTGCATAGTACTTAAGTATGTGGAATAAATATTAGAACTATTATGTATATGTTTAGTTTCTTTTTTTTGTTTTTGTATTATGTATTCATTTGTTTATATCCCGACCCCTGTTAATACTTGTGGAATAAATGAATAAACTTTAGAAAGCCTCTTCCCTCTATTTCTCCCTGTCTCTATCTCTGTGTTCTCTCAGAGACTTTTCCTTGCCATATTTAATTTTTCAAGGTATAGCTGGTGGTGCTCATGGGAGGAGTGGGAGAGATGGGAGTATCTTTGTCATTAATCAACTATTCTGCTCATGATAAGGTGGGAAAGATAGAATTTTTGGTTACATAATTTAGATAGAGTAATTATTATGCTAGGTAGTATAAATAATGATGATTAAATGATACAAATACTAGGGTCTTATAAATGTTTAACTAGATAATTAGTTATATTTGGTCACTCATTTTTCTTTTGCTATAATGAATTTCCCTCCTTTGATAAAAAGCCAGTTGTAATGATTAATGGCATATTGCTCAAACTGGTGCAAATCTCCAACACTTAGTATCTTTAGGAATTGGTTACCTTTGAAATAGTTCAAGAAATTTTAGGGAGATAATTGTTCAAATGTGAAAAAGCATGGGTCATTAGACTTTGCTGGCACATGTGGTGTTTTTTTGTGTTGTTGTTCTGGTTTTTTCTGGTTTCCAGTGAGGTTTATAGGAAGTTTGTAGAAAATAATATTTGACAGAGCTGTGTTAAATATTGTTAAAAGGCTATTCTAGTTTTGAGTAATTTGGTGATGAGGAGTATCATTTTTGAGACCAGAGCATGAATTTTATTGCTAAGTAAAATTGAAGGGCATTTTGGAGTTTGTTACTCTTAAATTTTGGAGAAATCCAGTAACATTAATATATAATATAAAGCAATTTACTAACTTGCATAATTGGTAATATGAAAACGACCAGTAAGAGATAAATTTGCAATAACAATGAAGACCTTATTAATGATGTTAAATATTGTAATTAATACTGGCTTGTATATTAGATCATTGATAACAATACCACTAGGAATTATCAGGATATAATTTTCTCCCTGGGGAGTTTATTGAGTCCATGCTGTGACTCTTCTAATTTCCCGAGAGAGAATTGTCATCATAATGTTATCCTGAATTATCTTATTGCTCATTAAGTGTCCTTGCCTTCAAATTTAAAGCAAATTAAAGAAATTAATTTAGTCCTAGGAAATCATTGTTTAAAGAGTCTGCACTGTGAGAATAAGAACCACTGGTACAACAGAATGAATTTTATTTTAAAAAGAAAAATTTTATATGAAGGAAGCAGTAAACACAGACTGACATGTAGAAGTTAATCCCAATTAGTTAGCAAGATCTGGTGTTACATGATTAGAGTGCATTCAGATCAACAAGAGATGCATTAGTGAGAAACCAGAACATTTAAGGTGTTATATAAAGCTTGATTCACTCTAGGGTTTGATTTCTTAGTTGTTATCTATAATTCTGAATACTTATTTTATGTTTTTGGTATTTCAGAATACTTTTATAATATAACCTGTTAGTATATAGATTCATAAATGTTTTGAGGCTAAACATAATAATTTACCAGAAAAATGTAATATAAATGCTTCCAAGAACAGTTTTAATTATGCCCTTTAAGTCAAGAGTTACAGGTATCTTATGGTTAATAATTATGAGATAAAGTAACATTGAGAAACAACTTACATAGGCTTATACTTATGTTATCCATGTTAATTAGTTATGTTTTAAAACTTCTTCCAAAAATTAATCTGTTTGAAAATACTTCTGTGGGGTATGTAGTCTTTATTTCAGTAATTCTAGAAGATGCTGTGTACTGAATTAGCCATGCCCTTTCTCAGTTTTCTTTTGTCATGAAGCCAGGCAGTTTCAAACTCATAGGGTTTATGGGCTTTGACCCAGTTTGTCTCCTCTTTACTGTGCCTGCAGATTTAAACTTCATTTTAAGCATGTTCTAACCAGATAACCAAATTGCAAACATGGTGGTTTTTTGTACTAAATGCCCTCCTCACAAAAATTATTAGAAGGACAGTGGGCAGAATAACTATAGTTAGATCCACTGTAGTGTCACCTAAGTAGCCTCATACCCAAGGGGTTAGGCTAGCTTCATTTGCGAATCAGGCAGATAATCCACATGATAAATGAGGTATCCCAGTTGGAAGGCAGAGCCCAGGGTTGGGTGATACTGAGAACTCCTAGTAAGTGTGCTCTTGGCATTGGGAAGTCCAGCAACAGATAGAGACAAACGAGAGGACATTAAAGGAGGCTTTTCAAACACAAGAGCCCTGTTACAAGAGTGAGTTGGTAGAACGTTGTCACTGCTGGTACTCTTGGGGAAGGGAAAGTCTTCTCTGATTCTGAGTACGTGCTCTGCGCTTGGCTCTGTCCTAGGTACTTTATAATCATAATCTCACTCAGACACAATTCTTTGGGTAGGCTTACACCTATTTTACAGAAGTAGGAAACAAGGTTTGGGTGGCTTGCCAGCTCACAAAGATACTGAGCATCAGAGCTGGGATTTGAGCCCATGTCTTACTGATTAACTCCAGAACCTCTCTGCCTTTTCTACGGGGCTCTTTGGGAACTCCGTGGATTCTTTTGTAATGCCATGCCTAGTCAGGCTTTGGAGCAAGATTGATTTGAAACACAATGTTTAGTGCTTCTTGTATCACTCTAACCCAGACTGTGGATTATTACCGAAGTGTCCTTTAATAGTGAGGAGTAAGGGAATTCTCTAGTTCACCTGTTGGGAAACTGTTAGAGGCAGAGACAATTGTCTTGCTTTGTGGGACAGAAGTTTTTTTGCACTGCGCTGTACTGCTTCTCTACCTGATTCTACTCAGAGCCTCTCAATAGTTATAATCGTGCAGTATGTATTTAAAGCCTTTTACTTCAAGTTCTTTCAGTTACATTCACTTATTTAGTAAATAGTTATTATCTAGTTCACGTCAAACTGCCTTCATGGCATCTGGATACAAAGATAAAACTTGGTTTCTGCCTTTGAGAAACTCAGTTATGTGGAGGGAAAAATACATATATGTAAACAAATAATTAAATCCAGTGAGATCCAGAGCCTAGCTCAGTGCCTGAGTTTGCACAGCTGTGTATAGACTTGAATGCCTGCTGTCAGTTGCTACGGAAGCACAGAGGCATGAGCTGGTCGAGCTGCCCACAAGCCGAAGATGATTCCTTAGAAGGCTGGCAGTGGAATCTCAAAGATGAGTTGTGGTTTGCCAGGTGTGAAGAGCAAAGTTATTTAGAAGGCGTGGGGACAAGCACATGCTTTGCATGGAGAGGCCAAAGCTCATGGCGCACTTGGGGAACACTTGGTTTGGCTGGTGGATGAGGCCCAGGCTCGGTATAAAAATTACGTGGCCCTCTGTCTTAGGGAAGGCATTATTATCTTTATTTCAGTGGAAGAAACAGAGGAGGTTTTTTTGATTTTATAAAAATTTAAGATCCTTTAAGTGACTCATATCAAATCCAAAAGCCATTTTGTGCAGCTCAGAAAAATATCCTGGTCATTAAGGGACTGTAGGAGACAGATGCAGTTTATACACCAAATTGCAACCAGGGAAAAAGCAATTTAAGTGATTTTATTTGGTCCATATTTCATACTGATTTGAATCTCATTATTTTGCTGGGTTATTTATTCCCAATATAATTCAAATGCTAAGTTTAAAAAAAATATGGGGAATTGGACATCATTCAAAAAAGAATATATCTCTTTCCTAAAAATAGTTCTTTACTTGAGTGGGCACTCATTTGATGATATCATCTTTTTATTTAAAGCACCTAATACAGTGCTACCTACAATAGGATATAATTCATGAAAATGAGGTATGGCATTGAATACAATATAATAGAATCATTACTGAAGTATATGTATCACCTGTCTGATGATCTCCTAAAGGAGATCTCCTACTACACAAGCTTATTTTTATACAAATTGCAGTGTGGCAAAGAGACCCAGGGGTAGTTGGAGATGTGCAGCTATGCTCCTTCTCATGTCAGCTCTCCATGTCTACACTGGGTGACAGGACATGGGAGCAGATGAGACAAGCTGTCACTCACCCACACTGCCCTTTGAAGAAAGGCCATAGGGGGAAAAAGGTGCCGCAAATGGGCTGTGAAGTTTACATACACTGCCCACTGTTAAACAGATTACGTCTAATGAAGTGTCTAATGCTCAGGCCATATCAACCTAATCCTTGGTGGCAGTTCATCCCTCAACTGCCAGAAAACACCGCCCTCTGGCCCTCTCTCGCCACTCTGGCCGCCAAGCATAGGGAGGTGCCCAGTCTTAATAAACCAAGACGGTGTGTGATCTGACATGCAAATGTAGGTCATTGCATATGTAAATGTGTGATTACAAACCTGCATGCCAAAACACATTAGTGAGACTTTGCTCTCAGCATGCGGTTGTCACACTGTCTTAGCAGTTCACGCTAATATTTGTCAGTTATTGTGTAGACAGAAGATGGAATTCCCAGTCAAATTTAAAATATATGGATTGTATGATAGTGTTCCTAATGATGAAGTTGTATTTTACTGTTGAGATTGGTAAATTTTCATCAGGAGAAAAAATGGTATGTACATCTATAGCAGAAGAAGGAGTTCTCTTTCTTTGATGTTGCAGACTATCCTAGTGTGTCAATATTTAAAGAAAAAATTTCTTAGGAAAGCATAGCAGTTAAAAAAAATCTCTCCTCTTTAAATGAAACTTTTATTTACAGTTAAAAAACTAAGAAAAGTTGCCTCTATCTATTGACTATATCTAAGAAGTGGTACTTTAAGTTTCCTTTCTTAAATAGGTACCATGTTGTCACAGTGGCACTTAATTACAAATTAATCTCAGTGACTACAAAAAGAAATCTTATAAATGAACAGCATGTCTGGTTGTCTCCCTGTATTTGATAATTTAATTTTTCTTATTATGGTGTATATTTTTGTTTTAATTCTTAACATGTTTTTATTTCTGCTTTTTAAAATCAAAAGATCTGAAATTGAAAATATTTATGAATCATCATGTAGGATCCCATAATATTGGATCATATTGTAGATGATTTTGTTTAGTAAGCGTGGTAGGATAGCAAAGGCTATACTTGGGAATCAACTAGACATAGGTTTGGTTTGATGACATGTATAGGATTGTCATCAGAATTGAATTAGATGGCATATAAAGTCCTAATATATAGGAATTGTTAAGTTGTAGGTACGAAAATGGAACCTTCTATTATTATAGAAGGTAGTTGCTACTGTTATTCTATTATACCAGTTATTGTATTATATTTATGAAATGGATTTGTGAAATTTCTTATATTCTGGTTATTTTGCATGTATTAAAGGAAGAATGGTATTTTTCTGGACAATAATTTGGACTTCCAGAGAAAGAAAATCAGTGTGCAGCAACAGAAATCATTGCTACTTTTTTCTCTTTTTGTGAAACATTGTATTTGAATTACAGTGAAACTTTAGCAAGATTTTAGAGTTTTTGCTAGCATGATAGATGTAGTAAAATCAACAATATTGAAAATATTGGGGTTAATGTAGAGTACTACTCATATGTCAAAATAGCCTTCTGCATAAGTCATGGGGTCATCAGTCTTAACAGAGGTTTATTTGAAGGACTAAGAGTTTAAGTTCAATTTAGTGTGTTTACCAACTAGTGCTGTCTTTGATTGCATTAATAGGCATTTAATGTTCAGTCTCATTAGAGGGTGCACTAGTCAGACCCCACAAGAATGTCATGTGTACTCCAAGTTGGCTCAGAGAATAGAGGAGGTCCAGAAGGATGTGAAGAGAATGGTGAAGACTTAGAAGCGTATCCTTACCAATAATCCAGGCACCTCGAAAAGCCTGTGCATATTTAGCCAAAAAAGAGAAGATATAAGGGCATTTGATAGCTACACTAGACTCTTTTGTTATAGTTTGTTATATAGGTGGAGGTGCTGGAATAGATCGTGAGTGTCCTCAGGAGCTTAAAAGGCAGTGTTTCTTGGGTACGTGTTGTAACTTCAGCAACAGACAGTGGCTGACTGTAGTGGGTATTCAGTTAATGTTTACCATGTGACTGACTTAATGACTGAAAGAGTCCGTGAATAAACAAATAAACAAAAGGACTAGTGAATGGATAAAATGTATAAGGAGTTGGGCTTTGTCTCAAAATAGGAATGACAGTTGTGCTCCCTTCCCAATACCCTGTAATTATTTCTCTCATAGCAGTTAAGAGCCTCTTCCATATATTTGGGTAAAGCTCTTTCAGAGCAGACAGCATTTCTGGTTCATCTCTTTTTCTTACACAGTAAGTACTAAAAAGTGTTAGTTAAAAGAAGTGACTTTTTTTTTTCATGAGTAACAGCAAAGTATTGTTTAAAAATGTAATTATGGGGGTGCCTGGGTGGCTGAGTCCATTAAGTGTCTGCCTTCGGCTCAGGTCATGATCCCAGGGTCCTGGGATCGAGTCCCACATCGGGCTTCTTCCTCAGCGGGGAGCCTGCTTCTCCCTCTGCCTGCCGCTCCCCCCCTCTTGTGTGATCTCTTTCTGTCAAGTAAATAAATAAAATCTTTTAAATTAAAAAAAATGTAAGTATGTACTAAGTGAAAGAAGCTAATCTGAAAAGGCCACAGACTGAATGACTTCCACTATATGACATTCTGGAAAAAGCAAAGCTATGGAGACTGTAAAAAAAGATCAGTTGCTGCCCGGAAGGTGGGGGGTGGGGGGTGTTAACTTGGGGAGGGAGGGATGAATAGAAGATGCAGAGAGGATTTTAGGGCCCTGAATATACACTGTATGATCCTATAATGATGGATATATGTCATTTATACATTTGTCCAAAGCCATAGAATGTACAACACCAAGGGTGATCCCTAATGTAAAACTAGGAACTTTGGGTAATAATGATGTGTCAGTGTAGGTTCATGAATTGTAACAAAAGTACCATTATGGTGGGGGATGGGGCAAGCCATGCATATATGGGGCAAGGGCTTCCTCACAGTTTTGCTGTGAACCCACTGCTCTAAAAAAATGTCTTAAAAAAAAATAATGATGTGGTGGTGTATTCCCTGCCACTGGAAATGTTCTTTGTAGAAGTTAAATAACTCTCAAGAAGTTCAGAAGATTTTCATACATTAGTTGGCAGGTTGGACTAAGTGTGTGTGTGTGTGTGTGTGTGTGTGTTTACACACATTCTATTTCAAGTTAAAGATTCTTTGAAAAAGAAAACAAATATCAAAGGAGTACTAGATTGAGTGGGAGAAGTTTATATTCTATGAAGATAATTTTATAGAGTTCCTATCTAAAATTTCAAAATCTTCCTCATTCCCTGATATTTCATGTCCTTCTTCCTTGATTTATTTTATTTTTAGCCCTTCCTATCTCACATACTGTATATATATTTTTCATGTTTACCCTGTTTGTTATTTTTCTTCCCTGCCAGAATTTTTCTTTTGAGGGTAGGGATTATCATCTGTTTAGTTTGCCACTGTATTCCCAGTATATAGAACAGTGCCTAGCATGAATGGCTCAATATAATATTTGTTGAATAGAATAGATGTCTGCAGGCTACCATAGGTATCACCTACTTATGTGAAAACAATCAATGATTGTGTGAATATTGTGTGATTGAAAACTTATTCTGACTTTTTTAATTACAGAAGGCTTTACGACCGGATATGGGCTATAATACATTAGCCAACTTTCGAATAGAAAAGAAAATTGGTCGCGGGCAATTTAGTGAAGTTTATAGAGCAGCCTGTCTCTTGGATGGAGTACCAGTAGCTTTAAAAAAAGTGCAGGTAAGATGATTTTACTTATGTAAATCAATGTAAAATTATACTATATGAATAATAGAGGAAAGTATGTCCTGAATGATTAGATAATGACAGTCTTAAGTTGAGAATGAATAAAAATTAGAAAGAAATAATAGAAAGGAATAAAAATTATACTTTAAAAGCTTGGATTGAGTGTAGTACACAGTGGAAATTAGTTTTTAGTTTTAGTATTACTTCTAGGCTTTAAAAATTTAGCTGGTTTTGCTCACCCAGATTTAGTAGTGACTGGAATGATCCTAGAAAAGCTTTTACAACTCTAGATTTTAAGAGGCAGATTTGAGTTCTCACCACTTGCTCCTCACTGGACAGGTAACTCTCAGCTGCAGCTATAGGCCTCACAACAGGAAAATAGACTTTACAAAATGTATTGCCTAGAGTTAGTAAGTGGCAGTCAAGGTTAGGATGGGTTATTAAATTAATGTGGAGAACCACACTGGAAATAAATGAAGGAACAATGAAGTTAACTTTATTTACTGGAAAATTAAAAAAAGAATGAAGTCGATTGATTAAATCAGAGGATTGATGACCTGTTTGAAATTTCCATCTTGTATCTGTATCATTCTAGAATCAGCTTTGCTCTCCAATCCTGACTTTTCTTTTGTTTCCCTCAGATTCATTTATCTTGTTCTGGCTCCTCTTACCAAGTCCTACCCTAACCCTAGTGGACTAGTCCCACTGAGCTACCCTGCAGTGTACTTGCAACGGCCCTGAAAGTTTCATTTGCCCTAGTGAGTCTAGAAAGTCTAATTTCACTTGCCCTCTGGTCTAGAAAGTACTTGTTTTTCTGTCTCAGAGTATGTTTGACATCACACAGTATTGCTTCCCGTTTTTCAGATAAGGTAGTTATTGTTCACACCTGCCCACAGACTTCCTATTTTAGTCTGCAACCTGATATCATTTCTCTGTAGTGACCTGTGAGACCAAAGTTCCCTCAGTTTTTTTTTTTGTGTGTGACTTCTTAAAGGATCAGTGTACTTACAATAACCATTACAGAGATGAACAGTTTTCACTCACCTTTTTAAGGAAATATTAAATGTTTATAAAAGACATTATGCCCTTGTATCCACCCCCCCCAGCTTAAGAAATAAAACATTAAAAATTTTTTTATTTATATCTACCACTACCTTCCCTCAGAGGGAACCATGTCTGGAATTCTGTGTTTAACATTCCCACATCTGTGTAAATTTCTAAATAAATCTGTTGTTTCCTTTGCATTTTTGGAGCTTTACGTCAGTGTCATCACGTGTTGGTGGATGTGGCTGTACATTAACCTTTCCACTGCTGTATCGTATTCAGTTGCTCTTGTTACGTGTTGCTTGCTGTTTGGATTGTTTATAAGTTGTTTACTATTGTAAGCGGTATTGCTGTGCTAGTCTTATGTGTCTTGCAAGCATCTCATGTGACATGCAAGCATTTCTCTTTTGTCTGGGCCTAAGAATGGAAATGATGAACCACAGGGGATGTGCATGGTTGGTTCGACAAGTTTAAGAGCAAGTTATTTTCCATAGTTGCACCGGTTGACTTTCTCACCAGCAGCATATAAGAGTAGCAGTCTTCTCTCATTTAATATGCCACTTACAGCTTAAGAAAATATAATATAGAATGCAGATATTAATGTTCATGAAGCAGATGACTTTTGGAAGGATGATTCCCTTACAAAAGAACTCTGCTCCATTTTTCAAATGTATTTATGAAATTTCTACTCTGCATTACTAGGCACTGAGGGGAATAAAAAGGAAGCTAGTCATATTATTCCTGCATTCGAGAGGAAAAAGAGTCTTTGTAGAACAATTAAATGTTAAGCCTTGTGGCATGGATTCCTGATTTAAATAGGAGTTTACAGAATGTAGATGTCATTTTGAGCCGTTGGTGGAATCGGAACATAGGTTGGAGAAATGCTTGCATGTCACATGAGAGTCAGTGTGAGACCAGATTCTGGAGAGCACTGAAACCAGGGACAGGAATTTGAAGAATAGGAAAGTAAGGATTCACTATGGATCCTCGAGTAGAGTAATAATCCTCAAAATTCATTCTTTTTTTTTTTTTTAAAGATTTTATTTATTTATTTGACAGAGAAAGACACAGCGAGAGAGGGAACACAAACGGGGAGTGGGAGAGGGAGAAGCAGACTCCCTGCCGAGCAGGGAGCCCGATGCGGGACTCGATCCCAGGACTCCAGGATCATGACCTGAGCCGAAGGCAGTCGCTTAACCAACTGAGCCACCCAGGCGCCCAAAATTCATTCTTTTAAAAGTAAAATTACAAACCAAGCACACAGAACGGACTAGAAAGAAGTCAGCTGCTTATTGGCCGCAGGTGGCGAATGCCAGAGGATAGATGGATTGAGAAATTACTTGGAGGTCTGCAGGCTTCTCAGCTTCCTTCTCCACCTTCCAACTGATTCTGAGTGTAGAGAAAGAGACAGGGCTCCATTCCATCTGAATTTTTCTTCCTTTTGATTGGAAATTTGAAAGGATGTGAGTTAATTTGGGCAATCCTATTTCCATTCAGTATCTGATGCCCTTCTAACTGCTCCCATTTTGCACTGTGATAAGCCTCAGATAACCGTCTCCTGCTGTGTGGAGTCAGTTTGTCCTCATGGATTAGACCGTTCTTCTCTGCTTTATAAAGTTTAATATTGTGGCATCTTCCAGTTTAAATGTAGCTTCTTTATAGAAGAGAGAGATGTTGTAAAGATATTCATAGCTTATTTAATTAGGGAATGGTGTCTTAAACCTTCGTGAGGAGAAATGTGTTTGCATTTCAGATATGTTATTGATTTTTGTGATGTATTACACTTGTGCTGAACAATGAATCCTGTGCTTCTTCTTCCTTAAAAAAAAAAAAAATCTGTAGCTTAAAATGAAAATGTTTAAAAATATTGTTAACCAGACTGTCTTCCTTTCTGAAGAACCTTAGCCCTTCTTCAAAAAATTCATAAAGAATCAAATACTGGATTTCCTCATGCATCTTGTTTCTTGTCTGAAGATCTGTATTACTGTTCCCGGCTCTTCTGGAATCTTTCCTGAATACTGTGCTTGGGTTCATCGGTTGAAGTGCTGCTTTTACAGTTCATTTGTCTGCTTACCTATCATTAAGGAGATACCTTAGAATTACCATCCAGATTCCTCAGCTTAGTTTTCAAGGCATTTCTTGACTTTGTCCCACACCATCAAATTTCATTTTTTCAAGACCTTTAAAAAAAAAAGTGTCCTAAGTTCTAGTGACTTTCCTATAGGTTTGCCTGTTAGCTGTGTGTGGAAAAAAGTGTGTGTCCTGAATGCATGATCTCATAAAGAGATCTGAGAGCCTACAGTATATAGCAACATTAACCAATCTTTTCAAAAATGTACCCACATCTTGTCATGATTCGTTTTCCAAAATTAAGATGGTGCTTTAACTGATGTGACATTTTTGAAATCCCCTGAACCACTTTTGCTTCTGTCTCTCCCTGTTTCCTTTCTTTGACACTTCCCTTCTTACTGCTCATTCACTCATTCCACCTCGTGTTAATAATATGGATCACCTTATGTTCAGTGGTCAGTGTGGAAGGCTTTGGGAATACTAAGGTAAACAAATAACAGGACTCATGGGATTCCAATAGAAGTGCAACAGAGACACGTCTGAAATCACAAGATAGGCACTGTAATGAGAGCAGTCTCCAGGAACATGGGTGAGAGGGAGATTGGGATAAGTCTTCACAAAGGATGTGATCTGGGTCTCAGAAGCTCAATTCTTTGTGTTGGAAGACTGTCAAAGAATTGTTTTGATCTGGTACATGTAATCGCTATTTTATTATGCTTAGTTCATTGATTAGAGCTCTGTAATTAGAATTGATTTTTAATTTATCAGTCTTATGACATGGTACTATAATATGAATTTTGGGTCTCACTATGTCTCAATTCTTTGATCTTTGTTACCCTAATTTTCTGGTAGTAGGTGAAATATTTTGATCTTTAGTTTTCTTTGCCTAGTCTTAAATTATATGTCCAGATAATACTGTTTTCCTATGGGACATTCATTATCAGAGACATTTATTAGAATGGAAAAAAGTACTTTTGTATAGTACTAACAAAGACAAGGTGATAATGTATTTTGTTCAAATTCACCCTTTTGATACACAGGTTATCTCAAAACAACTTTCTGAAGGGACAAATATTCTTTGATATTTATTCCTTTACTTCTTTTTGATTATTGTAATAAAACATTCATCAAGAAAATCACTTTTTAAAGTATATTGAGTTTAACTTGCTTTTTTTTAACATATGTTGATTTTAGTTTCTAGATTCTGCATGTATTCCTGTATTAGAAATTGGGATTGCATGCATTTAGAAATTTGTGAGCAATGATAGCTTCTTCCATAATACATACAGATTAGAATACATTCATAATCTCTACAACTGTATATCCAGTCTCTATTTCAGTGTTCACTGTGATTACTGAATTCATCCTGCAGTTTTTATCAGCTTCATTATTTAATCTTTATAGATTTCCTTTCCTTAGACCTTCCTATAGTTATTTGGACAAATGAAAAGTAGGAAGCACTTGTAAGAATAATCTATACATTATGTATATATTTTTTAATTGGAGAATAATTTAGTAATTGATGTTAGTTTGTTTAGGAGACATAGACTTTTATCTTTAAAATGAAAGCTTCTTAATTTTATTTATTGTACTTGCAATTTTATTTTAGGCATTTCTTAGGCATATAAGAAATGGAGAAAATTTTTAGTTTTATTGAAGGTCTAGAGAATAGGACATTTTAGTTAACAACATTTTAGGGTTATAATGAATTACCACACATGGCATAAATAGATTATCAACATTAAAATATTTAAGTGAGACAAAGGACATCGATGAAATAATTTAGTCCTTTGTCCTTTTTTGATGTTTCACATTGTTTTTTTCTTTAGCATCTTATGGTGCCTCAGGGTTGTTATTATGCTAATACAAGTTTTGATTATGTGGGTTTATCTTAAAAATTTTAAATGGTGAATTCTTCTAGTGGCCAAGCTCAGTGAATAAATATAGTTGAAGTAACTTTTTATTTATGCTGTTGAAGATTTTTGATATGCTCATTTAATATTTACTGAGGACCTACTGTGTGGCAGACAGTGTACTGGACACTGAGATACAACAATTGAATTCAACATTTTTGGTGGGGGGAATAGACAGTAAGTCCAATAATTATAGCCAAGAAGGAAGTGGCTATCATGTGACAAGAGAGACAGGTTGGGTGGGGTGGGGGGAGGACTTTTTAGATCTAGTATTTAAAAATAGCAAAGGCTTCTCTGCAGATGTGAAATTTAAGCTGAAGTGGAGGAAAAGGAGTCAGCCGTCTCAACAGCAGGAAGAAGAGGATTCCAGGTATAGAGAACAGCCTTGAACAATAGGATTGACATAGAATTTACTAAAAACACATTGCTGTGATCCCCATAAATGGAGTGAGGAAGAGAAGTAACATGGGGTTACCCAGAATTTGAGAGTTTTGCTTGTAGGCCATGAGGAGAGGTCTATATACTATTTATGTGTTATACGTTGTTCTAAGGGTAATGAATAGCTATTGGAGGAGCTTAAGCAGGTGATGATAAAGTCTGATGTATTTTTTAAAGACTGCACAGACTGTTTTGTAGAACATGGATTCACCCTCTTCAGCACACAGCAGTAATAAGACCAAACATTATTAATTGAAAAATGTTTAGCTATTAAATAAATAATGTTATTGTCAATATAAACAAAAATTACAAAATAAGAGATTTCTAAAACTTTGTAAACATTAAAGCTATAAAAGAATGTATAAAAGCAAATAGAGTCATATGATAGCTTTCACATAGGAGGCAAGTTTTAAGAGGTAGTGCGTTTGACCTTTTTTCCACAAATAGTTCTTTAGTTCTTGTTCTTTAGATGAATCTTGCTTTTCCTTAGACATTTACTCTTTCCTCACAACCCTCTCCAATGTCATATGCTTCTCCTTCCTGACTTGCAGTACAGTGGAATCGTCTTCATTAGGGTTGCTTTCCCTGCCACTTCAGACCACATTCTACACCCAACCATCTGTCATTCCTCCATCTTTGAAACTAGTATCATCAAGTTAAATGCTTTCTTCCCATCTTGGTCCATTGTCTGCCTGTCTAAAGTACTTTTCCTTCCTTTCTTTTTTAATGTTTTTAGCCCCTTGCTCTCATTTTTCCTCCGCCCATTGCTTGGTACTATGTTGACTCTCTTGAGACCAGGCCTCATAGTTTCTCACATGCCTCACTCCATGGTACTCAGCTCTCTCAGTCCATCATCAGGACATACCCTACACCCTACACTTTACTGATTCTACCTCAAACTCTCAAAATTCCCTCTCTGATTAAATTCCCAATTCTCTCCTATTCCCTCTTTCTTTCTTTTTTTTTTTCTCCTATTCCCTCTTTCTAGTGAAACTTGTTCTTTGACCTCATCTTGATTACCAGGGACACACTATTCCATATTCTCTAGACCTCTTATTTAAGGTCTGATTTCAAAAGTTGTTCACTTTGTTGGACCTTTGTCAGTGCTTTGAGCAATGCAGATGCCTCTACTTTAGAATCTCTCCCTGTGTTGCTAATCCCCAGTCATGGTTAATCTCCACTGTGTATTTCTTCATTTCTGTATTCAAATGTAATCGTTCCGTGTCCAATAGCACAGAAGGGTTCAGGGTATGTCTTGGAGTTCTTGTTGTAGTTTCCTTGGACGTGCACTCTCTTACACTTCCCACTTGCATATATTTTAACAACAGTATAAAAAGAACCCCAAATCAGCAGATATGTGGTTATAATGTCCACAGTGGAAGTTAAAAACTACTACCTGGAAGCCTCAGCCTCTACCAGAATGCATTCACGTTCAAAGGAGAAGGCCATCTCCTCTTTGACAGAAACAGTCTTTGTGTCCATTGTGTTTTCACAATCACATAACTGTTCTGATTCTTCTTCTCTTAACTCTACCTGTGCTCTGGAAGGAGTATTCCTTTTCTGTTTTCCTTTGAGACATTTTCGCCATTTGCCCGTTTCTCCCACATCAGCCTCCCATCTCTGCTTATGATGTCATCATCTGACTTTCTCACAGACGCCACTATACAACCTATTGCTTCAGCACCTGCCTGCAGCTTCTGAAGGCTTGCCTCTTGTGTTTTCTGGGATTCCATGTGCTTGATTCTCCTCCCTCGCTGGTATCCCTCTTCTGTGGCCTTCAATCACTTCTCTTTTCTGTCCCCTTGAATCACTCCTCTTTTCCTTACTCTTTTTGGGTTATGTCTCACAGTTTTAATTTTGGATCTTTTGCTTCTCTCTAGCCACATTCTCACTCACAGCTTCCAATATACCTCTGTAGGGTGGCTTCTTAATCGGTAGAAGCCCTGACTAAGCTTTGCTGAGCTTTAAGCGCTCATAAAATCTAAACGAAAGTGCATTTCCTATGATAATTTTTAGAGATTTTTTTCCTTTTTTCTTTTTTTTAATTACAGGGAAGCCTATTGAACAGGGCTCCCTGATGTACTTGGAAGTCAGATTACCTCTAGCCTGTTGAGTTAAAAGGCATTTCCTTGGAAACAAAAGTTTTTTAAAAGTTAAAGAATAATGAATGCCACACACTGATACCTGGCTCCAACCCATCATTTGCCAGGACCTTAAGGAATCCACAAGAAAGAAATCGAGGCCTGTCTTGTCATTTGCAGTTCAGACATGATCTATTAAGAGAGGAAGGCGGACAGAAGCTAGATTGCAGGCCTTGGCGTTGTAAAGGGAGCAAGGTTTCTGGCACTCATGTAGAACTTTCCTGTACTCACCTTGCTTAAGTTCTGCCCCCCAGCCCACTCCAGCCCAATCTTTCCACCCTTTAGAGTGCCTCTGGATTTAGTCAGTAGAAGTGCTGGTGGTAGAGACTTTAGTTATTTGGACGTAACTCTTTCAGTGATTGTGATTTATATCTAGAAGATATCACAGCCCTTCTGCTATGGATTTTCCACCCCCCTCACCCATCCTCTATCCCTTCAAATAAAAAAGAGAGGCTCTGTAAGGGAAAGTCTGCCTACCAGTCAGCAAGTAGGAGAACCAGAAATTTGCAGGCTGGTAGCAAAAACATTTTTTAAAGCTCCTCCCCCTCACTCCAACAATGGTTAGGGGACCGTCTCTCCAGGCACTGGTCAGTTGGAATAAAGGGATGAAAGCATCATTTGGGCACCGGGTCAAGAGGGGCAAGAACACTGGGATGAAGAATGGCATAATCCAGGGGGGACTGAGGTTTGTCACATGGAATACAGGGACTCAATTTAGGGACAAGTTGCTCAGTTCATTTATTCTGGCTCTATAAAGCTGGGGAGGCCCAGGAGATAATTTGGTTAAGATTTTCATTTCAAACTTTCTAGTATACATTTTTAAGTACTATCATTTCTACATTTTAAGTGTTTTTTTCTTCTAACAGACTGACCTATGCCTTTTCAAGGACATTTCCTTAAAGGCCTCTTTTTCCTCTTAAAGATATCCTTTCAGTTTCATTAGTCATGAGTAATTTTTTTGGAAGAATTTAGAGATGACAAAAGAAAACTTTTAAAATGATTCAGAAAGTACCAAGAACTTATTAGCCAACACTTGCCTAAATGCTGTTATTAACTTTGCTCTTACCAAGTATACAGTAAGGTTAAAGACCCAAAGAAACTTTGGTAGAGCCCAGAAAGATGCCTTCTGAAGATAAGCTTGTAAATATTCTAAGAAAAATATTTTTACAAAATCCAAATTTTTTTTTCCTTATGTGTTGTCTTTTCTTGCTCATGAAATCAGTCTTGAATCTGTGTCTGGGAATGATTTAATCTAAAGATCCAGTTTTTATTTTGTCTTAACTTGCTCGCTAAGAACAAAAGATAAGGTACTGCTAATTCCAAATTAAATGTATTTATAAATGTATTTGGTTCAGAATTTAGTTTTGCCTCAAATGTGCCAGCAGTACTTATCTCTCAGTAACAAAGGAGAGATTTTGCTATTACTGAGAATTCAGTTAAAAATAAAAGTTAATTTGTAATACTAAATTACTTAAGTTGAGTTAGATTTTTTAAAAAAGATTTTATTTATTTATTCGAGAGAGAAAGCACGAGCAAAAGAGTGAGAGTATGAGCTCGGGGAGCAGAGGGAGAAGCAGAAGCTGACTCCCTGCTGAGCAAGGAACCTAATGCAGGGCTTGGTCCCAGGACCCTGGGATCATGACCTGAGCTGAAGGCAGACACTTAACCAACTGAGCCACCCGGGCACCCCGGAAATTTATGATTTCTATGGAGCACACTTCTATCTTAGTATTTTGTGTCTAGTTAGGGTTTCCTAAAGCTCTTGTACACATCTTTTTCTCATCTCATTCACTAGCTTTTGCTTTTTAAATACTTTTCCCATCATAGAGACATTGATTATTGGGAGATTAAATTTATACATGTCTCCAAGTTTGTGATTTTCTTCATTTTAGTCACTAGTACCAGAATTATCCTTTCTTTTTCTCCTTAAAAAGTTTTCAGGAATTCCTTCAAGGTGAAAGACATTTAAAATTTTGTACTTCCCTGCATTTCTTTGAATTATCTCAAGTCCATTGTGACTAGTAGGTCCTGAGAATAGCATCAACATTCATGAGTTGGAGGGAATCTGTTATTTCTCTTGCCACTTTGATTTTTAAGCATAAATTGTGTGTGTGTGTGTGTATTTCAAAACTGTAACTAATATCAAGCTCAAAATTTTGTTTACATTAATATTTGTTATTATTTAACATATTACATTAGTAATGTCAGTTTTTCCAGCATCATTTGGCAATTTGGGGAATGAGCGGCTTTTCTATATGAAATTGCTAGGTGTAAGACTTACTCCTTTAAAGTAATGATCTTTTGATTTTACTTATTTCTGTAAGAAATCTTTCTGAAGTGTATTATACTTTCCTGCATATATAAAGTCTGCATATATAATCCCTGCCAGCCATACTCCACCTTGTTGAGGTTCTAACATCACTTTGTACAAGCAGTACTTATTAGATTGTGTGTTCGTGTCCTGTGTTCCAGTCTTCATTCTGCATCTGACAGCATGCAAGCTTGTTTTCTTATTTGTATCTATAATAAAATCTAATAACAAGTTGACAGCGTGGTTTTATGAATAAAAGAAAGCAAGAACATGGACAAGTTATGTTATTTATGTTAATCATCTCCGTATAGAATAAAACTGTGATGCTCTTGAAGAGGTTTGTGTTTACATGAGGTTTTTCCTTCAGTAGATAGTGTTACACTGTTTGTGCTTTAGTGCTGGTCATTGCTGTTCTTTTTTTTACCCCTACAATTAGTATCCATTTGTAGCTAATATATTACCAAAGTTTGATATATATGAGGGCTTGCTGTTTGCAAAAAATTTCTTAGTAGATACTTTATGTAACATTTGTGATGGTGATTTGTCACTCATAGCCCTTTCTTTCTTTCTTCCTTTCTTTCCTTCTTTCCTTCCTTCCTCATTCTGTTCTGAAATCATAGTAGTCAATGCAAGTTGATTATGGTCAAATTGGTTGGAAGTACTACTAATGGGGAAAAGTGAAGCCACGCTCTCTAATACATGTACTAGCACACACATTTCCTTTTCTAGTATTTGAATGAAGTGGGAGGAAATTTGATGCCACCTTGTTTATCTCACGTTCTTTGTAAACCAGTAAAGGGAGGGGCGCCTGGGTGGCTTAGTTGAGTGTGGGTCCAACTCTTGGTTTCGGCTTAGGTCGTGATCTCGGGGTCTTGGGATCGAGCCCTGCATCAGGTTCCATGTTCAGCTGGGAGTCTGCTTGAGATTCTCTCTCTCCTTCTGCCCCTCCCCCCTTTCACACATACCCATGTACTCTCGCTCTCTCAAATAAATAAATAAATAAATAAATAAATCTTTTTTTTTAAGCCCGTTAAATAGGATAGGATTCTGTATTTTTTTCAAATCTTAACGTTATGCAGTTCTCAGCTGTTTCACATTAAAACTTGAAAAACAAATGATACTCAAAATTTTCATTAGAAAATTAAATAAATAAATAAAATAAAGTTGAAGACTGCATAGAAATAGGAGGAGTATTTTGCTGTAGTGTTAGGTGAAAACGCATATACCATATTGCACCCTGCTGCTATTTTCACTTTCTGACACACATACATTTGTACAAGAAATGGAAGGGAGTGAGCAAACGCTAAAATTCTTTTTTTTTTTTTTAAGCTAGAGTTCTTTAAGGAAGTGAGTTAGTGGATTTTTTTTGTTTAAAAATTTTATTTATACTTTTCTTATTTTTTTTAATAAGGGGAGGATTAGAACTACATCTATGTTTGGATATTAAGAATGTTATCGAGCAAAAGTTGCATATTACAGATTGTAATTATATCCCCATGTTCTGTATTTCCTTTTATGCCTTAGGTATCTGTTGTTTCTGGCTAGAAGATTTTACAATTTCTTCAAAGTTCAGCTTTACCCACTCCTCACATGGGGATTCCTTCTTTAGATTTCTCATACTGCACTTTGTGCATACATGTATCTTAGTACTTATTAGCTAGTTGTATATGTGTTAGACTTCACAACAGCCTGGGACATTGAAGAAAATGCAGACTCTGGAGCTAGAATGATCTGGATCCAAGTCTTTGTTCTGTCACTTACTAATTTTATGACCATAAGCATATGTTTAGCTTCTCTGAGCCTGAGTCCTCATTCTAAATTGGAGCCAGTACTACCTACTTTATAAGAATATGGGGAAGATTATAGCAACATCTGTATGTAAAGAGGCTACACCCTCTGGTGGGTGTTCAGTAATTTCTTCTCGAGTCAAAAAGACTTGGATCATGCCCTCCTTTCAAGTTACACAGCTACTTTTCCTGGAACATATTGGCTGTCTGAATCAGAAAGACTTGGTGAATTGATGACTATAAATGTCATTAAAGTTGTTGTGTGACTAGGGTTTTAATCAGTTCATAGTAGTGACTTATCTAGATATTTTCTATAATATTTAGCATATTGATTTTTTATTTATTGTTTATTTTCTATACATTGAATTGTTTTCAGAGACATCCTAAATATCCTTTTGATTAAATTATCTTTTTTTTTTAAATATTTTTCACATTAGACCAATATTTCTCAACCTTTTCTTCATTATCACCCTAAGGAACCTTCTTAGATATTTTTTCCTAATTACCCCGCTCCCTTATGAAATTTTAATTCCACAGATAAGACTATATCTGTTTATATGTTGTATGTATATCTGTGCTTTATCCTTAATAAGGGTGAGACTCTCTCTCTCCTCTTTCCAAAGAACCAGTTTTTATCTCCTTGAAGTGTTATCATCCCTGTCAAGGTGTACATTAGACCTTTTAGACATGATTTGATTGTATAGATAATGGCTCAGAGCTTGGGATATAGTTGGATAACTCTGAGAGTGAATTCTGGCTGCTCCATTAATTGCTATGTGACCTTTTGTCAGTTTCTTAAGCTTTCTAAACCTGCTTTGTCTCATCTGTAAAATGGGAATACTAATGTTGTTGTCTTCCTAAGGATTAAATGACAATTAAATGAGGTAGTTAATGCAATATGTTTAGCACATATTAATTGTTAAATATGTATTAACTCTCATTTTATTATATTATGACCACAGTATCCATTCTGTTTCATTTGAACCTAAGACTTGAAATATCTAGCAGTTCTTTTTTTCTCATTTTTTAAAAAGATTTTATTTATTTATTTGAGAGAGAAAAAGCTGGAGTAGGGGTAGGGGCAGAGGGAGAGGGAGAAGCAGGCTTCTCACTGAGCAGGGAGCCCAACCTAGAGCTCAATCCCAGGACCCCTAGATCATGACCTGAGCTGAAGGCAGACATTTAACTTACTGAGCCACCCAGGAGTCCCTCTTTTCTCATTTTTAATACTGACTGCCTTTGGAAGGAAAAATGTAAACTCTAGAGGTAACATGAGATAAAATACCTATAGTTCTTCATAGCTCCTAAAAAGCTAATTGAGAAGAAAATTTCTTAGTATGTGTATAACTATTTGTAAACTATTATAATGCATTTACATGGTGTCTTGAACCATAGATTATTATTTTATTAAATAATTCTGGATTCTCTTTTTAGATATTTGATTTAATGGATGCCAAAGCACGTGCTGATTGTATCAAAGAAATAGATCTCCTTAAGGTAAATAAATGAACTATTGACTATTTTGAATATAGATGAGCATGTTGATAAAAGTGATTTATGAAAATATTACACTTACAAGCAAAAAGATTTTTAAAACTTATGTCACACTTTTTTTTTCTTTTAAAGATTTTTATTTATTTTTTGACAGACAGAGACACAGCGAGAGAGGGAACACAAGCAGGGGGAGTGGGAGAGGGAGAAGCAGGCCTCCCGCCGAGCAGGGAGCCCGATGCGGGGCTCGATCCCAGGACCCTGGGATCATGACCTGAGCCGAAGGCAGACGCTTAACGACTGAGCCACCCAGGCGCCCCTGTCAGACTGGTTTTAAGCAACATTATACAAATATGTATCTCAGTATATGGAAGAATGTAGTTATTTTTTGAATTCATTGTAAAATAATTTAATCAGGTCATTTGGTAGGATTAGCTCCCCTCCCCTGCCTTTCAAACTAGGAAATAGATAAAATTGGCAAAGAACATTGAAGAAATTTTTTTCTTGACTGTCCCAATTAGACATATTCTAAAGCTTAAGTAACATAAATGAATATTAGTATTATCTCAAGATGTAATATATTGAGAATGTGGACTGATCCAAATGGGCACATGCTTTTTATATTATTTCTGTATCTTTTTTCCAGATTTAGAAAGGCTGATGTAAAGAGTATGTCAGAATTAGCTTTTCAGTTTTTCATCCACTCAAAGAATATGACTGAAATTTCAGTTATCTCTGCACTGCTTTTATTCTAGTAAAATTTCCTTTGAGGAGTGTTGTAGCTTATGTTATATTTTTAACTGTTAGATAAGACTTAGATGTTTTATATGCCGTACATTTTTGTTTGTGCCTAAAATGAATCCAATTTATCAAAAAAAGATAAGAGTAAGATCAAAGTGAACCATGTTTTCCATCTGTTCTGTTAGTTGTAGTTATTTCCTGGGCCATGAAGTAACTGCTTTAAAAATATATATAAATAGCTATTAGAGAAATAATATATTATCATAGAATATGTAGAAGAAAAATCTTTAAGTAGAAAGAAAAGAAGAAAATCATGTATATACCCTCTGGGAGAATTCTTGAATAATTTTCTTATGTTAACTTGTTTAAAGATTGAACAGAAAGCAAATTGTACAAAAGGATTGTCAGTGTGTAGAGACTGATGCATATATTTCTATAAGGTGAAATTTTTCTTAGGATCACTTAACGCATCAACCCCATAGGTAAACTCAGTATGTTTTATAATATTTGATGTAAAAGCTGTGTTTAGGTAGAATATATGTTTAGGTAGAATATGTCCTTTCATTTTGTTTTGTTTTAAACCACTGGCTGCAGTTATATGAGGATCAGGCCACCTTCAAAATAGGAGTAAAAGGAATACTTTATTTACCATTGAGTGCCCTTAATGACAGTTCCCATTTTGAAGAATATAATTTTTAGCAATTGGTGCTGTAATTCTGCCATTCATTTATGTTAATATATTTATTGGACATAGCAATACATACTTTAAAAAAATTTAACTGTAATTTACTCTATTTCTAATAGAGAGTATTAAAATAAAATTAATTTGTATCTGGTATTTCAATACTTGTTTTAAAATTCACTAAAGAAAAATACACTGTCATGTTAAGATTTCTGTAACTTAAAAATGAAACGCAGTAACTAAGTTTATTTTTAAGTTAAGAAACTGTAAGTGATTCCTGGGAATTTACAATAAGAAAACTTTCTGGTGTCTGTTTTTGTGTGTGTGTGTGTGTTTTTTTCCATCAGCAACTCAACCATCCAAATGTAATTAAATATTATGCATCATTCATTGAAGATAATGAACTTAACATAGTTTTGGAATTAGCTGATGCTGGTGATCTGTCCAGAATGATAAAGGTAAGGTTTTGTTTTGCTTTTTTTAAACTAAGTATTTATTTTTTTCTGATAGAATTGCTCTCTAAACATATAGGTATATTAGATATTTTAAAGACCTCGGTGAAATGCTTTAAAATATGGTAGATATGTAATGAATGATAGACAGTAGTGATAATTATGATTATGAAACTGGTTTACTTGGTAAAGCTCACTCTGTTCAGCTGAGATGTGTGGACACTGAAACCAACTTGGAAATAGACCAACAGATTTGTCTTCTATAAGCTGAAGGTCAAATTTTGCAACTTGATTTTTCTGAGCAGACCACCCTTGATCCTGTATCTCTGGACATCAGGCAGAGGGGGACAGAAAGAGATTCTAGAGAATCCTGACCTGTTCCTGGGAGGGATTCATCAAAGAATAAAGTGGGCTTTGCATTCAGACCTTGCACATCAAACCCTAATTCAACCACTTTAAAGTTTATTTAACTTTCTTTTCCAACAGCATATTAATTGGGTTTAAGTTCAGCTACAAGTTATAGAAACCCCCAAATTAGAGTGTTCTAAAAACTGCTTGTCCTTAGGTTACTTCTGTGTATGACAGTTTCTCAAAAACAAAATAATAATAGAACCTACTTCATAGGATTGTTGTAAATGATTAATTATTTGACATTTATTAAGACCTAAGACCTGTCTCACACATAATAAGGCTATGCAAATGGAAGCTACTGATATATTATTATTGTTACTAATTATATTTCTCTGTTACATAAAATTCTGGAGCTGATATGCCAGCTCTGATCTATCAAATTCTCAGAAACCAAGCCTATTTGCAGCTGATCAAGTCACCTCTCTGAGGCAGGAAGGGACAGAGGGCACTTGGTGGCTGTATCTTGAGGCACGTTCCTGGATACTGCCACACAACATTCTTAGCTTCATCACTTCGGCCAGAATTTAGTCTTATGAACATGTGTAGCTGCAAGGGAGGCTGGAATATATAGTCATCATTTGGCTGGTCATGTGCCATCTGAACTTCTGTTACTCAGGAAGACATGTTGAACAGGGTGGAAATCAGTGAAGACCAACTAAATGAGAAAAGCAAGGCTCTTTACTCTGAGCTTCCTATAGCAAGGGAGTCAAGCATTGTCATTAACATTTTGACAGAGATTCACAGGCAGGCAGAGGAATAGGAAATCTTTATAATGGGAAAAATAAGCCTTTAGGTATGACCTGATTAGAGGCTGTTGGCACGAAGAAGCTTTACATGAGCTGCTTAGAAGTGGGGCATCTCACCTGGCTTTTTCTGATTGGTCCTAAGTTGGACCAATTAGGGAAGCTGTCGGGTATTCATCAAGTTCTGGGCATTTGGGGCTGATTGATACAGAGTTATTGCTTAGCTTCTTAGATTGTTGCTAGAGATGGCAGTCTGGCTTCCTGCACACCAGACATGGTGGGCTGGCATCCTGGGTCGTTTGTTATGGATAAAAGTTTGGTTTTCTGGTCAGGTTGCTGAAGGTTGTGGATCAAAGTTCTGTTTTTATATGATCTGGGCATTGTCTGTAAATTCAGTCTCTCAACAGATACAGGAGCACAACTAGTAATCTCTGCTACATGGAGTTATTGTAAGGCGTTCTTAAAAACAACATTACATGCTATATGCATTACCATATTTACTGTTTAAAAGGATTCTGGGGCTAAATTTGACACTTAGAGAAGATAACCATCATTACTAGTAAATAGAAGAACTGATGTTTGAAATTAGGGTTTATCTGATGCAAAATTTCATGTGTTTTCCTTTAGTGGCACTTAAAGATTTTTATATCACAGTACTCCTTTGAAAAGTCAGATGAAAACCCTTGACCTTCTGCCGAGAGAGATGTTGGTGCATACACACTTTGTCTTCCATCACTAAGCCTTCACAGATTTTCTGATCAAGGTGCTCACTGGTTCTCTGGCAGTAGCTAGGAACCCTGCTCTCTGGTGCGAGCGTGGTGTCAGCGGGTCAGCTCTCTTGCCACTTAACTTCTCTTAGTCTTAGTTGCCTCATCCATAAGACGGAGGCAGTTTTAAGATTGCTTGCTAAATTATAAAAATACTACATGACAGGGAGGTAATATTTTTATTATCACAGAATGCTATCGAGCTGACTCTGTTTAAAGTCCCATGGTGAGAGTGACTCACTTCTAATCCGTTATCTGATTGCTTGTTTTAGGGACTTCCCAACACTAGTACTGTCTTTGCAAATTAATGAACACTAAAATATAAAAATAAAAAAATAATAATAAATAAAAAATTTGTGGTTTTAATTTTAAAAAGAAATGCAAACACACAAATGCAAAATTTATAAAATAACCATCAAGATGAGACATATAAAAGCCAATGTAAATTGTCCTTATAAGAGAGACAACTAATATACAATTCTTGGCTTAAACTTTAAGTGCAAGAGTTGTTTAAATACTTATAGTAGGAAGCAAAGAAAGCAAATCTTCATTGGGCAAATACCAGCTGAAGGCAGATAAAAAACAGTTTCAGTTATCAAGTCTTGCCCCTGATTGAGAGGTTGATGATTTGGGGTTTTGATTCTCTTCTACAGTTTTTTGCTCTTTTCCAGTCTAGTTTTCTTTCTTTGCTATTGTTCCTCCACACCTAGACGTTGCTGTCCCTAGCCCATTGCCAAGGCATGCCTGAGCCCATAACATTTGCCTTGGAAGAATACTCCTGTCCTTTCACCACTTGAGAAAACTAGGGCAAGATCAGAGTGCTTTATAGAAGAAGCCCTGTGATCTGCATCTTTAGCAGATTCGGATTTCTTAGACCAGTGGGGGAGGAAAAATTTGTCTGTGTTTTTATATTTATTGTGGTGATGAACTCAGTTCCCTTTTAAATGGCTCTTGCCATCAGTTGACATTTTCAAGGAATTTTTTTTATCAACTGACCCAGTAGATATAGTAAGATCCATTCAGAACAACAGATTCTGTTTGGTAATGAATAGTAATGTGCTGTTATAGATTGATAACTATACTCTCAAAGTATCCTTAGGGCTTCTGACTAAAATTTGAAGGTATCTATCATGTAAAAGATTACTTAGGAAACTTTCTAAAAGTTTTTAAAAGTGATTGCTAGTAAATTACATGTTTATAGAGCAATTTATTGTACTTAGATAGAACTGAAGTAGTTCTTTAGAGAATTGGTAATATCATTCTTCCTTCCTATCTAGTAGACATTATTGTGTAAGCCTTTCATGATCCTATCCTTTACTGTAGGTGCCCTTAGTCAACCTCATCAAGATACACCAGATTCTGGGTCAGATTTCCCAGATCCTCTTGGAGCCTTCCTAGAGGTGGAAAGTTATATTGTCAGACTTACAGATCTTAGAATAGTCTCAGCGTAATGGCCACAACAGAAAGTTATTCCAGTGTCCATAAAAGAAAGTTTGACTAAGAAGTTTCACATGAGTAGACTATTTTTATATCTGGTGACATTTATGTATGTCTTTATAATAAATAAAGAAGGACAATGAGGAGAGAGGGGTGTTGCTGTTTTAGGTAAGGGGATGAAAGAAGACCCTCCTGACTTAAGTCTTGCACCCCCACCTGCCTTTTCCTTCTTACTGTCCCGGTTCTGTTTTTTCTTTGCAGACACTCACTCACTCCTGACCCTGTTCCCAACATCACAAGAAATGGCTCTTGAATGACCTCTATCATTAAATCCAGGGGGCTTCCTCCAGTGCTCACTCCACTTGATCTCTCAGCTGCATTTGGCTCTGCTTTTCATACCCTCCTCCTTAAAATACTCCTCCACTGGTTTGTTGAGTCCCATCGTGCCTTGTTTCCTTCCTGTCTCTCCGGACGCTCTGATTCTTCTTAACTGAGTCATTCTTTTGTCTTAGCCCTTCATGATGGAGTTTTAAAAGTTGTGGTCTGGCTTTTTTTTTTTTTCCTTTTTGCTTTATACTCTCTTTGTAGTTGATGTCATTCATGCCCATGGATTCAGTTACTTTCAGTGTGCTTGTTTTCTAATGTTTTATCTTTAGTCTGGAGCTGTCTTCTAATTCTGAATTCAGATTAGCTCAACACCCCTGTAAAGAAATTCATTATCTTCCCCAGACTACCTTCCTCCCACATTTCCTGAGTTCAGCACCTGTCTGCCCAGTCGTGCACGCTGGAGCCCAGGACTCTTCTTTGACACTTCTCTCTCCTTACCTCCCACTTCAGTCTGTCACCAAGTTCAGTTTATTTTTCTCTTAAATGACTTTCAAATATTCCACCCAGCTCTGTTTCCATTTCTCTCCCTGTAGTGTGAAGTACCATCATCTCTCACCTAGAGAACGGGAGCTTTTAAACTAACCTTCCAGCACCTGTTTCTCCATCAGTCTTTTCAAGAGAGGTGAGAAAGGAGGAAAAAAAAAAAAAGAAAGACCTCTTTTTAAATCCTTCTTGAGTTTCCTGTTGATGGTAAAGATGTTTGCCAAGATTTACTAAACCTGTGTGATCCAGAATATAAGCTCTCAGAGGGAGAAATCTTAGTTTGTTTTGTCACCTCACAAATCCCTAGTGCTTAGGACAGTGGGCCGCACAGAGTAGATGCTCAACAGATATCTGCTGTAGAAGGTGTAGACACCTTCAGTTTCTAGGGAGGTGCCTGGCTCATAGTAGTAGCTCTATTAATAAACGTGGTCAATGAGTGCATAAAAGGTGATTATCTCCTTTCTTCCTCCCTCCCTCCCTCCCTCCCTCCCTCCCTTCCTTCCTTCCTTCCTTCCTTCCTTTCTTCCTTCCTTCCTTCAATTCCAGGTTGATTCTTTTTACCTCTGCTATGTTCTCTGTTCCAGGGACCAGTAGGTGAATATGGGTGGTTGTTTCTTGCAGTTTCATTCTGGTCTTACGGGGAGTTGCTAAGATATTGAGTGGTATGCTGGCGAGACAGAAGATGGTGTTCTGAGCTGATACAGGAAAGGTATTTTTTTCCCCAAGAACTTCAAAAATTCTTGTCTAAACATTCTTATTTGTGCTATAAGCTGTTCTTTATAAAAGAGACTACTTTAAGAAAAAAGTCATAGGAACTTCTTTTATGAAGGAACATGACAGTGACTTAATGCTTTATAAAGGACAGCAGTAGATACTTGAATTGTAAGAAAATGATTCATTTCTTTATAGTGAGTAATATTGTAAATCATAGTGCATCACAACAGTATATTTCACTGTCTCAAGTCTTCAGCTTAATTGGGGTAGAAGAGAAAATATAGCTCCTGGTCTGTATTCCAGAAACGAACCTCTGGATAGCATTGCATCAAAGATTTTTACAAGTAAATAATTAATTGGTTTAGAGCAAGCTGACAAATATAATTAAGCAATTTATAGTTGAAATATTCAGTATTTCTCTAATTAGTGACAAAGGAATACCTGAGGCTGTGGTCAGATGAAATACTTCCCAGATGAGTTTTAGGATAAAAGGAAATCTAGAATTTTTCATCATCTACTTCTTTATCATCAGAAATCAGAATTTTAAAGGAAAATAGACTCTTAAAAATTTCAGTTTATCAAGTTGTGATTTGTATACTTCGTATTTTCTTTATCATACCCCAAATTGGACCAATAGATGCTCCATTTTGCAGTATGCCTTATTAATACTGTTTATTTCACTCTTTGAACATCAAGAAGCAAATTTGGTGATAGAGACTTAGACTTAGTGTTAGAGAAGACGAGAGACAAATCTCAGAAAGGTATAAACAAAAGCTTTGTTTTCTTTTTTTTAGGTATCAATAGAAATATTGCTAAAATGTATTTAAAATTTTCATAGCCCATTTTTCTTTATTTTATTTTATTTTTAAATTTTTATTCTTTTTTTTTATTATGTTATGTTAGTCACTATACATTACATCATTAGTTTGTTTTTGTTTTTTTTTAAAGATTTTATTTATTTATTTGACAGAGAGAGACACAGCAAGAGAGGGAACATAAGCAGGGGGAGTGGGAGAGGGAGAAGCAGGCTCCCCACGGAGCAGGGAGCCCGATGCAGGGCTCGATCCCAGGACCCTGTGATCATGACCTGAGCCGAAGGCAGACGCTTAACGACTGAGCCACCCAGGCGCCCCTACATCATTAGTTTTTGATGTAGTGTTCCATGATTCATTGTTTGCGTATAACACCCAGTGCTCCATGCAGAACGTGCCCTCTTTAATACCCATCACCAGGCTAACCCATCCTCCCACCCCCCTTCCCTCTAGAACCCTCAGTTTGTTTCTCAGAGTCCATAGTCTCTCATGGTTCGTCTCCCCCTCTGATTTCCCCCCCTTCATTCTTCCCCTCCTGCTATCTTCTTCTTCTTCTTTTTTTTTTTTTTAAACATATAATGTATTATTTGTTTCAGAGGTACAGGTCTGTGATTCAACAGTCTTACACAATTCACAGTGCTCACCATAGCACATACCCTCCCCAATGTCTATCACCCAGCCACCCCATCCCTCCCACCCCCCACCACTCCAGTAACCCTCACTTTGTTTCCTGAGATTAAGAATTCCTCCTATCAGTGAGGAGGAGGTATGATATATGATATATGTCTTTCTCTGATTGACTTATTTCGCTCAGCATAATACCCTCCAGTTCCATCCACGTCGTTGCAAATGGCAAGATCTCATTCCTTTTGATGGCTGCATAATATTCCATATATATATATACCACATCTTCTCTATCCATTCATCTGTCGATGGACATCTTGGCTCTTTCCGCAGTTTGGCTATTGTGGACATTGCTGCTATAAACATCGGGGTGCATGTACCCCTTCAGATCCCTACATTTGTATCTTTGGGGTAAATACCCAGTAGTGCAGTTGCTGGATCATATGGTAGCTCTATTTTCAACTTTTTGAGGAACCTCCATACTGTTTTCCAGAGTGGCTGCACCAGCTTGCATTCTCACCAACAGTGTAGGAGGGTTCCCCTTTCTCCGCATCCCTGCCAACATCTGTCATTCATAGCCCATTTTTCTAATGTATAGTTTATTCATTGAACTATTTACAATTTCTTATATTTATAATTACCTCTTAAAAAGTCAGTTTGAGACAAAAGAAAAAAGTGCATATCTTTAACATTATATTTGTAAAAACTTTTATTCTGCTAAAATGTCAATAAAATACAATATAACCCAATGTAATAAATCTCTTAGGGGGAAATGTAGAAGTTTGCTATCTGCCAAAAGATTTTCATACCACAGCACACTGGCTAAAAAGTAGGTCAACATTATACTTGGAAACTTTTTTTAGTGAAATATGGATTACTGATTTAAATGGATATCTATTTTGTGTCAAGAGTTTGGCACAATTCCAAATAATAAGTTAAGGCTCTTTTTCCCCCTAGTTTTATTGAGATATAATTAACATACATTACTGTAAGTGTAAGGTGAACAGTATTATGGTTATATTGTGAAATGATTACCACAATAAGTTTAGTGTCTGTCATCTCAAAGATACAATAAAAAGTCTTATGATGACAACTCTTAGGATTTACTCTTATAACAACTTTCCATTCAGTAGTATTATTTGGAGTCATCATGTTGTACATTCCATCCCAGTACTTATTTATGTTGTAACCTCTGACCACCTTCCTCCAATCCCCCCTCTGCCCACCCTCTGTCTCTGGAGACCACAAATCTGACCTTTTTTTATGAGTCTGTATGTGTGTGTTAAATTCCACATATAAGTAAAATTATACAGCACAACGTTTGCCTTTCTCTGTCTAGCTTATAATGCCCTCAAGGTTTATCCCTGTTATTGCAAATGACAGGTTTTCCTTGTTTTTTTTTTTTTTAATGGCTGAATAATGTTCTATTGTATGTGTGTGTGTGTATATATATATACACGACAACTTCTTTTTTTCATTCATCTGTCAGTGGTCATTTATGTGGTTTCCATGTCTTGGGTATTGTAAATAATGCTGCTGTGAACATTGGGGTGCCAGATATCTTTTTGAGCTAGTGTTTTCATTTCTTTTTTTTTTTTTTTAAAGATTTTATTTATTTATTTGAGAGAGAGAGAGACAGAGAACATGAGAGGGAGGAGGGTCAGAGGGAGAAGCAGACTCCCTGCTGAGCAGGGAGCCCGATGCGGGACTTGATCCCGGGACTCCAGGATCATGACCTGAGCCGAAGGCAGTCGCTTAACCAACTGAGCCACCCAGGCACCCCTAGTGTTTTCATTTCTTGTGGATATATTCCTGGAAGTGAAATTGCTGGATCATATGGTAGTCCCATTTTTAATTTTTTAGGGATCCTCCTTACTGTTTTCCATAGTGGTTGTACCAGTTTACAGTCCCACTGACACTGTACAAGAGTTCCATGCTAGCATTTGTTATCTTTTGTTTTTTTGATGATGGCTATTCTGACAGGCATGAGGCAATATCTCATTGTGATTTTGATTTGCATTTCTCTAATGACTAGTGTTGCTGAGCATCTTTTCATGTACCTGTTGGCCATTCATGTATTTTCTTTGGCAAATGTCTATTTAGGTCTTTGCCCATTTTTTAATTGCATCATTATTATTATTGTTATTATTATTACTATTTGCTATTGAGATATGTTCTTTATATATTTTGGATATTAATGCCTTATCAGGTGTATGGTTTGCAGTTTTTTTTTTTCCCATTCCATAGGTTGCCTTTTTGCTTTGTTGATGATTTCTTCTGAAGCTTTTTAGTTTAATATGGTGACCCTTGTTTATTTTGTTGTTGCTGCTTACGCTTTAGGTGTCAAAACAATTGCTGTCAAGACCCATGTCAAGGTTTGTTCCTATTTTTTTTTTTTAAGGAGTTTCATGGTTTTAATGGTTTCATTCTAGTTTCATTCTTTTACATGTGAATATCCACTTTTCTCAGCACCATTTATTGAGGAGACTATTTTTTCTCCATTGAGTATTTTTAGCTCCCTTGTCCAGTATTTAGTTGACTGTACATGCTTGGGTTTATTTCTGGGCTGTCAATTCTGCTTCATTGATCTGTTTGTTTTTATGACAGTACCATACTGTTTTGGAAGGCTGCTATGCTCACCACTATACCACCAACGCAGGTTACCATACTGTTTTGATTACTATAGCTTTATAGTATAGCTTGAAATCAAGAAGTATGATGCCTCTGCCACTTTGTTATTCTTTCTTAGGATTGCTTACGCTTTTGCTATTTGGGGTCTTTTGTGGTTCTATACAAGTTTTAGAATTATTTTTTCTTTCCATAAAAAAAAAAAGCCATTGGAATCCTGATAGGGATTGCCTTGAATCTCTAGATGGCTTATGGTAGTATTGACATTTTAACAATTTAAAATTCTTCCCACTCTGAACACAGGATACTTTTCCATTTGTTTTAGTGCCTCCTTTGATTTCTTTCATCAATGTCTTACCATTTTTAGAATAGAAAACTCCTTGATTAAGTTTGTTCCTAAGTATTTTATTGGTTTTGGTGCTATAGGATCATTTTCTTTATTTCTTTTTCAGATAACTTATTGTTAGTATATAGAAACACTATTGATTTTTGTACATTAATTTTGTTTCCTGTAACTTTACGGAATTCATTGATTAGAATTAATGTTTTTTTGGTTGTGTCTTTAGGATTTTCTGTGTATATAAAATCATATCATCTACAAATAGAGACTATTTTACTTCTTCCTTCTTCCTTTCCAATTCTGATACCTTTTATTTCTTTCTCTTGTCTGATTGCTCTGGCCAGGACTTCTACGATGTTGAATAGGAGTGGTGAGAGTGGGCATCTTTGTCTTGTTCCTGAACTAAGCTATCTTTTCTTAATATATTTAGATATATGCTGTCTTCTTTAATATGCAACTTGTATTTTCTGCATTGTTACCCCTTGTATGGCATTCCCTTTAAATTTGGAGAAACCTTAAGACTCCTTTCCTTTACACATAAAGTTAATTTTATATGTTGATTTTTTATTGTGTTTAGAAATGCACATTGTATTTTTCTTTTATTGCTAATTATCACAAAGTTCACAACTTAAAACAACACGAATTTATTATCTCACTGTTTATACGGGTCAGTGAGTTCACATACTAGTTAGTGGGTTCTCTGCTCAAGTTCTTCGAAGACTGAAATGAAGGTGCCAGCTGGGGCTGTGATTTCATCTGAGGATACGATTTTCTTCCTTGTTTGCTGGTTGGCTAGAAGCATTCAGGTCCTTGCAGTTACATGAGTTAAGTCCCTACTGTCTTTGTGGTTATCAGCTGGGGACAATCCTTGGGTCCTAGAGGTCTCCTGCTGTTCCCTGCCACATGGCCCTCTACATAGCCTTGCAGTTTGTTACCTTGAGGCCAGCAGTCAAGTCTCTCTGGCTTTGAATCTCTTAACTTTTTTGAAGGGCTTACCAGGTTAGGCCACGCCTACCCTGGATAGTCTCCTTTTTGGTTAACCCAAAAGCAGCTGATTTGGAGCCTTAATTACATCAGCAAAATCCTTCCTGCCATATAAGACAACATGATAGAGGAATGATAATTCATCATATTCACAACCCAACTTACACATAAAGGGAGGGAATTATATATAGAACTTGGGGATTTGGGGGGGGTGAAGTTTGTCCTACAGTTCTGCATACCACAGGCTTTGATATATTAACTAAAATATTAACAGTGTTTTAAAGATAATTATTATCTCCAAATATTAGAACTTATAAATCTTGTTCACCTTTTTGATGTGGTTGTTTTTTACATTTGCAGACACATTTTTATTTTTACTTATCCAAATTTAGAGGCTAGACTGGAAATAAAATCATTTTGAAATGTCTTTTACACTTTTGACCTTTGAATCCTTAAAGAATTAAAATCTTCCCAGTGGTACCATCTATCTTGGATAACTCTGATTTATAGTTTACAAGGACACCTACACTTTCCATTTCAGCATCTGGCATAAAATGTATCATCCAAGCCAGGCAACTATGAGAATTGCCAGTGATTCCAAATGTGGGCTGTTTCCCTCTGAGTCTTTTGTATAAGATTGTTGTCTATGTTATGACCTTAGAATTATTTGGAAGTTTAAGGTTACAAATCAGTGGCACTATCTGACAAAAATCCATACAGAATTGAATATTATATACATATGTATATGTACATAGTTACCTACTCATATTGCATGAACAACCATGTGTTTGTGTATCCATATAGATTTATGTCTATATTGGTATATATGCGTAGGTGTGTTATACAGAATTATTTGTATAAAAGCAGTGTTACTGATAAAATATCACCTGGGTTTTCTTTGATACTTAAGTAGCTTAATAGTAAAGTAGTATAGAACTTAGGGATTTTAGTAAATTAAAAATTATATATCCTAATGGCCATTATGTAATTCTGTGAGCATAACTAAAGGTGATGTATAACTTTTGAACTTGGGATAATTAGAAGATAATTTTCAAAGGATGTCTTGCTCTTTACGTTTTAAGGTAATACTGATCTAAAGCTGCCTTTAAAAAAACTATAATATCACGAGCAGTAGTACTGGGAGAGCTGTGGCAGTTAAGTAAAAATGAGATACACAGACTCCTGTCCTTTTTTTTTTTCCCCCTAAATGGATTTCTGCCAAGAGACTTTTACTGTCTCATTATTGTTCTGCTGTGTTTCCCTTGTCCATTAAGAATATTGAAATATCTTTCCAACTATCTTACCAATGTCTCGTAAAACAGAACCAGAAAGAATGTATTAAAGAGGCAAATGTTTCCGTTTATCTTTGTGACCTTGTGTCTTCCTGAAGATTAACTTTCTGCTTTTGTGTCTCACTCTTTCTGTCTTTAGTACTCTGATGCAGCAGAGAAGACATCTTAAAGATTTCCAAGTATCTTCTCTATTAGTTTTAACAACATGGAAGCTTCTCTTAAAAATTATCCATGTGACAGCAATGCAGGAATTATTCCTTGTAGTAATTCTGATGCATTCATCTATTTTTTATTGATTTTTTTAATGTCCTAAGTTTCCTCAATATCAATGTGCTAATGTTCTGAAGGCAACTTCTCTGGGGGAAAAACATTGTGACTTTATATGAGCTTATTTTTCTTGTTTGCTAAATAACTTAAGGGTTTTTTTCCCCAACGCTTAATTGCTCAGAGAAAAATCTTTACCCTTCTTACCCTAAGATGAAACATATTTCAGCTTCCTCAATAACCCATATAATTTTGATATGGGGGAATGAATAGATTATACTGATATTCTATAAAATTATAATCCAGAAACAGCTGAATACTCTTAGTGGGTTTTCCAACATTACATGAAAGGAAAAAGACAAGTGGAGCTTGCATGGGAAATATTTTATCAAAGTGGATAAACTCAGATGCCAGTGATAAGTATTTTCAGTGGTCTCATGGCTGCCAGTCACACCTTCTTCCACATCATACCTTCTAGAGTGACTTCAGGTTGCTGAATTTTATTCAGAGTGCCAAGAGTGAAAATATTCACATCCTGCAAAATTAGTATTACAAAACCAAAATTCTAATTGAGGCATAACTATTTTGCACATTTATATATTCTCAAAATTGTGTATAGCAAGTATTTGTGAGATTTAGTCTGTTGAGACCTCCTTATACCTTCAGAAGAAAAATGTTTCTGCAGAAAGATTAATATATAATACAAATCGCACTTAGAACCATCAGTTACACTTTCAGAAGCATCCCATCCTTTCCATCACCCAGTCTCTGTGCATTGAATTTCTCTGAAACAACCACTGCAAAATGTAGTCTTATGAAAATGCATTATAATTACAGAGATATGTTTGGGAACATAACATCCCTTCTGATGATAAATGTTTGACCTATTGCAAGTTTCTCTAACTACCTGTCATCTCATGTGAAGATCATTTATAGTATTAACTGGACCTATGGGGATCTCTGAGGTATTACTATTATTATTTGCTTTGTTTTTACTAACTGGAGATTTAAAGGATAGGACATACCAGTAAAGTAGCATTATCTTTATGTGTGAAAATGTGCCAAGTAGGCATTTCTTAAATTGTAAGTTTTATTTGTACTTGAGATTGTAGAACCATAGATTTTATTTTGGAGGCACTGGGGACCTTATAGCTCATCTCCAAACTCTGTTCAATATAGAGAGGAAACTGCGGTCTACCAAGGTTAAGTGACATGCTCAAGGTAACACAACCAGTTATGTCAAGGCTCGTAATCAGGTCTTTATAAAAGGTGATAAACTAGATTGTGTTAGTGGCACATTAAACATCTGACAACATTCCTAAGCAGGAAATATGCCCTTATATTTAACATAAATTATTTACTTCCTCTTGTTAGATACTTGGAAGAGATGGAGCAGGTGCTTTTAATTCTAGTTCTCTTATTACTTCGTAATTTCTCATTATTTAATTATCTTTTTTCCTAATCTTCTTCAGGAATGCCTTGCATACTGGGGATCACATTTGCTGCTTTTTGTCTTTGTTTTAACTACAGCAGTACATTTCTAAAAGATTCTGTGTATATTGTTCCCAGGACCAGCTACATAACTGTGGGTCCTTCATTGTAAAATTGTTGAGAATTTCAGGATGGCAACAACAGAGCATTAAGCTAAACATAGTGCCCTGTGTGACCACGTAGGCTGCATGCTCATGAAGCCAGCCCTGCTTGTTCTAGGTGTTTGGTCTGAATAACATACCAAAAAATATTTTGAAACACCATGGAAATTAATTTTTTTAAATAAAACAGTAATAAATTTTTTTGTTTTTTTTCTCTGTGGATGAGTTTATTATAGGCAATATCATTGAAGCTTTTCCCAAAATTTCTTGAGGAGGAATGTTAGAATTGCAAAACTTAGAAATAAGAAATGTGTATGTTACTTAGAAGTAAGAAATAAGTAATATATATGTTCCATTTGGAGTGATGATCTAGAGTGCAGGAACCAAGTGATCTAGTTCAGTCCAAAAACTGGTCCTTAAATACTGAGTTGTCCAATATATAATTGGATTTGGTCTTGGGTATTTAATTTGGAGGAGGAGGTTAGATGATTTTTTTTTTTAAAAGGTATGACTGTTTTCCGGCATCTTCAAATGGAAGCAACTTGCCTTAGCTGTCCTCTTTTATATTAATACATACGTATATACATCGCTTAAGTGACAGTGTGGCTGTATTTTACCAGGTATGCTGAATTTCACCTTACACTTAAGTGAGAATATAATATATTCTGATGTTTTATATGTACATTGACTATTTGATACATCTGTTTCTTGAATTTGAATAATGTTCAGTGTTTACTTGAATGATGTTGATGTAGATAGTAAATAGATTTTTAAGTAAACAGTATTTGAAGCTTTGTGTAGTGAAAAGACTAGCCTATTTTTTAAAAAAGACTAAATAAAAGTTAATTCTAAGTGATCAGGTATACCTGAGTACCAATTTCTGCCTCTTTGTAAATTTTTAGATATTTTATTTTCAGGTTAAAAAAACTTGAAGTTCTATTTTATAACATAAATATAGTAAAGTGCCATATTGTACAATCTTCCTTTTCACATAAATGTTTATTGATACTAACCTTTAAAAACTTTGGCTACATTATTTCTTGCTTTATTAAAAACTTACCACATGACAAATATATGTGCATTTTTTATTTATGTTGGCATTAGATTTTTTTCCTAATCTAGTGCTAAATAGTTATATAGGTCTGTCTTTTTTAGAGAAAAGTAGGATTTTTGAACGGTAATGCTATTTGACTAAAGAATTAACAGATATGTGTATATTACAATAAATTTCAAGAAAAGATTTTTTTTTTTTAATACTTTGGCATTATGGAAGTTTCTGCCCTGTAATGCTAATATAAATTTTACCAGTAGTAGAAAGGATTCAAATTTTCATTGCCTTTTTTCTGTTCATCCTCTTTTTAAGAGATGGCCAACAGTGCCACCATCAGAACAGACAGGCTTTTCTCATCATAAGTATTGGTTTTGATAAAAAAAAAAAAAAAAAACAACCCTACACATAAGAAGTGGTGGAAAACTGCATGTGGTGAAATAGATAAAACATATTGTGAGATACCAGTGACATAATGAAGCTGCCTCTGATTTCTTTTATGAGCAAATCAAATTCATGAAATAATTCTTCAGAAACCTGTTACTAATTTGGACACACATTTTTGCCAGGTCATTCTGTCTAGGTAGCATTATATTGATGTCAATTTATTGTCTTCATCTTCAATTTGTTGTTCAAAGAGACAGTCTCAAAGAATATAAAAACGTGAAAATGATCAGACCGTCTTGGTCTGATAACATTTTCCCTAATGTGCATTTTGAGGGCCATTTTTTTCATTTGCCTTTTTCCTATATATGTGATTTATTTTTTAAATAATGAGACTTTAAAAAGTAAGCTGCCAAATTAATTATGATTATGATGATTCCAGAATCTATATTAAAGCATAAAATTTTCCTTTCATGGTCTGATGCTTACATGATGCAGTGTATTTATTTTTGAATGAAAAGAAACCTGGTCCCCATCTTCCTGTTGACATCAAACAGTCTTCTGATATGCTAATCCAGCGTCAGGGAGAGCACATAGACAGGCTTTATTTGGACTCATTCCAAATCTGTAAGAAAATTATGTGTATAGAACTGATTTTGCAGCATGGCCCCCTTAGAATGAAAAGTGATGTTGACACAGTCTGCAATTAAAAATACTTAATATTGAAACATGATATGGGAGGCTTTCAGCATTTGTGTAATACCCTTTTTTGCTTTTTAATTACCTGGTCATCTAATTGTTATTTGCTTTTTGCTACTGATGTTAATAGCCATTGAAATTACTAAGTTCATTTCTATAATATGTGTTATAATAAACATTAACCTAAAGTTATTGGCTTTTCCTTAAAGATTTATCCTTTTGGTATATTGAGTACATATGAGACAGTGGATATAATCTTTTGCTAAGTATGAAGTAGGGATATCATCAGATTTCCCTGTGTTGTTTTTCCTTTCAGCCTGCCCTCAACTGGTCACAAGGGTAAAAAATTGACAGAGAAACTTGTTTTGGAGTTATCTGAATTACAGTTTCTCCATTTGCAATAACAAATCGAATCAGTTGAACTTCCAAAAACATTTCCAGAAAAAAATGCACTACAGTACCCATTTAAATGTTGATATCTGTTAATAACTATTTGTATATTTAAAAAGTTAAAATTATCAGAAAATGTCATAAAAACTTGTTTAAATGTAGTATTTCATGTTGGTCATTTATAAATATTGTTAAATAGGAAACCAATTGCAGTTTTAGAAAAATAATTTTTATGTAATCTTTACAAATTTTAGGAAACTAAGAACTTTGTTCTTGAAGGAAGTATATTCTCCTAGCAAATGTAATATAGGAAAATGGGCATAAATATATACCTCTGGTTTTGCAGTTCCTTTGGTGATTGCGGTCTTATGCATGATGGCCCACTCTTTCCCAACTCGTTTGTTGGTGCTCAGCTCTTTGCCCAGACCTTCCTATAATGTTTTTCTTCCATGAAGTTTGGATTCATCCATTCAAAGTACAGGTTTCTTATAATGTGCAATAGAAATATTCATGAAAACTTTTTACATAAATCTCTTTTTTAAAATTTTTAATAAATTAACTGATATTTCAAATCACCAGGGTGGTTCAATATTTAAAAGGAATTCTATAGTGAAACCTTCTGTCAGGAGAAGAATTGTCTTTTAATGAACATAATTACCTTCAGGTTTCCAGACTATTTTATCCTGGGTTTCCTTAAAATGAAATTTGACATCATTCTTTTAGGATAGGATATTATTTTACGTAGATGTTAATTTTTTGAAATATTGGACATCACAAAGATGTAGAATTATATGGTGTGTGCTAACTTCAGATATAATAGTGAGAAATTTAAGCTAATATGTCAGGTAAAATTCTTGGAATCATTCACTGTGGGAAATCATATGCTTTTTAGTTGGCAATAGATAGATAAAAGGAAATGTTTTTCTGACTTAAGGCATTTTGCATGTCAGAATCTAGTCTTAAGATATTTTAATTCCTAATAATTCCTATTTTTAATTTTTTAAAAAGCATTTTAAGAAACAAAAGAGGCTAATTCCTGAAAGGACTGTTTGGAAGTACTTTGTTCAACTCTGCAGTGCTTTGGAACACATGCATTCTCGACGAGTCATGCATAGAGGTAGGATAAAAATCACAAATAATTTCTAATGTTGTTTTAAATGATGCAGGTTATTAGGCAATTTAAGAATAAATACTTTCCAGTCATGGCCTATATCATGCATTCTCAGCTAATTTATTTCCAAATTATCGTTTACTAGGATGAAAACCTTTAACTAAAGCCCTACTTGTTTTAAATAAGAATGAGAATTATTGTTCTGCTCCTCTTCTGAGCATCTTACTGATTATGTTGGTAGCTTAAAAAAAGAAAAGGGGCAGGAAAGCAATTGAATGTGCGTAAGGAAGATTCCTTTGTCAAACGAACAGCGTATATTAGGGCCACTTTGTTTCTTAATTTTTAACATTAGCTCTTAATATATTCTTGATTGTCAATCAAAGAGTTGGGCATAGCATGCAGAGATGACATCACTTAGGAATTGATCCTCCGATTTTGGGGTCTGAAAAATTTCAATACAGTTTATTTAAGCAATTATGATTTCTAAGGTCATCTAAATAAATAATTATGTTCATAATAGAGTTATGATTTTATATTTTATATAAATGTATCAATAAATTAATGTTGAATAAGATATTTAATGTTGATATAAATGGGCATAAATTTATTTTGTGCTTTGAATTTCACAAAAGTTTATTTGAAAATGCATTTTAAATGAAAATTAGTAGCAATCTCCATCATGCTGCATTGATTATTTCTCTAGCAGAGGACTGAGAACTCAGAAATAATGAGGATAATATATCAAAATTATTCAAAATAAAACAATTGGGTCAAAATTCAAACTGACTTTCTTTCATTTTTAAGATAGATTTTAAATTCTGTCATGAAAAGTATTTTAATCCCTTGAAAATACCTAAGCTGACATCATCTTTCACCTGATTCCTTTATCTGTTCACAGATATAAAACCAGCTAATGTGTTCATTACAGCCACTGGAGTGGTCAAACTTGGGGATCTTGGGCTTGGTCGGTTTTTCAGCTCCAAAACCACAGCTGCACATTCTTTAGGTAAGAGACACAGTATAATTTCACTCAGTTATTGTGTGCGTGCGTGTGTGCGTGCATGTGTGCATGTGTGGTGAAAAACAGCATAAAGGATGTACTAATTATATGCCAGCTCTTAGTTCTAAAGACAACTATTTTTAAAATCATCAGATCCTGAGTCGATCCCTATCGCTCTCTAGTAGACATAATGTGTCCATTCACCTGACAGTTGGCTCCTTCTCTTAATTTGACCGCAGGTAGACATTTGGGAAAAAAAAATGCTAATCTTCATTTAACAATATTGAGATAATATGGAGATATGATGATGATTAAACCATATCTTGAAAGAGGACTTCATCTGACTATTTAAAAATACCATAGAAATTTGTAAATGTTTATTTATTAAAACAACACGTATAGTTGTGATTACTGCAGAGGGGAAAACCTAAAGATGGTCTACAACTAATGATAAAAATATTCCCCTAAATTACATAGAAGATATCTGCAGTTTATTCATTCTAGAACTAATAATATGGCAGTGTCCCTTATATCTAAAATAGAACTGAGGGGCACCTGGGTGGCTCAGTCGTTGAGCGTCTGCCTTCGGCTCAGGTCGTGGTCCCAGGGTCCTGGGATTGAGCCCCGCATCGGGCTCCCTGCTCAGTGGGAAGCCTGCTTCTCCCTCTCCCACTCCTCCTGCTTGTGTTCCCTCTCTCGCTGTCTCTCACTCTGTCAAATAAATAAACAAAATCTTAAAAAAATAAAAAAATAAGATAGAACTGAATGTAGCTATTACAACATTATATTAACGATGGAAAGTTGTCCACTTCAAACAATAGAAATTACTAGGAAGAAATAATTTTTAAATCAAATAACCTAAGGAGAGTGACAGAGCTTCTCTTAATACTCTTGAAATCACATTTCTTGTAAATATAAAACAGATGAAACGGTAACAACCAAAATAAAATAAGAAGATAAAATAAGTTGACTTTAATGGTGCCCCATCTTTGGTGTCATAATTTCATTGAAAACCATTAATTTTTTTTTTTTTATAAAATTGTGTTTAAATGTGAAATAAAAAACTTTAAAATGGCCTGGTGAAGAATAAGTGAGTTACACTAAATAGTACAGTAGTGAAATGAGCCTCTGAATTGCTTGACTAGACTTTTTTAAGTTTTTCTGGCTTTGTTAAGTAAGACTCTGTGTGACCTTGAACCTGTCATTTAATTTTTTTTATGTCTAGAACAGTATCTGGCACATTATGTAGGCACCTGATCACTATTTGCTGAATGACAAAATATTGGATCCTGGGTTAAAGAGTGATAGAAAGACAATACTTTACCCTTTTTGCAGAGTTTTAATTTTGTCAACTATTTTAAGAAAATAAAGTTAAAACTGATGTTGAGTAGTAATACTGTCTTGTTACCCTTTCACTTTACATTTATTTTTAGGAAGCATTACAAATTTTTCTGGTTAAGAAGATTTGATAGGAAGGTCTATAAGAAATGCATAAATTTTAGTAGCACTTTCACAAGCTTTATTTGGAAGTTACAACTCTTACAATGCGAATAATAGATTTCTATGAAGAAAACGTAGACTATTCCATGTCATTGTCATTTCTCACAGTAAAAGTAACATGTTTTCACTTTGTTACTCACCTGAATGTCTTAACAACATTCTGTCACTTGTTTACCTAGAAATGCTGTCACACTTACAGACACACACACACACACGCACATCTGTACATACCCATGCTCATGCACACACGTGTATTTTTTTAAATGCTGCTTTGCAGACTGTCACTCTGAGCATATTGTAGTCACCTGAATTATCCAGCAAATGAAACTAAGATTGTAATGGTTTTGGAAATGGACTTCTTTAGCTTGCCTGCCACTGCCCTGTACAAAAGTTCTAAACAGGGTTGACAAACATGCATCTTCAAGTTTAGGTAATGTGTTAGTCCAAATTATGTGATATGGAGAGTAAATTCATTAAGAAATTCTGTAATATCAGGTTTTATCTAAATCAGTTTATTTAGGGTCATGTGGGTTTTATGTTATATATGTAAGTATATATGTGTGTGGGTACATAAAATAAACGGGGATGCACATAATTACAGAACATTCTGAGACACTCCCTGTAGCGCAGCCAGTGAGGAAGTGGCAACGAGACACTTTCTGTGATGGATGAATCGGTAGGGAAATAATTTCTTTCACAAGTATTTTTTCCCATATTATTTTGAAAAAAAAAATTCTTAAAATAAGAAAATTTCTTTTATTCCTGCTTGTCTTTTCTGTGAAGTGTAGATTTTGATGGTCTGAAACTGACGTTCAGTAAGCAAACTGTAGTGAACATCAAGAATTAAAGATTGAACTCTGGCCTACCATGGCTAGGTGGACCCAATAGAAAACCTATTGAGAAGGATTGGGAAAAATTGTCTGCCAATCAAGAATATGTATAAAATAACAAGGATATAAAACCTGACATAGACTATGTTTGTTGACTTATGTTACTTTTAAAGAATTATTACCCTCATATGTTATTGTCATGTATTTTTAAGAGCAAATTGTAAGATTACTTCTAAGACTTGGTTACAAAAAGCAATTGAAAATGTGGCACCTATACAAATTTATTTTGCTTATAGAAAATATGATAAAATTATAGATTTTATTCTGTGTTGATTTGTTTTCTGATTTTACTAAGAATAATATCTTAGGGCATGAATTATCCTCAGAGAAGGTCTAAATTTTAATGAAACTACAAATAAGTGAGATCTGTATGTAGTTCAGTTTACGTTAAATGAAGTTGATCTTGGAGCCCAATTTCATTTAAGTTTGTAAAGAAGATGTTTTTAGGAATTTAGTTCAAAAAGGTAAAAATTAATAGGATTTTAAAAACACCTTGCTACAATTTTACACTTACATTTTCTTTTTTCCAAAATATATATTACTATTCAGAAATGAAGTAAAGGATACTGTTTTTACTTATTTTGATTCCCTATTAGGAACCCATACTCCAAAATTTTTGTATTTTTAACAATCCTTAAAAGATTGGCAAGCCTTTGAATTTTTCAATTGTCTATTCATTTTGCATTACTTATTTGTATTATTTCATTTCGTGATAACAAATCAACATGCAATAGAATCTATAGTTCTCACATTTTTTGTAGTGAATAAAGTTGTACAGGTGGTCACATTTGTAGTGTTTTCAGAACTATTTTTCTTAATTAAAAGTATGTCAACAAGGAATAGGCTTAAAAATAAAATCTGATGTTGCTGGATGTTCAAACAATGTTTAAATCCTCAGCATAGAAAAAAAATTCTCAGAGGCCTTCACTTTTCCTTCTACTCCCTCCCTGCTCCCACCACATACTTTGAATCACAGTCTCTTTTCTGTTCCCTCTTCCTTAATCCATAGTGACTTTATGTTTAAACTGGGAAAATATTCTCCCTTGTTTCTAGTATTTTTAAAAAATCAACTGTATATATTCCCAGCAGAGTTATCTTCCTAAAAGAGAGCATCTGATTATGTCACTTTCCCCCAAATCCTTGATGGTTCCCTGTTGCCTTAAGAATATCATGCAAAGTCCTTAGCTGAGTAGTCAGGGTCCTCTAGAGTTTGAGGTCTTCTACTTTCCATTTTTGCCATTGACTACACAGCCCTCCCTCATGTGCCAGCCATGTTTTTCCTCTTGCTTTGTTCTGAATGTGAGAAATAGCATGATGTTTTGGAGAAAATGGAAGACATCTGGATTTACATGTCCTTTGTACTGTAGGACTTTGATCAAGCCATTTATTAACTTTTCTCACTTTTCAGTTGCCAATTTATAAAAATAGAAATGTGGATAATAACTATTCTATGTTGTGCCCTAATCTCTAATAATACAATTATCTCTAATAATACATGAACATAAAGGTGTTTTTGTTCACCGTAATGTGCTGTTAATTTGCTTAGGTGAACATGAAGGTGGTGTTGGATGTAGAAAAAGGAAGAGGGGAAGAAGGAGAAGGAATTTATGTACTGTTTATTGTTCTGTTAGTTTTAGTACCTTTCTTATGCATGTGCTATTCTAGGGACCAGGAACAAGCCCAAACAAGACCAGCCATCTTCACAGATCTTATCTTGTTGGGGGAGGGAATAGATAATCATCTTATGTCTTCGTTTTTTTATTTGTTAGCCATGTGACAGAGCGTGACTAGGAGGAGAATTATGTTAGAAGGGACAATGGTCAGATAAGGCCTCGGTGAGGAGGTGATGTTTGAACTGAGGTCAGGATGCAGAAGAACCAGCTACACAGGACCTAGGGAACAGTGTCTCAGGCTGACTGAAGGGCAGTTTACACAAAGGGGCACACACAGGATCAGCTCTGTCTGTAGAAAGTTTGCTGGAGCGGGGTGAAGGAAGGGTCTTAGGCAGATGTGGGAAAAGTTCACATCTCATTCCAAGTGCTGTGGCGAGCTTCTGCAAGGCTGTAGTTGGAGAGCAACACGATATGCTGTGAAGACTGCAGCCATGAGCCTCTTTCGTCTCCTTCAGGATAATCATGCCCAGTATTGTCTGCTGTTTTCAGGTTCTTCTGTGTCCGGTGGTTGCCTTCCTTTGTCTCTGAGAGCCTCTTAGGATGTGCTACCCCAAACTGAGCAGAGATACCGCATGAACTCATTAGCCCGTAGAACAGAAAGTTCGTCACTGCCTATAATCTATGATCTAGACAGTTCCTTTGTTTTTGTCCCCCTCCTCCTTTTTTTTTTGGTACATGAATTTATGTTAAGTCAGATCTTCATTTAGTGCTTTTGTATTGATTTGGACAGAGGGTGTTACTAGGGAGACTAATTGTAAGATTATGTATATCCCTGTGAATCTTGCCATTTTTTTTTTTTATATTGTCAACCTTATAAATGTTATAGGTGTCTTAGAAAATCCTATACATATATATATATATATATATATGTATGTCTCTCTCTCTATATATGCCTATATATGTATGTCAATATCTTAAAATTTAATTCAGGACACATCTGTCTCCCTTGGCTCAAACTTCTTTACAGTCTAGGTAAGTGGCTTTTACACTTCTTGACAATGACCCAGCAGCATTGTGACCCCACAGGAACATAACCATATATAATTGAAGCAAAAGTTTCATGTAACAGTGCTTTACATTATGACTATATTGTCTGTTCTATTTTATTTTACTGAAAATAATGCTAGTTGCAACCCACTAAATTATTTTACAGCTCATTAATTGGTAATGACCTGCAGTTTGGAAAACACTGTGTTTACAATGCTTTCTTTTTTTTTTTTTTATGATTTTATTTATTTATTTTGAGAGAGAGAGTGCATGAGCACAAGCTGGGGAGAGGAGCAGAGGGAGAGGAAGAAGCAGACTCCCTGCTGAGCAGGGAGCCCGCTGTGGGCTTGATCCCAAGACCCTGAGATCATGACCTGAGCTGAAGGCAGATGCTTAACTGACTGAGCTACCCAGGCACCCCTACAGTGTTTTCATGCTGTTCCATTTACTTAAAGACAGATTCCCCTTTTTCTACCTACTTTTAGACATTCTCCTGACTTGCTGTTTGGTTATTAGGTCAGTTGATCTATCATAAATTAGTCATTTACAGTGTTCTCTGTGTTTCTGGAGGTGGGTAGTAATATGCATGGTGGTTCTGTACAACTTGCAAATCCTTCCATTCCCTAAGACCCTTCCCAAGATATGTGAGCTGTGGGTATGGATTATTCCCATTCTAGAGTCCTAAGAACTAAGGCACAGAGAGGTAAATGGACTGTACCTAGGAGATAGTGAGTGGGTTTGTGGCTTCCTACTCTGGGCTTACTTTCCCAACAAAACTGATTTTTTCACCATATCAGTACCTTGTGGCATGTTCTCCTACTCTATTAATGTTTTATTTGTTGTTTTTATTTCCGTCTACAATTACCTTGTTCTGTTCTGTACATTGTCTAGGAATTCACATATGAGAGCAGAGTTTGCCCTCTCTCCTGGACTTGACTGCTCTTGATGCTCCAAGATTCAGAAATAAACAGGAAATAGACCTCTAGAATATTGAGGTCTTTCTTTACAGCCATTCTGTCTACCAGCAACTTTGGGTAATATTTCTAAGGAAGTGGCTTTTCTAACTGAAAACTACAGTTGGACCAAAACCTGTGAAATAGGAACATGGCAATCAGGGTACATTTTTCTCACATCACAAAACACAGAATATACTTCTTTTACACTCTTTCTTAACTTACTCTAAATTCTTTTTTCAGCAGATATTCTGACCCAGAGGCAACTTGCCAAGGGATCAAGTATCTTTACCTTTGAATATTTAAAAATACAGCAGAATACACATAATAATTTTTATGTATCCCAAATACATGATTTTTAGTAAAATCATATCATACTACCCTTATTTCCTGTAATAATGACCCAGAGGAATCCTCTACTGCTATGAAATAGCAACAGCAGTAAGAACGAATATGTATATAGCAATGTATAATTTACAAGCAGTTTTAAAGCACATTTTCTCCTTGTTCCTCAATGTTCTGTAACTAGGTAGAGTGGCTGTTATAAAGTAGGAAACTGAGATTCTCTAATACTGAACCTGACTTCCGCTCCTCTTCCATCCCTAGAATTCCTGATCCTTACTTTGTATAATTTTTCTTTTCTCATTAGGACTTCTTATCTTCCAGTATGCTATATAATTTATTTGTTATGCTTTGTACTTTTTGTCTCTCTCCTCCAGCTAAAATTTAACCTTTATGAAGAAAGGGATCTTTGTGTTTTTGGTTTCCTGATGTGTTCCAAACACCTAGAAGAGGGCATTGCACATAATAGATAATAAGCATTGATTAAATAATGAATGGGCATAGAGACAGGCTACACATCAGAAGATGGATTTAACTGAGTATATTAGTAATAGTGTGGGTTAGATTATGCTGCAGTAAGGAACAATACCAAAATCTCAGTTGCTTGGCACTAAAGTGTATTCTGTCTGGTCACCCGAAGTCCATTGTGGGCCTCGTGTGGCTCTCTAGGGTAGCTACCCTCTCTCCATGTGGCAACTTGGCATTTCAGGCAGCTTCAGTCTTGAGTTATCTTCATATCAACATAAGTTTTTGTGATCTTATGAGGGTAAAAGAACATGGCCAATCACTTCCTGGCTCTGAATTAAACCCATTCTACTTCTTTGTAACACAGATTATGCCCATTCATGTTTTATTGTCCAAAACAAGTCTCACGACCTTACCTATCTCAAGGGGTAGCATAACTTCCATGTGTTAGGGAAGAGGAGAACCAGAAATAATAAATGTGAGCATTGTCCATGGCCATGAGATGAAGCAAAAATTACCTGATTTATTTTTTCTATTGTTTGTTTTGTATTTTTTCCCTACTTGTTTATTTTTGTGATATATTTGTTGCTGTTGCAACTAAAGCATAATTAACTCTCTCAATGGGAATGTGTGGTAGTGGTGAATGAAGAAGTAGCCGTAGATAGCCTTAGGGAATTTTAATCATCCTAAAAGGAAATTCTGAAGAGAGATTATTATTAGGATTGGGATTAGGATTATTTTTCTTTTAGAGAAATAATTTTTAAAATCAGAATAATTCATGAGGTTTACCAGAGTATTGATCCCTAGTGATGTTTCTCTTGATCAGTAACTCTGTAGTTAATCCCTGCTGGATGTATTTGTGACAGGGACCTTATTTTGGTCAATTTAAAAAATTTATAATAACAACTATTACTTAATCAAGGTTCAAATACCAGCTATGGGTTAAGTGCCACGTAGCACATGAACTGTTTTCTATTGTTATATCTCTAATTCAACATTAAGGTAGTTTGGTTACCTAGATTAGTGTCATATCAATTAATGAACAAGCCAGAATTCATTTAAATTACAAAAGACCACAATTTATTCTTTTACTCTTCTTATGGTAAATGTATTGGCTTCTACTTCCCTCCCCCTCTAAAAAACTCCCCAAAACATAACTCATCCCATCCCAAAATAATCCAGTAAGCTTTTAGGGGTCAAACATTTTTCAAACCATATATGCTTCTCTCTTTAGCCCCCCATTGCCTAGTGTAGTTCTTGGTACATAACTGGTTCTCAGCACATTGAATTGAATGTTCCACTCTCCCACGCAATGCATGAATCATTAACACATTTGTATTTGTTTTCTATTACTGTCCTAATAAACTACTATAAATTTAGTGGCTTAAACCCTTTTTTTCCATCTCTACAGCCAACAATGGTGGGAAGAATTCCTCTCACACTTCAAATCTCTCCTACCCATTCCCTCTGATAATCTAGGATAATCTCTATTTTAAAACCCGTAATCTTACATCTGCAAAGTCACTTTCTCCAGGTAACATAGCATATACAGGTATGGCACCAGAGGGCAAAGGTTATGGGGGACAGAATTTTGCTTACCACTATTTAAGTAGACTTTATGGAGAGTTTGTTCTGTCCTCCTTTAAAGACTTCATAAAGTGAAGTTGTTTAAAAGTCAGGTTTAATGAAAGTTTGCATTAAACTAAGCACTTTCTTTTTTGGACAGATACTTTGACATTAAAATTTCACATTTTTATTATAAACTTCATAGGTGTTTTATTGCATTGTGATATAAATTTGCTTTTTAGGGAAGAATATACCATACTTGGCATAATACAAATTTTGCAGACAAGTTCTCTCTGTCGTTATTGTTAGTTTATTGGCACTTTTTTGTTTTGTTTTATGTGTGTGTGTGTTTTAACAAAAGTTTATTTAATTCTCAAGGGACTTCTCTCCTGAGTTCCAGTCCTGCTTCTTGAGTGGTTTACTCCTTCACGGACTAGAATATAGGAGATAAAAAGTAATCTTAACAGTACTTAATTAGAAAAGCTAATCTTCTATAAAATCTAAACACATTATATACTCCAAAGGTGTATATAAGTAATTGGGGGTAGTTAGCTGCTATTTAAGCAAATCTGTTTGCATCAGAGTTGCATTTATTATACACAATGAAGTGTTTCCTGTCTGACTGCTGGAAAGGAGAAAAATGAGAATAGTTAGATTAATAATGTTTCAATTTCCATTTTACTTGTTTTCATAATGTCCCCCCGAAGAGGAAAGATGGAGAATTTTCTTTTTGCATGTACGTGTGTGACTTTAGCTATTACGTGTGTTTGTTGTACATCCTGAGAATGGCATAGATTAAAAAAACCCCAAAAAACAAAACTAGGACTCTCTGATACTGATCCTTGTGCTAGATAATATTTGAAACCCCTTGGGGGGAAATTGTTGTTTTTGTTGTTGTTATAAGATTGTTTGAACCCTCTTTACCTTCCACAATGAGACAAATGGTTCTCAGATTTTGTGATATTACCAGAAGAGTAAATGCATGGCCATCACTCAAACCAGATATCAGCATTTTCACACTGGAGTCTCTTGAGTGTACAATTCATGTTCCCCACACTATTTCCAAGTGTGATATAGCTTCTGATTTCAACTTGGGAAATTAGTGTTCCTGAACCAGGCATTAAAACAGTTTCATTTTTGGTGCCAAGTGCCACCTGTGGTCACATACTGGTTTTCCCCACACCTTTCCCTAGCACCTCTCTGTGGAGCTTTCTTTGGCTTATTCCCCGTCATAGTCCAAGGTGGGTTGGGGCCGGAAAGGCAGCATATGTTCAGTCAGTGCTATAGGCTACTTGCACTGATTTATTTTTAACTTTCAGCCCTTTCTAGACTTAAGTAATGGCTCCAGGAAGAAGCTATTATCTAATTTTAAACCGTGCACATTTAACCTCTCTGTCAACTGTAATGAGTATGTATTTAAAACAGAGTAGCTGCAAAGAGCATAATTTCCACATGGAGCCCATTGAGCCCAGGCCCTTATTCCTGGCTTTTCATATGTACATCCTGACTTTTAGAAGATTTCTCTGTTTCTTAATTTGGAAGGATACAGAATTTTGTTATTGTTATTGTTATTGTTTAGTTATATTTCACAGTAGAGAGTTTTAATGGAATAACCGTCTATTTAAATGCAAGGGACAGAACTACCTGGTTTGAATTCTAAGTCCACAATTTACCCATTTTGTGATCTCTGGCAAATTAGCTGAACTCCCAAAGCCTCTTCTCTAAAACAAGGTAACAGTAGAGGGGCGCCTGGCTGGCTCAGTTGTTAAGCATCTGCCTTCGGCTCAGGTCATGATCCCAGGGTCCTGGGATTGCGTCCCGCATCGGGCTCCCTGCTCTGCGGGAAGCCTGCTTCTCCCTCTCCCACTCCCCCTGCTTGTGTTCCCTCTCTCACTGTGTCTCGCTCTGTCAAATACATAAATAAAATCTTAAAAAAAAAAAGATTTGGACACTAAAACAAGGTAACAGTAGTAACATCTCCTAAGGCTACATAGTAGTCCTCATTTCACTAGTGCATGAGCCCCATGAGGTCAGGACTTACTCTGTTTACTTCTATCTCCCCAGCACCTAGAACAGTCTGTGCCCTGTAGTAGGGACCCGCTAAACATTTGTTAAAAGTTCAGCCAGATAATATATGCAATGCATTTAACACAGTGCCTAGAGCTGACTAACAGTAACAATACAATTTCCTGGGTTTTTCTCCGTCCGCATTATTAAAGCTCTTAAATGTCATCAGGTGCATTTAAAATATGACAAATTTTATTTTAGAATTGTCTTTTGCAGAAAAAATATTAGTCTACCGCTCAGCCATTCTGTATTAACCTCTTTAAAATTAAATACATTGGGGTTCTCTCTTTGAAGTCTGCCAACATAATTTCTGGACTGAAGAGTATGGAGAGAATGAAAATTAATTCTTATTGCCCGAAGTTGTGTGTATCTGTATTTTTTTTTTTTAAATCAAACTGAGGTATAAGGTGACTCATGTCCTTTTAAAGTTCCCAACAAGGCAGGTTCAAAGCTTCTTTTCTGCAGTTTGCTTTAATTCTAAGAGAGAAAAAGCAACATTTCTAAACTGAATTTGCCTGTTTGTACTCTCTGGCTTAAAACACTTCGCTCAGCTGTCTTATGTAATAGTTTTAAAAAGGAATATATTACTTCTTTCCATTTCACTTTCCATATGGATTTTTGTAGGGTTTTTATGAGTGCTGCAGAATTTAGAGCAAAATGATGTCAGAAATCATCTCTTTCTCATCCCTGCATCTTAGAGGTGAGGAAAGTGAACAAAAAGAGAAGTTAAGTGGTCTTAGTTAGTGAGGTAAGTTGTGAAACAGAGTGTTTGACCTTTGACTGGTTTTGCTCTGCCTTCCTTGTTTAAAACAAAATGAAACAAACAAAAAAAACCAGTAACCCACTCTAACCATATAAACAGATGCCTCGGTAGTGCTATTGTTTTTCTTAATTCAAGTCTTTGCAGAAATTGTGCTACTGGGGCGCCTGGGTGGCTCAGTTGGTTAAACAACTGCCTTCGGCTCAGGTCATGATCCTGGAGTCCCGGGATCGAGTCCCGCATCGGGCTCCGGGCTCCCTGCTCGCGGGGAGCCTGCTTCTCCCTCTGACCCTCCCCCCTCTCATGTGCTCTCTGTCTCTCTCATTCTCTCTGTCTCAAATAAATAAATAAAATCTTTAAAAAAAAAAAAAAAGAAATTGTGCTACTGAATGTTGAAAAAAGTCTGCATATGACTTGTTCTGATAAAAGGGAAGTTATTAATTAATTTAGTCATATATTCCTTAATAGCATGTTAGCAGAATTTTTTGACTCTCTTAAACATAATGTAGAACTTCTGAAAATCAATCTTCTTTTTGTTCAGGATAAATTTTAGAATGTATTTGTTGTTAATAGAGTATACACAGTGTAAAACTTTTCTCATATAGCTAGAATAAGTCGATTAATGCAATTAAAATTTGTTTATATTTGAATGATTGTCAGTAAATTTTAAAGAAAGGTCAGATAGCATTTTCAGTTGTTAGCAGTTTTCCCCTGATATCACTCTTTCTCTGTTTTTTAATGATGTTATCATCCATTTCTTACTCACTTTCATGCATATCAGGAGGTTAAAATGGCATAAATATCTGCTATAGTAAAATACATTCCCATTTTAGGTACAGCCATAAATTCTCGAAAGATTAGTGAAATTACACAACCTGCCGTCTCCATGTCCCTCAGTACATAGTAATTTGCATGATTGTTTTAATGTCTAATCATATCACTCTACAACTCTCCCTTGTACAGCTGTTAAAAGAAGTCACAACATTCTTGAGGCAGTAGTAATAATAGACACAGCTGTCATGGGTTTAAAAAAAAAACTTTTAGGAAATAATTATATATCCATTAAGTTTGAAATGTGGCAGACCTATCACTGCATTTAAATGTATTTCAGATTTTCCTGAGCAATTTAAACTTTTCGACCTCTCTACTAGGTAGAGAGGAAGGACAAGCCCGTTTATGTGATGGGGCTCAACCTCTCTGCTCTGTGTCAGTCAGCCGAAGAGCCCGTGTCCACAGCGGAGGCGCACTTTAGGGATCATGTAAGAGGGAGCAAGTGGAAACTCCCTCTTACGCCGTGCTCAGCAGTTAATTATGAATCGATCCAATTAATAATTGTAGTGCAGGATACAAACTTTCTCCTTTTCCTACATAATGACTCTTTTGGAAATGTGTCAGTCAAAAAGGTGAGTAGCATCCTTAGATTTATATTTTAATATACATTCAAGATTTGTATAATTTAAATATTAAAATAAAATATGCATATTTAGCATAAGGAAGTTTGTTATTTATAATATGAAGAAGAATCAGTGTCTGAGTTTACAGTAGCAGCGTTAACCCCTCTTTGTAATGACCTCTAGCAGCTCGCTAGAAAAGGCTTTTCTTCACAATAAAATTTTTCACGTTATAAGTTTAGCTTAGTGGAATTCCTGATCATTCTTTTCCTCTGCTTCCTTCAGTTGCGGGTCATCCATGAGTTCAGTTGTGTTGCAGTTAAGGTGTTATGCTGGGGCTAATCTCTGTAAAATGCTAGCATTTGTTCTTCTTTTTCCCTATCATCAATCTTTCACACTCATATCAAACCCCTAATGTATCAGCAGGTTTCCCAGAGCTACTGGTTAAAATTACCTTTGCTTTTGGTAAACTCTGAACCTTTAAGCCTCAGTGTTTTCAGTTGCCCCCTGTGGATTCCGTGAAGCCTCTCTCTGCACATTCCTCACTGCCAGTCACTTGCTTTATGTCCTGAAACCAAGAGCCTGTGCAGAGCCCCCTGACTATTCCAGCTGTACCCACCACCCTTCCTTAAATGGAGAAAGGGTGTAAATACCTCCAGTAATCGGTGTTGTGTACGCAAACTACAAGGGAAGTGGTTGGAACTCCCAAAGCTAGAGAGCTTGTGTTTATTTTACCAAGTAACAGTTCAGATTGTTTAAAATCCTAGCTATTTCTGAAAGTTTCTTGGCTTTTCTGACCCTGACAGGGAATGGCAGATTTACCCGTCTTCAGAGTAAATGCTACACTAAAATAATTTGTTTCTTAAGGTTTGTCTTACTAATTGCCTACGTGAATAGTTCATATTTTATTTAAATTTATTTTATCCTCCTGTGTGCCTGTTCTTTCTTCACTTCTTCACTTCCATACATACTTCTCTTTTGTACATTCTGACTAGGACTGTCCCTGTTATTAGTAAAAGTGGATTCCAGTATAGATGGGATATCTTGTGAATACACGGTTCGTGATGTTTCACCTTCAGTTGTCATACACAACTATTAGGTTACAACCTTATTCTTTTGGAAAACTGAGTCCTGCCGTTGAGGATAATGCTTTGATTATTGGTGTGACTCTTCGTGTTCGCAGTTCAGTACTGGGAGTTACAGTCTCATTAAGATTTACACTAAATATCTGGGGAGTTCTTGAAAATTAATAGAAAAAGGAGAACGCCCTTCTCTCTGTGAGTAGCAGCATAATCTTGGTAGGTTTTGCCTCAGGCAAGTAAAATTCCAAAATATTGTTCTCAAACTTTGTCTATTTGGCAAAAAGTCTTAGGCTAATAATGGTGGTGAAGTAGCCATCTAAATTTGAAATTTTAAGATACTCACTTTGAAAGCCACTTAAGTGTTTTTACCCTTCAAAATATAACATACATGCTTTGCCTATTTTAAAATATTTAATAAATATTAATTTATTATGTTATCATTTATTATGTTAGCTTTTTCTAAAATGGCCATAAAAAAGGGAAACAAGTATAAGCACATCAAAAGAAACAAAAATAAAAATTATCTAGAGTATCTTGTCTTTAAAAGAGTCTCAGTAGTATTACTCAGACATTTTTCCAGAATGTCACTGACCTTTAACATATGTTATTATATAACCCTTTGATGTACAAAACTCTGTTGTATTCTTTCTAAAATGGTAGTAAGTAGGATATGGAAGGTTAATGATTATATCACTCTTAATTTTAAGAACTACGACTGTGTTCTAAGGAATGCTTCTGTTAAAGCTAATGAGCATGGTTTATTTATACACACTACCGAATTGTTATAAATTAATGTTTATATTTAAATGATTATATGATCATTCTTAATTGCTTGGGGTATGCAAGTCATATTTTTTCAAATAAAGAAATGAAGCCAATGTGAACCACTTAAGTAGATTTTCATGTTAGAATTCCTTGTTTTTCCTTTAGTTAAGCTCCCGAGATTCTCCCTGAATTGATCAAAAGTTTAACCCACCACAAACTCACCACACCCTTTTTAATATAGGATGGATGTCGATGTGCTGCTTAAGAGTCAGGGAATAGAAGAAATGAAATAGTTTTAAGTATTCACAAAAACAATTTCCTGATTCTAATGAATGATTTTGGTGACATATTTTAATCTAGAATATTGTGTGTAAAATTTCTTACCACAGCTGCATCTTCATTTTTATACTCCTCTTGTTTTGTTTGGTTTGTTTTTTGCAGTGGGTACACCTTATTACATGTCTCCAGAGAGAATACATGAAAATGGATACAACTTCAAATCTGATATCTGGTCTCTTGGTTGTCTACTATATGAGGTAGGTAATGTTGATAAAGTCCACATATTGATGTATTTTTAGTTACTGTAATATATTTCCTCTGTCCTTATAGTATACACTTATTTTTTTCTGGATGGTGTTTAAGAATTAGCTTTTTAATTAGGAAGGGTTAATTTCTTGACTTAGTAACTGCTTTTGTAATGGTAACTATACATTCCTGCATATTTACTTCTTCTAAATATTTTTAAATTGTTTCCTTTTAGTGAGAATTTTATTTTAAAAAATGTTTTTAATATTAATATGATGTTATCCTGCATATCTTATTTATAAAAATGTACATTTGAACAATTGTAAAATAACTTGCTTATCCATGCATAGCAGGAGAGGTATAATGGAATGGATTTAAAACATGAAAGCATGGTAAATATCTTTTTCAATATTTCTTTTGCTCTTACATAGAGTAATTTAGCTTCAAGGATAGTAGGTAAATAGATAATTTTTCTAGGTTACCACTTAATTTCACTTCCATGAGTAACAGTTGTATTGGTAAAGCTTAGTGAAATTCTCTCTCTCCTGTTCTACTGGTGATAATTTATCAAAGGAAAATGGAATCATCTAGGTGTATCCTCTAACAAATATTTCAGTGCGGTAATTTGGATGGGTAGAAAAAAAGGCATATTATATAAAAGCACATTTTACATCCATGTTATAGAGTAATAGTATCAAAAAGCACTCACAACTAGTGACTTATGTAAATTTATTTTTTAATCCAATGGTAATTTTCCTGGTGATACAGGCTTTAAGTCAGCTGCTAATTAAAGGTTAGTCTACATCTGAGTAACTATAAAATAAAATGAAGGAAAATAATACATGGAATCATTTTCATGTTTTAATGTATACAAAAGAAATCTAAAGTGGATAGATAGAAACCAATGTATTTCTTACTCTATATTTTGTGTTTCCTGTCCTCCTGACTTAAATGAAATATATCATGAGATCAGCTATTTTAATTCCCCAACCATTACTTGGAAGTAGAGCATTAGAAGGGTTTTTTTTTTTTTTTTAACGTGTATCATGATCTTTAATTATTATATTATGGTTTACAGATTTCCTTAATTTAAGGAACCTGAGATTATTTATTTTGTTCTTGCTAGTAAAGTCACTAATGGCCACTTTAAAAGAACAGATTTTTAAATGTTCTTAAATAACACCTGTAGGATAATTTTTATGAATTAGTGATATGACAAAACATGTTTTTAGGTATGCACATGAGATTAAAAGAGATTATGCTCCCTATATTACATTCTGTTACTAATTTGATACAATGCTGAAAAGAATTGATTTGATTATATTAAATTACTATAATGTTTAAAAGTCCCTTTGTACATTTTTAAATATTTCATATTTATTTAGGTAACATTAGGTTCCTCAGGCCATAGTCTAATATTATCAAAGTGGCATTTTCCTTTAAACACCTGAAAGTAAACAACAAATTGATTTGCACTAACAAGATGAAATTTAGCAATGAAAAAGAAAAAGTTCAGTTAAGGTAATAAATGTTTTTTGAGAAGTTTGCAAATTCTTTTAGGGCTACTGGATTCTTATGTCTAAACTGAAATAATTCTTCACATTCTGGATTTGCCTTTGAGAGGCAGTGTCCCATTTTTATGTGTATTTAAAATGATCACCAAAATAGAAATTATTTCCTTGGACACTCCTACATCCATGAGTTTTATGTGTTATGGATGATTTTGAGTTAAAGTATTTATCATGAAAACATTAGTTTTCATCTCAGTGAATTTTCTCAGTTCCTCTATGCAAGTCATGTGGAAGAACTAAAATTTTTCGAAAGATTTAATTTGTCTTTATGTTCTATCTCCTTCCAGTTATGTTTCAATATAGTGCTAATAGAAATACCCAGCAACTTAGCCTTAAAAAATTGGCCACAACCTCTCATGGACATTTTATATTAATATCCCTCCAAGAATTTACTATTAACAATGAAGGAGTAGGAAGCTTTTTTGAAAATGTATTTTAAACTCAGAAAATTAGACTTTCAAATATTCCTGAAACCTCAAAAAAAAAAAAAAAACTAGCAGTACAGTTTTAATTGATATGCAACAAAGTAGACTTTACTAATTAAAATCAAGATGCTGTGCTTTTGCTACACGGACCTTTACATGGAAAAGTAGGTTTTACACATTTCCTTTATTGTTCAGCGCAGCAATTGCATCCTTACAGGGTTGTAGGTTGGTGGCTTACAGTTCAAAAAAAAAGAGAGCTGCCACCAGCCCCGAAGACAGACAGTGGGCTTTCGTCCCTCCGACACCCCCAGAATACTAATCAGGAAAGTCAGACCCTGGAGGTCAGGGAGCAAGTCAATCATTCTAGTGATCGTCTCAGTGTGGAGGATCAAATTAGCCTGAAAAATTCAGCTGCTGGGAGGAGAGGGCGAGCAGCTGTCAGGGGCAGCATCGAGATGCACTAATGAACCAGATGAATAGTGCAAAAGCTTGAAAATAAAAACAGGACAGTTGACATTTTTCATCTGTCAAAGCAGGAGATGCATGAAAATATACTATTCCTGTTTTAACTCCTTAGGGGACATTCAGATTTTTTTTTTTTTTTTAACACTCTGCAGTATTGAGACAAAAGTACTATAATGAACTCCTAGCATATGATAATGAATATATGTACATTTACGTAGGGTTTTTGCAAATATGGAAAGACTATAGTTTATGTATACAGTGTATTTTTTAAAGTGGCCTTTATAATACTCTGTCATAAAGTGTACTTGCATTTTAAACAAAACAAAACAAAAATGTTTTATTACTGATAGCTCCTCTTCTAGAAATTTCCTCTCGGATGGAGGGTTTTACATGTTTAGGGCCATTTATATTGTTTTTACTTTTCTCTCCTCATGTGGAACAGCCATTCCTGAGGTTGTTTCATATAGGTTTATATAGGTTTCATATAAAATGTAGGCTAAGTAAAACTATGCCAGGCTACTTCGCAGGTTTGATTTCCAATGCCGTCCCCTCCTCGTTTAAGGCTCTGAAGGAGTTAAAGCTCTGTCTGGAGCACCAGAAGACAGATGAGAGCCATTTTCAGCTTGTCCTGTCCCCACTGACGCTCACTGAGTAGCACAGCATGGACTAGCGTGTTTCACACACACTCTGCCTGTCTGGGGAATGTACACATTGTCCTTCCAAAATCAAACTTATTAGCACATGTAGAAAAGGGTGACTGACTTTGGGGCAGCCTCACATCCGTGTTGTATTCTTGCCGCTGCGGTTCAAAGATTTAGAAGGTTTTGAACAGGATGCGAACATTTTAAATTGAATTTTTTCGTTTGTAACCCTGCTTACCACAGTACTTGCTTGCACTTTAAATGTCAAGTTAGAACCTTGTCTTAAAATAAATTTAAATTCAGTAATGTCTTTTTTAAAGTTGATCATTCTTTGAGTCTTTTTTTTTTTTTCTGCATAGAAATCTCATTCGGATGCCTTGAAATAGCGGCTATGACTCAGAGAGCTTTTGAACATATTCAGTGTTTTTGAGGCATTATCAAAAGAAAAGAAGTTCTAGTTCATTGTAAACCACTTGAGGGTCAGTTATAACATTCAGATTGAGAAGACTTTTTTAATCTCAAAATAACCCTTCCCTACAGAAACGGTCATGTTGTATAAAACGCTATACATTCTACTCCCTAAACCATGGCTTAGATTATAATTCATTTTCAATTTCTGTTTCATTTTAGTGATATTTTGACCATTGCATGGTTGATGTATACCAGCGATGTCTGTTTAGTCATGAGATATATTACTTGTTTTTATGGCATTATATTCACAAAGAGTTTTACGTCACTCTGTGTTCTTTTTCTTAATGTTACTTTATGTCATATACATATACATATATATATATATGTATATGTAAATATGTGCTAACCATTTCTCCCTTTTAGAGAATTTTAAATATTGAAAAAAAACCCCAAAAATTGAAGTAAGATTTTTAGAACTTACTGAATAATTCTCAGAAAGGAATACTCATAACAATCAAAATGCCCAGATAACTTTATTTAAAGTATTTGTAATTATTTTCTACCCGAGTGTAATATACTTGATGAAATCACCTTTAAAAGTTACCATGTAGCTATATCAGTTTCATTGGGAGCATTTTACAGATGGCTGCGTTACAGAGTCCTTTCTATGGTGACAAAATGAATTTGTACTCGCTGTGTAAGAAGATAGAACAGTGTGACTACCCACCTCTTCCTTCAGATCACTATTCAGAGGAAGTAAGTCATTTTTCAGTCCATGTGTTTGTCTGTTGTTCATTTTGCTAACGTTTGCATTTTATTAAGAATTTTTTTTTTTCTGTCCAGAAACACAAATGATGAGTATGGTGGCAGAAATAGCACTTTTCATTCTGTTTCCCTTCTCTTGGAGACTTACTGTTTAAAGAGTTGACTCTGCAGTTCCTAATGTGGAGCAGAGCACAGCACAGCATGTGGTGTGAAATTGGTCACTTCCTAGGTGTGAGGAGAAGGAGAGCTGACTTTGCAGCCTCCTGAACACGGCAAAGGGCAAAATTGATGCTCAGACCCCAGCTCGAGTTGACCAGCGTGTCTTGGTGCCCTTCTTAATAAGGCCACTCCTCATTCTCACAGCCTCAGAACAACCATTATAACTTTCTGCTTTGCAGAACTTCCCTCTCATCCGTGTTTTCCAAAGTGTGAAACTTCCATCTCTTAGCTGTGTGTCTCTCAACCTCGTTCTTTCAGCTTTATCCTCCCTCCCTTGACCACGCCTGCCCCGTCACCACCTCACTGTTGTAATCCGATTCCTGTGGGAAATGTTTTGAGGTTATCATTAGCAGACATGTTAAAACATATATTGGATGGGATTGAAAATTTTAGAAGACTCTCCTGTATTAAAATCTGAGTCTGAATCCTTGCTTGCTTTGGTAACCCATTGAAATGAGTTGTTTTGGCTCTACCCAACAAACGGTTTTTTATTGAACAAAACATCTCCCATTTTAGCCCAGTATTTAATTTTGCCAGTATTTAAGGTGGAGGTAGGCAGAACAGCAGTATCTTGGGTTAACTAAATGTGTTCACATAACTCTTTTTGGAAAGCTTACTGGGGAATCTACCCAGAGAAAACACTGTCTTGAGTTAGGACATCTCACCCTCTCACGAGCAACAGATTTTTTGCCCAAGAGAGATGGCAAGGAGCAAAGGAAAAATATAAAACAATTATAACATTCAGTTATTAGGTAGTCTTGTCACTCTTTCTATCTTGAAATGAATAGCAATCGGTTTGAGTCTTATATAAGGAAAATTGAGTCAGTGTAACTTGAATAATAAATATCTCTAAAGAATTTTTACCATATGTAGAGCACTTGAGGCCCTAGAATGTTATAAGTACCTTTTTTTCCTGTGGTTTTGATACTAATAATCAATGGTGCCTGGGTTTTTGTTGTTGTTGTTTGTTTCATAGCCTTTGTATTCAGGTAATTAAAATAAACTCTCATAAGGCAGTGACGATAATTTAGAAGTATTATCTTTATTTGATGTTAATGCTATTATGTTAGCCATTTTTAATTACTATTTTGGGTATAGAATATAAATATGGCATTTCACAAAACCAACTTCAGAACTCCAGGCCTGGAAATACAGTAGGGTGTGAACAATAATGCAAAATGATGGCAAGAATGTCAGGGGCCGCTCTTTGTTGTGTCATTCATGCTGTCTTCTTTTTTCCATGAAGCGCATGAATATTTCACATATCTGCATCCTCATCCCCTATTCTTCTTGACTAATTTTCAGACTGTCTGAATTTGCATTTCACATGGTAGCTGATTAGGAGATGCCGAGTGCAGCAGCGAAGCCTCAGCAGGCGGTTACCATGGTGACCTTCAGCAGGATTTTAATGATGATACCACTAGTGGTTCGTTGAAGTCGGCCTGCCTGCAGGGCTACTTCACTGCAGCTAAGTGTGAAGTTGGATATGCGGATTCTCAGCCAAGGGGCAAATATCAAAGTCTGGCCCAGATAGAAGGTCTTAGAGTTGGGAGAGGAAAGTAAGATTCCACTTTTTACTTCACTCTATAGAGTTACCAGTTTCGAAAACAGATACAAAGCAAAACGTGTTCTATGGCGTACTCTCCAATAAAGACAGGATTTTTACCAATATGAGGAGCAGCTCCTCATATTGGTAAAAATCTGTCCTTGTGCTGTGGGGAAATCGAAGGCTCTACAACTAGGTAAACATGGAAACTAAATCTTATGAAAGAAACGAGGTATGAAAAATACAGACTAATAATGGTAACTTTAATCTGTTCGGTTATGTAGAAAAGTTCTCAGAACAAGAGCTTTGAAATGCAGATGTGCTAATAAGTATTTTCTCTCCTTAAGCAGGAACTCTGTTTGTAAAATAATTATTCAGAATTTATGGAAGCAAAAACCTGATGCTGCCATACTTTAAGGGTATCTTAAATATTTCCTTACATAGTAAACTTTTTCAGTCTTTTCAGAGTTCAAATTGCCATTTGATTTTTTAGCATGGCAGAAGACAGGAGACAATGAAAAGTGAAGTATAAAGTTTTTAAATAGCAAACTTTCACTAAGTGTCGATTTCACAGCAAAAATGGTAGCAGTCTCTGTAACTGTTTGAAGAATGAAAAAATTTAAGCAAATTAATGTTCCACTAAATATCTATTTGAAAGCTTATCAAATTGAGTTAGCTACTGCTAAATTTTTAAGGCTACTGCCCAAAAAGGTTTGGAAGGGAACATTTCATGAACATAGTGGCTATGCCCCCAACCAGCCTTGATCAATAGGAATAAGGAACTCTATAAGATTTATTTCTAGGTATAGTCATTCCAGTTAGAAGAACTCAGAGTTTAAAAGCTTGGGAGTTTTTTTTATTTCTTATATCCTAAAAAACATAGATACACTTAAGCATTACAGACCAAAAATGAGAAATAGTGTCCTTTGGAGAAATAACCCTGTATGTCAAATCTTTCCTTTTGAATTATGCTATTATTGTTATTATGTACAAATGATTAGGATTCTAGATTGAAATATGTCAGCTGTACAGGAACGATACTAAGATACGTATATTTTGTAGTTTAGTAAAATATTTTTGTTTATGACAGTATCTTTGGGTGTTCAGTATTCTTTCTTTTTCCAGTAATGATCTCCTCCATATATCAGTGGGGAACTACTGTACTTAACCCTAAATATCTTGAGTTGAAAAGATAGGTATTTTTCCTTAGATATCTCTTAAGTTTAATTAAAATTGGTATCATTAGTGATTGTGAAATTAACATCTGTGAAGCCGACATTTATTGAACATTTACTATGTACAAGGAATTATGACTCAAAAGGCCCCTTGTAATCTGATCCAAGCTTATCTCTCCAGACTTATGGATCTCAGGAGACCCTCTTCTTTCCCTCATTCTACCAGTATACGTTCTACTAAAATTTCCGTGAATTTCTGTGATTTTATGGATGCTGTTTCCTCTCTCTGAAACATCCCTTCCCCTGTTCTTTACCAGGCAAACTTCTCTCTTCGAAGAAAAGCTTGGGCATCATCTTCTGCATGAAGTTATCCTGCTCCCCTTTCTTCTCTCCCCATATCCCCCCGACCCCACACCTTGGCAGTACACTGCATGGCACTTGTTTCTTTATACACCCCCCCCACACACACACACACCTCTCTCACCCCTGTCTAGCTCCTGCCCCTGAGGAACAGTAACTGCTTTTTGTCTGTGTATCTCTAGGGCCTGGCATATTAAAAAAGTTCAGTGATTGATTGAGGGAATGAGGAAGTGAAAGAGTGAGATTAAAGTAATAAATGAAAAAAACAAATAAATGCACCAATTATTTGGCAATTGAATGAATGAGGGAAACTTCTCCAAAGAGCTCTCCATTCAGGAAAGGTAGAAAATTACCCAAAAAGGCAGAAGCTATGATAATTTTATTTTAATGATATTACCCACTATATGACTTTCCATTCTGATCAGCAAGCAGTGTCATTTCCGGAATGCCCAGGGTCCATTTACTGGAAAATAAGACAAACAGATTTTTTCCTTCAGTTTCAGTATTTAATTTCCTTGAGAGTCACAGGAGTGGTCATCAAAAGTATGCATTTTCAGGGCGCCTGGGTGGCTCAGTCAGTTAAGCGTCTGCCTTCGGCTCAGGTCATGATCCCGGGGTCCTGGGATCGAGCCCTGCATCGGGCTCCCTGCTCATTGAGGAGCCTCCTTCTCCCTCTCTCTCTGCCTGCCGCCCTCCCCCCGCTTGTGCTCTCTCTCTCTCTGTCAAATAAATAAAATCTTTTAAAAAAAAAAGTATGCATTTTCACTGTTGTTCACTAAATTATCTCATGACTCTTAAGTTGAAAAATAAACCCAGTATATAGTTATATTGACAATTATTTAGAAAGTACAGAAAGCAACTTTATACTGGGTCTTTTTTAGTCAACATATTTTTTGAAAATCTGAGCATTAACATCCTGCAGAATATAGATTCTCTTTCAGTACTTTTTATTTATTGTAAAAAATTCCTAATTTAAATAGAGAAGACATGAGAAAGATTGAGCAGAACTGTACCTTGGTGGTTGTTTTTGGCAGATTTGTCTTCATTTTAGATTTGAACAGAGAAGTTTGAATGGAAACTGAAAAGTTGAGTCAAGGGTTTGTAGATGGAAGTGAAAAATGGAAATAAGTAGGGGAGAATAGGGTGATCTTGGTTTGAGAAAATAAGGAGAAATTAAACTGAGGATTTGAAAAAACAATGAATTGTGTGAAAAAGAAATTCAGCACCTATAGCGCATTAGTGAGAGGGTTAAAAGCTCTTCAGTGAAGTCAGCTTTATTATAGCAGTGCTTGTTGATCTGAACTGGTTGCCATAGCAGATACTTATCTGTTTAGGGGTCATTTCAAGTTCATTGTAAATAAGAAAAACTTTTGTAGGACACAGTATCTGTGGATGTCTTCTAATTATATTTTTGAGAACTTGCTAATTCAGTAGGTCATCTTCATTTTATTTCTGGAGAAACCAAAATGTAATTTGGGAAATAGAATTATTGCACCAGTAATCAATTTTCAAATTATTTAATGCTTCTCTTGTGCATTAAATATGTTCATTTTGTCACTTTATATTTCCAGCTCACAGATAGAAAGGTATCTGTTTTTATTAAAAATCAATGACTGGGACTACTTCTCAAGTACACAATTATCTTCTTAAATATCAACCTAAAAGGTCACATCCAATCAAAGAACTAATGGAGAATGAATGAACTCTCATAAACTTTTACCTCACAAATAACAAACTTCTTTTTACCTTAATCTCCCCCCCCCCTTTTTTTTTTAAGAGAAATGGAAGGCAGGAGGGGAGGGTTTTGTTCTATCTTTCCACCTTCCCAGAAATAGTTTAGTGGTGCAGCCCGCTGCTTTACTTAAATGCATTAATTAAGAATTTCTAGCACTAGGGGCGCCTGGGTGGCTCAGTTGGTTAAGCGTCTGCCTTTGGTTCAGGTCACGATCTCAGGGTCCTGGGATCGAGTCCCACATCGGGCTCCCTGCTCAGCAGGGAATCTGCTTCTCCCTCTGCCTGCCACTCCCCCTGCCTCATGCGCTCTATCACTCTCTCTCTCTCAAATAAATAAAAATAAAATCTTTAAAAGAAAAATAAATTCAGAATATGTTTAAAGAAGCTTATCATGAAATTTGAGTCAGTAACAAAAACATGACCTTTGTTTTAGTCATAAAAGAACTACTTTGTGTATATAAGGGAAAAACTGAAAGTGTCAGGTACAGATTATTTTTGCATATTTTGAAGTTAAACTAAGCTTTAGTAAGCTTTTTTATTTGAGCAGTCTAAATAGTTCTATTTTATAATTGCTAGATTCACAAATTTTAATAGAACTATATAAATTCCTGGAGTTGTTAGTTGAAATTAACCAATGTTATTTTAATTGGTACTGGAAGATTCTTCCTAATACACTATCCCAAGAATATTTAAATGAGAGATGTTAAATTAAATGACACAATTAATGTTTGGCGCTAAATCTGTTTTCACAAATATTTCTGTACTCCTTATAATCATGTAATCCAGTGCTAAGTGAGATGAGACTGTTTATAATAATAAATATGTAACTGTGCCATTATTTATTAAGATTAACTTAACATTGGATGTTATCTCAAACAGTTAATAATATTTGATTTTCCTTCTTAAAAATGGGTTTAGTAAGTTAGATATTCATATCACTTATAATGTCAATTGACCACCTTACTTAGAGTTGCCATATAAGATTAGATCTTTAAGCTTTGAATGTTCCATTTTTGTTTAAAAAATATATTTAAGTAGGCCCTTTGTTCACTTATGCTTCTGAAGTGACACTGGGGACTTGCTCCTTGAAGACATGAATCCAAAACGGTGCCCTATATTTCACATATCCTGTGGGATCCTATAAAACCATGTAACTTTCTGTAAGACTTTCACAGTTTTCAAAAGACACACTGAATGATCTTCAGTTGTGAAATATAGACATTACATTACCTTATATCTGTGTAAGACTGCTTTTTTTTCCCCTTTTCCCTCTTACCCCCAAGTCAATCACTAGTGACGCTTTGGTGTACAAGTTGGATACGCCTAATCATTTTGTATAAATATCTAAAGCTCCAAAATATAGTGTACTTTAATGTATTAGACCCACTTTGGGGTGCTAAAATGTGTCCTTGGGTAGATGGAAATTGGGTATATCTGGGAGGCTGATATAACGTAATTGGTCTCAGAGGGATTAAGATGGGGGTGAAAAGAAACAGTACCAATAGCACCAGTCTTTATTATTCTGTTGAGAATTGTGTTAGTGACCTAAAGCTATAATGCACAAAGAGCCCTATTGTTATTACCTGTACGTGACTGAACTTGATACGTAATTGGGTTATCGCCCTGACAACAATGACTGTTCACACACTCTTCTTTTTAATATTTCTGGTACTAACCCATATGCTTTGATATTTCTTTGGAAATATATAGATCAGTCTATATTAGTATATTATTATTTTCTCTACTTCATTGAAAACAAATACTAATTTCCATATGACTGATTTCATAATCCTTTAGAAAGGTTATAGAGAATTCATTTTATTTTTACTGTATGCTTTTTCTCATTTAAATGTTTCTGTATTGCTTTTTAAATTTCCCTTAAGCGTCTGAATTAAGCAGTTTTTTTCTTCTCTGATTTTGTAAAGGCTTTTGCATATTCAGACCTCTGTTTTGCCTATTTTTATCTTGTTATATAAAACAATTTAAAAAAAACAAAGTACGTATTTTTATAAACATGTGTTAAGTAATGCAAACTAAATTTTTTGACATAATGTAAACCATGAAATGTTTCTTCTATTTATTTTTTATCAAAGGTGTAATATCTACTGATTTTGGCATTATTTCTCTAATTTGAAGGAATAAATGAAAAACAAATGCCTGCAATTCAAACACAAAGATTTTTTTTGAGCAAGTTGCCTAATGATGTTATTAGAATTAAAGCCTGGCATACAGGAATGTATAGGAAATTCTTAAAGTGATTGTATGAACATGTTTTCCTCGAACATGGTTAATAATATAGTACTTAGAATTTTTGCAGACTATTAGTTAAATGTTAAAGGTTTTTAACTTTTTTTCTTCCGGAGGCTTATAGGAACTTTTTTTAAAATATAAAGACTAACATTGAGGGAAATTGCTAAGATAATTACCACATTCTAATTATTTAATGTCTGACTTTCTGATAGAAAAATTAGAGGGCGCCTGGGTGGCTCAGTTGGTTAAGCGACTGCCTTCGGCTCAGGTCATGGTCCCAGAGTCCTGGGATCGAGTCCCACATCGGGCTCCCGGCTCAGTGGGGAGCCTGCTTCTCCCTCTGACCCTCTCCCCTCTCATGCTGTTTCTCTCTCTCTCTCTCTCTCAAATAAATAAATAAATAAAATCTTTAAAAAAAAAAAGAAAAAAGAAAAATTAGAGACATTTTTTATAATTCAAGTCACTATGTAAATTTATAATCTGGCATAAAGAAACCATTCCATGTTAAAATTCAACTACATTTTATTTGTTTGGAGGGAGTTACTGTCACTTTAATCAATGAGTCACATTAGAAATAACATTAAAATTGTCACTCGAACCATAATACTAATCTTAATATTTTTGTGTTATCATTTAAATGTATCTCTTACGGATAACGTAGGCCTATATCTCATTATGAGTTTTGTAGAACGCTAGAGAAAATGTTTGGGTTTGCTTTTTTTTTTTTTTTTGAGACAGAGAGAATGAGAGAGAGCATGAGAGGGAGGAGGGTCAGAGGGAGAAGCAGACTCCCTGCCGAGCAGGGAGCGATGCGGGACTCAATCCCGGGACTCCAGGATCATGACCTGAGCCGAAGGCAGTCGCTTAACCAACTGAGCCACCCAGGCGCCCCTGGGTTTGCTTTTTGATCAAAGTTGGCCTATGAAATATGAGGGCAGATTGATTAATTTAGAAACTAGATGAACCAATGTTAGAGGTAGCATTCTTTTGAGAATTAAGTAGTCTAAAACTGTCTTTGTCTATCTGGAAGGTCTCCCACTTTTGTGCAGAGGTGGCCATGAGGGAACCTGCAGACCACATTAGGATTTTTCTCAGTCAGTATAACACAGTAACTTTAAAAGCCCAGACTCTGAAGCTAGACTACTTCAGTTCAAATCCAGGCTGTCCTCTTTACTGCCTTTGTGACCTTGGGAATGTTACTCCTCTGTAAAATGTCATAGTAGTAGTGCTTACTCTTACCCCAAAGAGTTGTTATTAAGACTGAATCGTTAAGCCATGTGCAAATGTATAGAATTGTGCCTGATTCATGATAAGAACTCAATAAATACCAGCTTTTAGGAAATGGTCTTCTCTCTGCTCTGGTACTAGAAATAACATATAGTCAAAGCCCCAGAGTTATCTTATAGAGCATAAAGATCTTACCATATAGAACATGAAAATGTTCAGGGGACTGTATTCCAGTTTTTCACTGGAAACCTAAGAAAACTAACTACTGATTGTATCGAGCATCTCCATCTAAGTAACGTGGCCTCTAGACGTGTCTCCTGGCTGTGAAAAATGAAACTATGAGTAACCAAATGAACCTGTTATGGGTAGTTATTTAACAACTTAAAATTTGGAAACTGTCTGGCAAAGGTAAGAGTTTTTCCTCTTCCTCTGCTTAATGACTTTTAAAGTCTTTATTCTGTCTCTTAATGTTTCTGGTTTCTGATATGTAGGTGACAGTTTTATCCTCCTATTCATGATAGCAGGAGCACAAATAACTCTACCATGTAAAGTGAAACTGTACTTTTGTATACATTCAAAGAAGACAGGGTGAGATGTGACCTTATTTATATAATGTGAATTGTTGTTATCTGGTATGACAAGAGACCATCCATAGATCCATATAAATTTGCAATTTTAAACCAAATTATTAAAGACATCAAACTTAGTTCATGGCTGTTTGTAACATGAAAGTAAGTTTTATGTTCTGATTTTTTTCCCTTTACATTGCCAAAGACTGTTGTAGCTGATTTTTCCTCCACTACGTTAACACGTCTATTTAGATATATCTTTAGAACAACCAGTAGTTATCTCATATATATCAAGGAAAACTGCATCCATTTAAGAATGCAGGTCTATATGTAAATCTCCCATTTTGTGTTCCAATCTGCCTTTTTTTCCAAAAGGATTTGAGATAACTTACAGTAAAAGACATGACTTGGGGCACCTGGGTGGCTTAGTCAGTTAAGCGTCTGCCTTTGGTTCAGGTTATGATCCCAGGACATCCTGGGATCGAGCCCCATGTCAGGCTCTCTGCTGAGCAGGGAGTCTGCTTCTCCCTCTCCCTCTGCCCCTCCGTCCACTTGTGCTCGCTCTCTCTCTCAAATAAGATCTTTAAAAAAAATTAAAAAGTAAAATAAAAAAAAAGACATGACTTAACAAGTTATTAAAATAGAAATGGAAGTACAAATTCAGAACCAAGGATTAAAGAGAATGTAGGCACACCTATCTTACTGGCCAGCAGAGTTGCCATGGTTGAGCTGTTCCATCTAGTTATTGCTTCCTTTCTGTTGGGGCTCAAAGGGCTATTTCTGTTTTTAGGGAGGAAATATACCAGTTCCTCAGAGAAGACAAAGTTTTCTCCCACTAAATTATAATAGAAATATCTCCTATAAGGATCTGTGAGTAATGTACCAGGCAGTATCTTTAGTAGCAACTATACAGAAAATACCTACGTGATACTTGATAAAAGTCAAAAGCAAGCATTAAAGCATGGTCTTGGAAAGGCACTTTGGCAGCTGAATAAACCCTTGTGCTCCCATGATGTAGCTTCTCGTGGCCTAATTTGATTAAAGGGTAGAGCTAAGATTATCCAAAGTTATAAAGATGAATCTTACCCTATACAGGGTCTTCCCTAAATTTTCATTCTTTTAGCAGGAGTTTGATAGGAGCTATGTAGCACACCTTTCAGTACTCTTTGAACATTCAGATTTTTCAGTCTTCAATACACCGTTAAATATTCTTTGACAAGGACTTAGAATGATGGATTCTATTCTTATGATTTGCTTAAGAGAAAACAAACAGCAAATCAGCTTTGACACCGTTGATTAAAGCCGAGGCATCTCACCACTGTGTTCATTGGATGGAAGTCAGACCAACCTCTTGAGTATTTGAATAAAGTACCTAAGACGCTAGCTTCTCTACTCCGTGATGGCCACCACATAACTAGTATTTTCTATCGATACCTAGTAACTCATCTCTCTTGATGGGAACTCAGATAATACCTCAGACTAAGTGATATCCCTCTATAGTGGTAATGATTTGAAATTCAACCAGTTAGAAATCATTATGCTTGCAGATCTGTATTAGTCGTAATGAGGAATTCAACCCAAAAGGCCAAGTTAGATAAAAGTAGGCAAGCTCTCAACAATGGGAAATGGAAAAGGCCTTCATTAAAGATCAAATGACTTGGGTCCAGTTCAGATTTCACTATTAATTTTTTTATAGGTTCTTAGGTTTGTTTGTTTTTTTTCCTCTTTAAATTGAGATTGTTAGGACAGATTACAATACTTAAAAATAAAAGGATATGGAAGATTGTAAAATATTAAAACTTATATAAATACAGGATTTTTTTTTTTTTAAAGATTTTATTTATTTATTTGAGAGAGGGAGAGTGAGAGACAGAGAGCATGAGAGGGAGGAGGGTCAGAGGGAGAAGCAGACTCCCCGCCGAGCAGGGAGCCCGATGCGGGACTTGATCCCGGGACTCCAGGATCATGACCTGAGCCGAAGGCAGTCGCTTAACCAATTGAGCCACCCAGGCGCCCATAAATACAGGATTTTTTAAAATCCAGAATGATACCTGCCTTTAAGTAAGACTAAATTAACATATGAATATTTAAGAGAACCATACGGTGCAAAAATTTTTTTTTTTTTTTTAAGATTTTATTTATTTATTTGACAGAGAGAGACACAGCGAGAGAGGGAACACAAGCAGGGGGAGTGGGAGAGGGAGAAGCAGGCTTCCCGCGGAGCAGGGAGCCCGATGCGGGGCTCGATCCCAGGACCCTGTGATCATGACCTGAGCCGAAGGCAGACGCTTAACGACTGAGCCACCCAGGCACCCCCGTACGGTGCAGAATTATGTTCGGTATAGGTAATAACGTTTCACTAAAGCTGTCTCCTTTATCTTCATGATCTTGATATAGGAAGAATCACAAAAATTGTTTAATATATAGAATTCAGTTATTTAGATATAGATACAGAATTAAACCCCAAATTCAGGAATTCACAGTTCCACCCAAATTGTGCTATGTTCATACCTCAAATGTGATACCTTCAAAACTTAGTGGCCCTGTTGCCCCTGCAAAGTCACTCTTCCTTCTTTGTCACCTACTTCTGTTAGTGGACACAGTATTCTTTCACATTCCCTGGTGAAAACTTCCGATGAACAATATTTCTTGCCTGAAATCATACAGGAACATTATTGAGTGTTCTGCTGGTATTGCTCTCTTTTTGCTCTATTCCAAGAAAATACGGACTGAAGTGCACCTTTAATGACCTCTCCCTCATGACTTAAGTACTGACTTCCTGTGGCCTATAGCAATAGATTCTAAACTCCTTAAGCCTTTCCTTTACTTAGCCTCAGTTTATCATTCATCCCTGTTGCTTGCTCCCCAGTCATGCAGAAGTACTAGCCATTGCTTCACACATCTCACACTTTCTTTAGCTCAGCACCTTTGTTCAGTCTTTTACCTCTGCTTAGATTCTTCCCTGCCCTTTTATATATCAAAACTGTGTTCATGCTTTGGACCTTCGCTCAGCTGCCACAACCACAAAACCATTCCATTTTCCCTCACTCAGAAGTTACCCATTCATTCTTTCATTTAACATGTCAGTGAGCACTTACTGTTCATATAATATCCATCCTCCAGGTCTTTCAGTTTAATAGGAGAACACAGGTATTAAATGAAGTACAATAAAGTGTTATAAAGGCTTTAATTAAAGCACATGAACACCTGAAACTAATATAATGTTAATGTCAGCTATACCTAAAAAAAAAAGTATGTGAAGGGTATGATGGAGGGCAAATAGAAAATATTGAGTTCTGAGAGCACCTGGATGGCTCAATTGATTAAGCATCTGTCTCATGATCTCAGCTCAGACTTGATCTCAGGGTCAGGAGTTCAAGCCCCAGGTTGGACTCCACACTGGGCATGGAGCCTACTTTATATATATATATATATATTTAAGTTCTGCATGGCGACAGAGTTGTTAAGAAAGGCTTTAGAGAATGAGTAGGTGACAGGCAAGAGAGTAGGGGATTTTGAGGCAGGCTTTATAAGCAGAGAAGCAACATACACAAAGATTCAGGGCATAAAACAGTTTGGTGAGCACAGAACTGAACACTTTGTTATGGTTAGAGTGTAGAGTGGGGCTGGAGGGAGGAGGGGTTTGGGGCTAAATACGAGGCTGGAAAGGTAAGCAAGAGCCAGATGTTAGAAGCCCATAATAAACCATGCTAATGGTTAGACTTTGTAGAGGGCAGTGGGGAGGCATTGAAATCTTTAATGTTGAAGTGTGGTCAGCTTGGTGTTTACAGGCAGTGCTAGGGAGATTGGAAGAAACTGGAGGTAAAACTGTCAGTGGGAAGATTATCCCTTGAGTGTAAGCGGTGGAGCCTAAGGCAAGAAGAAATACAGTCAGGAAACAGTAAGTCTTGGTTGGTGATTGTTGGGCCAGGGGGAGGAAGTATGAGGAAGTGTCTCCTATGAATTTCAGATTTCTGACTTGAGAAATTGGAGGCACTGCCAAGATAGAACTGGTTTGGGGAGGAAAATAATAAGATCTCAGTTCCGAACATGTTTAATATGAGGTATTCTTAGATAGATATGCTCAGAAGCCAGGCAGAAATATGTGATTAGAGCCCATGAAGAGGTCTGGCCTGAAGATACATATGTGTGTGTGTTCCTCAGCATGTTGTGTTGGTGGTTATTAAAACCATGGGAGTAAGTAAAGTTGTGTAGGATAGAAAGGTGTAGAGAGAGAAGATAAAAGAGGTAAGGAAAGAAATGAACCTCAGAGCACACTGACAATAGAGGGACTGCCAGGGGAAGCTAAACCTACAAAGGAAGGAAAAGTCAGAGAAATGAGAGGAGAACCAATATGGAGTCTTGGAGCCAGAGGAGGAGGCAACTCCCAGCAAGGCTGTGATCAGAAGCATCAGCCAGGCAGAAAGGGTGAGTAAGCGGTAGACAGAAAAGAGTTTGTTAGATTTAGCAAACTGGAAATGCTGCTAACCTTTGCCAGAGTGATTTCAGTGAGGTACTCTTGGGGGTGGAGGAGATGAAAAAGTGATTATAGTTGGCTTAAATAAGTAGATTAAGGAAGTTGATATAGTAAGGATAGTGGGTTGTTTTTTTTTTCCACCCCGAAGACATTTGGCTGTAGAGCAAATACATTAGATGGGGCAGTGGTGAGGAAGAGAAACTTGACTATACTTATAGACTATGATGAAGAAATCAGCAAATGAGGAGAGGTTGAAAATATGGAAGAGTAATAATAGAATTATTATTACTGTACTCATTAAATATTCATAGCAAACTATATTTCAGGTACTGATGTATAATGGTGTATAATGTATAATTTCTTGGAAGAGATCCCAGTGATAGAATTGAGAGTAGTAGGAAAACAATATTCTTCTGATGCTAGAACAGAGATGATATGGATCAGGTATTGATAGGTTAGGTTGAGATACTGAGGAAAGCTTAAACCTAACTATTGATTTTTCTCTGTGAAGTAGGAGGTGAAAAAGAATTGAGGGCGTGACTACAGATTAGTGAAGGTTGAAATTAGCCATTGTGGGAAATGGAGTTTATCAGGCAAAACATTTGGATTACAGAACAGCTTTTACGGTCTAACTGCAGTTGGAACCATGAATCTGGTGACTCCAGACAATATGGAGTCTGCAATTTTCTCCAGCAGTCCTTCACATCCTGGTAGAGAAGCAAACAAGCAAAACAATTGTCAGGGTTGATATTGTGAAAAGACAAAGGATTATTAATGGTGCTGCCAAAGAAGTGGCTAAAGGATTGTGCTATGAGGTCTAGCCTGGAAATGAATGACGTAAATCCAGAGGCAGATGATTGACGAGGAGGAAAGGTATTGGAAATGGTCTCAAATCAAAGCACAACCATACTGGGAGACAGGTGTGAGCCCTGGAAGGACAGGAGCTTGTGCCCACATTTCTTACATGACATAGGACATTGTAAGACTTAGGCTGTGCCCCTGGGAGGCAGAGACTAAAATGGAATGAAAGTGAAGATTAAGGCCAGGTCATCAAGAAGTTTGTTTCGGATAGAGGATCCACATGGGCATCACAGTGACCAAAGATGTGGTTGTTGTACTTGGGATGAAGAATGCTGTTAGCTGGATGTCCTCAGTGAATGAGATGGAACAACTCGGAGTTAGGTAGATGGAAGGAAAAAGAGGAAAGTAATGATTGTCTCTTCTGGGCGGCCATCTACAGTCTTTTTGCCTCTAACTATCTCACAAATACCTCTTGAGATACCTATCACTTTGTGGTTTATAATAGAATTAGTTATATGATTTCCTCAGTTTCCCTCAGTCTCACATTTGCTTCTTTGCCAGTCCTTCTCCCCCCACTAGATTGTAAGCTGTCCAAAGGCAGGTGCCATGTAGATTTCATTTACTGCTTTATCCTTACTACCATTATAATAAAGTGTCTGGCACATAATAAATGCTCAATAAGATTTTATTGAATGAATGAATGAATGAATGAATGAATGAATGAATGAATGGAAAAGGGAGAGGTAGAAAGGAAATAGGGTCAGATTGTCAGGAAGGAAAATGAGTCATTCTCTCACATCCCATCCTGGACAATAGTCCTTCCTTTCTGGGCTGGTTCTTTACCCTGATTTACCCTCAGTGTCCTCAGATGCCAGCATAGTGCTCTACTCTAGATGAGTGAGAATCGCTACTCAAGCATATTTTAATTTTAAAGGATCTTATTTTCATAGTTTATTAATTTGCTTATTAGATAATTTAGGAAAAAATTTATCAACAGATTGATTCACAAATATACTGAGGTATACATATTTTATATCGTATATGATTTTATACTATGTGACTTGTTAGAAACTTCTCTGGAAAAGATAAATCTTTATGACACAATGAACTACACTTCGGATGGAGATCGAACCACATAAGAAAGAGGAAAAGCAAAGGCGGTATTGCTCTGGCTCTGTCTTCTGTAGCGTTTCTGACTCTCCTGTCAGTCCTTAGGAAGACTGTCCTGAAGGAGGGGTAATAAAGCAGAGGCTCAGGTGCCATCCCCACTCCCTCCCCATTTACTGTATTCTTTACTACACCTAGTTCTCATCTTCCACTTTGGAGAATCAGAGAATCTTTGTCCTCTTCAACTAAATTTATATCCAGCTATCTTTAATCTTGGGCACTTTCTTTTTTTTTTTAATTTTATTTATTTTATTCTTTTTAAGAGTTTGTTTATTTATTTGACAGAGACACAGCGAGAGAGGGAACACAAGCGGGGGTGGGGGGGGAGGGAGAAGCAGGCTTCCCGCTGAGCAGGGAACCCGATGCGGGGCTCGATCCCAGGACCCAGGGACCATAACCTGAGCTGAAGGCAGACGCTTAACTACTGAGCCACCCAGGCGCCCCTCTTGGGCACTTTCTTTTCTGGGCAGGAGAACTTGAGGACCCTTTGCTACAGTAGGTTGGAAGTTTCACCCAATTCTGACCTAGTAGGCTGGAAAGATGAGGCTTCTGGACCGGTTTGAAGGATGTGGTAGTTCTATTCAGTCAAAAATTGCCATTACATCTATGTGTATTCTGGTTAAATAGAATGAATTTTTGTACCACAGTTACCTTTTTCTGTCATCTTTTCTGCTTCTTTTGTCATTTTTATCTCTAAACAAAATATCTGACAACTAGGTGACCTGTTAGAATACATTATCTTTTTAAATACAAGTATCATTATAAATGCTTTTCCTCCTGTTTTCTGTATTGTGTATAATTGAATGTATTTGTTTTTATTTTAATGGGTAAAATGCCAACCTCTTTCTGATTTAAATTTCTCTTAGATCGCCATAATAAAATGCCTTGTGTATTGTTGTGCCCCTTAAGGATGTTTAATGCTGTTGTCTGCTGCATTGCAAGGAATATAAATTGAAATCCTCAGACCCTCTCAGTGGGTATAATATTACCATTAACATTTACTACATGCTAATAACTGGCCAGAAAGAATTAATGCAAGTTTTCAAAATATCTAAATTATTCCTCAAGACATGCATACAAAGCCAAAGAATCTGGCTCTTCCCCTTTATTTGGCTTATCATCTGTGAAAGACCACATACAGTGTTACGAAGACACATAGTGTCATAAACTGATGGCAGTTGGAATTGAAAATGAAGTTCCATATACTTCTACTCAGTGGCTCTAGGACTAGATGGAAGGATTTTTTCTTTTTTAATTTATTGAAGTGTGCTTATTTCCTGTAATATAAATAAGTAAACTTCAGCTCTTTCATCTATAAAGTGAAGATGCTAATACTGCTTTATGCAGTTGAGTATTAGAATACTATTTGTAATTTACCTTGCTTATAATTTATTATTCTAAGTTTAGAAGAGTGCTTTTTCTTTAATATGAAACTAATAAAAACGTATTTATATAAAATGGTTTATGATAAGTGCATATGATAGCTAACCTACCCAATGCCTCATATAAACTTAGATCTATAGATATAGTGTATATAATTATGAAAATTTAAACTTACAATCAAGGCTAATGTAGTACATTCTAGATCAAATAAATATGTATAATATATCTACAGTTAATTTAGAGCCTTAGAGTTAAAAACCTGTTGTCCTTCATGACTACTGTCTTCTGATAAACTTCTTTGAAAAATAGTAAAATCATTTTAAAGCCTCTGATTGTAGACACTACCTTTTGCTTGACATTAATACCCGACCAATGACTATACATACTTCTTAGACTTTTCAACTAATTGTAAAATCATTGACAGCAGTCATATATATTCTTTTTTTTTTAAAGTTTTTTCATTCTAATTCTAGTATAGTTAACATACAATGTTATATTAGTTTCAGGTGTACAATGTAGTGATTCAACAATTCTGTACCTTACTCAGTGCTCATCATAAGTGCACTCCTTAATCCCCCTCACCGATTTTGCCCATCCCCCACCAGCCTCCCCATCAGTATTCTCTGTAGTTAAGAGTTTGTTTCTTGATTTGTCTTTTTTTCCCCTCTGCTCATCTGTTTTGATTCCCAAATTCCACATAGGGGTATTTAGTCACAAAATGTACTTTCCTTGTAAATCTGTATCTAGTCAGAATATTTTTAATGACTAACTGAAATGGTTTTTTTAAAGCATTTTGTATTTTCTTTCTCTGTAGCTACGACAGTTAGTGAATATGTGCATCAACCCAGATCCAGAGAAGCGACCAGACATCACCTATGTTTATGACGTAGCCAAGAGGATGCACGCGTGCACCGCAAGCAGCTAAATAGGTGGAAGATCATGAAGAACCTAACCAAAATAATTTAAAGTATTTTTGTGCAAATCATACCTCCCCGTTTTTGTCTGGGTGTTAAGATGAATCTTTCAGAGCTAATGTGCTTTGAATCCTTAACCAGTTTTCATATAAGCTTCATTTTGTACCAGTTTAAGTCGCCTTCTTGCAAACCCCAAATGACTTTGGATAGTCAGATTGCATGTTAGGAGAGTAAATGAAACTTAATGGTTTTTAATGGCTAAAGGTTTTTAGAATTATTTAGATTTTTTTTTTGCTGATAAATTGTGTTCAGATAGACTCTCAGTGCCAAATATTGAAGGTGCAGCTTGGCACTCATCAAGATAGACTTGTAACCTGAGGAAAAGTATCTGAACATGTGACTTGTTTGCTTTTTCATCATTTATGGACATTTGAGATTAACACAATTGTGAACTTTTGTGATTATTTTATTTTTAAAAGTTTGAAGTATGTGTTTTAGTTCTTAGCATTGTAGCTTTCAAATGTAATTCTTAAGGTAAATGTAGACATAAACTATTTGAGAAACACTTAAAATTCTTAGCTTTTACATTCAAAATGCAACTCTTAAATGTGAAAAAATTGGGGGACAAAATGTGAGTCAGACACTGAAGAGTTCTTTGCTTTGTTTTGTCTTGTTTTAATATCTCTGATAGTCTCTTTGCATTATAGTGGTATAAATGAATCCATTTAAAAAGTGGTTAAGGATTTGTTTGGCTGGTGTGATAGTAATTTTGAAAGTTGCACATTGCCTGAGGCTTTTTTGTGTGTGTTTTTATTATTGTTTGTACTTTTGAAAAATCTTTGAATAATCTTGTAGTACTATATTTCAAGTTCTTTATAAATTTAAATTCTCTCTTCATAATTGCACACTATCGTGTAAGCATGTTTTTATTCATAGATTTTATTGAAGTTCTGATTGGTCCCCTTCAGAAATTTTTTTGTATTCTTCAAGTTACTTTCCTATTTATATTGTATGTGCATTTTATCCATTATGTTTCAGATTTTCTGAGAACATAGTACCCTTTAAAAAATATTTAGTATACCAACACTTATCCTGGATTAAAAACATTTTTTTTTTAACTTTTAAAAATTTGGGCCACCCTGTATGCGTGTATTTTGTCTTGTTAGAGAGAAGAAAGGATGTGTGTTGCACTGTACCTGTGAATGTTGACATAGTTTCAATGCATTTGACAAGGTTGTAACTTGAGAATATGTTTAAAGCAATGGGAACTGGCTATGACCACAGCCAGAATTTTTATAAGATTAACATTTCTGTTGAGAAGCTTTTAAGCAAAGTATTGTATTCATGCATGAAGATGACAGAGATGGTAACGCTTCATTTAGTTTAAGGAAATAGGCCGAGTTTAGTAAATGCTGTGGTGGAGACGTTTTCCCTGAATGCCTTCATGTTAGTGGTGACCAGTTCTTCACAGAATTGTGAAAGCCAAAAGGCTGAGTGGCAGTCACCGTTCAAGGACACCACGCCACTCTATAAAACCCTGGGATGGATAATCCTGCCGACGTGAAAGCCTCATGTTTGGAGAATACCTACCTTTAGCTGATGTAACTGCTGGTTTTGTCTTCTCATATAAGTATTTTTCTTACACTCATTTGAGTACTTTCAAGTCATTTGTAAAACTTTATAAGGGCAAAAGCATAAACTTTTTTTTCTTCCAGAATGTAATCAGTTATGGTATCTGAAGGGTAATTTTTTCTTGGGATAGACAGAGGGCACCTGGATGGAGGGCCAGATACATTGTTTTTACCAGATTCCAGTTACTTACAGCTTTTACGCTGAGCACCCATAGATTTGTCTCCAGAAGTATGAGCAAGTAGAATTGTTCTTGTTGACCGTTAGTGTCATATGTTCATCTTATTATAGTATAAGTGAGAGGAAATTGTTCTGTAGTTGGAACAGATAATCTCCCTTTTTCTTGCAATCTTTAAAACTACATGAATCTAAAATTCATTTGCTTAACCCCTCACAGTGACTTTTAAGCAAAGATTTAAGCTTTTCTTTTCAGTGAATCTCTCTGCTAGAAGGAAATAGCTGGGAAGAATTTAATGATCAGGGAAATCCATTATTATTTTCTACATGTGGAAACTTTTTGTTTTGGATATTGTATCTTTTTCCTATCTAAGTGTTCATATTTTTTCCTGAGGAAACCACTGTGTAAACAACAAATTTTAATTTTGAATGAGATCATTTCAAAGAATTATGAAGATGATTAGAAGTGTGAATTTTTTGTAATCACCTATGAAATATTCTCTCTATATTTCTGTTTATAAGCAAATTTTGTACTGATTAAGTAAAACATTTGAATTGAATTAGGAAACAGTAAAATGAAAGGTACATGTGCTTCTAAACCTTATTTAGACATTGGTACCAGTTCCCCAGAAGAAAATGTGGGGTAACTTTGTTTTGTGTGCTTAGGTTTAGGAATGGTGGATGAAGGGTATTCCTATATAAATAAAGTGCTCAACAATGTGCAATGATTGTAAATTTAGTAAGATATTACAGCCATTTCATGAATGCTTTACCATTTCACATAGTACCTATTACAAAACACCTTTCTTGGATCAATATACTTCAGGTGTTGCTGTTAACATTTACATGATATTTATTTTAACCAAAATGTTATTCATATTAAGTGTTTTTTCTTTAAAATGAATGTATTGTTATAACCCACAAATGCGTAATTATCCTATGCCTCATATTTCAATAGTACTGTAATATGGACTTCTTTTGTGAAATACTTTTATTTTGTTATGCTTCAGATACACATACTAAAAAGATTCTGTTGTTAGCTTTGAAAATTGTATAATACCCTAATATAAATAAAAATATAAAATTAAAAAATGGGTACAATAAAATTTTTATGATCTGTGATTTCCGCCCCCCCCCCTAAAGTCGGCCGTTGTTTATTTCACTTAACATTTAACCTACAGAAGAACAGTTCTTGTTCATTTCCATGACTTTACCATTTTGGGAGAGGCCTAAGAATTGAAAGAGTTGAGGGTGATAATGGAGCTCTGACAGATGCTAAGTAGTTTAATAAATATGCATTAAACTAAGGTACCTCTTCACATGTTCCTGCTCTTCTTCAGCACATGATTTTCTGTCTTTGAATAAGAAAAGTTTTCTCAAATTATAAAATTATAAGTCCAAAATTTAGGCAATAGATTCCATTCCTGTCACCGTAATATGCTGCTAACAATATTAGAAATAGTTTGAATGCTCTTTTCACATAAAAAGTGAAAATTACTTTCTACAGCTGGAAATGTTGAGGCTAAAAGATCTTTAGGGGTAAAATCCTCCAGGCTGATGGTAGAATGATGGGTTACCTTTCACATCAGGATCACATTCCAAATAGACTGTGGTGAAGAAAAGCTAATTTTGTAACCTGTGATTTGTATGAAAGAACCTTTAGTCTGACTGTGTGTATGCGCGCACACACACACGCATAGTAATAGTAAATTTTAGCCACAAGAAAGTGACTAGTCGGGGCGCCTGGGTGGCTCAGTTGGTTAAGCGACTGCCTTCGGCTCAGGTCATGATCCTGGAGTCCCCGGATCGAGTCCCGTATCGGGCTCCCTGCTCAGCAGGGAGTCTGCTTCTCCCTCTCCCACTCCCCCTGCTTGTGTTCCCTCTCTAGCTGTCTCTCTCTCTGTCAAATAAATAAGTAAAATCTTTAAAAAAAAAAAAAAAAAGATAAATTATTTTCACCGTGTTACAATGCATAAAGATAATCTTTTCCACTCCTTTCTAGAAGCATAATCCTATGGATAAATTATTTAATTTCTCTAGAAATTCCTAACTCTAAAGAGAATTACAATACCTTTTATAAAGGACTGAATGTGATGCCCGGTACCAAGTGGGTGCTTGTTCAACAGAACTATTACAGTGTAGTGTTGTAGTGTAGAAAAGAACACACGTATGTCTTCTCTGGCTCTAGCTTCATCTATTTTTGCTTTGTTCTCTCCATTCTAGCGCCACTGCATGGTTTCTTAAAGATCCCGAGCTCTTTCTCACCTTAGGGCCAATATAATTGCTTAAATAGCTCTCCCATTTAGAAAAGAAAAAAAAAAAAAATCCTATCAATCTTTCATGACTGACATTAAATGTACTTTTTCAGGAGCCACACAGACCACATCCTGTACTTTTCCCTTTGGCACTTAACCCAACTGTATGTAGCCAAATGATTACTTGTGTGATTCTTTGTTTACTTTTGATCTCCCTACTAGAACCTAAACTCTAGATGGACAAGTACTTGCTGTGTTGTTTAATGTGATGCCAACACTTAACACAATGCCCTATTGGTAGTCACTCAACTTATTTTTGTTGAATTAATAAATGGACATTTTAATGCTGTAAGTGGAGTTGAGCACTTCAGGGGGACTGTGCAGAGATGCAAAACCAGCAGAAATCAGGAGAGGCGAGGGCAAGTAAGGGGGTAAGAGAAGCAAACACAAGCTAAACTAGAAGAAAAATTTTAAGTTACAAGTTGCCATAAATGACGAAATTGAAGGTAATAGGGATTGACACCTGGCTCCTGGACTTCCTGAGGAGGTCATGGTGATGATACAGGTTCAGTAGGAGACTGGAGTGGAAAACAAATTCGGGTAAAAATAGGAATGATGATGGCAGATGAAGGAAAAATAGAAGGTAACCAGAAGGAGTCATAGCTCAAGTTTTAAGATAAAGTGAACTTAAAATGGTTTGAAGATTAGGAGAGGTAGCATGTGGAGAAGAAACTGAAGGGACAGGGAGTATATATGATAAGAGAGGATTTATCCACTAAGCCCACAAATGTTTACCGTGTATCCTCATAATATTAGATCCTATATACAGTCTTGAGCAAAATGTTTCTTGTTTTCATGGATTTAAAATCAAGTCAGGAAGAAACACATCTACAGAAATAGAAATATATAAATGCAAATTGTTACGGGTGCTATGGAGGAAAAGAGATACTGAGGAGAGGACATTCAAGTAAAATGACCTAAAGGATGAAAAGGAGTCAGCCAAAGAACAAACAAGGGGAAGAGCCTGCTGGCCTGTGGGAAGTTAGCTGGGCTTTCTGAGAAGCAACAGATGAGAGTGGGTGAGTTGGGATGGAGTAATACAAGGTAGATTTAGAGATGTATATTTTCTCTGTATTTGCAATAATCAGTAATGGATAATATAAAGTAATAGTAATGTAATCAGTAATATAAAAATTTATATTAGGAATTATAAAATACTTAGAAATAATTGAGCAAGAAACACACAGAATATACATGAAGGAAATTATAAAATCTCATTGAAGAACACAAAGCAAATACTGAACAAATGGAAAAAGAGGCTGTGTTCCAGATGGGAAGTTTCATATAAAAATCAAGTACTCTATAATATTAGGAATGTAGTGTCTATTTGAATCTCACATGTTTTGGAACCAGATAAAATGATGTCAAAGTGCATATGGAAAAATAAATCTATAAAAATAGTTAAGAACATTAAAAAAAAATATGCTGCTCTTGACTTATCAAGTATTAAAACTTACCATAAAGGTACTTTAATTAAGCAGTATTAAGAGGAACAAGGGAATAGAATGGTGGAACAAAATAAGATCAAATACACAAAGAAGTATTATGTGAACTTGATATATGAAAGAGAAAAGGTTGACTAAGCGACTGACTCTTAATTTCGTCTCGGGTCACAATCTCAGGGTACTGGGATTGAGCCCTCCATCGGGCTCCTTGCTCAGCGGGGTGTCTGCTTGAGATTCTCTTCTTCTCTCTCTGCCTTTCCTCTGGTGTGCATGCTCTCTGTCTCTGTCTCTCTCTCTAAAATAAATCTTTAAAAACAAACTATAAGGTGTATATGTTTGTGTACATTTATTTGAACATGGAGAAAGGTGAGGAAGAACACAAACTAAGCTAACTTTGGTTACCGTATGAGTGTGGACAACAAAGACAGTTCAGCCAATATAGTTAAGTTCTTATACCTCTTTATATTTTTCTTTTGTTCAGTACAAAAGCATGGACATTTTTTCCTACTTAAAATAACTTTTACTTTATGTTGAGTCTATACCTCTATTTTTTAACTTTTAATTTGCAAATAATTTCAAACTTACAAAAAATTGCAAGATTAGTACAAATTTAGAATTCTTCACCCAGATTTCTCAGATATTAATATTTTGCCACAATTGCTTTATAGTTTCTTTTTAAATCTCTATATAGATTTTTTTCTGAGCCAACTGAAAGTTGCAAACATGATGCCTATTGCCCCCAAATATTTGTCGCTTTCCTAAAAAAGACCCTCTCCTATATAATCACAGTACAACCATAATAATCAGGAAAGCAATATTCATTACTATTATCTAACCTACAAATCACATTCAAATTTCAAACAATTGCTCTCTATAGCAGAATTTATTTTTTTAATATTCATCCAGGATCTAAGCAGTAAGTGTTGCATTTAGTTGTCATGCCTCTGTAGTCACCTTCAGTAAGAACAGTTCCTCAGTCTGTTCTTTATCTTTCATAACCTTGGCATTTTTTAAAAGTACAAACCAGTTATTTTGTCGAATGACCTTCAATACGGGTTTGCCTGATGTTTTCTCATGAAATGGAATATTACTGAAGCAAGGCCGAGTTTATCTGCATACAACATGACAGGAAGCAAGAATGCCAATTTTTCCATTACTGTTGGTGCAAACTTTCATCACTTAAGTTGGTGACCTTAATTATAAAGTTATTGATTTTTCCTTTGTAATTAATAGTGTGTACAGAATAAATGTCTCTGCTGTTTTGCCTAAAGATGGGATGAAGTACCTGGCAGAGAGGCACTTAATACTTTTTCAATAGATAAATGTATGAATGCATGACATATTGAAAGCTTCTGCCAGTCAAATTTGCCTAGTTAACAATGCATAAGGAATATATATTATTGGCCAATGTTTATATTTTTCTTTATCGTTTACTTACATATCCTCAACAGCCTGAAATGTATGTTGCAATACCTCAATCATCATGCATGTATTTGATGCTATTGACAATTTAAACAATGCATTTTTTAATTTTTTAATTTTATTTCTTATTTTTTAAAAGATTTATTTGAGAGAGAGAGAGAGCGCATGCCAATGAGTGGGGGGAGGGACAGAGGGAGAGAGGGGGAGAAGCAGACTCCCCACCTAGTGCAGAGTCTGATGTGTGGCTTGGTCTCACGACCCAGAGATCATGATTGGAGAGGAAATCAGAGTCGAAAGCTTAACTGAGCCACGCAGGCACGTCATAATGCATTTTTTTTTAACAAAAATGGAGTAAATTGAGAAATCAGGAGACATTTCTCCATTTTAATGGTTATATGAGTCCTGGATCCAGAAAAATAAAATTCATTTCTTATATACCTTGCTCTTATCAAGTATTAAAAATGAGGCTGAAATCAAATCCTTGTTTTATGCAACCTTTCCTGATATTCCTAACCATTGGCATATACTCTGTTAACACACCGTGTTTCTCTTTTATAGCATGTGCCACTCTTATAATGAAATATTCTGTCATTATTTTGAGTCTGCTTTTCATGCAAAGTTATAAGCTCCCTAATTAGCTGAGGCAATGTCTGTCATGATTATTGCTACATCCTCAGTGCTTAGCAAAACACCTAGAACATAGTAAGTACCCAATAAATACTCGTGGAATGAATATTTACATACATGGACTCATTTATATGTATTTTTTAAAAATATTCCAGCAAGTTTGATGTCATTGCCCCCATTTAGCAGTTGAGAAAACTGAGGCCCTGACAAGATAAAGGGTTTTGCCAAGGTCACGGAATCAGATTTTATTTTAGTTCTGCTCAAAGTCTCATGTTGTCATGTTGACAAAAATCTGCAAAATCCAGAGTTGCATGAAAGAGCTAAAATATAGATGAGTTAAGACACTTATTTTATTCTTTATTGTCCTTCTCTTATTTGTGGCCTCTTGGGAGGGAGGAAAGCCTGCTCACATATGTGTGTTGGATGCAGCACTTGATTAATGAATGACCTGGGGGTGGAGAAGTGGTAGCTTTAACACTGAGCTAGTGGAACAGGGAATTGAGAAGAAAGCTCAATAAGGCACTTCTTTATCATTCCATGAAGATCTCTGTTAATGATGATCAAAGAGATTAAAAAATGGAGTGTATTTACGTTTAACTTGTATTCGGTAGGGATATTCTAAGTGCTAAGTGTAATACTCAGACATATCCCTTATTTAATTTTTTTTAATTGTCTCAATTACTTAAGTAGTTGTCAATATTATCTTCAATTTTAAAAATTATCAAATTAAGCTCAAAATGTTGACTTGTCCAAGGTCACAGGGCCTGGAAGTGGTGGGAGAAAATCATCGCCAGTCCATGATACACTCAAAGCAAATATTTGTGAGGAAAATCAATGCATGAAAAAAATTTAGGAAGACAAGAAAAAGGGGGACTTGGGAAAAAATATTGGGAAGTTGATAAAAATTTCAGGGAATTGGTTCATTTAAAAGGACAATGGCTCTAAAGTGTTGATTGTGCCTTCATGAGTTCACATTCTATTCCACTAAGATTGTAAAAACAGGTATGATTCTCTACTATTTTACTTATTTTAATGAGGTTGCTTTGAAGACAGGTCTGTTTTAGCTATTTGCCAGTTATCTAGTGAAGAATGGATTTATCCTACTGCCTAAAAACTAGCATAATGCATTTTTTATCAGCTGTAAGGTGGATTATGATGTAGAAACCTGAAATATGCATACATGCTAGAGATATTGTCTGAATTCCTTAATTTAGGCTGCATTGTGTTAACGTTTCAGAGAAATCATGCCTTAATTTTAATCTCACCAACACTTAGGAACAGTCTTTAAAAGGACATAACTGTCTCATAATTTTACTTGCTAGCACAAAGGCTATTCAAAGAAATTCAAGAAAATTTAAACATGACACGGATATTCTGAGTTAGGACCGTCACTTCTATTTTCCTTTTTACTCTCAAGTGTGTACCAGATACAGCATTTGGGAGACGTGCCCTGCTGAGTCTCCCCCGTAATAATGAGGCAGTAATGAGTTACATTAGGTGTAAATCACATCAGTGGGGTTTTTACCTGCTTCTATTGATCTGTCAAAACACTTTATCACGGAAAAGCACAAACGAAAACAATGATTTTCTCTCTGTAACGGAGACAGCATGCTTTTGGGTGGGTGTTTGTGGACGGTCTGAGAGCAACTTGACTATAAAGCTCTCTAGCGATTCTCCCGGAGTTCTGTGGACCAGACAGCCTTGCACAATCTCTTTCTGTCATGTTTTCCTCTGTGTTCTGTGCAAGGCTCTCTTCCAGTTAAGGATTTAAAGCTAGCTCTTATGTACACAAAAATCAGATTTATATCTTTGTACCACAAAATGAAGCAATTATTTTGTCTTCCAGTGGATTCCGCTTCCTCTGCGTTGGCACCAGAGCGACCCACTGTTGTCAGCAAGGCGGTGACACTGGTGTAAGCTTCATTAAATAGAGCCCCGCTGATACTGACCATTGATCCAGCAGCTAGCTCAGGTGCATTTGGCCACAATATTTTCTCCCTCTGCTCTTTACTTCTCTCCAGGGATAACCAATCAGAAGAAACGACCCTCATGCCTAGTGTTTTGAGAAGCAGAGAGCAGTTTGATTTCAATTGCCAACCTGTCCACTAGCTTGGTAAATCAAATTTCAATCTCCTAAGGGCAAAAAGAACATGTAGCTTGCGTGTGTGTGTGTGTGCATGTCTCGGTGTGCGTGTCTGTGTGTGTGTTTGTGTGTGTGTGTGCGCATTGTGCTCTAAGATCTGGTCTTTCCATAGGTTAAACCACAGGAATTCACCTGGTAACTGAAAAATGAGGAATTCAAAAAGTATTTGCTCTTTAGAAGTGGGGTTAGTGTTCTTTAAACATACCACACTATTCCTTGAAATGTAGGATTCCACGTCTAATGCTGGCGGTGTAAAATGAGCAAACATAAATTGTATCCACATCATTACAGAAACCGTGTTCTCCTTTTTGTGTATATTTGATGGCAAAGTGTGATCTCTGCTAAGTCATCAGTCTAGGAATCTAATTTCTTTCAGTAAAATTTCAACTAAAAGACACCTTCCCCAAAATTGTTCTGTGAGACTCCAGTAAGGAAAACAAATCTAGGTACTAATCTTATTGCAGTGAATATAGGACAGCTCGAGATGAAAATGGTAGTACTATGTCAGCTTATCTTGAGCTTTATAGACTTTATCCTTTCTCTTGAATATATCATGTGCTCAAATAAGCCAAAGACATTTTCTCCGTAATGTTTCATAGGCATACCCGATTCAACTGCACAAATCAGTTCTTGCTTTTTATGCAGGTTGATTCAATGGTCTGTGTCTTTAGAGACTCATACTTTAGAGACTCAAATTTTATATGATGATACTTTTCCTTTTCAGGATATGTTATTCCCCTTTTAAAGAACCTAGAGATTCTTTAATAATATTTCTTTTAAAACACCAAGCACAAGCCACTGTTCAAAACCCTTGTCTTTATGTATTGTAAATAAACCCCAAAGTTGCTCTGGTTATAGAAGGCATAGAAATGATATATAATTCAGCAGTTCCTTTAGAAATGCTTTTTCCTCCCCCCCGCCCCGTACTGTTCTCTTCCTGGATACTAAGCATTTTGTAAGTAAATTTATAAAAATAAAAATGGATTTCCTGTATCTTTGACATTTTATGTGATATCACACATCTGGCATCCCACATAATTGAATCATCCACCTATGTCATTACAAGGGATTAAACTTGGTCATTCTAAGTCTCTCTGTGCCTACTGTTTGGCGATGTTTTGAATCGTCATTCTTGATGTATACAATATTCATGTAATTACAGTTTTTATCTGTGTAAGTCATATATGGCTGTCCTTTGATTGAACTAAAATGGATTCTACAAAATGATTTGGGAGAGTGGCTAACAGAATATTATGGTATTTTCCCCCTAGAAATTATAGTATTTTTTTTTTTATTCATGAGAGACAGAGTGAGAGAGAAAGGCAGAGGGAGAAGCAGGCCCCCAAGGAGCAGGGAGCCCGATGTGGGACTCGATCCCAGGACCCTGAGATCATGACCTGAGCAGAAGGCAGACGCTTAACCATCTGAGCCACCCAGGTGCCCGAAATTATAGTATTTTTAAAGTTTTATTTTAATTCTGGCTATGAAGATAAAAGACTTTGATCATTGCAATGAAAGATCAGTCTGCGCTACATTAATGGTCAATACGTTAGGAAGTTAACCCTGAGAAAATCCCCCCATGCTCTGCTAATGGAAGCTCTTTTATTCATTAAGTCAGTAACAGGAAGTACAACCATGAATTACAAAGTGACTTCATACCTTCAAAGATATTTTTCTGTTATTTTAGTTTACATTAATCACTAGTCATCACTTAGGCTGGTGATTCTCACCTGCAAAGGTTTGCCCCCCCAGAGGGCACTGGCAGTGTCTCAAAGACATTTTTGATTGTCAAAACTAGGAGTGGGGGTGCGAGTGGGGAGGAGATACTACTGGCATTGAGTGGGTAAATTCCAGAGATGCTGCTAAATATTGCAATGCACAGGACAGCCCTTAACAATAAAGAATTGTCCTACCCCAAATGTCAATAACATTGAGGTTATGACATCCTCATGGACACCAGAGAGGCATCATGGAATGGTGGAAATTGGAAACTAAGTTGGATTCCTACATGAAGAGAGTGTCTATAGAAATTACCAGAGTGAGAGCTGATATAGAATGGTTCCTGTACTTGTCCTTGAGACAAAATTGTCTTTTATTAAAGTCAGAAGGCTCATTCTCTTAAGTTTACCATCTATAAGGACCTTTGTCTCCTTTCAAATTTATCTTTGGATAAATCAGGATGCATTTCTACAATGAGAAATGGTATGGTTGAGAATGCTAATCTTCAGCAAAAAGTTAAATAAAAAATAACCAGATATTTCCTTTTTTTTTTTTTTGTCTCTCCAGCTAACAGATGAATAGGCAGTAGTATCTTTGTCTATTGTAACCTACCTTTCATTCCTGTGAGTTATTGGTGACATCCAAAAAAGAAGGAATTTTATTTCTCAGGAAATATCATCCACTTTAGTATTTTGCATTAAATCCAATGGAAAACATAAACATTTCTTAAGTTGTTTGTAACCTGAAGTCAATTAATGTATTATAAGTATATATGCAGTTATAGTTCTTTGTAGTGGTTTACGAATAACCAATTTACTAAACTAGACAAATATTGGCAGTCATCTGTATTTAATTCCACACGTCACTTGTTGTTATTACCTCTGCCAAGTTAATTGTTGGCTATACATCCCGCTCATTGCCTCTAGCAGTTTTTACTAAACAATATTATAGAATTGTTTACCATTTTTAAAATTAGTTTTTGAGGGATGCCTGGGCGGCTAAGTCGATTAAGTGGCTGCCTTTGGCTCAGGTCATGATCTTGGGGCCCTGGGATCAAGCCCTACATCGGGCTCCCTGATCAGTGAGGAGTCTGCTTCTCCCTCCCTTCTGCTGCTCCCCCTGCTTGTGCTCTCTCTCTCTCTCAAATAAATCTCTAAAAAAAAAAAAAATTAGTTTTTGAGTACTACTTTATCTCAGTAGTAAAACATTCTGAAGTTATTTACACAAATACGGTATATTTTTGTCAAGAGCACAATTTATAGGTAGGAAAGGCTGATTCAGAAATTGTCTATTCTTATAATTCAGAACATGGTTTGCACACTTAATACAGATAGTAATATGGTAGAAGTGCCTTAACAAGATGCTCCTTCTCTACCTTATACTTATTTGTACTTATCAGTGGGTTTAGAACACTGCAAATACTAGACCCTAGCCTCATTAGGGCAGAAATTGAATATATTTGTTCACTGTTGTTGCTGTAGTATTTAGTTTGATGTTGGTCCAAGATGGAACTCTATAAATACTGTATTCATTTATTGTTTGCTGCAAATGACCTCGAACTTGGTGGTTTAAATAATACAAATGTATTATCTTACAGTCCTATAGATCAGCAGTCTCATGTGAATGTCATGGGTCTAAAACTGAGGTCTCAGTGGGTTGTGTTATTCTGGAGGCTCTAGGGGAGAATCTGATTCCTTCTTTTTCCTTCTTTAGTGGCTGCCTACTTTTTTTGGTGGGTGGCTCCTTCCTCCATCTTTAAAAGCCCAAAATGGCGCATAGAGTCCTTCTCATGCTGCCATCTCTCTGCAGCTGGGAAAGTCTGTTTTTAAGGACTTGTGATTAGATTGGGCCCACCTGGATAATCCAAGAAAATCTCCCTATCTCAAGCTCCTTAATCTTACTCACATCTGCAAAGTCTCTTTTACCATGTAACATAACATATTCACAAGTTCCAAGGACTAGGGCATGGACATCCTTGGGAACCCACCACAGTGTTTGTCAGGTGAAAAACATTCCTGTGACTACCTCATTAATTTTCATCACCAAATCCAGTCAGCTACTTCTAACCATTAGTTAAGCAACACTTACCACCTCAACTGAACACCACCACTTCCAATGGGCATTTCTGCCAATCTTCTTAAGACTCCCTTGCTTTGACGAGTCTTGCTCCCTGTTTTTCTGTGTACCTCTGCCTCTATTCATCATTACTCCACCAGGTCACTGGTCTACCATTAACGGTCACTATCACCAATAAATGGGGATAGGGGAGACTCTTCCAAGTGCCAGAGCTTCAAAGGGATGTGTGACAAGATGGGAGAGAAGTGGAGGAAAGAGATTGGCTAGTTTCGGTAATTTCAGTAGGTATAGGCGTTGTCCCCTCTCCCCATTTTGGGCTATACGTGGTGAAAGGACTGTGTTGTTGGCCTCTATTGTACAGGATTTCAAGTAAATAGCATTGTTGGTATTTATTTTTAGCTCTATAGAACACTGACATGAGTCTATGAGACTGGATCATGGTCAGAGTCAAGTTACAAACACAAAAAAATGCTGTCAAGCTTAATAAATAGATCAATTTGTTGTGTTTGATTCATCCTTTTCTGACAGTGAGATTTTTTTTTCTTTTACTGGAAAAATAGATTTTTGGTTGTATTTGGACATGTCTGTATACAAGCTGAGGCTCATGTGTGGACCTTCCCACTTTGGGATATTCAGTTTTCCTGCCCTTAGCAGATTGCAAGCGGCAAATGTTATTGTTTGGTGCTGGACACAAGTATAATGGCAAAAACAAGGAGAGAGTTTATTCTCAAAAATATTTGTTGGGTAGGTATTAAATTCTAAGCTCTATTCTTGGTACTAAGGACATAGAAATGAGAAGAAACAAAAATGGATTTTGACAAACAGCCGGATTTATTAAAAAGACATAAAGTCTACAGAAAGCCACGAGTAGAATTCTAAGAGCATAGAATTCCAAGAGCATAGCTATCACACAAGGACAGTAGGCTATAGCCAGAGACATCTTTTGAGTCTCTATCATCATTGTGTATTGTCATGAAGAAAAGTTAGATCGTTATTCTATGTACTACTTCTCAGTAATAATAAAAGCAAATATTACTGCTGAGGATCGATTATATGCCAGAGACTGTCCTAAGCACATTTATTCCTCACAGAAATCCTACAAGGCCGCTGGTGTTATTATCCCCATTTTATATATGAGGAAACTGATAAAGGTGAACAGAAAAGTTAAGTGTCATGCCTGATGGTAACAGATGGGAAGCGGCAGAGCCAGGATTTGAACCCAGACATTCTAGGACTAGACTCTCCCCCACTAAGCACGGTGCAACATTCACAGAAAATGTGTGATGTATTTCAAAAAGGGTCTCATGAAATGGTTAGAGTAAAAAGAAATGTCGTTACTTGTGGTAATTCATAGAGCTGGATACATGCAGGATGAGGGCTCTTTTCTGTAGACAGTATGCTTCAGTTTTTGAAATAAGAGGAATATCATGATACCTAAAAGGCTAAATCTAAGTTAACCAAAATTCTTTGGAAAAACACGTATTTTCCTGATGGTGCTATTGAACTATACTTATTCACAAGCAGATGGAGAGGTACGGAGATAGGCAATTGGTGTCTGTGAGGAAGAAGTAGGTTCCAGTGGGCGGGAAGACCTTGAATGAGTCATGCCTTTTCAGTTTCTGTATTTCCAACACTTTGACATCTGGGGTCTTGCTGACCCTGGATAGACTGCTCTTTTATTGCTAGCCAGTTTTTAGAGATAGCAAATGACTCATCAGCTAGGGAGACTTTCATATGCAAACTAACCAATCCAGAGCCCATAACCCCTCAAACATCCTTGTCAGGTTCTTACACTCTGGGGTCACCATTCCCTGCTCGAATCATCTCTTGGTTAGATATCAGGCAACTAGGGACAACCCCTATACCTACTGAAATTACCGAAACTAGCCAATCTTAAATCTGCTTAGCTGTTTACCCTGCCTCTTCCAATCTTTACTGAAAAAGCCATGAATAAGTTTCTCGCTCAGGATTCCAACCTCACCCCTCAATGCCCCCAGCGATTCCGTGTGTGGCCCTTGCATATATCCTGTGGTAATTCATAGAGCTGGATACATGCAGGATGAGTGCTCTTTTCTGTATATGGTATGCTTCAGTTTTTGAAAAAAGGGGGCGCGGGGGGGATGGCCCGCAGGAGAGTGCCTCCTTCTCTTGGGAACTTTGAGTAACAAATTATCTTTCCAATGACAGGAATCGTCTAATCTGTTGGCCTCACCATGCCTAGATTATAGTAAAATGTAAATTTTAAAACAGAGTCTCCCTCTGTTCAGTATTTCCACCACATTTTTTTTTAAATCCGTGACATACATGGGTAAGTAAGTTTCTTATAAGATGAAATTCAACACTTTTTGAGGACCCATTATGAACAAATTGGTTCTAGACATTATAGACATTTCCAAAATGGGTAAGGCATGGCGTCATTGGCAAGGGATCTATTTTCAACCATAGGAGATATCATACATTGATCATATACATTAAAAGGAAGAATGTATGTGCTATTAAAGTGGGTCAGATGAAAAGCTTTAGAAGTGTAGGAGGAAATAATCATTGAAACTTGTTAAGAAGGTCAGGGAATGTTTCATGAAAAAGAGCATCTGAACTGAGCCTCAAGGGTTATGGCACATTTTGAGAAATGAATACGATTTCGGGCAGAAGAAACACCATTAATTTTAATTGAACTACACAAAGGTCCAGAGACAGGAGGACAGAAATCTTGACTATTTTATTGACTAGAAGCCTGGGGTCCCTGCCTAGGAGAAGTGCTAATCACGGAGATAGGGGGGTGAAGCTTTGGAAGACCTTAGCTAAGGAATTAAGATGAAGTTCAGGAAAACGGTTAGGTGCTGGTTAAAGTGTAAACAGGTTATATAATTACGAATTATACATGACTATGGTGAACTATTGGTAAGGGAGAAAACCTTTTCCATCTTCCTTTTGTAGCTAGAGACAGGTGCATAGTAAGTTGGCCTCCGTCCCCACAACTATACAGAACCTTACGTTGCTAGCCGCCAACACTGAATATTGGAGCAGATTTTTTGGCAGGAAATGCCATGTCTCTCTCCGGGAAAACATCTCTCTCTTCATTTTTTATTTACTGGTGCAAGGCCATGGTTTCTCCCTCCTGCCCCCATTCTTCATGAAAAATTAACTTCAGGTTAAAATCAAGTATATTTATTTCCAAAGAAAGAATTCCTTAGAGGATGAGATTTTACATTTTTAAAATTAAAATGGCAAGTGGGACTTAGGCATAAAACTTAACCCTACAGGAAAAAAAAAGGGGGGGGGGTTAGTTTTATAAGCAGTAGCCATTTGCTCTGGTGGTTCCTTTATTCTACAGCTTCTGCTAGCCATAGGCTGGCAGAGTCCTCAGCAACAATCAAAAATGATTGTTTATTTGGTTGAATAACCTGACAACATATAAAAATAAAAAGTTACTGCTAGAAATGCTATCTTCCCAAATCCAAAAGAGAGCCAAAGATTTGCTGGCAAACCAGTCCAGTTGTCGAGATGCTTGCACACCCTCTCTCCCGTGTGATCAGCGATCACAGCGATTCAGGCCCTTGCCTTCATCCCAGGCAGGCAATGTCAGAGCCCATCATGACATCCCCCTCACTGTGCTATGTTGCTAAATCATCCTGTACTCAGCCACAGGGAATAGGGAAAGAAATAACGAAGCTCCTGAAGAAATAAATGCTTTTCTACCCGTCCACCCTCCCTCAGCTGTTAAAGCCAGCATGGAAAGGAGGTTTTGAAGTGACTGTATACCAAATTGCAATAAACAAACAGAAGAAACTTTATTGATTTCCTTATTCTTTGAAGAGCTAAGAAGCAGTATAGGAAATTGTGAAACAGCAATATCACAGAGCTCAATAAGGCTGCTCTTAGAGCAGAACCAAACAGACGAGGGAATTTACAGATCACCTGCTGCCCAGAGACTACTGGGCTTTGTGTATGTATTTCTGAATACAGAGAAGTTGAGCAAACAGGCATTCATCTTTTGCCTTGCTGGGTAGGAGGCTGGAATGGACCTTATTTCTTCTTTGATAATTTCACCCATTTATATCTAAGGTGCCATGCTGGTGATTGGCATTCTGAAGACCAGCCCACAAGCCAAAGTCAACCTCCCCTTATTACAGACACTTTTTTTTTTTTTTTAGCATCAATGTCTCCAAATAATCCTTTCGTTTTGAAATGAGATCAAGTGGTTTGCCAAATACTCCACTACAGATTATACCCTTTTCTAAAGCATGGAGACTTTTGTGGTGATGAAACTCATTGGCGTCAATCCCCTTAAATTTACAAATGTAATCTTATTGCTTGGGATATCATCAGGAGACAGGGGCTGAGACAGAGCCAATTCTATGGGGTCAGACCACACGTTTTGTTAAATTGTTACTAAAAATGACTGGCTTCCAGAATCGCAGTATCATAAATTGCACTTTACAGGACTCTCAATTACTGTCTTCACATCTACTCCAAAAGACCTATGAAGTTGAAATGCAATATTTCATCTCTGACATTTAATCTATGAGAATGTCCTTGGAGATCTATTATGTCTTTAAAATAATTTACGTACATTCTTTAATGATGGTGCTATGCCAAAGGTGTTATCAAAATGCTTTGGGCTTTATAAATAGGTTCAATGGGAAAATCAGAGTAAACCTTTTATAGTTAGGAGTTACTATTATAGAACTAGGGTTAATCAGAAAAATTAAGCACTTGATTCAAATGGTTACCCATACTCTCGAAGTGTTACTAATATATGGATGTCATCCTTTTTAGCATCAGCTAAACATTTCTAATAGGCTATCATGGAAAGAGCATGGTTTTGGAGTTGGACAAGCTGGGCTTTTTCTTCTTTCTCTGCCACCTTGAACTATTTGGCTTGGGTCATTTCTCTGAGCCTCATTTTCTTCATCTCTAAAATAGGGAATTAAAAATCCCTAATTCACAGTTTGGTTGTGAGGGTAACACAAGCCCTCTGCCCAGTAGCTGTTATATCACTGGTTAAGCTAGAAACTTGTTTGCTTTTAAGATAGGTCAAGCAGATCACAGTCAACTTGCCCCCCCTTCTCAGATTTTCACTATATATTTTTCTGGGGACTAAGTCCAGGTGAAGTTCCTACATTCGTCTCCAAACTCAATCTTAGGGATAACCCATGAACATTTTCCCATTCGCAGAGGGTGACTATGTTCTGTAGTATTTCAGTAGGAGCAGAGCACAGAAATGACACAAGTCTTTAGCAACTGCTGAATGGCTGTATCTTTCATGTCTAAGAGGTGACAATTACCGGCATCCTCAAAGCGCAAAACCAACCACTCAGATGAGACTTCTAAATACTCGGGTGGAACCTTAGCACCTCTAGCACACTGAGCCAGTGTTTACAGTCATGCAGCACTGCCCCCCCCCACCTCGGCCACTCTCTGCTTAAGTTTTGAGCACGAGTCACTGAGGGTGTGTTTAGTAAGTAAAGATTAACAATGGGGGTGAGGTAGGACCAAGGACTGAGGAAACCAATAAATGAAAATGAGTTGACATGAAAGAAACTTGTCAACATATCCAATTGTGAACTCATTAGTCATATTCCCAAACCCAGCATTCTACCTTTTATCTCTGTAGCATTTAATAATGCCAACATCTCTTGCAGTTTTCTTAGCTAGAAATGTCATCATCCTCAACTGCTCTCTCCTCCTAATCCCAACATTTATTTAGCTCATGAACCTTACATTTTCTTGCAGAAATATCCTACTTTTGTAAGTTTGGCAAAAACAAAAAACACAACACAACAAAACAAAAGAGCCCCACATGGTTCTGTTAATATATTATTCAGCCCCTTCACAGACTTTGGAAGCTTAAGCTTTATTAACTTCATGAAAAATGTGCTTCTGGTGACAAGCATCCAAATACTGACTTTCTCAGGGGCCTATCGGAGCAAACCAACTGCCACATTTTACAGCCTTGGAGGTTTGATGCCACTTCCCCACACTCCCAGCTAGTGCCTGCCTCTGGTGGTCCACCTCAGAGTCCCCTGCTCTGGTGAGCTCTTCACTGACTCGACGGTCCTCATGGATAGGGCAGGGATCCTGTAAGACATGATGCTGTCCTCGTTGTCCACTTGACCCATGGAAAGATCACTTCATAGAACTGTCTAGAATGTGCCGGCTGCTAATCAGCTGCTGGCCCAGGCTCCATCTCCACTCTTTCTCTTTCTAATTCTCTTTTCTTATTTTCTTCGCTCAAGTAAGTGCAGGGCACAGATGAACAAAACCCATTATGATTCCAATCAACAAAGAATGCCTTTCTCTTCTTTTTGCAGACAACCTAATTTTCCCCAATCGCTCTCTTGTGCTTTGGGGGAGAGGAAAAGAGAAGCACCTGTCTGCCTCAGAATTCTCTACCAGACTGAACACCTGTAACTCAGGTGGTTCTTTCCTTCTTTCCTCAACCATTCACTTATGAATTTCAGAGATGAGGGTGGGAGTTGCAAAGAGCGTTGACTGCGGTAGGGCTAGTTCCGAAGCTCGTAGCACGTCCTTGAAGTGGTATCTGTCTCCAGTTGTTGGTGTTTATCTCAGGATGTGTCTTTCATTTGTGGATCTTAGTTGCCGATCTCAAGATAATAGAAGAAGATAATTTATAAGCCAGGTCTTGTTTTCAGCCCAATTTAACACATTAATCAAGAATTTATAGACCCATCACTCTCTATAACTTGGCGTGAGCCAAGCTACTCATGCTGTTTGACAAAGTCCAAGTATGGGGATGATCCTGAAAACAGGAGACTCCACAGCTGGCTCCTGCTATTCTCTTTCATTTTGTTTATGGCAATCTTTATAATTGTGGGAATATTTCTGGGGTTTCATGATAAAGTGACTACTCATCTTAGTGATGCCTATCTAAGCAATCATAATGAAACTAATTCCACGAAGAATTAGTTTCTATAGAAAAAAATAACAAGACGGTCATGCTCTGTCTAGCACCTTTCTCTTTGAGTATTGTTTTTTAGTTTTAGCAAAAGCCAATAAGCAGAAATCAATAAAGGTCATGTTAACCATTACAAAGGAAAAATGAAAGAAGGCTATGGCTGTAATCCAGAAAATGATCTAAGATTTGGAAAAACAAAAATATCCTAACATATAAATAAAGTTCCTCTGAGGCTGTCAGGAGGAGATGCTTGCAACCTGACCCTGTGTCTGTGTCTCCTCATTCGCCGACGCTGTCCTTTCCTACGAGAGACCCACCCCAGCTGGAGCTGGACTCTGGCAATAACTTGTTCTATTTTCTGTCCATGCTACAGATCTCTTTTCTTTCCTATCCTCTGCTCTCCTCTCTCTCTACTTTCCTCCACTTCTCTCTCCTTATGTCTTCTTCCTTTAAGATAGACCATTTTGCATCCCAAGGAGCTCCTTAATTAAAAAAAACAAAACAAAACAAAGAACCTTAAATATCATATAGTCCAGTTATTTGCATACTGAGCAGATATTGACAACTCTCCTATCCTGATAAATACCTTTAAGACAATCCTTTCTGGACCTCTGGCATGCTGAGCAACCCCTTGATCCAGCCCTCTCTCAGTTGCCTTTAGTAAGTAGCCCTTCATTAAATCATTCTCTATCTCAAATATTTTGCAAATATCTTTATTTTCCTGTTTTATCCGTGATCCTTCCCTGTTCAATGGCACATAGTTTACCACTTGCATTCATATTTCTAACTTCACTGCCCTTTGGTTGCTGAACACTCATGAAGTAAGCATATCTAAGGTAATTTTACATTGGATAACTTTTTATTTATTGGGAGAGATGGGGTCACACTTAAATAGGTAGTAGTCTTTGGAAGGTGATGTTTATTCATGACCACAAAGTCAGGCTGATTTAGTAAAATCTCACATGTGGCTAAAGCACTTGTTTCAAATAAATAACCCAAAGAAAAGAAACTAACCCTCTCCAAAACCCCAACACACACACGCCCCCCACATCCTAAAAAGACAATAACAAAAATTCACACTGTGTATGCATAATGAGAGTACAGTAATGGAATGGGTGGATTATTCAGGAAAAAAATATATTTTTGATGTTTAAGAATCCTGTGTGGTATAGAATCATAAAAGAGCAGGGAGAGAACAGAGAATTCCCCGAAGTAAGTCTATTTTATTGACTGACAGACTGAATCAATGGCAAATAGATTCTTTAAACTTTTAAAGTTTCCCAGTCAAAGATGAAAATTAAGTACAAACAGTCTAATTTGTACCATTCTTAAATTTTAAGACACAAGAAAAATGACTTCACAAAAAGGTGCTCCCCTGTCAAATATCCTCAATGTGGATTGTAACGCTTTTTAGTTTGAAATGAGACTTTTTAGTCTAATCTGTCAAGTCTTGCAGGCCCGCAAATATGTTGGTATCTTCTGCAGCTAAAATAATGGAGGAGCTTGTATTAATCTCCAGTTAAAAGAATAACTGAGCCAGCATATCCATTCATGGTCTTTTAGTTAAGGTTGATGTGTAAGCCTTTACGCTATTCAAAATCATTTTGTTCCTGTTTCCACTTGATGTTATTCTCAAAGCTCTCAGCTGCACTGTGCCTCTTAAGTCTCAACCTGCGAGCCATTCCTGCTGTTTGTCAGCTTTGGTTTTTAACTCTTCTGTTCTCCCAGTACTTACTCCATTGCTTTACAATAATATTATACAAACACTGATTTTTATAGGACCATGCATTCATTATTAGCATATGAAAATTCTGGGTTTCTAAGCCATATATCTCCTGGCCATATCATTCTATGTGTATATATAATCAGATATATGTGAAAAGGAAGATGAGAGCTTGAAATAAAACCAATAGCAGGTCCAAATTGATATCACAGTTAGATCACATAGTCTTGAATATTTTTAATCTTATTCAGTCGATGTGTTGGTTGAAAGCTATCAACCATCAGAATTTAACAGATTAGTCTTTCCAAGAGTTATTAACTTGACCCAGAAAAATACACCCCACCCCCCCAACTAGGGAAGCTACAAGATTCTTTCTGCAGAAACACTACGTTATTGCCAATTTGTGTACCTGCTCCTCCTCCTCCCAGGTGTTCTGAGGTAGATTAATCCCCAACTTTGAGTAGATTTCCAAGTTCCCAGGTCATAGAGTTAAATTTGCATCTGAGTTTTAGGTTAGAATTTTCATATAACTGAAACAATTTGGCACGACTGCAAGCCTATATAAGCACCTTTGTCAATATCAAAAAAAAAGGAATCCCTGTCCTCAAGACATTTTCTTTTCATCTGTCAGAAATTGTTATAATATACTAATTGATTTAGAACAAGACTCTTTACTGCCACCTACTGGAAAAAATATAATAGATATGCAAATCTATAAATGGGAGCCCTGAGGTGAGGCTTGAAAACCCAAGTTTTTTTAGTTTAGATTTTAATGAAGTTTAACTTCTCTTGTTAATAAACACAGCACTGTAACAAGATCTAAGATCTTTGTTTTTGTGAGTTGGTCTTAGTGCAGCGTATAGTTTTGTTCATGGAGCATTGTATTTCCATAACAATTAGAAGTTTTAGATTTGCTTCTTTTGCTTTAGGTTTTGTTTTGTTTGTTTTTCCTGTGGCTTTAGGATTTTTTTTTAAAAAAAGCATTAGTATGTAAATACTTAAATAGATAATGCTTGATTTTAAATGTATGGGAGTACTAAAACATCACATTTAATTTGGCAAGTCACAAGACCAGTCTTCGTCTCATCTCAGGGGTCCATCCAAGTTTAGGTGGGCCTGAACCTTGTATACTTTTGGGAAACTGAAATAGAAATGTATAAAGTTACCAATATAGAGTTAAACATAAAAGTGAATATGTATCCAGAATTGAATGAAGAACATACAAGAAATACAGAATTCTCTTTTTTTTTTTTTTTGAATTTTAATAGTTTTATTTGGCAAAGAGAAGCCTAGGAATTTTTCAAAAAACATTACCAGAGGGAACATCTTTTTACCATAAAACAAATTTGTGTGGTTTGGGAGGACAAATTTCAAATGTATATTTTTTTATATACGTGCCAATTTCACAATTAATAACAAAAAGATAGTTGAAGTATTTTAAAAATGTAAAAACCAGTCCAGGCAACATAACTACACAATCTTGTATCAAATTCTGCTCCAAATATGTACGCAATATAGTAAACTTTAGTTCCTTGAGTCATTCTTCACCGCCAGCTGGCTTTACCATTTGCGGTTGTCTCCATCCCATTTTCCTCTTTAAGATGTTGATATAATTCAGCTCTGTAATAACAGAGGTCAAATGTCCAGCAAACTCCTGATGTTTCCTAGAATTGGCAGTATGGATTCTATTACTCCATGGGGTTAATAAGGACACTGGCCCTTTTGGAAATACAAAATTTTTTTTTTTAAAGATTTTATTTATTTATTTGAGAGAGAGAATGAGAGAGAGAGAGAGCATAAGAGGGGGGAGGGTCAGAGGGAGAAGCAGACTCCCTGCCAAGCAGGGAGCCCGATGCGGGACTCGATCCTGGGACTCCAGGATCATGACCTGAGCCGAAGGCAGTCACTTAACCAACTGAGCCACCCAGGCACCCAGAAATACAAAATTTTAAAATGTTGACAAATACCACTGACATCAACAAATCCAGAAAAACCAGACTATTTTTATTAATTAGCTGCTTGGATACTCTTGATTTTCCTCTTCAAATGACAAACATTTGTCACAATTCTAATTGAGAAAATAGAAAGATAATTTGGTCTTTTTTCTTACATCGTTAGTAAAACTTCTCTATCACTGTTAGATGAGATGCGTAGAACGTGGGGTTTCACAGATAAATGTTCTGCTGTGTATACTGCCACAGTGCCCTACGAACAAAAGAATTCTTACAGATTCTATTTCATTTTAATATCATCAAAAAGAAAAAAAAAACTATGCATGGTGCTTTATAATTGTATATGCTTCATTATTGAATGATAAAGAGAACTTCCGTTGTGACTAAGTAATTTATGAGAGCTGAATCCTCTGCTTCTCCACAGATTAGCTTGCCTTTGTGTGTTTTACACCTTGTAGCTTCTTCACCTCTCACGGCTCACTCACTTCCAGTACTGGTTGCCACAATTCCCATTTTGTGTGGTATTTGGCCACGCACCCTTGTGTCACAACGTTTAGTGAAGAGGCACAGTGAGTCCTGAGAGTCATTTTTATAAGAATGATTGTCAGACAGCCAACTAAACATGGAAGTGACTGAAAACCACGTAAGTATATCTAGTCACTCCACAAAATACCACCTGGGCCACTCTATTGACACCATTTTATTGATTGAACTTGATGAGCAGGAATTAGTAAATACTTGAAATGCCTTACTAAAACAGCTGTGAATGAGAGGGTGGAAACCCCACCAAAGTTCAGGCTCTCACCACCTCAGTTAACGTTTCCAAGAGTCTGATAGTCTGGAGCATGCCAAGATATTCTCTCCAAAGTGAAAAACAAGTTGCTGGACCTTGGGCCATCTATGACAAACAGAAGCCTTTTTGCATTTTTGAGGCACTGGATACCACATCTGAATGTGCTACTTCAACTCATCTACGGAGTCATTCACAGCGCTGGCAGTTTGGAGTAGATAGGGAGGAAGGAAACTGGAGCTCGGCTGCTCTAGAGCTCTTAGTCCACAAAAGGGAAATGCTTCCATGGGGTGTGGGGGACACGGCAATTCTGCCACTGAACTGGAAAGTGAAATAGATGCCTGGCCATGTGGGGCTCCTGCTGCATTGAACTAACAGGCACACACGAATGGGTTCATTTTCTAGCTAAAGGGATTATACCCGTTTAGCCAGGACAACTTAGGTGGCTGCTACAGAATGGGGGATTGTGGGCACTCTGGAATCCATAGGAGACTCTGGGATGCCTTCAGTACTTCCATACCCAAGAGTCGGGGGTCTTGGAAGACCAGAGCAACCAAAAGAAGGCGGGGCAACTAAGTGCTCAGACCTTGATGGAAGGAAGGTTTGCATCACTCCACCAGGTAATGAACACAGAACAGCTGAGGTTCTGGCTGAAGGCAAGGGAAATATAGAGTAGATTCGGAAGAAAGAAGCCAGAGATAGCAACTACGACCTCATGGACAAGTACAGAAACAAGGACTCTAGCAGCTTTCCGGATTTTCTCTTCTTTACATGTGCATGTGTATGTGCGGGTACCTATCTTTTTTTTTTGCTTTTTTCTCCTTTCCATTTTGACTTTATATACAGGTTGCTGAATGTCAGTTTTATAGTTTAGTCTTTAGGTAATGGAATTTGCACTGGGACTGGGACTGAATATGAGCAATAATTAATATAGGCAGCAAAAATGGATACTATGACCGTTGGGACCGTGGTTCTTATTTTGAGGAAGGAGTGAGAACATCTTTATGTATAAGACATCTTGTTTTAGGTGGAAATACAGAGTTGTTTTGCTGATACACAGGAATTCAAATACGTGGGCAAATGAGAGTGCATATAGAAGCTGAACAGCCAAAGGGGTTGACTGTGCTAGTTACTGAGTTATTACTTCTCAGCTCCAAATTAGTTGCCTGCTTTATAAAAATGGATCTGGGCCCTTTGTTTCTATTTTTCCGACCCCAGCTGGCACAACATTAAACTTCGTCAGTAGAGGGTGCTGGAGAGACATTATAGGAAGAGAGGGTTTTGCTTCCTGTTTCTGTTACGCTCCCTGGGCAGTTTCCTCAGGGCTCAGCTCCTGCGGTGCAAAGGTCTCTGCCCATCAGGCTCCTGGAGCTCTCCTGCGTGCACATTGACCAGCGACACCCAGCAGTAAGAGGCTTCCCCAGTATTCTCCCCCAGCAGTTAATGGCTTCCCTCCCTGAGGGTGGTTTCATAGTGGAGTGCTTCCAGCAAGATTCTTTCCCATAAACAGCCTTCCCTGGCACTCTTGAGGGTTAGTTTCTTGTAAGTTCTGCCAACGTGGCACCATGGTGACTTCTCTGCCATTCAGGGCGCCACGACCAGGCCCTTTCCAGCAATGTCTGGACCTCAGTTATGGAAGGCTCCTCCTTGGGCATTCTATCTCAGCCCTAGGGGTAGCGGTGGTTCCTTGTATCTGCCATTCCTATATTTTTTAGAGTTTTCTTTCTTTCTTACTGGCCAATCTCTTTTCATTCCAATCCACTTGGGCTCTTAATTTTTTATATTAAGTCTTCCCACTTTAAACTACTGTAATTTTTATCTCCTGATTTGACCCAGACTAATACTCCAAATTAAATGTAATTAACTTTTTTTTTTTTTTTAAGATTTAATTTATTTGACAGAGATACAGTGAGAGAGGGAACACAAGCAGGGGGAGTGGGAGAGGGAGAAGCAGGCTTCCCGCGGAGCAGGGAGCCCCACGCGGGGCTCGATCCCAGGACCCTGGGATCATGACCCGAGCTGAAGGCAGATGCTTAACGACTGAGCCACCCAGGTGCCCCTAACTTTTAACTTTTAAAGGTAATTAACACCTTAACTTCCCCTAAAAATGCCCGCAACCACTCCATGCCATCTGGCTCGAAAGTGAAAGGAAGAAGAAGGAAAAATTGGAGTAGACATCCTGGCAATTTTCCTAAATCCTATAAAAAAGCGAAAGTTACCTTTCTGACTGCTTACCCATCACTTCTGCTACCCTTTATCTATTTCTTTCTTTCTTTCTTTCTTTCTTTCTTTCTTTCTTTCTTTCTTTCTTTCTTTCTTTCTTTCTTTCTTTCTTTTCTTTTCTTTTCTTTTCTTTTCTTTCTTTTTCTGGATCTCTCCCAATGAAAAAACAGGAATATCTCATGTTTTCATTTGAAAATTCTCAATCTTCAGAATTTTTTTTTTCCCTAAGAAAAGTATTTTACCCTTGAGGTTTGTGTGCCCTGGGGAGGGTTGTTGCCGCCTCTGCAAATCTGTTGTTATAATGTCAACAAATCTCTCCTGGGTTTGAAAACATACCAGTTATGGGGCGCCTGGGTGGCTCGGTCAGTTAAGTGTCTGCCTTCGGCTCAGGTCATGATCCCAGGGTCCTGGGATCCAGCCCCGCATCGGGCTCCCTGCTCGGCGGGAGGCCTGCTTCTCCCTCTTCCACTCCCCCTGCTTGTGTTCCCTCTCTCGCTGTGTCTCTTTCTGTCAAATAAATAAATAAATGAAATCTTAAAAAAAAAAAAAAGGAAACATACCAGTTATGTACTGAAAGTGAGATTACCATGAATGGCTCACATGTCTTCCTGGGTAAATAAAAAATAATTACCATTAGTTAATAAATATATATATTTGGACATGAATTTATTTAAAATAAATTTTTGCCTGAACACTTAAAAATCCTAAGAGTAGAGGAATTTATTCATTAAATATGGAGCTTTAGTGGGAGCTGTCAACATCCCTTGTTGAAATTCATGGCTTCTTTCTGTACTTCTCATTTCTACCTTCTGCCATTTACCCTTACTATTTTTATTCATTCTTTTAACTGAACAATCCAGAATGCATACTCCAACCTTTCATCAAACTGTGGCTGAATCCAGCCCTTTCCCTCTCCACCTACTTAAGCAAGTTCAAACACTATTCTGACTGACATCTTTTATTCCCCAAAGCTGACATCAGCAAATGAAAAAAGAAGTATCTTTGGGCAATGTTTATTAGTTACCAGAATGTATAGGTGTTGACAATAGTGTTTATGGAAAGTACTCCTTTAATTATATTCACACAATGATTGACTACTGTGCAAACACCCAAATATAGGACTGTTTTTTGTTGGACAAATTTTAAAATATTTTGTGTTTACTTTTAAGGGAGCACAAACTCTGTTTCCTAATTCTTTTGTGTATTATAAGCCATAGATATTTAGATGGCAACCTGAAAGTGAGCAGTTTGAGAAACGGATCTGTGCTTAGTTTGGTTGCTTAAATGTTTTCCCAGCCTTTACTCCCAATCTAATTTCAAGAGGCTTTGCTCTCAAAAATTTCAGAAGCTGAGGACAGATCATTGGTGGAAAACAAGAAATGTCACCTCCTTATATGGCGAAGCCATGTCAGACACATGGGACAAGAACTAAACAGAAGGGAAAATGATTTATTTTATTACATAATGTTTAGGGTCTGGTTCTTGTTACCTTGCAGTTTAGAAAGGACTGCATTGATTTGACTGAAGTAAATACATCAATGAAAACTTGAGAGGGAGCGGAAGGGGATGGATACTTTTTAATTAGGACTGTGTGGATGGTTCAGACTCTGAATAATTCCATGCCCTTATACCAGTTACCTAGAAATGAATACTACTACTTGTATGCATGGAAATGACCATAAGGTTTGCTTCGTTAATGAAAATAATCTGTGTTGTTCATTTTTACAAATTGTTTAAGTATTTTATTATAAGTTTTTTTTCCTGTAATAAACAACCATAAAAATCAAGAATTGGAGTAGAAGAGACAAGTATTAAATATTAAAAAAATTTTTTCACAAGTAAGTTAAATCCTAATTTACTCAGGGGGTTAAGAAATTCCTTTCTCTTGGGCGCCTGGGTGGCTCAGTCATTAAGCATCTGTCTTTGGCTCAGGTCATGATCGCAGGGTCCTGTGATCAAATCCCGCATCAGGTTCCCTGCTCAGCAAGAAGCCTGCTTCTCCCTCTCCCACTCCTCCTGCTTATGTTCCTGGTCTTGCTATCTCTCTCTCTGTCAAATAAATAAATCTTAAAAAAAAATAAATTCTTTTCTTTTATATATCTTGTAGAGTTGTTGTGAGGATTAGAAAAAATATGTAAAGTACACAGTGCAAGCTCAACAAATTCATTGCTAATATAGTATTAAATGAGTGAATGAAAGTAGTAGAAAGAAGAAAAGTTTGGATGATATTAGAGTGAAAGAAATGATTACGTGATTCTTTTTTTACTAAGATTTTATTTATTTATTTAGGAGAGAGGGAGGGAGAGAGAGAACAAGCAGGGGGGAGGAGAAGAGGGAGAGGGATAAGCAGACTCCTCGTTGAGCAGGGAACCTGATGCGGGGCTTGATCCCAGGACCCCGGGTTGATGACCTGAGCCGAAGGCAGACGCTCAACCGACTGAGCCACCCAGGCACCTTGATTATGTGATTCTTGTATATGCAATAAACAGTCCACTTACGAGCATATTAGAAAAAGTCTTTCTAAAAATTGAATAAATTTAACATGTAACATTGTGCAAGTTTAAGGTACAGCATGCTATTTTGATACATTTATATATTGTAATATCATTGCTGATGTTAAAATATTTACCACATTACATCATTATAGTTTAATATTACTGTCTATATTTATATTATACCATGCATTAGATCTCTATGCCTTCTGTACTACTCATTACAAGTTTGTCCCCTTAAACACCATGACTCTTATCCCTGCCTTCCATCCCTCAGTAACCATTTTGCTCTCTGTTTTTATAGGTTTAACTTTTTTAGAATCTACATATAAGTGAGATCATACAATATTTGTCTTTCTCTGTCTGACTTACCTCATTTAGCTCAAGGTCCATCCACATTGTTGCAGATGGGAGGATATCCTCCTTTCTCATGTCTGAATAGTATTCCATTATGTGTATGTACCACATCTTTCTTACCCGTTCATCCCTTGATGGGTATTTGGGTTGTCTCCATCTCTTGGCTACTGTGCATAATGTTGAGATAAACATGGGAATGCATATTTCTCATTGAAATCCTATTTTCATTTCCCTTGGATATATACCCCAAAACAGAATTGCTAGATTGTATGATAGACCTATTTTTAATGTTTTGAGGAACTCCACATTGTTTTCCCCAGTAGTTGAACTAATTTACATTCCCACCAACAGTGTATATGAGTTCCCTTTCCCTTCATCCTCCCTGGCATCTGCCGTCCCTTTTCTTTGTGATGATAGCCATTCTAACAAGTGTGAGGTGATATCTCATTGTGGTTTTAATTTACATTTCCTGATGATTAGTGATGCTGAGTATCTTTTCATGTGTCTGTTGCTCATTTGGATGTCTTCTCCGGAATAATCTATATTTTGTCCTTCTGCCCACTTTTTACTTGTATTGGTTTTTTTTGTTGTTGTTATTAAATTGGTTCTTTATATATTTTGGATATTAACCTCTTATCCAACATATGGTTTGCAAAAATTTTCTCTCATTCCATGGGTTGTCTTCTCATGTTGTTAATTGTTTCTTTTGCTGTGCAGGAACTTTTGACTTTGATGTAGTCCCATTTGATGATTTTTGCTTTTGCTGTTTGTGCTTTTAGTGTCATATCCAAAAACCAATGCCAAGACCAATATTTTCTTCTTCTAGGAGTTTTATGTTATCAGGTCTTATGTTTAAGTGTTATCCATTTTGAGTTATTTTTGAGTGGTGTGAAATAGGGGTCCAATTTCATTAGAAGAAGTCTTGATGTGCTAGAGGAAAAAGAAGGGCTACTTTTATTTATCCAAAGGAAGGAAATGCTATATCCATAGGGATAAATAGGATTCTTGCAACTATGAAAGGTAAATGTATGATTTATGAGCTCCTAAGTGACATTAGATTGCATTCTGCCTCATCCCAACCTCCCCACTAATAGCAAGGTCTGACTGTTATAATTCAGCCAGGCAACAAAAGGCCTGAATTTCTCCAGGGGGAAGGCTTGGGGGCTCCTCGTGGTCTTTGAAAGGGATTTTTGAATTCATGCTCTGGTGGATCAAAATTTCACTTTTTCTAAAATCTTCCATCTCAGAGTCATATTTCACATCTATGGGGCATACTTTCCCCTAGAGGGTGAGGAAGATGAGGAGGAAAGAATCAAGGAAATAAGTTTTCTTTCTCTTCATGCAAATGTCAGATTCATGCTGGTGGTAATGGGAAGTTCTGGGAGGAAGAAAGATGGGGAGCGTGGAGGCAGCTGACCTTCCGGAGCATGTTGCTCCATTTCTTTGTGGGGGAAGCAGTATGGGGACATGGAAAGAGCAGAACCCTTTGTACCATGTTAGACCTGAGTTTGAATCCTGTCACAGCCACATCATAAATACAACCTCAGCCAAGTAATTTGACATCTCTAGCTGTAGTTTCAGTTGCATAATGGAGATAATACTACCTATCTTTGAAAATTGTAATGTGTAAAACAGAGATAATATTAAAGTGCCATTATACTAAAGTATGTTCTGGAGATCACTTACTTTCAGGAGATATAAATCTGAGCTCTAACCACTAAAGTCTCTATGGTCATATAAATGTAGGAAAAACTACTTTACTAAATCCCCTTCTTGGAGGTTCACAATACACATGCTGGCAAATATATTAATAGCTCTGAGAAAATGTGCATTAAAAAAGGAAACCTGGCTAACAGGTAAACATATCAAGTTTTTGTTTGGGACTTTTTTTTTTTTCCTGTGGGTCACCTAATTACATTCCATAGAATATTTTTACCTAAACGTTGTTTGGGAAGCCTTGGGCTAGTGTAGCACATGGAACATGATAGATTTCAGTAAATGATAGCTATTATCTGTGGATTTCCAAGAGCACAGCTTGAGGATAACAAAGGATAGAAGGGTTTGTTTTTAGTCCAATATAGAGCTAATAATTAAGATGGAAAGTTCCTGTAGGGAACAAGGCTAACATAATTAGGTCACAGTTAATCTATGTGGCTACTTTCTTTCTGTCTGTTTATAGTGAACTAAATCAATAGTGGAAGTGCAAGGGTTTGGATATATATTTTGGACTCACATAAATGATCTCTGACAAATTAAGAACACACATATTCCTTTTAAGTTAAAGACAATGTAAGATGTTGTCTCAGTTTATTTTGATTAATTGTAAAAATAAGGCAGTTTAAGAACTCATTTGATACTTATCATTAACCAATCCCCTCTGCCTTTAATGATGAGATTTCCTTCCTGTATTTGGGAGAATAATTATGTTTTCTAATTAAAAATGGGGAATGTGGAGCCAGATGGCCTGGGTTGACTCTGAGTTCTACAGTTTATCAGCCATGAGACCCTGTTATCTCATTTATCTGAGCAGTACCTCCCTCAAAAACGTATTGTAAGAATTAAAAAAATTAACCTATACGAGGGGCTTATTTTAGCACTTGGCACATGGCAAGCAGTCAATACATTTTAGTTATTATTAGCAAGAGTTCAAATGTTTCTTATTTAGATACACAACTCAAAATATTTTTTAACAGAAAACTAATCTACCCTGGGCTGAGTATTGTCCTAAGTGCTTTACGAATCACTTAAGTCTTAGTAAAACCCCATGAGGTGGATACTATTATTTTCTCCATTTTGTAAATTATGAGACTGACACACAAGGAGGGTAAGTAACTTGTCAAAAGTGACACATGTTTGAGCTGAGCTGGGAGTCCCTCCCAAGCCGTTTACCACGATACTCTGCTTCTTCTCTGTAAAATGAGGTTATTGATGAAGGACAGGACAGGTGTAGGGATTCCTCAATTTCCCAGCCTAAAATGCTATTTTTGCATTCCCTTCCCTCCCTCATGTTTGACATACAAATTGTTTTCTCTTTTGTGTTGTGAAATCAGTGAGTGGTTTCATTCTTTTTTTTTAATTTATTTTTTATTTTTTTAAAAAATATTTTATTTATTTATTTGACAGAGAGAGACACAGCGAGGGAGGGAACACAAGCAGGGGGAGTGGGAGAGGGAGAAGCAGGCTTCCTGCTGAGCAGGGAGCCCGATGTGGGGCTCGATCCCAGGACCCTGGGTTCACGACCTGAGCTGAAGCCAGATGCTTAACGACTGAGCCACCCAGGCACCCTTCATTTTTTTTTTTTTTTAAGAATTTATTTATCAGACAGAGAGAGAGTGAGAGTGAGAGAGCGCAAGTGGGGGAGTGGCAGAGGGAGAGGGAGAAACACACTCCCCGCTGAGCGTGGAGCCCAGTGCAAGGCTTGATTCTGGGACCCCAGGATCATGACCTGAGGTGAAGGCAGACGCTTAACGGACTGAGCCACCCAGGCGCCCGGGGAAGTTTCATTCTTATTGATGTAACATGAAAGGCGGATTTATCCTTATAGATCTATGGTTTTGATAAAGCTTTCCATGCAAGCTGTCTTGTTTTTGTTACAACATTCTGAAGATAAGTTTAACCTTATCTATCCCCATTCTCCAACTTAGTGACATGAGTTCTTGGCACGCTTTGTTCCTGTAATTGTCGTCTGTTGTAAATACAAACCTAACTGCACATTTTTAAATTTTTCATTTTTCATATATTTAACATGCATCTTTGTGGTACATTAATCACAAGGATGTACAGATATTGTCTTCTCTTTCATGGGAAAATGCCAGATAATATTTTTGAAGGAATTTTTTTGTTTTTGTTTTTGGAGCTGAGTCGTCCTAATATCACATAACTTTTAAAAATACTGTGATTTCAGCGGCACACCTCAGGCTGAGGTGTTTTGTAATCAGACAGACCTTGAGTAAGGGCCAGGGTCTTTATTTCTCTTCGTAGTTGTAAGATTTCGGATAAATTATTAACTTTTTTAAGCTTTCATTTTTCCTTTCAGAATTGTAAGGATTCAATAGCTCATGAAAAGCATTTAGCATGTGCCAGACACATAGTAAATGTTCAAACAATATTGGCAATTATGTTATTTTTATAACAATAAAACAAATGATGTTTTTCTTTGTAGGTAAGACCTGTTCAGATGAATTTCTTCCTTCATTTTCATTTGAGTACTGCATAGAACATTTGGGTTACAGCAATATTTTATCTGTAAACAAGATTTTTAATGATTTTTGTTTTGTTTTGCTTTTGAAAAGGTGTTAGTTAATTCCCTTTCTGCCCTCTAAATTGTTTCTATAATACCACAGACAAATCAGACCTAGCCCAGAACCTTTTAATCAGAACATTTATTGGGTATAACCCTCCTTGTCCTCAGAGAAATAATTTGTGCTTCCAAGTCCTTGCTGAATAATTTATTTGTATACAGAGACTTTGAAAAATTGAATAGACAAATGTTTCACTTTTATGTTATATGACTATGGTCAAATATAAACTCATTGTGTGTGTGTGTGTGTGCTCACCCATGCACTTCTAGCTTCTTTCTGCTCAAAATCATAAGGAGGCTGATATTTAAAAAAATTTTTTTATTATTAACATATAACATTATTTGTTTCAGGGGTACAGGTCTGTATTTCAAAATAGTTCCTGTCAATTTATGCTTCAGACAGCGCCCCCTACAGGAATAACGCCAATATCGTCTGTTGGTGAGCCTTATTGCCAGGCTCTCTGCTAGTTGCTTTTCACAAAATATGTTAACGACTTCATCTTATTTCCCCGGTTTCCAGATGAGAAAATTAAGGTTCAGAGAGTGTAAAGGACTGGAGCAAGTCTCTGTAAGTGCCAGAACCAGAATCCACAGCCTGATGCTTCTATCCATAGCATGTGCTTCCTCACCAGCACCCCTCTGCGACCAGCTCCGTGGGCTGTCACACATTCCTACTCATTCACGGAGTGCACGGAGCTGAGCACTCTCAGATGGCTTTCTGCTCAGTGGTCCCCGCGTGTGTTCATTTTTCTTTTTAAAAAGATTTTATTTATTTATTTGACAGAGAGAGAGAGAGAGAGAGCACGAGCAGGGGGAGCTGCAGGCAGAGGGAGAAGCAGGCTTCCCGCTGAGCAGGGAGCCCGACGTGGGGCTCGATCCCAGGACCCCGGGACCATGACCTGAGCTGAAGGCAGACGCTTAACAGACTGAGCCACCCAGGTGCGCCCCTCTTTTTTCCATATTAAAAGTTTGCTGGTCATATGTAATATGTTTGTCTTTGGATATCACACAGTAATAGAAGATAAGGTGGTTTTCAAAACCAAATCAGTGAATGATAAATGTGTCCCCAAAAAAGATAGATGCGATTGATACAATAAGACGGAGAAATGATTTCGCCAAAGTGGTAGTGCTCATAAAATCTTCGAAGCACTAAAAGATTCAAACAACAGCAGACTTCACTCCACGCATTAACGCAGTCTAGGGGAATAGTTGTATCCCATTCTTTGCCATTAAGTTCTCCCTAAATTAATTCCTAGAGAAATTATGGGCACATAGCACCTTCCCCGCAGTGCTTTTTTTATGTTGTAAGATAAGGATTAAGAAACCCTGTGGCCCAGTAAGAAACCTATTTTGTAGTCTCTTTGTACTGATAAAATTTCTTCTGGCACTGAACTCTCACTGTCAAAAATACTATAACATTTTACTAGTTTGCAAAAGATGAAAATGTTACCAGATGTTAAATTCAAGGAGCAAGTTAACAACTTCTGTTTTCAAATGGGTAGGTTTCCATCTTAAAAAGAAAAAAAAAAAAAAAAGACTCTGTTCACCAGCCACAGTTAAAAAAAAAGTCTAGTCATTTCTGAATTGAATTTTATAATTATTTATTCTCACAGGATTGAGCTTTTGAATAATGAGATATGTGCTAATTATCTTAATTCCAAGTAGTCTTTATAAATGCCTTCTTTTGAACCAAAAAGGCTGGGGTTTCCAGAACAAAGTAATTAAATAACTTTCCCCTAGTAACATTATGGCCACAGATAGGACATGCCTCAATGCGGGAAATCATAACTATTGTTCGTGTGTTACATATCTTTTGCTCTACCATGACGATGTCTCTCCTCCCCTGGCCTGGCTCCTTAGCATAAAAGGTTTATTGAAATGAAAGCATTTCAGAGGTCATTTCCTCACCTGACTCGTTAATCAGGGCTGGCATTTTTACCCAGTTCTGCTATACTCTGCATGAGTAAGATTAGTCGATCTGCAGCCACACAGAAAATGAGAGAGAATAGGAGAAATGAATACGTGTATCAAGTGAGTGTGGGCCTGTGTTTTTATTAGTCTTTTGATGGATTGCACCAGATACTTGGAGGAAACACACATGTGGCATTTTTCAGATGTATCCCGAAAGGATTTTTCAATGTTTCACCTTAGGTTCTTCACAAAATCATTCTTTGGTTCAGTAATAGCTATAGAAACCTTCTCCTTTGATATCCAAGGGTGGTAAGGAACTCTTCTTTTGATTAAGGAATGCTCGGGCGATTGAAGAACATTACAATAGATGAAATAAGGAGAGTACGTCAGTCATATCATATTAAGTCGGGCCTATATTAAAGACAAAATTGAGTTAAGTGTAAAAGAATATTTGACTCTACGTATTAAAAAACATTCAGAGTGTTTCTTACCCTGTGTAATTTTTCCTTCTTTGTTTCTTCTTATGATATGCTAATAATTTCTATCCTTATTCTAAAACATTCTTGGTAAAAACAGTATCAAAATGATCAGAGATGAGCTCAATATTTAAGCAGCAAATTAGCCAAGTGATGGTTGTTGCTTAAATATGGTATGGGTGCATTTGTTGTAGATCCTGAAAACTTTAGTTTCAGGGATTCATTTCTCAGATTATGTCTGTTAGAATGTCTGCGGTTTACTGAATACTTATATCTTATCATTTGAAACGGGACAGTGAAAATGTGTTATTGAGGACATTGCAGTTCTCCATATGGGAATGCAAGGAAACATTAATTGGTCACTCATTTTCCAGATGCTTTAAAATTGAGATAGAATCTATTTCAGTTACAGATAGTACTTTAAAAATTAATCCTGTAGGGCACCTGGGTGGCTCAATCCATTAGCCGTCCAACTCTTGGTTTCAGCTCAGGTCATGATCTCAGGGTGGTGGGATCAAGCCCCTCAGCAGGCTCCACACTTAGCAGGGAGTCTGCTTAAGATTCTCTCTCTTCCCCTCTCTCTACTCTCTCTCTCTCTCATAAATAAATAAATCTTTTAAAAAATTAATCGTGGAGATGCAACTTCACTGGAAATATATATGCACATGTAACAATGCCCTTCAGCCAGGAAGAAATTTGTTGATTTTCAAAAATCTATATTGGAATGGAGGAGTTAAAGCTGCATTTACTCAACAGCACTAATTCAATAGCTTTCAAATCAAGTCTTGGCTTTATGAGAATGATCCTATTTGCTGACCTGTGCACTTCTCTCCTGAACTCTAGACCCACCTCTACTACCATCTCTCAACTTTCTCCTTCCTTCCATCCTCCCTCGATCCCTTCTTTCTTTCTTCTATAAAGAGAACTGAGCACTTAGTCTGTACCAAGCAATATGTCATGGCATCCATGGAATTTAAACCTTACAGGGAGGCACGTTGAAGATATTTCACAAATACATATAACATTATAAAAGAGATAGTGACAAACTTTCTCATGGAAATTTGATCATTCTGTTATCTTTCTTCTCCCCATTATAAGTAACGCCATCCACAAACATGAAATCCAGGAGTTCTCTTTCCTCTCTCCTTAACATTCAACCTCTAAACTAGTCGGGTCGGTTACACTTTTTAACATGTGCTGGGTCAGGCCCTCCTGCTAGTTTGCCCAGTTCCTGCCTATAGGAGGCCCTTATTTCTTCCACCTGTAGTTCAATAATTGTAAAACTAGTCTCTCTTCAGGGCATTTCCCCTCCCATACAGGCTTCATATTCCTTTTCCATCATCAACTACATCTGGAGTGCCTTGTTAGTGCTAAACATAGTGTTGGGATCTCTCTTCAGCAAACATATCTGATAATGTCTCCCCTTCTCCCAAGCTTATAAACTTCTGCTGCATTGTCATAAGCTCTGGGATAAATGTCTAACTCGATTCCTCAATGTGGTATATATGGTCTTTCAGACTAAGCCTCAACTCTTTCCCTCCCTCCCTCCCTCCCTTCCTTCCTTCTTTTCTCCCTCCCTCCCTCCCTTCCTTCCTTCCTTCCTTCCTTCCTTCCTTCCTTCCTTCCTTCCTTCCTTCCTTCCTTCCTTCCTTTCCTTCCTTCCTTCCTTCCTTCCTTCCTTCCTTCCTTCCTTCCTTCCTTCCTTCCTTCCTTCCTTCCTTCCTCTCTCTCCCCACCCCTTCCTATACCTTCTCTCTTACCAGTCAGTCCTCACCACTATGCCACTGTTTCTTACCTTACCAAACCTTTTCATTACTCTAAGTCTTTTCAAATAATTGTCTCTGTGCTTCTTATCTGTTCTCCAATTGACAAATTCTGCTTATTCTTTAAGATCTAATTTTAATCCTTTCTTCCTCCTTGAAGCATATCCTGACTTTCCCACCTTGTTTATGCCCCTATTTTGCGCTATCATGCTACATTTATATGTGTACCACTTGCATTAGACTTGGAGCTCTTTGAGGCCTGGAGCTGTGTCCTATCTCATTACCAACACACACTAGATGCCCAGTAAAAACCCAACATATGGCGTTGTGGCTTCATGAACTGGCATTAATGAGCATGAACTGACATGTTTTCACTTTATCAATTAGTTGCCAAATATTCTTTCACATAATTACAGCTGAACTCGTCAAGGAGATTATTTTATTATTAATTTTTACATAACTATCCCGTGAAAGTGGAAATAGCTAACCAGTGTCACACTTAGACCCTGAGATTATGGAGATTTATTTGGGGAGGCATTCCCTGTTTTTTTTCCCATTCTGATGGGAAGGGATGGAGCAGCCAGAGAGCATCAGATGTATCTGAGAGATCCAGGATGAAGGCAGACTTAGGACAGGTAGTTTTACATGCAGGGCTATGGGAAGAGATGATCTCTGGGGACACAAATCTTAGAACCCATATTTTCTTTCCATCATGAATACTTTCCCAAACTTGCCTGTCTTCTCCAAAATTTGGCACAATAAACTTAATTCTTCTAGTACAGTTTGTAGAGTAAGTCACATTGTTGTGCATAGTTTTCTGTCATGACTCTCTCTTAAAACATGTAATTTGTGCTGTGTTATTTAGCATGCGCAGGTACATCACCTTGATGTTGTTTTCCTGAGTGAGTACCTGTGTGCATGTTTGTGCTTGTGAATTGGGGAAAGAGAGATGCATGGTGCCTTCTCCTCAGAGCTACACACCAGAGATTTAATGTCTGTAGAAGAGGAAATTTCATCCTCCTGCTTCCTGAAGGTGAGCATGCATTTTCATTGGTCTATCTAAATAGTTTCTATAGTCTTTTCATTTGAATATTACAATTATTTGCTGACTTTGGGAATGAAAGGCATAGTCAAATTTCATTAAATAATAAGTGTAGGAAATGTAGGATTACATTATTGTGGCTCAGACCCCCCGCTGTGTAGCCTGGTTGGTATATTGCATGTATCTGGTCCCCTAAAGCAAGGTGATTGACAAGGATTAGGATAAGTCTGTGGCGGAAGCACAAATGCTCAGACCAGGAACAATTTCTCTGTCCTACAGGATTGCTCTCTAAGGTCAATATTGCATTTGAAGGCAACTTTGCTTTGAATATGACAGATAGGTTACATAGAAGACCATAGGGAATCAGTTGCTTCCTGGAATAAATAATAAGAACTGAAACAGTAATCTTTTCCTCAAGTGCAAATTTGACAACTGAGCTATGTCTGACTAATATTGAACATCCATATCGACCTGTTGAGGTCAATAGTTGGGCTTAGTTATGCTCCGTATTGACTGCTTACATTTTCTAAATGAGAAAGAAATGGCCAAATGGGAAAATTCAATTGCACCTGGAGAACAGTTGGTTTCTTCCTTGTTTTTTTTTAAGAGTAATTTAATTTTACGTGGTAAATGAAGGCTATCTTTTGGAAAATTGGTCTTAGGTTTATTTTGTTCACATGAATTAATCCTATAGAAATCAATGTGTTTTTAGAGGAATTAAGATGAAATAGTTATGTTCATGCTACTGTAAGTCTTGGCTGAAGTTGTTTTTATAAACCAAGAGAAAGTGCGGCATAATAGAAAGAGCTTTTGGCTTTGGATCCATAGAGATTTGAGGCTGAGCTTTGGCCCCATTTATGCTAGATGACATCCTTGGACAAGCGCCTTAAGCTATTTGGTTCTCATTTTCTTAATTAATAATTATATAGCAGAAGTCCTCTGATCTAATCCAATTAACACTGATTGTTGATTAATGAAAAAAAAATTTATATGAGGAAAAATTAAAAAAAATCTGTACAACAAAAAACTTTAATTTTACTTAAAATATCTAAAAGTACATTCATTCAGCAATCTTTTGATGGCAGACCAATGTCAATTCTCTGGATAAATTTTGCTGATTAGTGTGAATTTTTTTTTAAACCTAAGTTATACCTATAACTGATGAGTCAATTTAAGATTGGTTTTGAGAAAATGGTGGGCCGAGGTGGGAATGGGTAAATACTTTGTAAATAGGAAGTTCAAAATGCCACTATCCCTATATGAATATGCAGTGGGTCATATATTATATAATTATATAAATACATAGTGGAAAAGAATAACAGAGGAAGCCCAGTGAAACCTATCTCAGTTCCAACAGGCTGAGGATAGCATATATGCATATACAGTTAAAAATATATATATAAACGTAAAATGTATAAACTTAAAATGTATTAATGAAGGAACCTAGTTGAGACAGAGGTATGAGGGAGAGGTGGAAATCTGCCTGCAAAACCTGCAAGAGAAGAAGTGGCAGAACAGGGCTCCAGGCAGAGCTGATAAAGGTGTAGGCAGTGGAAGATAAGAGAGAACCTGCCAAGTTTATGGGAACAGAATAAACTATTGGTGCTAGAGATGAGATTATAAGGGTGAAATAAGGATGGAGAGCTTTACATTTAAAGCTTTGAGCATATACAGCTTTGCATGAAACTAACATAAACATAATCATTTAATTTATGAATGAGTCAATGAGTAAATCCGTACACACACAATACATGGTATGTTTTCTTTGTTGCTATTTTTGGATTTTTACAAAAGTGCCTGAATATGTGGGCAATAAAATCATATACATTTCTCACCTACAGGATCTAGGGAAAACTAATTTTCAAGGAATTAAGAACATCTTTGTGAAACTGTGTTGCACGTAATGATCTTTGACTACTCAGTCTTCTGCGAACTTGCAGTAGCTCAGACCCATCATTATGGTAATGGATTATCAGTGTACTGAGAAATGTGCACATCCTTGTTAACAGACATTCCTGGCTGATAGAATCCTGGGTGACAGTTTACTTTTTTTTTTCTTTTCTTCATTTAGTAACATTTTCTTTCAATATCCATACCCGGGACTGTCCTAGAATCAAGAAAAATTCTTGGAATCAACTTCTAAATGCAAAGCAAAACACATAAATAAATAAATATAAAAAATAAATAAGATCTGCTCGGGGGCCTATTTTGATTTGTTTTTAGCCACAGCAGTAGCTGATTTGGTTGGGTTCTTAGAGGTCAGTGGATGGGGAGCACATGAAAGCTGGCTTTTAAAGTTTCCTTAAAGAAGCCTCAGTGATGTGATGAAATTGCTTCAGAAGAGGATGGCTCTCTTCAGAAAGCACGAAAAAAGGTAAAAGGGGATGAAATCAAAGTAAGAGAGAAGAAAAAAATTATAATAAAAGGCTCATCTGTTAAGGAATGTCATTTGGGCTTAGGGGATGGGATGTGAATGAAATGGAGATGAAATGGAGAAATATCGAAGACCCCATAAAACAAAAGGGCTTTGAAGAAGAAACTGGCATCCTGAAGAGAAGAGAGCTGTTTGCTTGACAAGGAGGATTCGCATTTGATCTAAATACTCATTTAGACGAGATGAAATAGTATAATAAAGAATTAATTTCCACTGTATTTAGTCCATGTGGACTTTAGCATTAGTTTGAAATCTCCATTTACCTGCCATGCAGAAAATGCTCAACCTTGAACTATAGTTGGAGAGATGTGATATGAACACGGCACTGAATTCAAATTCTAGAACCGATTTTCTGAGAGACTTTAGGTGAATGGCATTGTATGTCTCCCTTTTCAAATCTATTCCTTCCTTTGGAAATTGGGGTTTGCACGGATGTGTGCATTTAAAGCTGAGTTTGAGAAAAATGGGGGACATTCGTAAATGCTTTGTAAATGGAAACTGGAAAATGCCTCTGGCTTCAATTCTATGAAGCTCATACAGCAACTCGGAAATGTTTAAGGTGCTGAAAAGAGGAATTCAGATTGTACATATCCTCTGACTACCACTCAAAAAAAAAAGAGGAAATAGTTGAGATGTTAGAGACAATGACTATCTTTTTCTTCATATTCTTTTAATGGGATTTATACAGTTTTTACAAGGTGATAAAGAATTGACACACAGATGCTAGGATGGCGTCTTCCTCCTTCAGTGTGTCAAGTCCTCACTCCACACACAGTTTGAAAATATTGAGATGATAGATTACTCACACTCACAATTTGTCAGAGGGGACCTCTGCCCCAACACAGGAGAGATGGATTCTTTAGAGAAAAACCCCGGGGGGTTGTGGGGGGTGGGAGAGGGGTGGGGGGGTGGGAAAACCATGCATTACCACGGTTTCATCCTACTTGTAAATACCTATTTCCAGTACCAGCCACTCCACCCCCAACTGTGCATAGCTCAAGCCCAGATCACACACCTGAGCTCCTCTAAGGAAGTAATTTTGAGTAGATCCAGGAGGATGTGCTCCCAAGTTATCTCGCTTATTGAGGAGTTAGCCCTTTGTCTTAACAATTCTCTTTCTTAAAAGCGTACTTTGAAATGGAAATAATCCCGGAAGTAGCAATGTAACAAATCACCAACCCTTAGTATGAATTAATTCTTCAAATATGACATTAAGAAACACTCTGCTTTTTTTTTTACTATTTTAACTCTAGATCTCTTCCTCCGACCATTTTGCCCACTGTGCTTCCCAGACATCCTGATTCCAGTTCTTCCATTTTCCAAACCATCTCTCCTCTGTCATTCTGTTTTGTGATACTTTTACTGTACTTACTGCATATATACTGGGCTGCATATATTAAGAATTTCTTTTTTGCCTGGTGATCAGAATTTTGAAAGCCACAGGATAAGCCCACTTTCAGTCTGGCTTATAGGGTTTTTCCCAAATGTCCTTCCCAGCCTTGTCTCTCTTGCTCCTCATTCTTTTAAGCATATTACTAACTGCCTTCTTCTTTTTTTTTTTAAAGATTTTATTTATTTATTTGAGAGAGAGAATGAGATAGAGAGAGCATGAGAGGGGGGAGGGTCAGAGGGAGAAGCAGACTCCCTGCTGAGCGGGGAGCCCGATGCAGGACTCGATCCTGGGACTCCAGGATCATGACTTGAGCCGAAGGCAGTCATTTAACCAACTGAGCCACCCAGGCGCCATACTAACTGCCTTCTGTCCTACACACCTCCTTGAACATATTCCATGTCTTAGTGCCTTTGTTCGTGCCTCTACCCCATTTCTCTGCTTGATGAACCATTAAGGCCTAGTTCAGATATCATCATTTCTATGTTCCTCCCAGGCAGAATTAAGCACTTCCGGTTGCATTTGGATCTCTCTTTCTCTCTCTCAAAGCACTTAGCACATCCTGTATATTTAGTGTGTCATCTCTCTGTGATGAGAAACTCCTCAGAGAAAAGCCGAATATGATGCCAGGCCCTCAATGTCCACTGAGTAAATGAAAAGAAACACAAATAAAATAATAACTTTTGTAAAGTATCAAAGAACATTTTGACTGCATAATTGTGGGATTTTGAGGAAATCTTGGAGGAAGCAACACATCGAAGGCATTAGATCGGGAAGGAGCTTCTACCCAGCCAATGATGGTGAGAATCCCATGGTGGAGTAAGATGTGAAGTAGATAAATGATAGGTGGTTAGTTCTGAGGGTGAAAAAATTTTAAATATCTAAATTTAGATATTTATTGGATCTTGATATCTAAATCAAAGATGAGGGACATGTAGCTGCTTTTCAGGCATTAAATATGAATAATCTATTCATTTTGGAAAGTTTGGGAACACAATGAGAATTTAATGACTCTGCTTAGATCAATTAAAATAAGACATTTTATAAGATTTTCATTTCTACTCCCAAGCTCTTTAATCTAGCCAATTTATTTTTGAAAATCTAAATTAAGAATACTAGCTCATCTTTGAAAATCTAAATTACGAATACTAGCTACTTTTCAATATTTTCACTGATCATTTTCAGTGATAAAAATGTCTGTGGCATAAAACTGTTGGTAATAATTACTGATGGGCTAGAGACTGCCCAGTGAAATATTTTGTCAATTTCTTCCCCAGTAATTTTACTATTTCTTAGACATTTTTCCCCTTTAAGTTAAAAATGTTATTTTGTTCACGTTTCTTTCCAATCTTAATTAATTTTTTGTATAAAAATTTTTTATTTCAAAAATGCAAAGAATTTCTAAATTGCACAGTTAATTCTTATGAGAGCAGAAACTGTTATCATAGGATTAACCAATAATCATTTCTACACCTGACTAACTTAATCCAAATCAAAGCTTTAGTTCACTAATATCTGCACTTACGCTCATTAGCACAGTTCACTAGAGATTAGTGTATTTAGGTGTTCTCACTTCTGTCATTGAAATGTGTTCCTCTTTCCATTCCTTGCATATTGATAATCATCAGACCTATGGTTTATCTAATTTGAGTTGAATGAAGCAGAACTAGATTCATTCCAGAGGGAATTAGAATTAATAAGGACAAAAACCTTGTGTTCAAATTTTATTTTAAGAAAAGCCTGACACAAATGAGAATATAGGTATGGGGTGTTGCTCAGTTCAAATCATTTTGAGGGGGAAAAAAAAAACAACTTCAGATCTTTGGTAGAAAAACAGATCTCTTTCTCTTCCTTGACATTATAAAACGTTTATAAAATATGGTTGCTCTTTGGTCTTTAATTCGCTTTTGCATTTTTCATTCACTATGGATTCCTTCTTCCCCTCATCTGTTGTTGTAGCTCTTTAATTTCCCCCTCATTTCTTTCCCCTCTTTTTTGTTTATCTCCAGTTTTCTCTCTTCCTCTTCTTTCCGTTTCCTCTGTTCTCCTTCTTTTTTCTTTTCTCTCTTTAAGCATGCTGTAAACTTATTCATTCCCCAAAGGCAAAAACAGCTATCTGAGCAACACTTTGTCAGCATAATACATTTACAGAATGCATATTTATGAACCTTTGAGCTTTTATTGTTCCACAGGGCAAATAAAAAACATGAAAAGTAGCAATACAGTGTTTCAAAGGTCCCTCAAGGAAAACAAAAGTAGCTGGAAATAAATTTGGAAAAAGGTTCTTCTGTAAAAACAGAACCTTGAATTTGTACATGCAAAACTTTGAATAGTAGAAACCATTTTTGTTCTTCCTCCTAAACTAAGACTTAGGAAATTTTAAACTTTTTAATAGGTCTAGCCTCTTAAAGTTTGGAAAAGAAAATAATTTTAAAAGAGGATTGGACATAAATGTTTATAATCCAGAGAATCTTAAAACAGCATGTTGCATTTGGCTGTAATAAAAAAAGGGGGAAGGAGGGGGACTTTAAATTGAAAAGCCCATCTTACCTCCAAATTACAAGTTTGGCTTCCAGCGTGGAGTCCTATACTAAATTGGCTAGATTAAAGAGCTTGGGAGTAGAAATGAAAATCTTATAAAATGTCTTATTTTAATTGATCTAAGCAGAGTCATTAAATTCTCATTGTGTTCCCAAACTTTCCAAAATGAATAGATTATTCATATTTAATGCTTGGTTGAAAAGCAGCTACATGTCCCTCTGACCACATCCAAGCAGAGTGGGATAAACTAAAGGAGGTGAGAAGCCTACAGGTGAGAATTCTGAAGAATTCTGAGGGGACCACTAAGTCCCATGTGTTGATTTAGATATCAAGATCCAGGAGGGTGGTTTTTCAGGATCATCTCTGTCCTTCAATACATTCCACTGATTGATGCCCTACACTTCAAACTCTCAACCAACTAGTATCCCCAAGACCTATGTTTAAAAAGCATCAGAATTGAGCTTCCAATTTTGTGGTTCCTGCAGTTTGGTTAGAAATGGAAGATGCTTTCTAGAACCATTACCCTCAAGTTAACCTTTAATCACTGGGCAAAGAGGTCTTGCCAATGAGCTGTACCTAAATTAGGAACTGAGTTCCAAAGAATAAACTGAAACTAGATTCTAAATTCCATTTGAAGTGGGAAGAATTGTAGACTTCTTGGACTGAGAAACTTTATAGTATTTAATTTCCATTGAATAATGTGTGCTAGACAGCAGTACATCCCTAACAACCCCATTCATCTTGCCATTGTATACTTTAGGTTTAGGTCTGCAATTACCTAACACTTGGAGAGAGTTTTCTTTCCTATAGGGGACAGAAGAGAAGCCTTAGTCCTCAGCCTTATTCCATCCCAGCCTTCAATGATAGTTTTCTTGACTTTCCCTTCTCCTAGTCAAGTCGTTGTCTTCTATTCCAGACAAAGGAAAAACCCTATGTAGTGACAATGTGTAAGTCTTAACAACATCTCAGCCAATCCAAGGTTAGGAGGAGATTTTGTTAATTCTTAAGTTCCCTAGGAAAAGTGCCATTCCTTACCTCTCACTTTGTTAGTAAGAAAATCAGGTCTTGACAATGAATTCCAAGGTTTCCATCAAACGCCAATTGGGAGAAGAATGGTAAGCACCAAGAGAGCAGAAACAAGTCTATTTCATTTGTCCTATACATACTGCTCGTGTCTGTTAATGTGCTGGGGATATAGTTGGTAGACAACGGATATGGCTTATGTTAATTAATATAAATTACACTTTAGTCTTTATGAATTGCCCTCCTCGATTACCCCTTCACTAACTCTTACTGCACACATTATGTTTGTTCTGCTGGGGTGTTAAACAACCAACTCTGTATTTCACTGAGCAGAACAAAGGAATTGATTTTTATGCCTTTGACATTAAGGCATGTCACATTTCCCTCTCCTTCTCTCTATTTTATCTGCTTCTTTCACTTTTTCTGCCTCCATTCCAGTTCTATGTGGGATATTAATAATTGTAACAACTGCCTCCAGGTAAACCCACACATTAGATCACTGTGCACGAATAGTCAGAGCGTCCCCATCATCTAAAACTGAGAATTAGGAAAAGATTTTTTTTTTTTAAAGATTTTATTTATTTATTTGAGACAGAGAGAATGAGAGAGACAGAGAGCACATGAGAGGGGGGAGGGTCAGAGGGAGAAGCAGGCTCCCTGCCGAGCAGGGAGCCTGATGCGGGACTCAATCCCGGGACTCCAGGATCATGACTTGAGCCGAAGGCAGTCGCTTAACCAACTGAGCCATCCAGGCGCCCGAGAATTAGGAAAAGATTTTAAAGAGCAGTAGTTAAATGACAACTGATAGCACTGAGAATCATTTAATACACCATCTGTCTGTAGTGTTATTCACAGAGGGGGGAGACACCAGGACGGGTGGTCCTCAGGAAGAAGAAAGAAAGAAAATGACCTCAAGAACTAGGTTGCTTGGAGGGGCCTCTCCTGTTCAGTGCATCCTTACCTGCATGGGTTAAAATACAGTCTCCTAGAATGACATATGAAATCCTGCTTCTATCTCTAGCCTTATCATCAATTTATTTCCTATACATACGATGTCTTCCTTTCACACTGAACTATTCTGTTTTCTGAGCACTAAAATTTTTTCTTGACTCCCTGACTATGTATGTGTTTTATGTGCCCAGTAGACTCCTACTCATCTCTCAAAAGACTGTATTATGGACTTTAGGAATCTAATCTAACACCATGGCCTTACAGAGCTCTCTTTATCTGTGTTACATCACTCCTAAACTTTTGTTGTAATTATAGAATTATGGGTTTCTTGAAGGACATGGCTGTGTGTGGTTTGTTTTTATATCACTGAGGTCTAGCACAGTGGACAGATGAATAGAAGGATGGATTAATGAGAGATTAAGGACTTAGTGGGATATTGTTACTAGGGTGATGGAGCTTGGGATATTTGATGATAATGATAATGTGTAAGAAAAGCAGAGTTGGAGATAGCTAGAAATGCACTGTTTGCCTCTTCCAGTATTAGCTATTCCCTATGTATGTATTTTATTTTTTTCCTTAGGTCTCACAGATACTATCACCATGTTTGTATGACATCTCTCTCCTTTTTACTGATAAATACTGCTGAAATTGATTTCTGAGATCATCAGCTGGCCAGCATTTTAGAGAGAGTATTCATCAACACTGATGCTAGTATTTTCCACAGATAACAAAGTCCACTGTTTTCTTTAAAAACTCAAGTGGTAAATAAAGATGGCTATAATCCTCTGCAGTTCTTCCCGTCTAGATGTAAAGTCCATTTCCCATCCCCTGGAATCTGAGCTGGCATTATGACTTGTATTCACTAATAGAATGTGGTAAAAGTGAGGACGTGCCAGTTTTGTGTGGAGGCCTTCAGAGACCTGGTGGCTTCCAGCTATATTCTCTTGGAACCTTAGGCTCCCACACAAGGAGTTCTTGCCACTCTGCTTCAGAGATCATGCGGACAGAGAGAGATAGCCAGCTGTTCCAACCATCCTAGCCAAGGTGACAGACATGTGAATGAGGCCATCTTGTATTTCCAGTTATAACCACTGGATGACTACAGCCACATGAGTGACCACGACTTAGACCAGAAGAGAAACTCCTTCCCGAGCCCAGCCTTGCTTATAGAATTATGATTCAATGAATGCTCATGGTCTAAACCACTGAGTTTTGAGGTGGTTTATTAAGCAGGATAATGGGAACACTCAAGAGTCTGTTTACGATTACTTAAATCAGCCTTAAAATGATGTCCCAAATGATGTATTTTTTAGCAATGAGACTGCCAACATATGATGCCTGTAAAGCATTAAAAATCCAATGTTAGATACGTATCAATCTTGCATGGCTTTGGATGTGTTCCTTATTTTCCCACTGCCCTGCTCAGCAGCTCCCTTTTAAGCTGTGTCAATGCTTCAAGAATAATGCTTTCCTGCAATTTATAACTTAGCCATAAGATTTTGACCGAGGCTGAACCTTGGTATCTAAAGTGTCAGAAGGGGGCATTTTTATGTTTATCCTGTAATCGGCTCAAAGAAGTATGTACTAACCTTATGTCTTTTTCAATGTGTGTGTTCTCAGTAGAGCAGCTTCCAATGTCCAAGGACACATGAGAACATCTGAGTTTTATAGAATCATGGATCTACTTACCACTCGAGTTTTTCTTTAGAGTTCAGCTCATTCTATCAGGAATGTTAAGTTGGAAATTTTGATGAAGAAGCAAATTACAATATATGATTTTTCCAAAGTGAGTATGCAACTTCTTCTAAAGAACTGGGTTAAATAACGGCTTCACAACTTTTGGCCCACATCCATTCCAGGGGAGTAAAAATGTTTTGGTTGATGAAGATTTTATAAAGAAAACTTGTTCAGAGGGAACTGAGCTCTGAGGTCTTCTGACAAAGGGGAAGGTAGGAGACATTTCCCTCTGCTTACCAAGCTTAGTGAGGGGACTTCAAGGGACCACTTGGAGAGTGTGGGACGTGTCTTTTGCAGTCATGGGGGCACAATGGTGCCTGACTCCTGCTAAGGACCTGTGATCACAGATTTGAGGGCTGCCTCTGGGAGTGCAAACATGATCTTCCCATAGCAGGTTAAATCTGAGAGAATATCAGGGACTAAATGGGGAACTCTTAACCTGATTGTTAGGTCCCTTTTGAAGGAGATCCTACCTCAAAGGGCTTTCCCAGTGTGGGACTCAGAAGAGGTGAAACAGAGTGAATGTCAGGAGCAGCCAGTCAAACGGGTCCATCTGTGCTCTTCTGGCACCAGGGCCTTGTGCCTCAGGAAAGCAAGGGGGACTCAGAACTGTGGGAGAAAGTCCGCTTTGACAACAGTAGCCCAGGGAGCACCAAGGCAGCTTCTAACAGTCCCAGTCAGGAACATCCTGCCTCCCCTTTACTTCTCCTTCCCTTTCCTCGGCCCCTGGATGGGTCAGAAACAACTAGTAGGAATGAGGTAGCAAGAAAGAGGGAAGAACCATATGTCCTTCCTCCATAGTAATGGCGGGCCCACAGTAGGACCCAAACCCACATCTAGGACCCTGGAAAGAGGAAAGTTTTCCTTTATATGAAGTATGAAGTTATGGTTATTACCAGAGCCTGGACACTTTTGCCTTAATCGAGACTGTGCTTTTGACTTGTGATTGTAGGATGTTCTGTTTCTCAAGATAGACCAGAAAAGTCATGAGTGAGAACAGAGAAAAAACTATTTCCACTGAATACATTTTAAAGGGGCAGAGGAAGAGAAAATAAAATTGCGTTGTGATTACATTCCATGTAATCAGATATATTGTACATCAATACATTGGTTATATGAACTGAGGTGATCTTTTTCAAGAATTGCTTTTTTGAAGTATTTAAAATCAAATTAAAATGTATTCTTATCTCCTTTTCCAACAATAAACTTCATTTATTCCCCCACGTCTTTACTTTTCAAAAAAATATGATAGATGAAGGGAGTGGGTCACTTTGGAATTATCTGAACAATAAGTATTCTAAAACGAAACTATTATTTATTAATATTAAAATAATATGCTAATTTTTTGGCTGGGCCAACCTTGGTCAAAAATGTATCATAATCACACATCCTAACTTCTTAATTGATGTAGTTTATTGATATATAATGGTCAGTGATAAAATCTGCTTTTATACATTTTGTGTTAAAATGTGGTAAATAGTATACAGAACACACAGGGAAAAGAAGCTTCTCACCTTTTCAAAAAATTTAGTAGGGGCTGTCAATTGATATAGCAATTGAATGTGACTATAACCATAGTAGTACAATGCCATGAATTTCTGTAATAATATAATATAATATAATTAGCAAGATAATTGAACAGATTTTTTTTCAGCAATAATTTTTCTCTGAAGATTTCTAAATTCTCTCCCAAGATATATTATTTTTACTTGTGAGAAGGAAAAAAAGAGTTACAGCAAGGCTAACAGACTTGCCCAAGGTTAGATACCAAATCAATGAGAGGAAACCCAGAATCCCCACCTGGAAGCCTCAAACTACCTGACTAAATGTAAGGTCTGGTGAAAACATAAGGAAGAGCACAGCTTCAATGGGAAATGAGGAAGGAGGTATATACCCTATGGGTGAAATGTTAGATCTTTTCTATTTCTTGTTTTCCAGCTTGTTTGAGTCTTTATGGAGTTCTAAGCTAGATGTATCTGACATGTATCTAATAAAATGGTCCCTGGATACACATTTTGGCATCCTGTGCCTTGCTTCCATTGTCTATAATTGAAAGTACAGGACTGGTCTTGAACTTTGCCAACAGAAGTAAGAGGAAAAAAAAAAAACACCTCTCTTGGTAGTAAAATACACAGATTGACTTCATAAAGAGGAAGTTTTAAAATAAATGGAAAATGCACAGAAAAATAGAAGTACCTGGGAAAATAATGTTCAGAAGATAGTTTTTTTTTTTTTTAATATCATCAGCAAATTTGTCTATGTTGAAGCAGAAAAACACTCAGATCCAATCCTAATACTGATGTTCTAGTCATCTATGGTGGGTATAACAAACTACTCCAAAACTTACTGATATAAAAAAGTAAAAACTTAGGATCTCATGGTTTTTGCCCATCAGGAGTCCACACATATCTTACCTGGGTTCTTGTTCTCATCATCTTTCCCATAGCTATAATCAAAATCTTGACCTGGGCTGTGGTCTCATCTGAAGTCCTGACTTAGGGAAGATCTGCTTCTAAGGCCACTTGTGTGTTGTTGACAAGATTCAGTTCCTTATGAATTGTTGAATTGAGGGCCTCAGTTTCTCACTGGCTGTTCTCTCTGGCTGTTTCCACGTAAGTCTCTCCATAGGGAACTCACAACATGCCAGTTGGCTTCTAGCAGAGTCAAGTGAGAGAGCAAGAGAGGAAGAGCAAGGTGGGTAAAACAGAAGCCAGAGTTTTTTTGCAAACCAATCTCAGTAGCAACATGCCATCACTTTTGCAAGTGTTTTATGTGTTAGAAACAAGTCACTGGGTCCAGCCCATACTCATAGGGAAGAGACTGCACAGAGGCATAAATACTGGGAGGAAACGACCATAGGGAGCTACCTACCATATCGGATTCTGCAAACCAGTAAGTTATGCGTGCAGAGCAGGTGACAGCTCTTGTCTACTGTCCGAAGTAGAAGTCTGAGCACTTCTGCCCACTGCATCTTGGAATCACAATTGCCAAGGAAAATACAGTGCAGTCGAGCACTAGATAGAACAACACTTTACTCACCTAGAGAAGAGACAGAGCACGATCGGTAGTGGGCATTGATTGCCCATGAGCAGCAGGTCCCTCCCAGCAGCCAATGTAGGGCTGTTGGCCTGCTCACATCGCTCTTGTGCTGCTGCAAAAGGACCTCATCCCCACAAAAGACAGATAGAGCAGTGGGGTTGGCCAGGTGCCATAGAGACACACACTAAAGTAGAACCAAGGAGCACATGTTGAGTCTGAAACATGGAAAGACTTTCCTACACAGGATGATAAGCCCAGCATAGACTAGGAGGACTCTATCTCTTGGTAAGAATGTGTTCCAGGTGGAAGGTCCACTTTTATTCCACCAAGTGGGGGTCAAAAGACTGTATGCATAAGACTGCCTTTCCTAGCAATTGAGTTCAGGCAAGTCACCTCAAAAAATTTTAGCTTCCTCATGCATAAAATGAGGAGTTTGGATTTGAGTCCTCAATGTATTTCCATTTTTCTAGGTCCATTGTTCCCTCATTACCAGTTTAGTTAAATAACAAATATAGAGGCAGGACCAACTACGTGGCAAGCACTATGCTGGATCCTGTGAGGATGGTCACTGCTCTTGCCCACAAGTACTCGAGCGGCCCCTGACCCACTGTACCGGGGACTTTGACTCCGTCTTTTAAATGTGAGGATGAATCTGGTTTCTCCATCTGGCTGGAGCTGGTGGTATAGTGGTGAGCATAGCTGCCTTCTAGTCTCTCCATCCAGCATATGCCCCAGAACATTCTGTTTCATTCAGAAATACTTTGTTGCCGCTGTATGAGACAGATTTCATGACTGATAATAGATGAATACAACAGGGATCAAATGGTTCAGTGTATCTTGCTTTATGGAATGAATATATTTCTGAAAATGGATTATTCAAGCCAGAATTTTGTTAGTACTGTTAAATGCTTTGCTCTAACATATATGCTTTATTCTTTTAACAAAAGAGAGTGAATAAGTCCATGGCATTAATTTTGTATAGAATACCACTTATGTGTGGGTGCATGGTTTTTTAGGAAAAACAGGACGGTTTTCATTCTTCGTGTATTCTTTAAGAAGAGGGGCAGAGAATAAAGCACAGCGTGAGTCTGTGGAAGGCTCAGATGTGTAGAGGAAATTCACTAGGGCTATCCTTTTTCCAACTCTTGTATCCTTTGTTAGCTCTTACCCTGTCTTTATGAGTAGAAGCCCAGACATTTTCATCTCTTCAGCCTTCCCAGTACCCTTCCTAAACATATAAGCTCCCACCTCTAAGAGCTATGGATTGGATCTTTGGACTATGTCTGCACTCCTGATGGAATGGCTATGCTATACTTAGTCCAGGGACTGATGGGGGGCAGCCTGAGAGACCACAGAGGTAGAGGCAGTTTGCCAAATGGGGACAGAGACAATGATGATCAACATTCATTTAGGACATGCTGTGTGCCAAGCACTGTAAATGCAGCATCTCATGTATTTCTCGGATAATAACTCAAATAAGTAAGTATCTATATCATTCACATCTTACAAATGACAAAATGCAGAATTAAACAATTCAGTTCTCTATATTGACTGAGCCAGGTTTGGAAACCAAGATCTGAATCCAAAGCTCTATACAATGCTGGCATGATAAACTTTTAGGCAAAATATAGTGAAATGAGAGAGATGTTTGATGACAATTCTGCCCCTCCTTCCTCCAGACTCTTTGGAAAACTTCTTGTTGGAAAATAGCCTGAGTTCCCTTTGCTGAAAACTGAGGAAAAGAAACATTTATTGAATTCCTACTATGTGCCATGCATTTTCACATTATTTCACTCTAATCTTTGTAATTAGCCCAGGAGATATTTATTCACTCATTTGACAGATACTTAAGGAGTGCCTACAATGTGACAAAGCCCTGAGGGGATACAGAAGTGAATAAAGCATACATAGTTCCTGCCTGGGATACAAACAGAAAAATGAACAGGCATTTATTTATTATGCTGTATAATAAATGCTGTAGTAGGCAAGGCTCAAATGCCTAGGGGACATGGGAGGAAAAATTCCCAAGTGCTGAGAGGTCAGAAAAGACCATTAACAATACCATATTTTTGTTTCTCATATCTGCAGATTTAAGTTATCTGACATGGTTTCCTTTGCATGGTGGGTACCTACAATCAGTTGTAATTTATCAGCCAGAGAATGCATCATGCAAATCTTTAAGAATTGATCCAATGAGGTAGATGGTACCTGTGGAAACAGTGGCCATATCTTCCATATATCTAGGTCAGGAACCTGCATTTTTAACAAAAAGATGATGAAAATCCTGCTTGCTCTTTGGATGATCGTCAAAGCCCATGGATTTCCTATTAATTGGTAAAGGGAATGCCTACACTCAGGTTTCAGCTTGGGGAAAAAAAGCAAAAACAAAAAACCCTTGAGCTGACTCTTTTTCATTGCTAAGAAGTTTGGTTGCGACATTGTGTGGCTTGCCTAAAGGTTATGCCGTCTATTAATTCATGGTAGTTAAAAATTCATCCTTGAATCCATCTAGTTTATTAGAAAGCTACAGGTGGGATGACATGAACTTGCCCTTGTGAAGAGTTCTTTTACTGAATGGAATTCTGGCACTGTACCAAACATGGTGGAAGATGTTACCACACAGAGTTCATATATTATAAATCACAGGGATGTTTCAGGGCATGACAGACCCTCATTCCTGAACAGAATGGTCTCTCATGCATAACTTTCTTTGATCAACAACTTAAGCCAAATGAGTTTAGGGTGAAAAGAACATGGAACGTATTTAAACCAGGGAAGACAACAGCATATGGATTGTCTGTGGTTTGGTGCAAGAGATATCTATTGTTAACCTGGTGCTCTGTTTTTACTCTTCATGAAAACAAATGGATTCCCCAATAGGACATACATAATAGATTTTAAAACCCTTTCTATGAAGATTCAGGGAAGGAATTTTTCTTAGTCCTTGGAAAATCAATCCTGTGGCATGCTGGGTAGATCTGAACTGTTGCAGCTTTGCTTTGGATGCTAGAGCGCTCAGAATCAATTCCCAATGTAATTCTGGAAACTGTATATGAACATGCATGATTCATAGCACGTATTACTCATGATACCAATTTCATCTATTTCTCTACTCTCATTTTCTCTTCATCCAGCTTTTTTCAGCTGTTCATTTTTTTAGCTGATTGTATTTTTTAATTAATTCTCTCAGATTCTATTTGGGAAAAGGTGAGCCAACTCATGAGAATGATTGAGAATTAAAATTTTTAGGACAATTTCCTACTTAAACAATATGTGCAAGACAAGCATCTCTAATGATTTTTAATTTTACTACCCTAAACTGACATGATTTTCCATAGTAATGCAGAGGAAGAATGTACAGAGTTTTCTTAAATTATGAAAAGCCCTAAAATAATTGATTTGTATTTGGCTTGAAATAAACTTTGCCATTTACTTATGACGATGAGTTCATCTGAGTTCTCATTCAAAATTTTTCAGGAAACAAACTTTAAGTCATTATATAATCCTAATTTAGGAGGACCTGCGAAATTATCCCAGCAATTTTTATTGCCCTCTGCTCAGCACCATCTTTCTCTTTTCTGCAAAGGAGAGGAATGGCCCATTCTTTTAATCTGATGCACAAGAACAGCCTGAACTGTACTGATATCTCTTTTTCTCTATCTCTGCTTTTCACTGGGGTGGTTTGAACTTTTCCTAGTTTAGCAAGAGAGATTATTTTGGCTTCAAGTTACTGATAAATGGCAAATTGTTTGCGAGAATCAAAGTAAAAATGAAAAATATTAACAAAGGACAAGTTACCTAACTGCACCAATAAGAATTTGAAAGAATCAAATTCATTTTTAAAAGGTACATAAGCAGAAAAACTATTTCTCCAGTGTGATTTTATTATATTCTATGTGTGTGTGTGTATGTGTGTTATATTTAGGACAGTTTCTGCTCATGTCATTCAAGTATTTTTAGAAATTAAAATTGGATCAGAATATAATACCCATGGTTGTGTGACCAATAAATTGTATACACAGTATGTTTTCCCTCTGTTTTCAAATTGCCTTAATTTATTTACCTTTTTCACACAGCGTTCATATATTATAAATCACAGGGATGTTTCAGGGCATGACAGACCCTCATTCCTGAACAGAATGGTCTCTCATGCATAACTTTCTTTGATCAACAACTTAAGCCAAATGAGTTTAGGGTGAAAAGAACATGGAACACATTTAAACCAGGGAAGACAACAGCATATGGATTGTCTGTGGTTTGGTGCAAGAGATATCTATTGTTAACCTGGTGCTCTGTTTTTACTCTTCATGAAAACAAATGGATTTCTCAATAGGACATACATAATAGATTTTAAAACTTAAGATTCAGTCATTCTTTTTGTGGTTCATAAAAATAAACATTTGACCTAATTTTTAAAAAGATAAATTTAAAAACCCTGAATTGCTTTTTGATTTAGTTCTTGGAAAATTAACAAAATAGGTATCCATCTATAATTCTAAGTCAAAAGGTAAACGTTTTTTGAAAAGAGGACCAATGGTAATATAAGTAAATATTTACCCACAAGGAAATCCTTGGCTGTGTTATTATAAAATCTACTTTTACAAAAATATTATGAATAATCCTGTCTTTACTGCTTAAGAGAAATTCCACAACGTTAGAGTGAGATCAAGAGAATGATTGACTACTTTAATGTTGATTAGAATATAATTTCAAAAATTAGCCCCAAATCTATAATAAATTTGTTTTGGGTTGATCTGATTTTTTTTTTTATGCTTGTGAGGCTTATTTTTATTTCATCACCAACTATATAATCCTTATGATTTATGTGACATTAGGTGAGTCTTTTGCTAGTAAAGTTAGTTGATGTAATGTTTACCAAATTCTCATTAACCTAAAACCTAAATAGCGTCTTCTGTGTGTTTTCAGCATATTTAATATGAGTTTTGTCCTGAACTTTTTTATTGGCATGTCTACAGTTTAATTATATATTGGTATGATAAAACAGACATTTTTTGTTTGAGCACATGATCCTCATTTAAAGAGAACACCTAATTATGTAATTACATGGAGAGTTTTAAGTCATTCCAACTTTCAGGTGAAAAATATAGTATACATGCTTAACAAGGGTGGAAGGGCTAATTATATATTTATCAGAGAGGCAATGTTTTATTTACAATTAATATATTTGAGCACCTTAGGTAAAATGTCTTTTGTTAAAAAAGCTTCAAGAGTTGATAATGAAGATAAATCTTAGCTTGACCAACACATATCAAATAAATACCATCATTCCAGAAATGTTAAAGTTAATTCTCTTATAACTGGGAAGCTGTGAACTAATTTGTTTGAAATAGTTCTTTTGCTCTACTACACAAACAATACAAAAATCCCTTCAACCTTTCATTGTCATGAAACAAATTCTTCAGTTTTAATTGTGAGATCCATTAAACTTTATTAAATATGTTTACATTCAAATGCATTTAATCTCTTTCAGTCAACACATATCAGAAAAATGATATATTTATTTTAAAAAATATTTTAAGTGGTTATACAAACTGTTTTCTCTACAAGTGAGATTCACTTGTTTTCATGGTGGTTCTTGAATGTTCTTATGTTTAAATTTTTGTCAAACTAGTTCAAGTCTATAGCTAACTCCTAATATTCAGAAATTGATTTTTCAGGTTCAGGATTATTCAACTTCTCTGGCACAACACCCTATCTCTTTTGATTACTGTGGTTTTTAGCTCCCTGTCCGTCCATTCATTTGATCATCATTCTACAGTATTTACACTCTTCCTACTTGTGCTAGGTACTATGCTGTGCTGTAGACACATTCATGCTCAAGACAGACCTATTTCTTCTCTCAGGGCTCTTTCATCTAGACATAAACAAGCAATTTCACAAATGATTATTTAATCTCATTGGGATAGAAGGGGCACAGGGCTCTGAAAATATTTAATGAGTAGAACTGACTAGTCTTGGGGAAAATGTATGGGTGGGGTCAGGGCAGCATCCCAGAAGACTGGCATTTAAGTTTAAACCTGAAGGATGAGGGTTGTTGGCCCAGAGAAGGGGGATAACGGATTAGTCGAAGAGCATTCCCGGCTCAGGGAAAAGTATATGCAAAGGTACAGAAATGGAAAGGAGATTAGCAGTCACTGTATAGAAATGCCAGAAAGGGGAGGGTGGCTATAGATGAGGCCAAGAAACTTGATAGTGGCCTATGGCTTACACCACCTGTCAGAAGGACAAGACATGAAGAGACTTGAGTGTCAGTTCATGGTATTTCTCACCGTGACTCTCAGAAACCTTGGAAGAAGAGAGGAAAGGAAGGAAACTAACACTGGGGCCAGGCACTTTTTGTCTCTTCTTTCACAAAGCAGAGACAACTATTCTGGAACTTTCACTTTCTCCTCCTGTGACAATGGGTTTCAAACCCCTCCAGTCTAATTCTTTCTCCCTACTCCATTGTCTTGTGAGAAGTCTCTATTATGGAGAAAATACGAAGAAGATGGCTTCGAACAGTTCCAGGTAATCTTGTTAATGGATTGTACTTATCTCTCTTCCCTTCATGCTTTCTTCTTGTTATCTCCCTCTCCTTTTTTGGTGCCTACCTCTGCTCTCTAGTGCCTGGACCTCTGATGCCATCCATCATCTCTATACTATGCATCTTGGCCTCCCAGGTACACTTTCTGTGACCCACTGTCTTGAGGTCCTACTCTCAAATGGTTCAGAATGGTTTAAAGCAACAGTGATCAACTCTTGTTTGCTTCCAGGACACATTTAACGGGTATAATCTGAATGCATGACGTATGCTCATGAATATGTACCCAAGTATTTTTCTTTCTGGGATGCAGCACGAGTGAGGAAGGTTTTGCGATATAGTTAATTTCCAGTGTACTTACTATAACTTAGTTCCCTGGTTTATAGAATTTCTACAAGTATCTGTGAACATTTAAAATGCACATTCTCCCAGCAATTTTTAAGAAGTTATCTTTCAGAAATGCTCCCACATGTGCCCAAGGATATATATGTTGGAATATTAATTGCAACCTTTTTTGTAATCATAAACATCACAAACAAATGAAATGTCTATCAACAGGGGATTGAGTACATTTTTACAATTATCTAACTACTTATCTACATTCATGATTTTCTTTGGAAATGCCTGTGAGTTTTGAGTTGTAAGGACAGCAAAAGGGGACCTTTGTGTTTTATTCCATAGTTATATGTTTGATTTTTTTCCCCAGTGAGTGTGCATTAGTTTTACAATGAAAGTCATTAAAAATATCTTGTTCCTCCCAAATGGTGACATTTTAGGCATTGAGATAAGCCAGGAAGAGAACTACGTTTAGAGTAAGGGCCCACCCAGGCACCCTTTGTCTTAACCTGATGGGGCAGTCACCTACTTTGCTCATGTATAAGGCTGTCCCTGGCCAGTAACATTATATGGGGAAAAACAGAAATGGGAGTGAAGTACTCATTAAGACTCTCACTGCGGTGTTGAAATTATGGCTGCCTAAATAAAGACTCCATCTAATGGCCTTACCTGTGTCTCCATATGTGAGAAATAAGACCAGTCTCTATGGATTCCTATCACAGAAACGCAGACTAGTAAGATTTTAGGTTCTTTAGCCTAGTGAACTACGTGAAACTTGACCCGGTGGCCCTGGAAAAAGGGTCTGCAAAGTGAACTTTGTTATTTGGGATAGGGCTAGTACTGGGTAGAATGGTTCAGCCTTAATATTTCCCTGAAAAAGAATTTTTATTTTTATTAAATCTTTATTTTATTAATTATTTAATTTTTATTAAAACAAAACAAAACAAAACAATTCTTACTGGTTTTAAATGGGCCAGTGTGAATTAGTTTCAGGAAGACTGGGAACCCTTCCTAGAGCCCCAGTGGGCTGGGACCCTTAGTTTTGCTTATGAGTCTGCCTCCTTCATTTCATGGTAAGCTTCTTTTTTTTTTTTTTTTTTTAAGGATTTTATTTATTTGACAGAGACATAGCGAGAGAGGGAACACAAGCAGGGGGAATGGGAGAGGGAGAAGCAGGCTTCCCACAGAGCAGGGAGCCTGATGTGGGGCTCGGTCCCAGGACCCTGGGATCATGACCTGAGCTGAAGGCAGACGCTTAACGACTGAGTCACCCAGGTGCCCCTTTGGTAAGCTTCTTAAAGGAAGAAAATTCTGCATTCTCCTTTTGGTCTCTATTCCTGCACCTGATACACCACAGCACAAAATAAAATACCCTGAACTTATTAAAATCCTCTACTCTAATTTAGCCTAGAGAAGATAGGAAATAGGGGTAAAATAACTTTTACTAATCTGACCAATGTGGCAAAATCAAAAGCGTGAATGCATTGCCCTCCTTCAGAGCTAGGTTCAGAGCCTACTTACAACGTTCACTAGTTGTATGTTCTTGGACACATCAAGCCCTCTGAGACACTGTTTCCTCAGATGTAAGGTGAGGATATTAATAACTCACAGGCTGGGCTAACTATCAGAGATAATATATATAAAGGACCTGGGACCTACCAGAGGCTTAATAAATGGAAATTGTCACAGGGCACTGATTTTGGGGACAGAGAGACATCATAAGTTATTGTTGAAATTACAATATACCTCAAGTTCCTAACATGGGCCCTGCCACTTCTGCCTGCATCCTCCATTACCAAGGCTGGGAGAGTGCTGCTTTATCTAAATTAGTCATTATGGCTTACTACTGAAACTGTGGTTTGTGGCAGGACATAGATAGTCAGATGGAAGAGGTAGGTCTGGTGTAGCAGCACGATTATTAAAACTTAGGAGATGACAATCCCTTGAAGGAATTTTTTACGTCCAAGGTATGATCTCCATCATGGGCATCCCCCTGTCTGCCCTGGCTCCAGATCTCCAAGGGACATCAAACTCATGTCAATTTTATGAACATCTGAGTTGAGATTATAGGGCCAAATCCTCAGAGCAGCTACACTCTGAAGTCCCTAGTCTGCAAAATGGCAAAGCTGCTGGAAATTTGCCAGGAGAACCCCACTGAAGCAAGGGGCATGAATAAATAATAATTGTGGGCATCTCTTCTTCCTTTGTTTGAGCTCTTAAGGGGCAAAGACAGCAACATTGATTACGGTAGATTTTATATTTCTTTTACTTTTTAAAATGATTTTGTTCTACTTCTTTTTAACTTCTTTCATATATTACCCATTTTTTATCTTTCCATGGCTCTATTGTTTTTAATTTCCCCATTTTTTTTTTTTTTATCGTTGTTCTTCATTTTCTCCCATTCAAACATTTTCCTTTGGTCCTGAGTAAAGCTTCACTCTGTTTATCAGGGTATTCACTGGTTTACCTTTGTCATCATCTTCCTTCATGTTTATTGTGACCCCAAATGTTCCTTGTGTTTAATGCTTTTCTGACCCCAAACTATACCTTCCTCCCCTCACCCACCTCCTCCTTTTTATTTTCCATTTTAACAGTCTTATTGAAGTAAAATTCATGTAGTGAATTGAAAAGATCTTAGGTGTACAACACTCATTCTTTATTTCCCGACTCCTGTTTGTGAGCTGTGTCTCTAATGCAGTATGAAGATGTCAATCCTGCACCCAGAAGTAACATAAATTTGCATATTAAGGGTGTAACAAGCCTCAGGAGCAAGGAGACCCTATAAATGTCAGAATGTAAAACTATTTCAGGGTGGTCTGAAATGCCTGTGTGTGGCTCCATGACTAGATGTTTCCTTCATGTTTGTGAATCCTAGGTGATTTGTCATCTAACTCCCTACATTCTTTTCAACATCTTAAAAATAAAAGACCATGTAATTTTCTTAAAATCTTGATAAACTTGACATTGCTTGTCTTTACCTTTGAGAGTTCAAATAGCAGTTCTGTCCATGAAAGTTGAAGTAGACTATGTCCTTGGACAGCTTCTCAGTATGAAGCTTGTCCTGGGAGAAGCTAGTGTTTACGGTCTTGTTCCCAATTAACCTTGGGGTTTTGTGGCCTCCCTCATGCCTGCCAAGCAGATTATGGCTTAGTGGTGGTATGAAACTCTGCCAATGCCAATGTTCTACATAACAAACTTGTGTTGGCTCAGTGGGAGGACCCCCCTCCCCCGCCCGAGCAGACATGTTTCAACAGAACATATGTGCCTGAGTGCATGGGCTTGCACACATGCACACACGTGCACACATGGAGTATCTATGCTGCACAAGTTCCTCACAATTATAAGAAAATCCTGCTCACATAAGTATGATTCATTTTGACGGGGAGGCTTGAGTGAGTGAATAAAAGGACCTTTTTTTTCTTAGCTGAGCATTTAAAAAATTCCTACCTAGACCTGTAGATATTCATGGAGACCGAAGCATGAAGAACAGAAACTTGTCAGCCAGAACTGCAGGGTGCATTTCAAGCCCAGAATGTCAGAATTGGAAAGAGCCTGAAAGATTGCCCTGGTTAGCCCCTCTCTGGTGCTGGAGTCCCCTCCCCTTGGCAAGGTCTCCCCGCAGCCCTCCTGATGCTGTGAATGCTGCCGGTGAGTGGGAACTCACTGAATTACAATTTGGACACAGTTTCAATCCACTAGCTGGTTCCTAAACTTTTCTTTGGTAGCAGCTCATTTTTAATCCTTAGGCTTTCTCTGGGGAGGAAAGACTGAGGTTTGAAAGTCTCCAGGCATGCTTTTTGTTTCTCCTCCTCCTTTGTATTCTCTAGACCCTAAGTGTGTGGTGATGAGGAAAAGGGACTAGAACTGGCTATGTTGTGCAGCCACTGTGGAAAACAGTAAGGAAGTTCCTCAAAAAAATTAAAAATAGAACTACCATATAATCCAGCAATTCCACTTTCGGATACATATCCAAAGGAAATGAAAACACCAGCTCAAATTGATATGTGCACCCCATAACTCATAGCAGCATTATTTACAATAGCCAAGGTATGGAAGCACCTGTGTCCACTAAGGGATGAATGGATAAAGAAGTGGTGGATATAGTTTATATGTAATAAAATATTATTTAGCCATAAAAACAAGGAAATCCTACCATTTGCAACAACACGGATGGACCGTGAAGGCATCATGCTAGTGAAATAAGCCAGACAGAGAAAGGCAAATATTGTACTACCTCACGTGTGTGTGGAATCTAAAAACAACAACAAAAACATACTACGTTCATGGAAAAAGAGCTCTGACTTGTGGTGACCAGAGGGCTGGGGGTTGGGAGGAGAGGGAATCGGAGCAAGGTGGCCAAAAGGTAGAAGCTTCCAGTTATAAGATAAGTAAGTACTAGGATGGAAATATGATGACCATGGCTAACACTCACGTGTGCTGGACAGCAAAGGTGTTCAGGGAACAAACCCTAAGAGTTCTCATCACAAGGAGAAATTTTTTTTCCTTTCCTTTCTATTGTATCTATACGAGAGGATGAATGTTAACTGAACCCATGTGATAATCATTTCACAATAGAGGCAAGTGAAACCATCATGCTGTACACCTTAAACCCATACAGTGTTATATGTTGATTATTTCTTGGTAGAACTGGAAGGAAAAAAAAAAGAACTGCTTACCTGGTGCCTCTGTCTGTTTAGTGTGTCAGTGAAGGAAGGGTTCTTTTTGTGCGGGGATCACAGAGTCTTCTTGGGTGAGGGAGGGGTGCCTGTTCCCCCACCTTGGGCTACTCGGCTACGTGGGGCCACTGCTTTCCCTTCCTCGTTCTCTGCTTCTCTGTGGAGAATTACAGAAAACTTCCCTTTGCGCACTAAGCTCAGCTCTTACCTTAGGCTTCACTTTCAGAATATATTTAGCTAGTGGTCCTTCTCATGCCATCTTCCAAAGGGTGTATGGAGGTGAAATTTTCACATACGTGGTATCATGCGTTCTGAATAACACCAACAGCTTCTTCATCTGTAACTGATACACAAAACCCACCCTCATAAACAAAATACCCATGGCACTCTTGAAACAGAGTTAGAGTGGTTTCACTGTGTAATATGTAGTTAGAAGATTGGGGATTGGAGGCCCTGGTGAGCTGGGGTTTCCCTCAATTCTTTCTTCCACATTTACCACCTCTCAAGTCTGCCTATTTAGAGAGTTGGTTGAAAATTCATTCTTATATTGAGCTGAAATTTATCTTTGTGAAGTTTCCACAAAACTTGAAATTTGTGGAAGCTGAAATTTATCTTTGTGAAGTTTACACAGAGTAACTTTAATCCATCTTGCAAAGCCTTACAAATAATTGAAGACAATGGCCGTGTTCCCTACTCCTATTCTTTTTCAGGTAAAACAACCTTAGGCCCTTCCATCTTCTTAGGACATAATTTTTTAAAAAGATTTTATTTAATTATTTGATATATATAGAGAGAGATCACAAGCAGGGGGAGGCAGAGGGAGAGGGAGAAGCAGGGAGCCCAATGTGGGACTCGATCCCAGGACCCTGGGATCATGACCTGAGCTGAAGGCAGACACTTAACCGACTGAGCGACCCAGGCACCCCTTCTTATGACATAATTTTGAGTCACTTTGACTATTGGGTTCCCCTTCTCTCTGTGTATTCTTGTTTAACTCTATTTCTCTTTATCAATCGTGGCACCTACACCTCAGTTAACATTATAGATGTTTCCTGTTGCAAGATATCGTCTCTTCTAGATACGGGGGTGACTTAAAAACCATATATTGCTTCATACTGAACATGCTATCACTGAGGACACATATAACATATTTCCTTATTCTACCTTCATAAAAGTGGTTTGGGGTGTTCAACCCCAGGATCCTATTTCATGCCGGGGAATTTCGCTTTCCTAGATGCAGGTCACCATTTCAACTTAAGTTCCTTTTGAATTATGACTTAATAATTCAAGGCACTGACAATTACTCTTAGCCACAAAATTGACAGGCATGCCCTCTAGATCTTCATCCAGATCAGGAAAGGTGATGATGAGTGAAGCAGGGACAAGAACACCATGATGCAGAGAACCTATTTTAAGACTGACATCGGTACAGTAACTATTCAGTGCCCTTTGTATATGATAGTTTAACTTGTTAGCTTCTTAACTAAATGCTTCTTGCATCCAGTCTATATTGCTTCATCTTTCCCTCAAGGCTGTCATCTAAGCCATAACAAACGCGGTGCTTCAATACTAAATATCTACCAGACTGTGAAGTCTGTGAGGGCAAGAAATATGTGCTAATCATCTTTGTATCTGTAAGAACCATCACATTTTCTGACGCACAGTAAATACTTAATAAATTATCATTCAATAAATGTGATGAGAAAGACACTGCTAGAGTCTATGAAGAATTCAATGAAATTTAAGACACAACATCTGTCTCGAGGAATCTTAGGAAGGTAAGTCTTATGCATGAATATTGCATTCTCCAAGCTACCATGTAGCTTACCTAACACATGAAACAAGTAATGCAATCAATGGAGAGAGAGAGCACTTGGGGGTGGTTAGAGTGTCAGATAGGCTTTCAGAGGAAGAGAATTTGAGGAAATTAAAGAGAATTTGAGGAAATTAAACTTGGCCAACTAGAAATTCCATTCCAGTTCTAAAGATTCTATAATTCTCGACTACAAAAAATGTCTAGGAATAAAAGAGGGGGGAAAATAACGCCATCTACATGAGTAAAAACAGAATTGAAAGGTGAGCACAAGTGATTATACTTGATAACTTCTATCCATCTGAATGAACAGGGAATAGATTTCTTCCTTTGTAGCAAGATCAGGGGAGGATTCCCTCGGGATCCACTTTTTAATGTTTTTTAGGCTCTGACTTCTTTCTCACTCTATAACAGCAGTGGTGTACGTGTATTCTGAGTCTCTCCAAGTCAGTAATGGGTCCTAGAATTCTAACCTGGATAGAGTTTAAGAAGTAATCTCTACCTCCCTCATTTTACCGATGCGGTAGCTGAGGACAAGAAAAGTTGAGAGGATGTTCCAGGTCACCCTGGACCTACACAGCCTGAGGTAGACCTACATCTTTGAAACTCCTATTCTTATCGCTAGGAAGAGGAACTTCGTCACAGAAGTTCTTAGAGAACTGAAGTATAATGTCTGGGTTACCCCTGGTACATTTAGAAAGGGATATTATTCTCAAGTGTCAGTCCATTCATGTAGGAGAAATGTCTTCTAAAAAATATTTCCCACAGTCCTGAAAAATTTAGGGGCTCAGAAGATGTTTGAAGAATGGAAATTAATCCAGTGGGAGCTGGTCAGTGAGTCTCTTGAAGAAGACAGACCAACAAACACATTGTCTAGTCCTTGGCCCTTGAACCCGGGGAAGAGAGTCAAAAGGAAAATCACAACAGCATAGGTTGTTCTTTACCTCATTCAATCCAACAGTGTTTTCTGAGAAAGATACTCAGATGGCCTTATTTTTTTAGTAAAAGTTGGGAAGGCGAGAAGGAAGTCAATGGAGTGTCTCGCAATAGTTGCCATTGCCACGACAGCCTAGAGAAGGTATCAGCTCTGAGGCTGGCTTTGCTGGAGGAACCCCGTAACCCTCACATGGTTTTAGAAAATGATTTCTATTCAGATGTAGCTGAGACACATTGTTTTCCATCACATCGGTCCCTCTGTTTCCTCAGCATTCCCTCATTTCAGTCCACGTATTTCTGAGACTCATGCAGGACCAGCCCCATTTAGAAAAGGGGCAAATTCTCCTCTCCACACCCCAAATATCTTCGTCATGGAAGGCACTTGCATTTATATATTAGAGATTTCCTACAAGGCTTCTGTTTCAACAGTAGAATCTTGCTTTAAGTTGATAGTAAAACATATGCTTGACATCAAACATTCTAATTGTTTTCGTAAAGGCATCTAAAATTGGTTTCATCTACTTTTACAGGGTGGACGCACAACTTCATGCCCGGTTCTTTATTACCAGCCACAGGCTAGATCTCGGACTGTGAAGCTCGGCTCTGTGATTAAAGGAGGACTTCACTTCTCAGTCGCAGATTCAGCAGAGGCCCAACCGGGCAGGCCCACCAGCTGCGGATTTGCTAACCCGGAGAGCAACCGTGATTGTGGTGCTCGGAATTTCTCCCAGTCATTCCCATCTTATTAATGCTTCAGTGTAGCATAAAGCTTCATTCATTATTCATAATAATCCAGTCAGAGGGCACTCGGAGACCTGATAAATTCTCACCTAAGTGACAACGGCTGACAGGGCCTAGGGTTTTATAGCCCTTCTCCTGCCATAGCAAGGTGCTGTGGGCAAAGGTCCAGAATGATCCTCCACTAATGACCAGTGTGATATACGAGCAGCTGCTGATTTCTTGACACCAAGGCTCCTCGGCTGAGGCTCCCACCTGCAAGCTGTGAGCCAGAGATGAATATCTGTCAGACTGTAAAACTCAGGATCAGACCACAGCGCGGTATATTCTCGGGCATTAAGAGGTTAATTCTGAGAGTGGGAACATAAGCATTAAGCCTGAGAAGAAAAGAAGAAAAACCACCAGCTCAAATCCCACAGTGGAATCGGTGTAAATTCGGGATTGTGTCATTGGGCTCGACGGACAGAGGTTCTCAATCCTGTAAACTCTACTTTGTGGCATCCAGAGGGCTGAATAATCATGATTTTTAAGGTCTGATAAACTGGTTTATACAAATCAATGATGAGATTTTGAAGAACATTAATTGCAATCTTGACAAAGGGTAGAAACTTTGGACTATTTTGTTAGTTTTAACTTTGTGAGAGAAAAACTATTTATTTATTTATTTATTTATTTATCTTTACAAACCAGTCCTACTCTCTTGCAAGCACATATATTATCTTCCTCTCCATGTTGCAAATTCCAGTTAGGCCTAGGTGTGGTTGTTAGTATTTTCCCTCAGCTTTTTGTATTGAGCGATGACCACTGTGAAGTTTCTCTTAATTAACATTTTTTTTTCTTTTAATTTTTACATTATGTGTGTGCGTTTGGTGCTCTCTCTAAATTTTAAAACTTTTAGAGATTTTTCTTGACTCAAAAAAGGAATGGAAGAAAGTGACCTATGGAAAGTCAAGGTCTCAATAAGCATCTCTTTGATTCTGGATGGTCAAAATGTGTGTATGTCATATTTCTACCATAATTATATATATTATATATTTATATATATAGTATATTTCTACCATAATTTTATATATTTATGTATATATGTGTGTTTATATATAATATATTTTAAATATATATAATATATTTAAAGGAACTGTTCATGGGAACAATTCAGCTCTATTCATCACACTTCTGTAAGAAGGGTATTTTTCTAAATGCCTTGCGCTGCCTTCTCACCCACTTCTCTCTGGAGAAGAGAGCAAAGCGGCCAGTTTGGTAGGTGAAAGCAGTCATGCATCACTCAGCCCTGCCTTCTTCTCTCTTTCCAGGAGGCCACCTTTCTCAGCAAACTGCTGTCTAATCTAGTCTTCCATGCAGAATGTCTTGCAGAGGGCAGGCCCCACACCTGAGGGAGGTCCGAGCCTGGGCAGGCGAGCTCCGGGTCAGCAAACTTAGGACTGCTGTGGACCGAAGCCACATCTTCTGCCTCCGTTTCCATCTATAATAAAGCTTCTATTTTTATTTCATTGTGCATTACTGTTTGTCTACTGTTGCGCTGACTTAGAATTCAAGTGGGGAAACCAGTAATATTTATTGTTTCTCCTTAAAACCCTAACAGCATCTATATTAATAATAAACATTTACAGAGAATTGGGGAGGTACAGGGCAGAATATATGAGACATAATTCTGTCCATTGAGCTGATAATCTAGATTTATCACCATAGCAGCGTCTTCTTGGTAATTGGTAGGCACGTGCACTTGGATGTAAATGTTACTTAAATTAGGGTAACTGGAACTCTCCAGGAAACCAACTGAACTTCAAAGGAAAGTTCTTACCTGAAGAATAAAATATGTCTCTAGTACTCTGCGTAGCGTTCTGAATGTCATTGTTTTTTCTACTCGTCTATAATCTTCATGTGTCAGACACAGTCTCCATTGTAGTCTTGATTCTACTTGAGGAGTGAAGGCTTATTTTCTGCTTATTTTTATACTGTTTGGAAATATACTTATTTGGAAATAAGAACCAGTGTGAAAAATACCCCCAAACCACAAAAACAACAAAATGGTGGAAAGCTGTTTGAATTCTAGTGCCAAGGAATAGATTTCTTTTTTTCTCTATGGGTAACATGTAACACTGCTAGACACATAGAAAACCTCTTAAAAAAAAAAATGTGTGTTTTGTTTTGCTTTTTGTTTGTTTGTTTTAGAGGTCACTATCTAAGGGAGGATCTATATTCTATCTCCTCTTTTTCTATTTGCTTATAATAGTCTCCCCAAAGCTATTTGGAGTCTTCAGTGCCTTTCCTCTTGTCTGCTCCAACAATAAAGAAGTAGAATCTATTTCCTCCCACTTTGAGTCTGGGATGGTCTTGTGGCTTTCTTTGACCACAGGATGTGACAAAAGTAAGGCTGTGCCTGTTCTGGGACTAGACCTTCAAGCAGACTGGCAGCTTTCACCTCCTTACTCTTAGAAGTCATCCTCATGAGTACCATAAAGAGACTGAGACCACCATATTTTGAGGAAGTCCAAGCTAGCTCTGTGGAGAGGTCACATGAGGAAGCACTGAGATATTTTCCATGTGAAGGAAGCCTTGGATTTTTCAGCCCGGCCTGATGATCAGCTGAATGCAACTGAGTGAGTAACTCCAGCTGACATTAAATGGAGCAGAACGTTCTATGTGAGCCCAGTCAACCCTCAGAGTTATAGGCTATTTTTAGTCATCATTGTTATTTTAATCTACTAGGTTATGGGATTTCTTTTTTTTTTTTAACACAGAAAGAGAGAGCTAAAGCACCCCCTAGCTTAGGTCTACTCGGCCCTTAAAACCAAGCTTCAGTTCCAACTGCTACACAAAACATTTCCTTGATCAGTTGATCAGTCCACACGAGGGAGTGCTTCTTGACATGTCATCACACTTACTGTTAATATGCCTTACTTGACATTATTTGCTGCAAAGATTAAGTTACTTTTCAGTGTGTTGAAGTTTTAAGCCACTAACTAGTTTATACACTTGTTGAAGGCAAGAACTGTTTTTGCCTCTCTTTATGTACTCTTTAAAGCCTAACTAGGAGTTTGTGTAATGTAGGTATTCAGTAAACATTACTTATCAATCATTGATTACTGAAAGTATTTTATAATTTTTTTCATCTAAAAAGGATCTCATTGGAGCATCTGGGTGGCTCAGTTGGTTGAGCATCCAGTCTTGACTTCTTGATCTTAGGGTCGTGAGATTTAGCCCCACATGGGACTCCATGCTCAGTGGGGAGTCTGCTTGAGACTCATTCCCTCTGCCCCTCTCCCCTGCTCTCTCTCTCTCAAATAAATAAATTAATTAAATCTTTTAAAAAATAAAATAAAAGGATCTCATTGACTGTTGACCACAATTATTGATAAGAAATGTGAGAATAAATATTCTGACCACCTCCTTTCTCGCCCCAATAACCCAAACTTCCAAGATATTAGCACGTTCAATTAAAAATATTTTTAAGCTCACTCAGATCTTAGTCTCAATACACACTTGTCCTTAACCATTTTCATAGATTTTGTCTGAGGCTTTTGTGTCTACTTGTTGGTTTTAATACCAAGAAAAAAAAAGGACAAAACAATTCTCTAGAGAGAAAAAAGACTTTTTAAAGTCTAAAGGAATATTCTTGACAAGGATATTTTACTGCTTTTTTAGAAAGATAAACAATGAAACACTACAATGGAGAAATCACTGATTTCTTCTAAGAGATTCTCTGTAGATTAATGTTTTGGATGAAATTCTGGAGACTTCTGGTCCTTTGGTGGAGGAAGGAAACAACACGTAGTTGGTGCACATGTGTTTTAATTCCCTTAAGAATTTTTATAGACTCTATGTCCCGCAGGGCCCAAATAGACACATTAAACTGGGAAAATTCTTTCTCATTCTGTCCTCTTCCCTCATTTATTAGGCTAATTAATTTATTTTAATAAAGTAAACTGCATTCTTGTTCACTCGGAGCCCCAGGCCCTCAGGGCTGGGAATTCTTGTTTTCAGCTGTTTCCTTTAGATTTTTTTGGCATGGCAGCAGCAACCCCTTTGGGGTTTTTTGTTTTTTTGTTTTTTCTGAGCAGGAGGGGAAAGTGTCTAACGTGCAGAAATTCTATTCCTTCACAAAGTAAGTAGAAAAAAAGCGCGCCCCTACTCTGGAAGTAATGGCTAAAAATGTTTTAGTAAGAAATTTTACTGGGAATTTCTTGAGAGAAGGTGTTGCTCTTTCTTTCTTTCTTTTTTTTCTTTTTTTAAAGATTTTTTTATTTTTTATTAGAGAGAAAATACAAACGGGGGAGCGGCAGGTAGAGGGAGAGGGAGAAGCAGACTCCCCGCTCAGCAGGGAGCCTGACACGGGGCCCGACCCAAGGACCCTGGAATCATGACCTGGGCCGAAGGCAGACGCTTAACAGACTGAGCCACCCAGGCGCCATGAAAGTGTTCCTCTTTCTATCTCGGAGTTAGCCCTGTGTGTAGTTTGCTGTAGTTTGAAGACAAAAACCTTTGAGCTGAAGCTAAAGCTCTGAAGCAGGGTCATTCTGTCTTTCTCAAACCTGAAGGATAACAATTACGAATGAGGACTCCAACCAGACAAACAAATAGACACCTGAGTGGTAAATGGGTTGCTTTCTAGACATCTGTTCTTGGCAGAACACTGCTTTGGTGGGTTCTTATGCTTGATTAGGGGTTGAAAATGGCATGAGCATACTGTGTGATACATAGCCCAGCCTCATCACAAGGCAACTTTAGTTTGCTGGTTTTTCTCCTTGTCTTGTTTATTATGATCCAACTTTCCCAGCTCATTACTGATAGTCTTTTGTGGATACTGAGTGGACACGGACTTTCATTTCAAATCCTGTAACACAAAAAGATAAAAATAATAGAAATATTTCTTTTGGAAAGTCCCTAGGCCTGCCTGCAGGTGCAGAAGGTGCTGGTTTCATTTTACTTTATCAAATCAACTGCAATATCTGCCCATAAATCCAAGCTTGAGTTCTTTTCATGGCAGGTCATAAGTACAGTGGTTCACACTTCGTGTTTGTGGATGGGGGTCACTTTCTCAGCAAATTCTCGTTTTCCCAGTCCTTGCCTTGGGCTAATAGTTAGTTACAAAGCTCAATCTCAAAAATGTCAAACCTAATGAAAAGAAAGAGGAATCATAAAAGAGAAAGATGGCTGCAGTTACCACCCTGGGTCCCTCTCACTCAGGCTTTGTAGATCCATCAACCAGTTAGAAGGGCAGGCTACTGCCTCTACAGCTGGGGCTACCATTGCCTCCCTAGTATCACTGGGGTACTATTCGTCAAAGAACACTTCTGGAAGAACAATATAGCAAGACCTGGCTGCTGAGTAGCAAAAGAAATCGAACCATGTTTCCACATTCCTCAGCCTATTCACTGCAGCATTTATATCAATCATGAGTGTTAAAAGCTATGAACTTTTAATTTATAGAGCAGATGGGCTTTTTCTTCTTCTTCACCTTGTAGGCTGGGATACCTGGATTTAAACGAAGGCCAGTGCAATAGGATGGGGGGACAGATTATGAGGTCCTGTTAGATAGAGTTTTAGGTAGCTATCCAACCTTTCTAACCCAGATTTTGCCATGGCGAGGAAGCTAATACCCACAGAAAGCATGCAATGGTGCAGATCTCTGGGACTTAAAGGAAATTAGCTATAGTTGTCTCTGACAAGAAGACAATAGGGGCATACAAGATTCTTCTCCCTCTCTCCCTCCCTTCTTTCCTTCCTCTTTCCCTCTCTTTCTTCCTCCCCCCTTTCCTTCCTTTTTTCTTTCCTCTGTCTCTTCTTTCCTCCTTCCCTTCTTTCCTCTTTCCCTTCCTTCCTTTTTTCTTTCCATCTTTCTCCTTCTGTCTGATGCATATTTTCTGAACATCTGTTATGCACCAGGCATAGTACTATGTATGTGGTCTATCATAGGAAAATAAAAATAATCCTTGCCCTCGTGGAGCTTATGTTTTAGTTGGGAAGACATACTTAAGAAAATATTCACAAGTACATATACAACTATTACTGTGGTAAGTGCTGTGAGAAGAACAGAACATGGTGCTACGCACGCATATAATGAATTAGTGAAGTGACTTACCTGTAGCTCCTGACAACTGTCACCAGGCCCTGCCTGTAGGTGTTCAGTCTTTTAGAATCTCAAAGTCATGCCTAGAAGTGGGATTTAGTAGAGAGGATTGTGTGTTCACTGGTAAAATTCAGAGTAGAATAAGACCTACTGGAAGGGTTTCTGTTGCTCTCACGGAATCTTGATTCACTTTCTACCTGACGTTTGATCCCTAATCTCAATGTGTTCAAAACAAATACCATCAAAAAAATTCATCCCCGGAGACCCTGTCTTTTCAAAACAATATAATTGGGAGATAACAATTATTTGGTAAATGTCACCGGTGGTAAAGAACAGACATACAAAAAAAAAAAAAAAGGAAAAAAAAAAAAAAAGAACAGACATACATTATAGGGGTTAATAATAATGCTAAATTATGACAAAATAAGGGCATGGGAACCTAATTTATTCAGCTAATCTCAACTTTCTTCTATATTTCTGGTTAAGTAGACACAATCCCAAAAGGCGGATAGTAGCTTTAGGGAGTATATTAATCATTCTTTCATACTCCCATTAGGAAAGAAAAGAAAGAAGAAAATATTTTTTAATATGACAGCTGTTATAAACATTGTCCTCTTCATAATGCTTCCTTACATGAATACACCTGGTGGTGGTCAGGTTGCTGTCTCCTGGAGGCTTAGTGTAGACAGATGAAGGCTCCAGGAGACCTGCTGACTTGTAACTTAGACTCAGGGTCCTCTCTTGGGCATTTGCAATACTTTTTTCATTCACTGAACAAATTACTGAGCATGTTGTATGCTGCAAGTACAGTACTAGATTCTGGAAACACAGAAGTGAACAAAACAGGCATGACCCCCGCCCTCATGTAGTTATATTCTAGTTAGATCTTAAACAAGATCAATAATAAACTATATAATGTGTTAAATATGAACTGTCAGGAAACAATGCTCCATGAGTATTTTCACATTTCTGTACTCTCAGGGCACTCTTAGCAAAAATTACTGGTAACCTGGCTTAAAAGCATGGTGGAATAGCAACTATGAAGATGGAGACTTCTGGAGAGATAGAGAACAACTTATCTTCTCTCCTTGAAGCTACTGATTTATGTTCTTTGGACAATGAAACCAACCTGGACCCATTTGCTTACACTTCAGGGTAGTATAAACCTAAGAATCTTCCCTCTTGCTCTCCACAGAGGACTTGTTTGCATTCCAGGGCAAAGATTGCTGTCTCTCCATTTCTGAAGGGGAAGAGGGAGTAGGTGTGCCTGCTGCCCTATATAAGCTCCCATTTTTATAATTCCTGACTTCCTCTATGGAACAAACCCTAATATACATGAAATGACACGAAGACCCAATTGTGTCTCCCTGTGGGGAACAAATACAACATCTTCTGTGAGTGTAGTGGGTAGAATGCTATGTCCTAAAATGCTAGGTCCACATCCTAATCCTGGGATCCGTGAATATTACCTTGTATGGAAAGAGATGCAATTAAATTAAGGATCTCGACAGGGGGAGTTTCTCCAGGATTACCTGGATGGGCTCAAAAGCAGTCACGTGTATCCTTTCAAGAAAGAGGCAGAAGGAGTTTAGAGACAGGACACACAGAGAAGGGCAGGAGGCACTGTGACCTGAGATGAGAGATTAGAGTGGAAGCAGAGATTAGAGTGACCTGGTTGCAAAATAGAATGCCTGGAGCCATCAGAAGCTGAAAGAAGCAGATAACTCATTCTCCCCTAGAGCTTTCAGAAGGGTTGTGGCCCTGCCAACACCTCAAGTTTGGATTCATGTCCTCCAAGCTGTGAAAGAATAAAATTCCATTGTTTTAAATTAACAAGTTTATCATAATTTGTTACAGGAACTGCAAGGCAAAAAATATAGTGAGTAAGTAAAAGTTTGTCTTGAATCCAGGTCTTATTATTCTGTTAGTGTGTATTTATGAATCTGTACACACACACACACACACACACACACACTTACAATTATATGCATACTGTGTGTGTGTATATATATATATATGTATGCGTATATATATATACTGTGAAAGTAGGTTAACGTCTCAGATCATTTCACTTTTGGAATTAATATTGGCAAACTATGAAAAATAATAAAGCAAGGAAAGAGACTAGGGTTGGTAGGGGTTATAATTTTTAAGCAGGGTGGTCACACAAGACCTTCTTGAGGAGATGACAGAGTCCTGAGGAGTTTGTGTGGACTTCCAGTAGGTGGCATCGCGCCATATTTCTCTGACGCCAGAGCACATTAGTTCCAGTTCTGGCCCCGCACCAGCAGATTAATGGTCTCCAGTCTCTTGTACCCGTTGCCCTCAAATTCTTGGTCCTACAAGAAAATCCTATTTTCTAAATCTTTCAGAAATGGAGAAAACGCATTCAAATCTTTTAATGGCCAGCACAAGGTAAGTTCTACCGAAGGTTGATGATAATGAAGACATTGTCTTTTTCAGCATCTGGAGCTACTTGTACAATCACAACTACTCCTAAGAGGTGGCAAATTAAATCTTATCAGCCACGGAATGATATAATGTGTGAAATTTCTCTCTACAGATCAGCAAATTCATTTAAGGATCGTGATAGAATATAAATTATGGTTGATAAGTTTTAATAATGGGAGAAATAGGCAGGGTATGCTGGATCCTATAGTGGGGCATGGAGAGAGCCCCAGAGACTCAGCATATGGGTGGTGTGGCATAAAGGCATTTAAATGAGTGGGTCATGATTCTACAGTAGGAAGAATAAAATCACTGAAAGAGAATAATCTCAAAACAGAAAACTTTGCCTATTTCACACAGCTTTGATCTGAATAAGTTCTCAGTTGTTGTAACTAACCCCAAGGTTTGTAGAAATAGCTCTTGTCTTTCTGGGGGCCCGTTGAATAAAGAACTTCTGGGTTTGCCTGGATTTTCAGCCATACTAGTAGCAATTGCCAGTATTACTGTAAGATTGTCAACCATAAATGCTAAGAACCACAGACTGGAGAGTTGGGAGAACAACAGCATGATTCTGGGGTAGTCCAGCAGAGATCAGTTCTATAAATTCAGTGTATACAAATGTCAGTTATTTAGTCAGATGGAAGTCTGTACAGGGTTCTAGGACCCGATCCTTTGAATAATTACATTTGGGTATGACTTTTGCCTCATCCTTGCATCTATAATCTGGTCAGGTAATCAGAACTACGTTACTTAATTTATGTACAAATTATCCCACATGTTTCTTGATCTTGCTAAGCGTGCCGACACACACACACACACACACACACACACAACTGCTCACCTCAGCTGAAGCCTTCAGTTGAGACCTTTATAATTTGGAGTGAACAAGGCCTTATAATTATTTGGCAAAACAGCCTCCCTCCTCTGTGAAGCTGGTAGATACTCTGTTAAGTGCACCTCAGCTGGAAGTTGCTCTTGGCAAAGCTTATGTTTAGCTCTTCCTTTGTGTCACCTGTCACAACAACTGTGAAATGCTGTCTGGTTTATCCACCACCCACCTAAACCAAAGCTCTCAGAACTGCTGCCTGGATTCAGGATTCATCACTTCTGTGCCAATGATTCTGATGAGCTTTAGCTTTGAAGTAGATCTGAAAATGCAGTTTCTCCAGGCCAATGTAGGAGTGCTCCAGAGAGCTTAGCAGAACATTTTTGCAGGGAAGAAAAATGGGAGAAACCTGAATTAATCTAAAAACACTCCTTATGCTTCTGAAGCACGGTGATAAGATTTTTGTGATAAAAATGCTGTAATCTTCTACGTTGGGGTCAATGAAGAAGTTGGAAAGACAGCTAATGTTCAGGCATATGAGCTGAAGGCTTACCTTCTTGTTATCATTTACGATGTTCCACCACTTTTATGAAAAAAACAAAACAAGGGGCTCCTGAGTGGCTCAGTCGTTAAGCGTCTGCCTTCGGCTCGGGTCATGATCCCAGGGTCCTGGGATCGAGCCCCGCGTCAGGCTCCCTGCTCAGCGGGAAGCCTGCTTCTCCCTCTCCCACTCCCCCTGCTTGTGTTCCCTCTCTCGCTGTCTCTCTCTCTCTGTCAAATAAATAAATAAAACCTTTTAAAAAAAAGAAAAAGAAAAACAAAACACTGTGTTTTGCTTTAAATGCCCATTGTAGTGGCAACATCTGTTCCCTTGATCATGGCTCTGTGTCAGAGTCTGTTTTCATGATTGTAGTTTTCGGTTTCTTATGGCATTATTTTAAGCACTCCACTTATTAACTTTCTTAACTCCTCACAAAAGCCTTACAAGGTAGGTGTCTTTGAAATTAAATATTCCCCATTTTATAGATGAGGAAACTGAGGCATGGAGATGTTGAGTGACTTGCCCAAGGCGATATGCCTGGTTAGTGGTAGAGCTAGTATTTGAACATGAACCTATTCTTCTAACCACAGCACTATACTACCAGTCATACTGGTGAACGATAGAAATATGGGTCCAATGCATTAATGAATTCTTATGCTGAGTGTCTTGGTTACTTTTAGTCTGGCCCTTATCCAACATTTTTATTAAAACTGATTATATAGGAATGGACATCAAGTACTGCAATAAAAAATAAGCTATTAGGAACTTCAAAGTTGGAAAAGAAAATAATAATGCTGTATTTACATATAATGAGGATGGTATCACATACTATACTGGGTTTTTGTGAGAGTACATAACATTACAATGTTTAAACCAAGTGTTACCAAATAGATGTTCAAAAAATATTTCTTCATTCTCTCTTTCCATAAAAAAGACCCAAGGGATTATAAACTATACAAAATAGCAATATATGATTAACCTGGGAAATTAGTGCATTTTATTAATATTTTTTTATAAGTAGATATTTATCTTATCCTTAACTCAACTGAATTCTAAAGAATACGGGTTCATCAACGTGTCTATACTCTCAGGTGAACTTGAATGTTCTGCCACACAGTGTTGCCAAAAGCTCAAAAGCTCAGTTGTAAATAAAAATATTTAGGGGGATTGCCTATAAGAAAAATTCCATAGTTATTCCAAATAAGTTTATCTCATACTTAGATAATCAGAGATCTGCACTCTTCAACCATCTTGGATGTGTCCTTATGGAATTAAAGTATTTTTTTTTCTTTAGCTTATATTTCAGGATGATACAAATAATTGCAGAGTAAAAATCATTTTTTAAAAATTAACTTGTTGAGGTATGATTTACAGAAAATATACACATTCTAATTATACTGTTTGATGAGTTTTGACACATGTATAAACTTGTGTAACTAATATTGCAGTCAAGGGAAAATGTACGTTGCCCCCAAATGCTCTCTCCATGCCTCTTTGCAGTCATTTTCCTCTGTGCCCAGCCCCAAACTGCTGCCTGATATGACAGGTGAGTTTTGCCTTTTCTGTAATTTTATGTAAATGGGACCATATATGTGCATCTTTTTTGTGTCCTTGCTATTTTTTTTTTTATTTCACTTAGCAAAATATTTCTGAGATCCGTCCATATTATTGGATGTAGCAATGGTTGTTTCTCTTACTGCTAGGTAGTCTTCCATCCCATGTATATGCCACAGTTAGTTTATCCGTTCACTAGTTGATGGACTTTTGGGTTGTTTGTAGTTTCTGACTATTATGACTGACACTGCCTAGAACATTTGTGTAGAAATCTTTCTGTGAGCATATGTTTATAATTCCTTGAATAAATACCTAGGAATGAAATTGCTGACTTTGGATTCTAACTCAAGCAATGCAACTATAAAAAGACATTTATTAGAAGCAGAAGAGACTGTATGGAATACTGTAGTTTGTGTAAAAAGAGGGGGCAAATATGAATATGTATATCTCTTTGTCTGCAGTTCAAAAGGAAAGATGAAATGATAAATAGAAATAAAACTGATTATGAATGTAGAGGCAGAAAGTAGCAAGCTAGAGTTCTCTGTACTTTGTTTGTGCTTCCTTTGGGTATGGAACCACTTAATGTTTTATGGAGCTAAAATCAAATCAATCAAATCAAAACCAAAAAATTTCCCCCAAATCAAAAATCCATTGTAGCAAATGAACATAACTGTATAGCAAGTTGCTAAAATAACTACACATAGAATAATTATTTCAAGTTATTTTAAAACAGTATTTATTTATTTATAAAGATTTTATTTATTTATTTGACAGCGAGAGCAGGAACACACACAGGAGGAGTGGGAGAGGGAGAAGCAGGTTTCCCGCGGAGCAGGGAGCCCCATATGGGGCTTGATCCCAGGACCCTGGGATCATGACCTGAGCCAAAGGCAGACGCTTAACTGACTTAGCCACCCAGGCACCCCTTTAAAACAGTATTTTAACTGTACAAACCTAAGACAAAAGAAAAGAAAAACAAGTCTTAAATTGTAGTCAGAGGGCTTACGGTTAATGGTAGTGTTGATATTGTTATTTTGGAAAACATACGTATAATGATAAAACAAATAATTATTGTGATATTTTCAGGATCATAGTTTTCAGAATAAGAGAAACAAGATCAATTATAAAATACAGTTTTTAAGTAAAATATAATTCTTGATACAAATTGAAAATATTAGAATGAACTCAGGATTTCTTTTTATCTTTATCAAAAGTATGTCATTCTTATTTCTGTACTTTGGAAGACCTATAATTAGTAACAAAATCATGGCAATAAACATCTCTAATGCAGAGATTGTGATCCCTTAATATGATTTTCCATGAAAGGAAACCAAGGATTCCTGGAAAAATGGCTGATTCCAAACCAGGAACAGAAAGTACACAAAATAAGCCTGCCTGATAGTGAGGAAGCTATCAAAAACTATTGAGATAATGCAAACTATTTGAGATAGTACAAAACAAAGGACACACAGCCAACTTGAAAGGACTCTCACTGGCCAGAGATGGGTAATTTCATCACCAAGACAAAAAATACCTGTAAAGGATTGATCAAATCAAATATATAAAAGTGTATGAATTCACAATAATCCTCAAAAACAAAATAAAATCTAACTGGTCGAGTTTAGTGTTTGCTGAAATAGGAGTTATAGAGTAAACATGATAAATAAAGGGAAAATTTCAAGCATTTGCACTACCTTTCCCTTGGGCTGTTTTTCAGTGTAAACAATATTTAAGAAGAGAATGTTCTTTTTTTAATTTTATTTTTTTATTATGTTATGTTAGTCACTATACAGTAGATCATTAGTGTTTGATGTAGTGTTCCATGATTCATTGTTTTTGTATAACACCTAGTGCTCCATGCAATATGTGCCCTCCTTAATACCCATCACCGGGTTAACCCATCCCCCCACCCCCCTCCCCTCCAAAATCTTCAGTTTGTTTTTCAGAGTCCATAGTCTCTCATGGTTCATCTCCCCCTCTGATTCCCCCCCCCTTCATTTTTCCCTTCCTTCTCCTAATGTCTTCCGTGCTATTCCTTATGTTCCACAAATAAGTGAAACCATATGATAATTGACTTTCTCTGCTTGATTTATTTCACTTGGCTTAATCTATTCCAGTCCCATCCACATTGATGCAAAAGTTGGCTATTCACCCTTTCTGATGGCTGAGTAATATTCCATTGTATATACGGACCACATCTTCTTTATCCATTTGTCTGTTGAAGGACATCTCAGCTCTTTCCACAGTTTGGCTTTTGCGGACATTGCTGCTATGAACATTGGGGTGCATATGGCCCTTCTTTTCACTACATCTGTGTCTTTGGGGTAAATACCCTGTAGTGCAATTGCTGGGTCATAGAGTAGCTCTATTTTTAATTTTTTGAGGAGCCTCCTCACTGTTTTCCAAAGTGGCTGTACCAACTTGCATTAAGAATTGCAGCTAAAGGGCGCCTGGGTGACTCAGATGGTTAAGCGTCTGCCTTTGGCTCAGGTCATGATCCCAGGGTCCTGGGATCAAGCCCCGCATCGGGCTCCCTGCTCAAGTGGGGAGCCTGCTTCTCCCTCTCCCTCTGCCATTCTCTCCACTTGTGCTCTCTGGCTCTATCTCTTTGTCAAATAAATAAATAAAATCTTAAAAAAAAAAAAGAATTGCAGCTAAAGTAAAAAAAATAAAGGACTCAAAATGGAGCACTCAGACAACAGAAACATCCTGATGTGATGCAATATATGCACGACACGGCACAATTTTTGAAGTAATTTTTGCCAAAGTGCTCAGCCTGAATCTAATCAAGATTTAAATATAATGATTAGTTTACAAGCAACATAGGGACTAATGAAACATGTTAAACAATACCGTGAGGACATAATTGGCCAAATTCAGAACCGTGGGAATTACTATGGGACAAATGAACCAGTTTTTTTCAACAAATAAGCATTAATTCAAATGGTCTATTATAGGCTTAAGAGGCATATGAACAGAATGTGTGGACTTTGGATTCTGATCCGAACAAACCAAGTATTAAGAGACATTTTTGAGAAACTGGAGAAAATGGAGTATGTGCATTACATTAGGAAATTACTATAATTTTGGGGGGGGGTTGAAAATGGCTTTGAAGAAAAAAGATTTTATCTGTTATAGATAAAACAAATAGATGAAGAAAATAAGGCTAAGTGTTAACAATTGTTAAATCCAGGTGTTGAGTATTTGGAATATACTGTGTTTAATACACTGTACTTCCTGCTTTTCTATATTTTTTAAATTTGCCATAATAAAGTCTAAAAATAAATAGAAAATAGTTCTATATATCTATATTTGTATTTATTGGACAATTATAGATTAAAGTTACAACACCACCATTGGAAGGATTTAAACCAGTAAGGATTTTTTTTTATTTATTTTTTATTTATTTTAAAGATTTTATTTATTTATTTGACAGAGAGAGACACAGCGAGAGAGGGAACACAAGCAGGGGGAGTGGGAGAGGGAGAAGCAGGCTCCCTGCAGAGCAGGGAGCCCGATGCGGGACTCGATCCCGGACCCTGGGATCATGACCTGAGCCGAAGGCAGTCGCTTAACCAACTGAGCCACCCAGGCGCCCAGTAAGGATTTTTTTTAAAAGATTTTACTTATTTATTTGAGAGAGAGAGAGAGAGCACATGAGGGAGAAGCAGACTCCCTGCGGAGCAGGAGGCCCAACACAGAACTCAATCCCAGGGCCCTGGGATCATGACCTGAACCGAAGGCAGTCGCCTAACCCCCTGAGCTACCCAGGCACCCCTAAACCGGTAAGGATTAATGAAACAATAATGTTCAATGTTGGTAAGTATGTTGCAGATGGACATTCTCTCATGCTGCTGGTAAAATCTAAATTTAATTGTAGACAAGAAAAATTTCTATAAAGCAATTGGAAAATACAAGTCAAAAAATTTCATACTTTTTCTCTGTGTGAATAAGTGCTAATACATGCTTTTATTAGTTATTCATTTTCTTGGTTCCATAGAGTTACATTGTAGGATTAGAGTAGCACTTCACTGAAGCAAATTCCATCAATCTAAAATGTGTAATGTTTCAAATACGCCAGACTCAGATGCACTATTCCTCTGCCTATACAGATTTAATAAATTAAACTATGGTCAAATAAGATGAAAAAACTTACTTAATTTTAAAGGCAAATAAGCTTAAGTAGGCTGTTTCCTTTTTTTTAAAGTTAAAATGTTAACATCAAATGATTCTTTCCTATTTACGAACCTAGCATTTAACACTATAATATTTTAATTCATTCTTTTTTTTTTGTTGGAATAAATGTATTTGAAACTAGGGAATTTTATTTTTCATTTTATTTGTATCTTTTCAAACACTCACAATGCACAGTTAGAAACAATTTAATTTTTTGAGGAAAATGTGCTTGTCTTAAGGAATTTGGGTAGGAGGGTATTGTTTGTTACATATATCCAATAGTCTGTATTTTTCTACCTGGCATTCTGGTACTCAGATCAATTATTCTTGTATTAGGATTTTATTTAAAAATGAGGCAGAAGAGAAAGCCATATTGCATTTATTTCTCAAATTGCAATAAGAAATGATGGCTTTGCACCGTGACATTGTTAAGAGAATTCTCCCCATTCTCAACCTACAGTAACATAAACAGGTATCTTTATTTGTTTCGCATTGTGATTTGAATTCTGTATCATTTCTATATTCAAAGTCTTTTTATTATACTTAGATTTTGGGTCTTCCTCCTCTCTCTATTCCATTTTCTCTTCTTGCTCTTCCTTCTTTGGCTTACATTTTCCTCAGTTGTAGCAGGAAATGGTTAACAGAATAACTTCTGTTCATCAAGTAACCTCAAAAACATAGAGAGAAAAAGTTTTCTTTATGTTTCAGACAAGAAAATTTCATTCTGCCTTGGATAAATAAAAACCAAACCCCATAACCTTACATGTGTTTTAAATTTAAAGCTTTGAATAATTTTGTAACTAAAAGACTCATTTCCCTAATTTGTAAGGGCCATGGAATTGTGTGAAAATAAGTATTTGTAATAAAAAAAAAAAAGAGTGTTTGTAGGACCCATAATAGCCTTAACAAACATTTCCACATTCAAGAGTTGAAAGGTTCTCATGGATTGAGTGTGTTATGCTCATACTTACAGTATTTTTTAAAAACATTATGAAAAGACAACACAATATGCACTCTGGAGATAGCTTTTGTGTAAAAAGAAAACAGTTTCTTTTTCTTAAGGCCTAGAAATAACAGTAAAGATAAGCAATAAACATTATGCTCCAGCTGAGGCCTCAATAATGAAATGAAAATAAGCAGGTCATCATTATAGTGGCATCCCACTAGAAATGTCACCATATTTTTTGAGAGACTCAACAATGACTGCAGGTTTGCATGTGTAATTCACCTCACTCTTTCAGGCACTGTGAACTTCCTGGGACTTTCTGCATGCATTTTTTTGTACATTTTTCCTTCAATATCCTTTTTGGAAACTAAGCCTGAAGGAAGTAAATTTCAGAGATTGTGTGAAAGTCGCAAGAGCCAGGAGGAAATTAAGCCTATTCTGAAATCCCAGCCACAGGATGGTGAGGTGAGTCTCATAAATCCATAGGTCAGGCTGGTGATCTCTTGCCTTTGGGCTTTCAGACAGATTTAGAAACATGAGAACCCTGAGGAATGCTGATCTAGGGTCTCTCTCCCAACTCCAAATTTTATAAAAGAAAAAAAGTGACAAACTAAATGCTATCTCCAGTGTTTGCAAAGAAGCTAAGTTACTTAATTTACCTAAGTTTGACTTTGTGACTCTTCACTTCTGCATGAAGACCCCCTCACACCTCCTTAAGGAGACTCTTCTCCATCCTCATGCCCCACAGCCCCTGACTTCTTGTTCTGCCAACCCCCTCACCCACTGCCTGAATTTTTCCTTTTGCTAACAGCACATTCCAGTCTTCTCCAAATTTTTCCAAGGCAACAGCAGACATAAAAATAATTCAATTAAAAACAAATCATGTTTCCTTTTTTTTTTCCTTTTTGGATAGGGTTATTACACTTAAGAATAGGAAAATACTTTAGATAATTATGTTTATATGCTTAGATAGTAGGTTTTGGTAGGTAAGTTAGAGAAATATAAACTAAATGATAGTTGAACTTGGAATTTGTTGAACACTGTACCAGAAGGATTGTTGATTAACAGATTTATATAAAACTAGGGAAGCCTGTCCTAACATCTCTAAAAGCTTGTATTCATTTAGTCCTAGTCGATATTTTTGTTACTAATTTGAATAAAGATAGAATACTTCTTACATAATATATTAAGCACCTGCTATGTGTTGGCCTTGTTCTAAGCACTGGTCATCTATTAACTAATCCTCGTTCAACCCTGAGAGGTAGATATTATTAATAGACATTGTTATTTCATCCATTTATAGATAAATTCTACCATTTGTAAATGCTTTTAACCACAATTAGAGCATCCTTTAGAAATCATGATTGTCGGGTGCCTGGGTGGCTCAGTCGGCTAAGCCTCTGACTCTTCATTTTGGCTCAGGTCATGATTTCAGGATTGTGAGATCAATTCCCACATCGGGCTCTGGGCTGAACATGGAGCCTACTTAAGATTCTCTCTCCTGCCCTCGTGCAATCTCTCTCTCTCAAAAAAAAAAAAAAAAAAAGGAAAGAAAGAAAGAAAAAGAAAAAAGAAGTCATGATTGTCAACTATAAGGAAAATGAACAACTGGGAGTAAGCGCTGCTGGTTTGTGGGTGTGAAGGAGACTTGGCAGAGGATTTTCCTCCCTATTAGAAATAATTCAGCTCACCTAGCTATCTATGCACGTGAACATTTTCTCTCTCATTCCATGTGTGTCCCTAGAAGCTATATGCATGATTAAAGTGTCAAATTCTTGTTCTATAAAATATCACCAAAACAATCTGTGATGAAGCAAAGCTGAATTTATTTTTGCTCAGTAAGAGAAAATACTACCTGGACAGAGAGAGCATCAGTACTCTCACAGAGAGGGAAGGGTAAAATTGGGGCATTTATGGAGATGTTGAAGTCTGGTTTGAGGCAGGTCTTTCTGTGTAGAGGCTTAGATAGAACTATGCAGAGAAATAACATAATAGCTTATTATTAGTGGACATAGCTTTGAGGCAAAGAGCTTTGGGATATAAACTGTCATTGATGCTTTCTATTCAAAAACTGATGAATTTTTAGGAAGTTTGTGGAATCAGCAAAGGAGTTATCTGTAACTCTTCTTTCTCAACAAGAGATCCCTGGGGTCTTAAAGTTACATTGATGTAGACAGTGGGATAGTCAAGTTATGTTGATATAGACAGTAAGCTGCATAGATGGCCTTTATTCTGAAGCTCAACTTCCTATGATATATTAAATGAGGGAATGAAGATATTTTTTAAAATTCTTAGGCTTGATTGAAAGTTATAAAGTGAAATTCAACCAGTCAAACACAAAGTTAAGTGAACCATACAAGTATAGAATGAAGATGGGCTGGCTAATACTAATTCATTTGTTGAGGTTGTAGACGGGAGAACCCACGTCAAAATCTTGATGTTTCATTTAACTGTAACTCATAAAATCAGAAATATGTGTCATGGTTCCATAGAAACTAATATATTTTGAGTTGGGCTAATGAGGTATATTGTAGAGTATGCAAAGTAATAGCCCAGCACTCAAATGGCTCATATTCATTCATCCATCTATCCATCCATCCGTCATCCATCCATCCATCCAATAATTAATTGATTAATTATTTGAGCAAACTGTTCCCTGGGGATCTATAGTTCTCTGGAACTGGATGTGAGGAAAGGGAGAGCCAAGACAGTTCAGGTTCCTCAAATCTTCAAACAAGCAGTCCCATTCTTTTGTTTGTCAAAAGCCACTTGCGGCTAGACCCAATTTGGAAGTATTTGCCTTGGGGCTTCTATGATCTACTTAAGGCAAAGGATGTCTTTTCTCTCTTGGGGGAACAATTAAAAATGGCTACTTAGTGTAGGCTAGAAAGGTACTGTAGTGATAATGGGAAATTAAGAGAAAGAAAAAGACAAGGCAGGACATTTTTATATTTGATAGCCGTTGATAATCATTTAACTACAAATATGAGATTTGGGTCCTGCCTCCAATTAAACTCTGACCTCCTTGGGGACAAGGGCTATTTCTCACTTATTATGCTGTGACCACATTTTGTATAGGCTTAACATATCTCAGATGTTCAATAAATAGTCTTTTATTGACTGAAACAGTGGTAACTGAGGTTATTGTGGTAAGCTGAACATAATCTGAGTATTTTATTGAGACTGAGAAATTTGTAAACAGCAATGCCATAGAGCATGATAAAAGAATGAGTGTATGGTTCATGAAATAGGAAGCAGTTAGTCTCTGCTTAGAGGTGGGAAGTGCTTGACAGAGCAGTAGGCATTGATGGGGTTCAGCACATATTCGATACATGGCATCTTGGCATGTTGAATATCTTAAGCTAAAAGAATTTGAGAGAACATCAGAAGCCGGAAGGTCAATCTGACCTCCTCATCCTCCCACTTCTTCCCTGAAAGAGGACATAAAGCTCTCATGTGAAAAGATCATCCATGTATCAAGAGGAAGGAAGACATTTTTATAACCAGAGACAGGGAATTGGGGGCTAGGAAATCTGTATAAACAGACCTTGTTAAACTAACCCTTATCTTCCTAGTTACCTCTTCACCATTAAAGAACCCTATCCTAAACCCCTTTGTCTTGTCAATTCTGCACAGATATATTATTTCTTTGTCTAAAATTTATAAAAGCTTCCTGATCTGGTCATTTCTTCGGGTTTTCATTCTTTTGTAAAGTCTCCCATGTACATGTAAAAACTCACTAAAATTTGTATGCTCTTCTCTTGTCAATCAGTTTGATTTTCAGACCCACCTGGGACCCTAAGAGGTTGGAGAAAAATATTTTCTCCCCTACAGGATTTTCTAGACCAAGAAGCAGAGGAATACTGTGGGAAAAGTCATATCAGTAAAACAGCATAAAATGTTCAAGACTTAGCAAGCAGTTTTGCTGAAGCATAAGCTGTAGGTAGCAGGGGCAGCAGAGAAGCCTGGGGATTTAAATAGGAAGCAGCTTGTCAGTGGCCATGGGTTAGAGTAAGGAGTTTGGACTCGATCCATTTGTACTAGGGGCACTATCTAAGCAGAGGTGTTAAAAGATAAGTGCATATCTGTCTACTGAAGACTGCCTAGTTTCTCTCAGCAATGTCTGGTAGCTCCTAGGGTACAGAGCATCAGACTTCCATTAGAATTTCCTAATTATGGATGTTATTGATGTAGTTAAAATTTTGTTAAAAAAAAGATAATTTTCAAAAAAAGAGTAAAATCATGACTCTTGTACAGGTTTAAAAATGAACACATGTTAAGAATTTATTTAACTCATGAGGGAACCAGGCAGATGTTGAAACTGATTCATGAATGAATCCAAGAAACACAAATTTATATGGAGTAAAGGAACGTTGAAATTAATGTGTAACAGAGATAAAACTGGCTTTTCTACACTGAAGAAGGGAAATCGATTCAATCACTACCAGATAGACCAGAATTTGTATATCTATCAGTTATCTAAAACTGGCAATGCTTAAAAGTAATTTAAAGATAATGGAAAATTAGAATAAACTAATCTTGGCTAGTATCCTCTAGGCAATTCTTAGTCTTTCACTGATACACAAATTGTTTTTTTCTATGGTGACTTCTCTAGTTTGTTTTGAAAGACTATCAATGCTTTAGGGTGAAGAAAAGAACTAGGGAAATAAGAGAGAGATAATGCCTGAACCAATGTATTAAGGATGAACATGAAGAGACAGAATTGTGAAATGATGAAGCTAGAAATTATGTGACTTAGAAAGTGATTGAAAGTGGATGCTGAGGAAGAGGAAGTTTTCTACTTGGGCCACTGCATAAATTGTCTTCTAAGATCTGATGTAAGAAAAAAAAAAAATAGAAAAGGTATGAAGAGAATAATAGGTTTAGTTTTAGGGTCCATGGAGTTTGATGTGCCCTTGAGACATCCAAGAGGAGATGTTTAGTTGACAGTTGTTAGGAAATGGATCATCACCAGAAATACAAATTTGGGAACCATCAGTGAATCAGTGACCCTAAGTCTTGGGTATAAATAGGGACTTTCAGAAATAGTAAGAAAAGGAGAAGTCTGGGACAATATTTCTGCTGAATATCAACACTTAAATGATACCCAAAGGAAGAGGACACTTACAGAAGATTGAGATGGAATTTAGAGAGATAAGTGGAGAATAAGAAGAAAATATGTCATAGTAGCTGTATTAGTTATCTTTTGCTTCTCTAATGCTATATAAAAATTACAGCCAAAATTTAGCAGCTTAACACAGTAAACACTCAACACAGTTTCTGAGAGTCAGGAATCTGGGTGCTGCTTATCTGGGTGGTTTTGGTTCAGTGTCTCTCACAAGGTGGTAGTCAAGATGTTGGCCAGGGTGGCAACCATCTCAGGGAGAGGCCCCAGTTCCTCACTGATTGTTCCTTGGAGGCTTTTTTTTCTTGTTGTGTGAACCTCTCCAGGGATGGTCTGAATGACCTCACAATCTGGTAGCTGGATTCCCCCATGGCATGTGATAGGAGAGAGACAGGGAAAGAGAGGATGAGAATGAGAGAGAAAATGCACAAGTGAGACAGCCTGAGACTGAAAGTGGAATCTCTTAAAGCCTGAACTCTGTAGAAATTGATTATTGCTTCTTCCATATGCTATTCATCACACAAACCAACCTTGGTCCAATGTGGAATGAGTCTCAATAAGGGTGTGAGTACCACAAGGTATACTGATCATTGGGGGCTATCTTGGAGGCTGGCTACCATAAAAGCTAAGGAAAAAGAGTTAGAAGAAGGATACACTCAATAAATATTAAAAAAAATATAACCATCTGAGCCTGGGTGGCTCAGATGGTTAGGCGTCTGCCTTCGGCTCAGGTCATGATCCCAGGGTCCTGGGATCGAGTCCCGCATCGGGCTCCCTGCTCCTTGGGAGCCTGCTTCTCTCTCTCTGTCTCTCTCTCTGTCTCTCATGAATAAATAAATAAAATCTTTAAAAATATATATATATTATATTATATATATATTATATATTATATATATTATCATATTCTACCTTTTAAAAATGACACACATTAGAGTATAACTAGTTAGTGAAGATTCTATAAATAGAATTCTACAAAGAGGACATTGGGCGTATATGGACGCTTAAAGTGGAAAAGAGAATTAGGAAGCACGTGCTAGCTGTGTTAAGATATCTGCTCTCATTTTTGCCTTTAAAGCTCAAGGTTTTGAAGTTCTTCAAGTTTCAAGGAACAGGGAAATACTTAGGCAATGAAAATGGTTGATGATTCATGAGAAAGATTCACAAGACTAGGAAACCGTCTTTTTTTTTTTAAGATTTTATTTATTTGAGAGAGAGAGAGAGCATGAGTGGAGGGAAAAGGCAGAGGGAGAGGGAGAAGCAGGCTTCCCACTGAGCAGGGAACCCTATGCAGAGCTCAATTCCAGGATCCTGGGATCATGACCTAGGCCAAAGGTAGAGGATAAACTGACAGCCACCCAGGCACCCCAGGAAACAGTCTTAATAAGCACAGAATTTATGCTTCACAATAATGGAAGAACATTCTGGTTACAATCAAAGTTGCATAGTCAGGTTTGGAGAATTGAAACTGTCTGGCTACACCATAATGTTATGACCTAATCTTACCATCTCTTAGCATCAAGGGGTAATCGATCCTAATCATTATAGTGACTGAGAACATCTCTGTTACTGTCAACCATCAACTGAATCCTCTCTTCTACTTTTGTTTAGTCATTGTTTCCACTGCCTTGTCACTTTTGCTTGTTCTTAACTTACCCTCTGTTAAGTTTTTCCTACTGCCTTCTGTCAGTGTGTCTACAGGCTTGTGTCACCATACTACGGGAATGAAAATCTCTCTCTCTCTAGCACCTGTTCCCCTCCTCGTGGCTCTCTGTTCCCTCACCTACTTCACTCCTCTTTCTAGAAGTTATCTCTACTTGATATGACACTCATTCATTCATTCATTCATTCATTTTTGCTCACTGTTGGAATGTAGCCCCATGAGATCAAGTTTTTAATTTTATATACAGCTTGCCCTGGCATATCAGGGACTCAATTATCATTTTTTAAAAACTTAACTAATGTGGCATATTTAAATAATCCCATGAACCCATCTCTGACCTGATTGTCTGGAGGTAATTTCTTTTTTTTTTTTTAATTTATTTATTTGAGAGAGAATGAGATAGAGAGAGAGAGCATGAGAGGGGGGAGGGTCGGAGGGAGAAGCAGACTCCCTGCCGAGCAGGGAGCCCGATGCGGGACTCGATCCAGGGACTCCAGGATCATGACCTGAGCCGAAGGCAGTCGCCCAACCAACTGAGCCACCCAGGCGCCCCTGGAGGTAATTTCTATGGGTAAGGCAGGCTCCCTACCTGCTGTGGTGCTATAGGTTGTGTGAACTTCATCATGGGAAGTATGGTAACTACAGAAGGTGACCTCTTTTAATGAAAAAAAAACAAAACCAAAAAACCAGTATTTACTATCAGAAGTGTTTACTGTTTAAAGAAACATTAGAATTAAAAGTTAGAAATGTAGAACAGTAGTACATTTTTAATCATGAAACTTCAAAAATTTTAACGTGTATTAAAGAGAATAAAATATCTTTGATTTTGTGTCTACTAAGTGAAACAAACACTTGTTTACCTTAGTATTAATAGAATCCAGTATAAAGGAAAATCAGCAAATAATGAATGAGTCATGAGATATAGCTCAATATTCTCTATCACATTCCTATTAAGTTCCACTTCTCTTAAGAAACTACTGTAACTACTCTAGCACAGTGTAGGTATTACTTTTATAAATTTATATTTATTTTTCCCAGGTTATTAAGACATAATTGGGGCACCTGGGTGGCTCAGTCGTTGAGCGTCTGCCTTCAGCTCAGGTCATGATCCCAGGGTCCTGGGATCGAGCCCAGCATCGGGCTCCCTGCTCTGCGGGGAGCCTGCTTCTCCCTCTCCCACTCCCCCTGCTTGTGTTCCTACTCTCGCTATCTCTCTCTCTCTGTCAAATAAATAAATAAAATCTTTAAAAAAAAGACATAATTGACATGCATCATTGTATAAGTTTAAGGTGTATAGCATGATGGTTTATTTACATATGTTGTGAAATTATTACCATAATAAGTTTAGCTACATCTACCTCCTCATATAGAAACAATATAAGGAAGAGAAAGAAGTGAAGAAAGGAAAAAAAATTTTCTCATGATAAGAATTGTTAGGATTTACTCTCTTAACTTTCTTATGCATCATACAGCCATATTAGCTCTAGTCATCATGTTGTACATTACATTCCTAATACTTATTTATCTTGTAACTGGAAGTTTATGCCTTTTGACCACATTTCTCCAATTCCCCTTCCCCCCACCCTACACCTCTGGTAAACAGATCTGATCTCTTTTTTGTTTGGTGTTTTTATTGTGGTGGTGGTGGTGGTAGTTTTTTTAGATTCCAAATATTAGTGAGATTATACAGTATTTGTCTTTTTGTGTCTGACTTATTTCATTTAGCATAATGTCTTCAAGGCCCATTCATTCACAAATGGTAGGATTTCCTCATTTTTTTTATGGCTGAATAATATTCCATTGTATGTGTACGCCACAACCTCTTTATCCATTCATCCACTGACGGACACTGAGGTTGTTTCCATGTCTTGGCTCTTGTAAATAATGCTGCTATGAACGTGGGGGCGCATATACCTTTCCAACTTAGTGTTTTCATTACCGTTGAATATGTTCCCAGAAGTGGAATTGCTGGATCATAGAGTAGTACTAGTTTTAATTTTTCAAGGATCCTCCACACAAAAGTCTCATCTTCTTAGATAAACTTAATGGTTTTTTTGGGAGGTGTTATCTTTTGAAGTCAAGGACTTACACTATTTCTGGTTATTAAACCTCAGTGCCTTGTGCGTAGTTGAGGCTTAATACAGAATAATAATAATAATAATAATAATAATAATAATAATAATAATAACTATTATTGACACTGTTTAAAAGCCTATGAATTTTCATGAAAACTTAAGAATAAGTTCTACTTTGCTCTCATTTTAAAGATAAGAAAACTGTGTCAGAGAAGTTGGGTAAAAGAGCCAAAACTGGACATCGAACTCTCTTTTAACTTGTCAGTTGATATCCAGAATGTTTGAGGTCCATTGGATCTTGCGGATTTGTCAGAAATAAATGTTCCTGTGTCCTTTCTCCTAACACACTATTTACAACAACTTTGAAGCCAAATTCTTTTCAGATATGACACTAAGAATAGGTTGGCTGTTCTCTGGTTGATGTTCTTGATTTGGAATAATTCTTAATTATTTTGGAGAGAATATATTTTTTAAGAGTATGGCCCCTATTAGCTGAGCACATGATGATAATTCACTTTTGAATAAATAATTACTATTTTAAGTGACTTGCCTTCTTTTTGAAATGGATTGATGTGGTTTATGAATTAAGCCACAATTTAGGATGAATGTTTTCATTAAAAAATAGGGCAGAGTTCATCAGGAAAACACCATGCCTAGAGTATTTTAAGAACCATGTGTGGACAATGTGGCTCTAAGGTTTTTGCAACTAAATCAAAAGGGAAAATCTATTGAGTCATTTGATTTTCATTTTTTTAACACAGAAAGAAAGTACATTGAAAAGTTTATAAAAATGGTTATTTTCCTCCCTTGGCTTAAATGTTTACCCTGCAAAATAAAGACATTACACAAGGTAGTCTCTTAGTTTCCTTCTTGCTCTATGATTTTATAAGCTTCAATATAATATTACAAAAATAACATAAAAGGCATTTCTTATTGTAAACCTCTATAAAGGCATAGGACAGGGTGGAGTGAAGGTCTTTCCCTGAAGGAATATAAGCCAGCCCAGATGCTCTGAATTCTGATGGTCTCTAAATTAATACAGGTTAAACATTCACAAATAAATAGTGGTTTTAATAGATTCCATCAAGGCATTCATTATAACCAGTGATTATTTAAAAATAACCAGTAGGTTGACCCAATTTTTTTGTTAAATTAAAGATTGGTTGCATATCTTGTATATATACACATAGCTTGACTCAGTGTTTATGGGTGCAAAGTTTCACCTCTTCTGTATATTTAGTTTTCTCTGTATTCTTATTAATCTGGATTTTTATTTTTAGATTTAATTAATTAATTAATTAATTTTACAGTAATAAAAGGAAATGTGACAGTGAGGAATAAAACATTACTCTCCTGATCCCTTTCTCTCAAGAATTTCTGCCCTCAGCAACTTTTCAACAAACACTTATTTAATGTCTGCTCTGAGACAAGTCCAGAACCTAACAGAGAGCTCTCCCAGATCTGTATCTGAGACTCCCAACCTTGACCTTTTCTCTGGCTCCCAAAATCTTACAGCAACTTGCAGGGTATATCTTCACCTTATTGTGCAGTTTTCGTATCAAATCCTATATACCCCAACTGAGTCCTTTCTAATTCTTCTTCTGAAAGGTACTCCCATATTCTTGCTTTATATCATAATCAACCCATTAAATCACTTAACACATATTGATTTAGCTCCCTCTACATGACAGGCATTTGGCTGGGTGTTGGAACAAGAGTGGCAAAGCTCCTGCTGGTATGCAACTTTCGGACAAGGAATAAACAAGTAAGTGTAGAAAATACATACAGTAATTACATGGTGGCGTGTAACCAGAGTTCAGTTTAGTGCTGTCAGAGAAGGCCTCTCTGAGATCTGAAAAAGGAGTAACTCACCGTAGTAACTATAGAGTCATCCCTACTTCTCATTTTTTTCATCCACTTGTCCATTCATTAATATTCATTTCGTATTCATTTACTGAATGCCCACTAAATACTAGTCAGTGTGAAAATGCTTAAGAATGCAAAGATGAATAAAAGCATCCTCTGTTGTCCCTGGATGTTACAGTCTAGTGAGGAGGTGGATCAATAAGCAAATAAGGTCAATAAAGTGTTATTTATTTATTTATTTATTTATTTATTTATTTATTTATTTATTTGAGAGTGCAAGTGTCCGGGAGTCGGGGGAGCAGAGGGAGAGAGAGAATCTCAAGCAGACGCCCACAGTCAGCGTGGAGCCCAGTGCAAGTCTCCATCATGACCTGAGTCCAAATCAAGAGTCGGAGACTTAACAAACAGCCACCCAGGTGCCCCTAGTATTGTAATTTATTTTGATTGATACCTACATGGGGTTCTGTAGGGGTAACCAGGATGAAGGGGCTTACTCAAGTATAAGCTTAAGAACATCATATGTATCTTATTCCTCTTAATATTCCCAGCACAGGATGCAAATAAGCACTCAAAAGAATGTGAGGAATGGATATATGAATAACATCACACTGCTATTTATGCTGGAGTAGAGAGTAAAGTCCTATTGATTTGCTTTGTTTATCCATTATTCTATTGTTCAAGATATGGTATATTTCTCTCAATATCAATCTGTATTTCATTATTTATAATACCATACCTGGCATTTTGAAACACTTTTCTTTCTCTGGAGATTCCTTTCAGTAATAAAAAGATAAAATATTTTGCTATGTCTCAAAATACCAACATAGATCACAAAAACAAAACCAAAAAAAAATCTGATAAAATTCTAATTGTTGTTTCCTTGGTATGTCATAGATTCTGGCACATATATTATCTAGTTACGCCTCACCTCAAAAAAATTGAGTACATTCTGGGCGCCTGGGTGGCTCAGTTGGTTGGGCAACTGCCTTCGGCTCAGGTCATGATCCTGGAGTCCCGGAATCGAGTCCCACATCGGGAATCCCTGCTCAGCAGGGGGTCTGCTTCTCCCTCTGACCTCTTCCCTCTTGTGCTCTCTGTCTCTCATTCTCTCTCTCAAATAAATAAATAAAATCTTTAAAAAAAATTGAGTACATTCTCCAAATCACAGGATTTACAAATGACATGGTAGGGCAGTGGAAACACTGGCCCTTGACACAGATGAGCAGAGATGATTCTTGCTTGTTCCCTCTACATCTGACATTTAGCAAAAAATTAAAAGCCTGAGTCCTGTCTCCATTTTCAGTCCTGTAATTTTAAATACCATTTATTTCTCATTATTGGCAAGTTCATAATTGTTTTTAATTTTGCTCCTTCTTACTACGTATAACTGGAAACAGTTTTATTTTCCCCCAGCTTTGGTGTACTGGAAGAACAGCAGGTCATCTTTCGTTTTAAGAGCTTTTCACAGGTGGAAAGATGAACTTGTCCTTCAAATGTCTCCTCATCCAGTTAAGTAATCCTTTTTGATGTTTTTAGCTCATTTTTTTAAAGCTGTCTTTAGTTTTGAAGAAAGTTAATTATTTCTTGCTGAAACAAAGGATCTTTACCTAAATCTTGTGCTAGAAATATGGTTTTAAACAAGAACCGTCCGTGCCTATTTGAGCTTTCCTCAAATGTGTTCATATTTGGAGGAAATTAGTCACACAGTTCACTAGAAAATTATTACTGATGATATTCCTATTTTTATTTCCTTATTAATTGATTTTATAATGACCTGAAATTCAGTAGAATTATATTATGTAAAAATAGGAACATTTAAGGTAGTGCTTTGTTTAATCCATGTTATTTTCTGTAACCATCCACACAAATATTTTCAGAATGCCCTTTGTCTCTCTGATATGTTTTGTCTTCTAGAACAGCAATCTAATAAGTTGATGGTCTTTTTTTAATGTACTTTAAAAAATTCAAACATCTGTCTGATTTATTATATTCACTGTAGACCATATAAATTTAATGGTGGGGAGAAAAAAAAGCTTTTCCAGAGATCTTAACCCTTCCATATGTAAGAATATTTTTTAATGGGGTTTTTGAACAAGAAAAAAATATTTGATAGCCTGCAAGTTTATAGGCAGTTGATAACTGTGACTGGAAATCTTGATTTTTTTTTAAAGATTTTATTTATTTATTTGACAGAGAGAGACACAGTAAGAGAGGGAACGCAAGCAGAGGGAGTGGGAGAGGGAGAAGCAGGCTTCCCGCAGAGCAGGGAGCCCGATGCGGGGCTCGATCCCAGGACCCTGGGATTATGACCTGCGCCGAAGGCAGACGCTTAACGACTGAGCCACCCAGGCGCCCCTGGAAATCTTGATTTTTTTAAAAAATACAGAAAATTGAGCAAGGCTATAAAAGATGACAGTTACTCAACCTGTCACTCTTAGGAACTAAGAACAAAGTTGCCTGATAAACATGACTGTTCAGGGGCAAAAAGACACTTTTGCAGAATTGAGCCTGAAAACAATGCAGGATTCATTCTTTTTGTCTCTTCCTTAAACTTTGAGGTAATTAGGTCAGAAGGCAAGTCAGAATCGTAATGCTATCCCAACAACTGTTAGGAGCGAGCATTGCTAAGAGAAGGAAGGTACCAAATTGGAAATGATGATAGAGGAAGAGTCATAGTTAGAGAATCCCCAGCATGGAAAGCAGAAACCTAATTGTAAGACGAGATGCACAGAAAGTACCTTAGGTCTGAGGTCCTCTGGAATAAATCTTTGGTGATAACAACACAGTCCACAACAGGGATACTTTTATATTTATAGTTTATTCTCCATTATTGCCAGAGGCCTCAAATCCCACATAGTCAAAATCTCCATTCATTGCTGCCTGCTGGGCATTTAACAAGGGCTCTTGTAACAGGACCCAGAACAAGTATGAACATGAATAAAAAGTGCAGGGGCCAGCCAGGCACCACAGGCTGTGAGGTAGCCAAGTGGAGGCATTGGAGAGAAACAGAGAAAGCATCCAATGACCCTGAGTGCCTCAAGGCACGGGTTCAAAAGGTGTCAACACCAATTAAATTGTAAAAGCTCTGTCAGCTTCTGAAAAGTCATCCAGACAGGGACAAGACAGTACATAATCAAAGGGCTGGTATATGATTCTGTATGGTCTACGCTAGACCTGGTATACACATGCACGCCTGGCAATTTGTGACCCGTATGTGAGCCTTCAAGTTAAGGCTGTCCTTAGAGGTGTAAATATCCTTCCTTTGGGAGCTGTCCAGGTTTAAGCTGGGGGATCTTGAAAACCTTTATTAGCAGGTAGTGACTGGTGGCTCCCATAGGTAAATTGCCTGGAAATGTAACCATAACTAAGACATGTACCACAGATTAGGACCATAGATCAGCTAACAGATAATTGCCTAGTCTCTTGGCTTGAGCTAAACAGAGGCAGAAAAGCAAATGGGACAAACAATATTACAGAGCGTTTTCTTTGTTAGCAAAGGCTTCATGGAATCTACTCTTTTGGGCAACAGGACATTTTTAGAGTAATGGATCTGCAGAGGGTTTGTTTCAAACAGCTACACTAATAAGAAGATAACTTTGCATTTTTTATTTGGCTTTGGAAAGTATTAATGTGGCTTTAAGGAATTTATTGGCTTTTGGCAAAGGTACCCTAATCTCAATTCATGAAACCATGTCTCTCTCTCTCTCTCTTTTTCTCTTTTTTGCCTACGGGTAACTATGATAGGTACGACCAATTTATTGGATGGCTTTCAAAGTGACAGCAGAATTGGGGAGGAGAAGAAATGCATTTTATAGCTAGGGGAAAAAAGATAGGAAGAACTGTCAAAGTGTTTCTCACATATTTTATTGCTAAGTAATTTTCTTGGTCTATGGAACTTTTTCACTCACCAAATCAAGTAAAATGCCTAGGGTTTGAGGTAGATTGATTCATGCTGAAAAGTAGACTCTAATGACATTAAAGTTCCAAGCATGGTCAGTCTAAAAAAAAAACAAAAACAAAAACACAAAGCTCAAAAAGATTATTCTTATCTAGGTTTTTTTTGAGAGGGAATGTCATTTAATATAAGGATTTAGAATGCAATCTTTTTAAAAAATTAAACTATTTGAATGCTCTTAACATAGTTAAAATTACCCTTTTATTTTGAAGAAAAGATAAACCAGGCATAAAATAATGTAGCATATTATGGAGTATCAGCATGAAGCTATAATTTTTAGATTATCTATTAGATACTTTATTTCAAAATATAATAGCTGTTTTTAAAAAATAAGTTCAATAACAAGTAGCAAATTGAGGAACACATTTATTGAAATTTTAGTATTGATCCTGGGTTAGTCGAGATGGGCTGAGTAATGCTATAGCAACAAAGAAAGAAACCTCAGTGGCTTAAAACAGATATACTTTCTCACATAAATATCCTATGGGTCTGGGATACCCTGTAAAACAGTGTTCCTCCACTTGCTTTTTAATATGGAAACTCTTTATCAATATGTGCTTGCAGAATTGTCATGAGAGGGAGCAGGAGTTAGGGAGTCAAGTACCTGCAACTAAATACTCCTACTCACGTTCCTACGTGACGAACATCATTTTGCTCACATTTAATTAGCCAAAGCAAGTCACAGGGCTATCCTGAACTTCCAGGGGCAAATACAATTATCTCGTGAACTTGAAAGGAGAAGGAATTGGTATTAACAAACAGTTGTAAAGTCATCCATAGACCAACCACTCCTTCAATAATCAAGTATTCTTTCCTCTCTTCTGCCCCATTCCTACATTCAAGCCCTCCAAAAGATGATCCAAAAGCTCTTCATCCAGCATGGAGTCCATGAGATCCCAGATAAGAATGTGGCTCTTGTTGGTATGGAGACACATAAACTTAAAGGAAAAGTTGTTTTCTCCCTTCATAATCCACAGACTATGAAGGAATAGGATGATACTGAAACTCAATGTGGGAATTTAGAGAAGCTGATGGGCAGTCATTGTGAGGACCCCTTAGACTGAGTGGTGGGGAATGTTCTCAGTTAAGCCTGGCTTCTGTTCCCTGAGGGGGGATCCCAGACTCTTGTTCTTGGTGACATGTGACTTCACACTTGAAAGCTCAATTCTTTCTTTATTCTTCTTTGTCACATCTATAATGGGCATTGGGGAAAATAAGGAATAAAGAATTGAGAAATAAGCAGTTCTCTTAGCCCATTACCTGCCTGAGAAGTGTTAGGTACCAAGGGTGATTTTATTTGTTTATTTATTATTTATTGTTTTTTTCTTTTATTATTTTATGTTAGTCACTATACATCATTAGTTTTTAATTTTATTATGTTATGTTAATCACCATACATTAAATCATTGGTTTTTGATGTAGTGTTCCATGATTCATTGCTTGCGTATAACAGAGTGCTCCATTCAATACATGTCAAGGGTGATTTTAAGTTATAAGTAGCCATGGTCTCTTTGAGTCCAGTCATGGGATTCCTTTGGCAGTGAAATTCTCTCAGAAGGTTCATAGGTTTCTTATCTATTTGATTCTACATGGTTCCATGTACCAATTCCACGCCCACAAGGTTTCTTTTTCTTTTTCTTTTTCTTTTTTTTTTTTTGAGATTTGGTTCCTGAAATATTTGCTTTCTTATTTTCTCCCTTTTCCTCTATAAAAGAGGAAGGAGAAGAACCTTCTTTCAACTCTCCCCCCAACCTCCCCACCCCCTTTCATATTTGCAGTTGCTTTTCCATTAAGTCTATCGTGGTTCAGGAGGAGAGTCACATTTTCAGTCTCCTTTCCTTACAGATTTTGGCCAATTGAAAATGATAGATGGGGTGCCCCACTTTTAATCATATCTTTATTCTAAGATGACTTAATCTGTTTCCAGTTTTAAACATGGTGTGGTAGCCATCCCTTGATTTTATCCTAGGCTTAATATTTAGATTTCATTTTTCTGTTTTGCACAGACTCTAAGAAGCAGTAGCATTTTCTAACCCTACTAATTCCCATACTTCTTTATTCATTCTTTCTTTCTTTCTTTCTTTCTTTCTTTCTTTCTTTCTTTCTTTCTTTCTTTCTTTCCTTTCTTCTTTCTTTCTTTCTTTCTTTCTATTTAAATTCAATTAGCCAATATATAGTACATCATTAGTTTCAGATGTAGTGTTTAATAATTAATCAGTTGCATATAATACCCAGTGCTTATCACATCAGGTGCCCTCCTTAATGCCCATCACCCAATTACCCCATGTCCCCAGTCACTTCCCCTCCAACAACCCTCAGTTTGTTTCCCAGAGTTAAGAATCTCTCATGGTTTATCTTCCTCTCTGATTTCTTCCCATTCAGTTTTCCCTCCCTTTCCCTATGAATCCTCTGTGCTGTTTCTTATATTCCACATATGAGTGAAACTATATGATAATTATCTTTCTCCAATTGATTTATTTCACTCAGCATAATACCCTCCAGTTCCATCCACATTGGTGTAAATTTTAAGTTTCATCCTTCTTGATGGCTGAGTAATATTCCTCTGTGTGTGTGTGTGCGTGTGTGTGTGTGTGTGTGTTATACCACATCTTCTTTATCTGTTCATCTGTTGACGGACATCTCAGCTCCTTCCACAGTTTGGCTATTGTGGACATTGCTGCTATGAACATTGGGGTGAAGTTGCTCCTTTGGATCACTACATTTGTATCTTGGGATAAATACTTAGTAGTGAAATTGCTGGGTCGTAGGGTGGCTCTATTTTTAACTTCTTGAGGAACCTCCTAATTGCAAACCAGTCTATTCTTTTCTGAGATCATCTTTTTATCTTTTTGTGATACCTTGCCAATTGCAGCTAACATCAACCTGCAGACACTCTAATTTTCTATTTAATCTTTCTTCTAGAGCAGCATATTTTTGCATAAGATCTGTCTTATAAATTATCATTGATGATAATATTACCAAATGGTTTGCCACTGCATATGATTGGTTTCCATCTTCTAGCCTCCACAGGAGGTGGCCATTCACAACTGCTACCCCCTGTAGGATCAACACTAAACCTATGCCACATATTTTAGAGTTTTTGTCATGGCAGCATCTATTCCTAGTATAAATTAGTGTTTTAGTCAGCATGGATTAGGTTAGGCTACACTAACAAACAACCCCAAATTTCCGTAGCTTAAAACACAAAGATTTATTTCTCTTTCATGCAAAGTGCACTATGAACCCAGAGAACTCTCAGGGCAGCTGAACAATCCTCCATGGGATGGCTCTTTGTTGCACTGTCTTAGCAATGTGGTTTTCCTATAGCTATAACAGAGACAAAGTGAAGTACAGAATTGGGAGCCAGTAATTAAAATTCTTCTTCCTGGATGTGACAATTGTAATTTCTGCCACTCTTAACTCTAAGAGGCAGGGATATATATTTATCTTATGTGTCCTGAAGGCAAGGAGAGTTGGGTATCAGGGATTAGAGGTCATGTCTGCCAAATACCCTGACTTTGTGATTTGATGAATGGGAATGCCATTCATTAGTTAGTTTCTGAACCCCTACTACTATAAGCATTTTTTTCTTCATTATTAGAAGCATGATTATAATCCTAGCTGACAAATTTTATATATTTATTAAATTTTTAAAGTATTTAAAAGGTTCAATATAACTTTTGTGAATGGCTTCTACTAGTTTTTCAGATTCCAACTTACTTTCTAAATAGACACTATAACATGTTACTCAACGTTTTCCAATTACAATTATCAGGTATTTTATAGGACCGCTATATGTCCCAATTTAATTTAGTGATATTTAGGGATAAGCATCAGCAGTTGGTTGAATGGTGGTGCCCCAAAAGATATGTCCATGTCTTGGAACGTGTGAATGTGACCGTATTTGGAAAAATGGTCTTTGTAGATATAATTAGGTTAAAGATCTGGAGATGAGGAGATCATCTGAATTAGGATAGGTCCTAAATCCAATGGCAAGTGTCCTTATAAGAAGAGATGAGGAGAAGGTGTTCTCCAGAGCAGAAGGCCATGTGAAGACAGAAACAGAGACTGGGGTAGAGCTGTGAGGAAGGCTGACAGCCCCTAGAAGCCAAGAGAGACAAGGGAGAGTTCTCCTTTAGTGTCTTCAGAAGAGTGCAACCCTGGTAACACCTTGATTTTGGATTTCTGACCTCCAGAACTATGAGAGAATGAATTGATGTCCTTTTAAGCCATCAAATTTGTGGTAATTTATTACCACAGCCCTGGGAAATGAATAGTGTCCATGCGAGCTTTAGGCTTTTAAGAATAACAGATACAATGAATTAGTCACTATCATGACAAAGTCACAAGATTTAGTATTAAAAGTCCTAGGTTTGAATTTGGATGATCTGAATTCCAGGTTTAACTTTTTGAAGTAGTTATACCTTTAAAAAATAATCAGTTTCCTCATCTATAAAAGGAAAATTATAACAAGCCCTGCCCTGCCGATCTGGAGTACTGCTTTATGAATCAAATGAGGTTATTGATGCGGGGTGCCTTGAAATTAATAATACAGCAGATAAGTGAAATTTTAATTATGACAGTTGTTAATATCAGGTTAACAATAAATAGAAACAGACCTAGGCCTGACATTGTAATTTCTAAATAGTTTCTTTTTAAAATGGACTTCATTTAGTGAGCTTCTTAAGATTTACAAAAAAAGGATAAAATGGTCTAAGCACTGGGCAAGCAAAAGCCTTGCCCTCTCTCAAAAAAAGACTTCAAACCTTTTATTTCTATTTATTACTGTAAACTATATCTGAAACATGGGAAGAAACTAGAAAAAGCCCACTTCTTTGGTCAGGTACTCAAGAAAAATGTAAATATATTTATATGAAAACAGCCCTAAAGGCTGATTAAAAATTTATTATATTTCAGTTCATAAAATCCTTCCTAGAAAATTACCAACATAACATAATAACTATATTCCAGGAATAATACTAACTTATTTCTAGGACTTCCCTTCTGTAACTAATTTTATCTATCTATCTATCTATCTATCTATCTATCTATCTATCTATCTATCATCTATCTATCTATCTATCTATCTATCTATCATCTATCTATCATCTATCTATCATCTATCTATCATCTATCTATTTATTTTAGAGAGGCGGGGCAGGAGGGGCAGAGGGAGAGGGAGAGAGAGAATCTCAAGCAGGCTCCATACCCAATGCAGAGCCTGACACTGGGCTCCATCTCACAATGCTGAGGTCATGACTTGAGCTGAAATAAAGAGTCGGATGCTTTGCCAAATGAGCCACCCAGGAGCCCCTATAACTAATTTTAAACATACTAATAAAGATTAACTCATAAATTCTCATCTTCACTTAGGTGAAGATGTTGTTTCTATCTTACAGACAACCCAGAGAGGACACCACAAATCACAGATCTAACAGAGACTAAAACTTTGTGATGTAACTTTGAGGTAACAGTGACATCTGGGGTGTTTGTGTGTGTATGTGTGTGTTCTTCTAGAAGGTATTGCTTTTTTCCTTTTGTAAATGGAGGCTTAAAAGTCAGTGAGTATGGAATGTGAATCTTGAAGACAGAATTTTCTTTTTGTTCAGTCACTCCTTGGTTACCAGGAGCTTAAAGTTGTTGCTGCTCAGGGTACTTGACGTTTGGTCTACACTCCTGAAAATTTGGATGGGTGTGTCAAACACATATGCCCTTTGAGCAAATATTTTTGTCTATCTTATTACTAGGAGCCTGTGCCAACACCATTAGTCTAATTTCACTCTACCCCTTTGCTCCTGTCATGAAATATCCCTCCACACCTTTGGTGGAAACTTTATCTCTATGGATTTAGTATTTTTTTCAAAAAATTTATTTATTTATTTGATAGAGACAGAGAGAGTACAAGCAGGGGGAGAGGTAGAGGGGGAGGGAGAGGGAGAAGCAGACTCTCCGCTGAGCTGGGATCCCAATGTGGGGCTCCATCCCAGGACTGATCCCAGGACCTGGAGATCATGACCTGAGCTGAAGGCAGACGCCCAACTATCTGAGCCACCCAGGCACCCCTCTATGGATTTATCATCTTCTTCTCCCATAAAAATACTAAGGATAAGGAAGATTTTCATGCTGGTGCTGATATCTAACCTTTACAAGATCTCTAGATGCCTTCAAGGAGATAGAGATAATTGTATTGCTAGAAATTCTTTTATATTGCACATTAAAATCTTTGGTAGGATTAAAAGTCAATGCTATAAACTTTAGTTGGAATAAATCAGAACTGAAGGCATATTGTGAATTCATAGAAATTTGAAGAGAATGAAAGAGAGATTGCCATTATAAGATCCCAGAAGCTCATGTCAATTGCAACTAAATTATAATGACCTGTTGGCTATTGATTCATTTAGACTTCTTATTGCCAAGAACTCGTCTCTCTAACCACGTCTGCAGCCCCCTGCTGCCAGCTGAACTATCATGTCTCACATCTCTGATTAGAAGCCCAACAGTCTATTATCACTGAGCTGCCCACTTTCACTAAAGCTCTGAACCCTCTACCCACTAATCTAACCAATCCCGCACTTGTCCTCCCTCCTCCCCAAACCTTCTGGAACTCCAACTCTGTAATTAACAAAGCCATCTGTACCATCAGCCTCTTCTTTGAATATTCCCTTCACTCACTAACTGAAACTTGGTAGCCTCCTGACATCCGCTTCCTTGGAAAATCTACCAAAGAGGAGTTAATTTGCCTCTGATACCTCTTTATTTCAAGGTCAGGCAGTAGGATAGGTATAGCCTTTGGTTCTCCATTGTTTTATAGCTATCTCCTTCCTCTTTCAAAACCCTAGCTCTTCGGAAGCTACAACATTCTTCTCCACTATCTCTTCTTAATTGTTTTCATCTACTGACTATAAGCCACTCATCCTCCCTCCTAATGACTTTTGCCTCTCACTTGCTGCTTTACTTTTCTGCTCTGTTGCCATCATCATTCTCAGAAATTTCAACTTTTGCATAGGAAATAAATTTAACTGATTTTCCAATTCCTTAATCTCACCTTCAAAATTATTTTTCTCCTAATCACTTTCGTTTCCAACGTCAGTGACCAAATCTTAGGCCCTGTTATCAGTAGTAATTGTTGCCCCTACAAAACTGATTTCAAGCATTCAGGTTTTTGTTACCACCTTTTATTCTAGTTCATTTACAAAATATTAATAAGCAAGTGGGTAAAATTTGTGATATTTTTGGGATGGAGTCCTTGGATATCACGCCAGGACCAAACCCAGAAATGATCTTTGATATTTAAACACAAGGAAGCCTTATTTATATTACTCACTGGCTTTCCCAAGTCCTCTGCTTAAATAGATTTGAAATTAATTCTGGCTGGGGAAGAAAGTTTCTCATTTTCTGCTTTTTGTTATTTTTTTTATTCTTACATCCCAGACCTCCCCATTGGATAGACGGGTAACCGAAAATGCCTGAGGAAAAAGATGACATTTTCTTTATGAACCCATCCTTATGCTCTACATATGTTTTACTCTCCTCAATTCAAAAACACAGAGATTATACTAAAAATATAATAGCAATTATATATATATGATATCATATATTTTGTTGTTGTTTGTTGTGGGTCCTGTTTAAAAAGAAGTCTAGTGTCATAACAATGCAGTTTCTCATTTGAAAATAGTATTTCCTGTACTAAAAACTGCCAGAGATAATGTAATATGTAATGAATGGAATCTCACTGTTTTCATCGTCAGAAAAGCACAGATTTCAATATGCTCAAAAGTTAGCACTTTAAAATTTACTTTAAATCTTCAAAATAAAATTTCTTATTAATACCTGTAAAAATATAAGATTAATGTTCTCGATGGAAGAAAAGTGGGAGAGTGAAAACAGATTCATTGCCTATCATTCTGCCTCCGTTTGTTCACTTTCTGTTCCTTCCTCCTCCCCACTGAAGACACCCTTTCTTATTTTACTTTATCTGTGTTGCATTTTAATATGCATAGCAGCATCACAGCAAGACAAGGACCAAATTAACATAATACAAATGTAGAAAAAATGCCATAACTTGGTTTCTTACAAACAAAATAGGAATATGATATGCTGTCACCTGGACTGCCAGATAATTGCATCAAGGCTTGTGTGTTTTTCATTGACTGAGCTTATATTTTTATTTTCTAGCTCAAAACTGTCATAAATAAATAAATGTAAATGCAGGCCAGTTTTGCAAGTTATTAAGTACACTCAAATAATCCACAAAATTTTTACATGGCTTATAAAATCTTATTGGGTAATGTCCTCATAAATCTATCTCTTTCTTTATGACCATCTATGCAATTAGGTCTGGAAGAGATAAGCGTCAGTCAGAATAAGTCTACATTGTTCATTGACTTAATTATCAGGCTTATTTGATCTTCTGTTTCTGTTTCTAGTGCTTGTATTCAAAAGAATTTTTCAGTTTCAAGTGATAGTAAACAAATTCAGATACTTACTAGAAGAAAAGGTAACTTATCAAGACCTATAATTAAAAAATACAAGGATAGATTCAGATAGGGCTTGATCTAGGAGCTAAAATGACATAACCATCTCTTTCTCTTCTTCTTCCTTCTTCCATCCCTCTCTAGGCAGCTGCCCTCCCCCTTATTTATCTTCTCTTCCTTCTCGTTGGCTCCATTCATGGTTCTTTCTGTGTGATGGCTGCAAGAGGTTTAAAAGTTCTAGGCACATAGCATGCTAAGGTTGGCAATCTGATTAGAAAGTCCTATTCACTTTCCAAGTAGTTAACAGAAGTCTGAGGAATGATCTTGATTCTAGGGGCTGGGTCACATACTTATCCATGAACTAACCACTACGGCCAGGAGATAGAATATTCTCATTAGCTAAGCCTGGGTTATAAGCCTATCTCTGAAGCCAGGTGACTGGGTTCAAATCCTCCCTGAGTCACATGGACCAAGAATGGAAGATAAGAATTTCCTGATAACAACTCTGGATACAATTATTTAAAAGGAAAGGTTAGGGCAGGGAGAGAACAAAATTGTGTACTAAAGAACTCATTTGTAGGCAATAGCAGAATTGTTATAGCTTTATAGTTATGCTATTTACGTTAAAATATTTGGTTCATTGGTCCTGTTTTCCTAAGTTGTGGAAACTGCACAGTTGTTTGGTACCAGTGCTCCATTCAAATGGTTATCAGTTTTGGGGCGCCTGGGTGGCTCAGTTGGTTAAGCGACTGCCTTCGGCTCAGGGCATGATCCTGGAGTCCCGGGATCGAGTCCCGCATCGGGCTCCCTGCTCGGCAGGGAGTCTGCTTCTCCCTCTGACCCTCCCCCCTCTCATGTGCTCTCTCTCATTCTCTCTCTCTCAAATAAATAAATAAAATCTTAAAAAAAAATGGTTATCAGTTTTGTTGATAGAAGTTCAGTTTCCAGCTAAGTAGGTAGATCAGAACTAAAAAAAAAGAGGAAAGACTCTTCAAATTGGTTGGGGTTTTATTGAATAAGAGAAACAAACAGTAGTGTTGGTAGGTTGGGTCAAGGTTGAAACGGAATGTTTTTTGAGAAACTCTGAGCACCTAATCATTGACTTCTTTTTTCCCCCCACTTCCCAATCCTTGAGAATTTTGTGTAGACAGTATTTCTCCACAAACACCTAATAAAAAGGGAAATGGGAAGGAGAAGCAGGGAATTTTAAATAGATTTTTGAGCTGCCACCTGGTTTTTATCAAACTCACGCTCTGATATTCATTAACCTGCCTTGATGTCTGTTAGTCCTCGTGAACATAAGATAGTGCTTATTTTAATGACTGCTGAAGACAGGCTTGTTTTTGAAGCCAGTAATAGTTTTGAGTCATTTAAGCTGAGTCTTGTGTCTTCTCTGAAATAATTAAAAGATGTGCGAGGTTCAGTTTGCCATTGGCTGTTTGTATGAACTTGAGGATTATGAAGAGACTTAGAAATAACAAACTGAGAAGTTTTTACATGTGTCAGCTCCCTCCCTTCATGCAAAAACAACCATTTCAATTATTCAGCATAAATTGTACATTTTCAATGTGTAAGGACAGATTTCACAAATTTTCTATTGAATAAGAACTTATGGGGTAAACATCCTGGGCATAGCTGATATTTTAATGAGATAAATAATAATTATTATTTCTAAAGGTACGCTTACATGTGTTACAAAGAGATTTAGTCTTATCTGTTTACAAAGCATATTAGTTTATGTAAATAAACACTAAAACCTTAGATTTTTAGAAAGAATTTTGGCACCTGCTATTGAGTTGAGACATTGGATATAATCAGAATGTGTTTGTTGGACTAATATATTCTTAGTAGAGTTGGACCGAGTGCTGCAATAGGGTTATGGTCAAGGTATAATTAAAGTGGTAGAAGGACAGAGCTAGAGAGTCCCATCAAGAAGGAACTGGGAGAGTAAATTGGAGTAAGCCCGCTGGACAAGAAGATTTCAGAAAGAAGGGATATCATAAACAAAAGAAGTTAAATACTCAAACAGCCTCAGATGCCTTGAGAACCTCTAGAATCCAAAGGCTGTAGAACTGGGAAGTACAATAGGTAGCCCAGGAGGATCACTGGAAGATAGTGCTGCTGATATCGGAGGCGGGCAGGGCCAGGACTCACTGAAAGCCTTCGAGGCCATGTTTTAACCCATTTCCTTTTTTCTGTACAGAGATTAATAATAAAGGGGGTGTGTTGACTATAAATCTCTGAATTACATAATCATCTCTCATTACTCCTTTCTAAAGCCTTCATTGGTGCTTATTCTTTGGACAAAATAAAGTCTAACCCTTTAGCTCAAAGCGAATAGCTTCTATCCCCCTTTATGTTCCCTTGGGCGCATTGTGTTCCTGAAGTCACTGTTTCCCAGACAACACTATATTGGGTTTTTTTGTGCTGTGTCCTCTGCCAGGATTTCCTCCTCCTCATTTCAAATGCCACCTTTCCATAAAGGTTTTGCTAATTCTAGCTACTTCTCTGTTTTGCTTCCAGGGAAAATATAGTCTTTCTCAGTTGTGATTTGAAAACATTTTTCTTTTTCTTTCTTATACCATTTCTCACTTCTCTCTTGAATTATGATTATATATATGTGTATACATATATTAAAATATATGTGTGTGTATATATATATATATGTGTGTGTGTGTAGGCACATATGTATATATGTATTCAAATCTCATTACTAAATGTTAAGATCTTAGGCAACAGGAATTGTCTAAATATATTTTATTAATTTCTTCTAGTAGCATCTAGCATAGTGCTTTGGACTTAAGTCTTTTGCTCTAGTTGAGAGAAACAGAAAGAGAAAAAGAAAGGAAAGGGATAGAGAGAGTACTATATCATTGCAAAGAGATTTTTTTAGGGAGCTCATCAACTTGAAACATTTGAGGCTTTTAGAATGACATGTCACATGTGAAATAGATAAATTGGAAGGTACTTTTCAATTACTATTGAGTAGTGGTTGGAACAAAATAGTGGACCTTTATAAACCACTTTTCAATTTGCAAACCCTTAAGAGTTTGCTTTAAAGAAATTCTTACTTGGGTAAGAATTTGGGCAAATGTGGTAGAAAAAAGCCTATAGTAAATATAAAAATTTTCAGTAACTGTCGCCTTACCTTTGAAAAGCCTGATGAATCTAATGTAATTGTTTCTGGATAAATTAATAGAATTTCATCTCCTCAAATCTCTATACATCTCAAATTTTTTTTACACCTTGCCCACATATTCTTGGATTACTGAAGTTCATCATATATTTTATTTTTTAAGCTTCTAGGTATATTTCAATCTTTTTACTGGTGCCAGAAGAAAAAGTGCTTTGGCAGTAACATTCAATGGAAAATCCATTCTCAGATATGCTAGAATGCAGCTGACACACAGGGCACATGTGAATTTTACGGACAGATTTAGTGGGCTGTTCGGCAGCAGGGATATTAAGAAGCTGAAATCAGTAGTTTCATAGATGCTGACATTATTCAACTTCTGGTAAAAAGCATTGCATATGCTAAAAGTCTGCTTCACTTTTAACCATGTACAGTAATTTAAGTATCTTAAGTGACAGCACTTCTGTATAATCATAATCATATTCTTTGACTACCTGGAAAAATTTATCGGAAGAAAAACATGATTCAATATGTTTAGCTATTTTCACCTTACAGAACGATATTATACATTTAATAAATTACAATCTGAAAGAGAACAGCAGATTTACTATTTTACTTTTGAAAATATTTGCTTTAGTTTGAGCTGATTTTTGAAAAGAAATATTTTTTGATAAATCTTAAAGACAAATTATCAAAGTCTTGTTTTATCTTTAAGGAAGGTTACTTGTGGGGCACCTGGGTGGCTCAGTTGGTTAAGTGACTGCCTTCCGCTCAGGTCATGATCCTGGAGTCCCAGGATTGAGCCCCGCATCGGGCTCCCTGCTCAGCAGGGAGTCTGCTTCTCCCTCTGACCCTCCCCCCACCATGTGCTCTCTCTCTCTCAAATAAATAAATAAAATCTTTATTAAAAAAAAAGAAAGATTACTTGTCCTGCTGACTGATACTGTTATCAGTGGCCAGGGCTGTTTTCCAGAATATACCACCTCTCTTTTTCCTTTCGTCTTCCTTCCCTTCCTGCTTTCTGGTTATCCATTTTTCTTCTTTTTCTTCTTCTTCTTCTTCTTCTTCTTCTTCTTCTTCTTCTTCTTCTTCTTCTTCTTCTTCTTCTTCTTCTTCTTCTTCTTCTTTTTTAACATACAATGTATTATTTGTTTCAGAGGTATAGGTCTGTGATTCAACAGTCTTACACAATTCACAGCGCTCACCATATCTTCTTCCTCTATTCTCCTTCTCCTCATTAAACTCATTTTTTCTCTTCAGCTTATCCTACTCTGGTCCAAACCAACAACACTTCAATGTTACTTAATATTAATCTGTCAGAAATATTGAAAAGCAAAGCAGTTGTTTTGACATTTCAACCTATTTTTCTTTCTCTTTTCCTCTTCCTCCCTTTCTCCTTTCCTGTTTCCTTCTCTTTTCTTCTTTCCTTTCTTCCTTCTTTCTTTATTTTTAAGGAAATCTGGAAATATTCTTTATAGCTTTGTTTTCTTTAGGCTTTCAGGTAATTTACTGTATTAAAAACATTTGTTTTTAAGACAGAAGAAACTTTATCCATTCATCTGTCAGTGGACATCTTGGCTCTTTCCACAGTTTGGCTATTGTGGACATTGCTGCTATAAACATCAGGGTGCACGTACCCCTTCGGATCCCTACATTTGTATCTTTCGGATAAATACCCAGTAGTGCAATTGCTGGAACATATGGTAGCTCTATTTTCAACTTTTTGAGGAACCTCCATACTATTTTCCAGAGTCCAAGTCCCTTTTTAAAAAATGTAGATAGTTACAGTTTTTACAAACTTTTTATCATATAATAATTATTTTTTAGGCCCTGCTTCTTCCTTCTTATTTTCTCTGCTCATGCTTCTACTTTCTTTTGAAAGGTATTCGAATGTGGCAGCTAGAATGGAAACAAAAGGATGAATTTATTTGATGGTGATTCAGTTGTGAGTATGTGTATCGACTTCTAGGCACTTATTTCATATATTCAAATTAGGTAGTGTTTAGCATACAATCCCTAGCATAACACAATATGGCAATCCAATTTTAATAGAAGAAATTCTATTCTTCTTAATAAAAGAAATGATAGTTACTAAAAATTGAACAAAAAAAGATTTTAGTAGAAAAACTTGGCCTAAATAACAATATAATAGTTTTCTACACAGAATGGGAATAGGATCTCAATTTTTATATTATAGGTTTTCTGACCAAATTGTGTTAACTGAATGGAGAAAAAGAAAATCTAGCATATTATTCTAAATGTAACAACATACATGCAAAAATAAAATATGATTTTAAGGAAATTTATTATTTTTCAAATGCACATTTTTGGTATTGATTTGTAATACAAGTCTACTTTTCTTAAGAAATATCTAGGCTATTATAATTTTTTAATTTAATTAATTAAAAAATTTTCTTTTCAGTGATGTAGAGACATCTAAAATAGTAGCATTTTAGATGGTCAAGAAAGTGCTTTCTTTTTTTCTCCCTTCCCACCCAAAAGACTGGTATTTTATAGTGAAGTAATGATGAATGCAGAGTATATATAAAGGTAACATGAGAATGTCACGGTTTTCACAAAGGTAGAGAATATTACCCTGCCAGCTGAAGTTATGGATTCAACATCTTCATGGGTTAATGACATTGAAGTAAGTAAGATCTTGGACCCAGTGAAAGGGTGTAATATGGTTAGATGTTGCAAGCCATGGCTTTTGTGCTATTTGTTGATTCTGTGAGTCAATTTCATGAGTCAACTCATGACAAGTCTATGTGGAATCTAATGAGAAGGTCTAGTGGAATGGAATTAGCCTTAGAGAAGTCTGTTGAGGGAAATCTGAATCTTTTCAGTGCCAGTTCTAGCACTGGAACCAATTAGTTGCAGTTAATCTCTCTGTGTCCATTTCTTTGTCTATTAAATGAGAAGATTAAACACATCAGTAGGCGGCTTTATGCTTCTGACCTTTCGCAATTCTAGGGAATCACTGTGGAGAACCTGAAAGACTACATCCATAAGGAAAACCAAACAAAAATATTCCATAATGGGACAACAGCAAGCTTCTGCGTTACCAATATTTTCTTAAAAATGTTAATAACCTTTGTTAGTAGCTGATTTCTACTCTTTTTTGTAGTAAGGAAGAGATAGTCATGAAACAAGATGCAAAGTGATTAGATAAGAGATCAGCTATGCCAACAGTTCTGAGCACGAGACCTTTCCTGCCTCCCTCTCACAATTATAAATCTATTATATAAAGGGGTTCATAATTGTAAAATTTCTCTTTCATTCAGTATCTACAGAAAAATGTAGACAGCTAAAAATGATAGCCTGTGAAAATCCATGACTGAATATAAATGAAAACAGTTCTAAATATCTAATAACTCAATCTATTTGTTTTAAAAATAGTTGGAAATTCACAGTGCTTACCAGAGCACATACCCTCCCCAGTGTGCAAGACTGTTGAATCTCAGATCTGTATCTCTGAAACAAATAATGCAATATATGTTAAGAAAAAAAAAAAAAAGAAGAAGATAGCAGGAGGGGAAGAATGAAGGGGGGAAATCGGAGGGGGAGACGAACCATGAGAGACGATGAACTCTGAAAAACAAACTGAGGGTTCTAGAGGGGAGGGGATGGGAGGATGGGTTAGCCTGGTGATGGGTATTACAGAGGGCACGTCCTGCATGGAGCACTGGGTGTTATGCACAAACAATGAATCATGGAACACTACATCTAAAACTAACGATGTAATGTATGGTGATTAACATAACAATAAAAAAATTTTAAAAACCTTAAAAAAATAGTTGGAAATTGTCATGAAACTCAGTCAACATTTTAAGAGACTGCTTTAAAATGTGCAATATTTTCTGTTCAACTCAGTGTTTCTACAGATTTGATTTCATTGTTAGAAGGAAAATTGATATACATTATGCATAGTAAGTATCAAAGGAAGTGACTATGTAACCAACAGTTACTTCCCTCCATTATGGTTCAAACATAGTATACTTCAAAATGAAATGCTTAAAGGTTCTTACTCTTGTAGCATAATTCTACTGGGTATAAAAGAATTTCAGAAAAAAAAAGTTTTGTGACTTCTGAGACATCTTCTTCGTATTTTCAAATTAAAGGGTAATTAACAAGTTGAAGTTATTGAGGTCAGATTTATGAAACTTGAAATAAGAATCTGTTTTCTGGGAAATTCTTATGGAAAATTTGCAAGCTGAGGAATTATGCTTATTAAGAAACAGCATTCAAATAAATAGAGAATTCTAAGAGTGATTTGATGGACAATGAACAATGGCCATTGCTCACATATTGTGGGAAGTCTTTGGAATGAAAATTTTCTTTTTTCATTCAACGTACACTTTAGAAGAAAATTACCAAATTTTGGAATGTGAATCAAAGAAAAGTATGACTACAGAATAACACAACTGATTTTATCATTCTGGTTTTTTTTTTTTTAGTGAATTCTTATAGTGGAAATTATTATAGAATAATAGTTGAAGAATTCACTGTGGCTGTGTAACCTTCCTTACTTCCATAGTTGAAATAAGACTGGTAAACTCATGAGACTAGGCACTCCCATAAGACTGTAAGAGCTTCCTGGCTTTATGCTGCCCCAAAATAACAGCACAGAGTGTTTTTACAATAATCCTGCTTTTGGGTAAAAACAGGAAAGGGAGAGGCATGTTAAAATTAAATATTTTATAAGATGAACAGAACCAAAAGAAAAATAGAGAAATTTCCTTTCAGTTCAGGGAAAATTAAAATTGACTCTGATTATCTAAATTGTTTACTGACCTATTTTTGAATAAGGAATTTATACTAATATTCCCTTAGCATATCGTAACATTTCTGTTCTTTTTTTTTTTTTTTTTGAATTTAGGCTGCCAAGCTAAGGTGACAATATTTAATTCACTACTCTGCCCTACTTAGAATATTCACTTTGTTGGAAAGATCCACCATTGGAATTGACATCAATTCTCAAGGTCAGATATTTGTGTACTTGGAGAATTTTTTCAATATTTCTTAGGATTGAAATAGGCTACTAATACCTTTTTATTTTGTTATTATATTTCTCATCAGCAGCAATCAACATTTACCAAATATAAATTATTCAGCATTAACTGCATATCTTATTCTGAAGCCCCAATTGTAGTACTTTCTAAATGACCAAAAAATCTCCTATTGTCAATAAACACAATATTATTTTTCCAATTTTGAAGGGGAGAGCATTATTATCTAAATGGGCTGTCAGGAAGAGATGATCCTTTGCCTTTTTGTGTTTTCCTTTTGGGTATCCGTTCTCCGGGAAGACAATACACATATTTCCTGTGTCTATCTATCATGGTTATTTTCTTCTATTCCTTTTGAAATGGAATCAGTTTTTCTTCTGACACTACTGTTATTCTTTTTCTAGCATGGCAACCTTGGGCTAACGGCATACATCAGTAAATGCTATGCTTTTTCTTTAAGGCTTTTCTAATTTTTAATTAAAGAGAAGAGCTAGACTCTTGCTGATCACCTACAGGAGTGTGACTCTCCATGGTTACCTGTCACTCAAAGAGCTCCAGCTCTGAGGAATGCTAATTAGCCCTGCAAAAGCCCCATAATTGAACTGGAGAGAGACTGCCGGAGGTGCAGGTCTGCCTTCATTCACAACAGTCTTGCCATCTGAATGGAGGGAGCCGTCCTGACAATGTGAGGGAATAAAGGGAGATGGGGAGGAAAAAGAAAAACAAAATTCCATCTGCCATTTTTTACTCTCAGTTCTAAAGTGATTGTAACCTGGATACCACGTTGTTACTTAAAAAAAAAAAAAAAGTTTTCTTTAACCATAAAATAATAAGCCATAGCATCTGCTTGACAGTGATCAGTATGATGGCTAATACATTTGAACTGTATAAAAATGAATCATCTGGGATATCGATGCAGATAATCATCATGGTGATAATAAGTGTACGTTTGGGGGAAAATAGTCTTTTATTTAAGTGAAGGTAGTATTTGAACCCAGACAACTGGCCTTACAGAAATGTTTCTTGGTTATTTTTGGAGAAAAAAGAGAAAGTTCTTGATATTGCAATGTCAATGTCCCCCAAGCTGAGACAAACATGTATATTCGCATTTAGACAATTGAAAGGAAAATATATAAGATTTAGTGGATAAAAATCTTGGACCATCATTTAGAGTAAAAAAAAAATTAAGATAATTATGTTCCAAGTAAGTTTCATCGCCTCTTCAACTCAGTACTAAATATTAATGTGGGAACGATCTAGTTGCAAAGAATTATAGTAAACTCACACACATTAAAGAATGAAGTAGTTCTTGACTGCAAGCTTTCTACCTTCAGATTTTATATAATTATGGAGTCATAGTGTTTTGGAATAATAGGCACTTTAGATAGAGCCAGGTTTGGAAACTGGGGCTCAAAGAAGCTGTCACTAGCCCCAAATCACATAATGGATGATGGGTAGAGTTGGAAATAGAATTCAAGTCCCCTGGTCCCAAGTTTATCATTTGGAACCAAGAGTACAAGGCAATAGATGATTCTAAGATATGGTGGTGTACAGTGCAAGAGGCACAAGTCCGAGGATTTTGTCCTCTCCTTTTTCATAATGCAGCATCTGCAGCACTTGGATTAATGCCTGGTACTTCACATATATTTGTTGAAAGGATAAATGAATGGCTACATTCTTATATGACTTGAATATTTCAAATTGCTTTCAAATATTTAAAATGCTGGTCCATACAATAAAATAATTTTGCACACTTTTTTTTTCATGTTGAGTGTGACTCAGTCTAGAAGTTAAATTGGGTGTGGTGATTTTGACAAACACCTATTACTAGAATAACTGGGAACCACTGCTATCCTAACTTATTTAGCTATGTGTTATAGACTAGTTACTTTTTCCTTTAGAGAAAGAACCTACCTAAGCAACATACACAGTAAGCCTAACACATGTGAATAAGAGAGACAAATGAAAACAAAATACTGGCCCCATTAAGTACAGTAGCTACTATGGTCCAGGTACACCATTATATAACTCTTGAAATGCATCCATGTTTGATATTTTATACACATTTTACAGATGAGAAAACCAAGTTTTAGAATGTGTTAAGTAATTAGGTGATATAGTTAGTAAGTGAAAGAGCCAAGATTTAAACCCAAATGATTCTACTCCAAACTTAAGCTCTTTTCACAATCCTGTGCCTCATTACAATTCCCAATTACAACTCCTCGTCTCTTTAACATGTAAGTCCACACAACTGAACATCAATTCTCTTTGGCATTCCGATAGAATTCTGATAATCTGAATCATAGTATGGGCAACATTATCAAATATGACTCTTCCAACTCTTGACCATCTTGCTTTGGCTGGAGTAGTTAGGGAAGACTTCCAGAGGCCATGACTTTAAAGCTGACACCTGAAGAAGGAAAAGGGACCAGCTAAGCTGCCATCTTGGAGAAAAAAGTTCAGGTAGAAGAAGAGGTTCTAAGACCCCATGAAATAAATAAACTTTGTGTGTTTGAGGGATACACAGAGAGCCCAATTACCTGGAGCAAACTGAATCAAGGAAAGGGATGGTAGAAGTTGATGTCAGCAAGACAGACGTCATCTAGTTTTCACAAGATCTTACAGGCAAGTGAGGAATCAGAGGTGTATACCATTTCTAGTGAGAAGCAACTGCAGAGTGTTAAGCAGAGATGGACTATGATACTATAAGAGATCACTGAGAGGATAATACATCACAGGGAGCAAAAGTAGGATTAAGGGGACCCGTGGGAGACTATTCCAACAGTTCCAGACTAGAGATCAGAGTTTCAGCCGTGAAGAGGATGGGACGTCATCAGGTTGAAGGTATATACTGGAGGCCATACTGAGCTCATCTGTGGATGATTGGAAGTGGTTTTGAGAGAAAGAGAGGACTCAGGATGTCTGTAATTTTTTTTGTCCTCAGAATGGGTAGATGGTATTTACCAGATAATGACTGAGGTATGATCAATTTGAGGGACATATTAAGATAATGTTTTTACATAGCATATTCTCCAAACACATTTGTAGGAAGAATAAGGATGGTTGAGAATTTAGGCTGCTTGATTTGTGGACACTCGGTGAGTATTTCACTGTGACAAAAAAAAAAAAAAAGATACAACTTAATGTGAAATTTGGCTACTATTTTAAACAATAAATAAATAAATAAATAAATAAATAAATAAATAAATATCCCCAGAGTCATAGTTAATGGTAAAGTCTACCTCATTGTACCATTCAAGAAACAACTTATATTCAGAAAAGAAATGATAAGTGGTTGTGAGATTTCTTCTTAGGATCATTTGGTTAGGCTTCAAAAAATAAAAAAAAAGGAAAAGAAAAGCAATAATTAAAAGCATGTCCAATGGATCGGTTTACCACACCTTTTCTCACCTGGTAAAGAAGAAGTCACATCTTGTCAAATCTGCATTGTTCATGTGAATGGAATGCGATAAGGAGACCAACCCTTCTCCACACCCTGAACTCTTTCCTTTCTACTTTAAAGTGGAATATATAAAAAATAAATTTGACTGTTGGTAAGAAGATACTGGCCATAGCATTAGAACCTGAAAGCAGTTATTAAAAATCCTCTGATGTTGCTGCATCCTATTTACAATTTGTGTGTGAGAGTGTGTTTGTGTTTTTATATAAAGGCCTTTTCTTGTGTTCTAATAATGGCTCCTATTATTTTTATTAGCACAGGATAGGGTTTTTAACTTCTTTATTGAACATAAGCATCAACACATACGATATGGATTAACAACCAACCAAAAATACCAGAATTTTAAGTCTGTTCTAAAATCAATAAAAGGACTTTTGCTGAATTTACTTATTAAGAATATTTCCATTAGTGTTCAAGTTTTGCTCCTGGTATTTTGCCAGAGAATTGCAGAGCTGTTACTCACATTCACTCCCCTTATCTAAGTGATTGTTTTTTCTTTCCTCTTGCCTTGAAAACTTACATATTTAATTTCCACTGTATTTATTTTTCCTTTTTAATACTTTCCTTTTAAATATTGTTCATATATATATTTTTACCTGTTTTCAAGCTTCTCAAATCTTCTCCAGAAATGTATTTGGGGCAGAGGAGGGGATGAAGGAAAAGACTTCCTTCATGGTAGACGTGTATATAAAAAATGCCACTTTGATATGCTTGCTTTCTCTTTTATAACTCAGATATTGAGACCTCCATCTGGTGATCTGCACCCTCAGAGTTCATGTCATTTCTTCAGGACTGAGTGTGGGCAGAGCATCAGGTTATGTATGAGCAGCAAATTGCTCTTCGTTCAAGATTTATACCCAATGGTTCATTCCATCATTTCTTTTATTTATTTACACGCTGAATATGTCTAATATCTTCCCTTTCATATTCCTAACTCCTATGAATTATTTCTCTGATCTTCACTATTATTAAGGAAACGGACCAATAGAGCGATACTCATATGGATGAGGAGGCTGAGAGGCGTAAGTGACACTAAGAAGTTAACCTAAGGCTATTGAGAGAAATGGACCAACAGTTCCTGTTTCTGAAATCAGGAATGTTCAATATAGTCACTTATTACCTATATGCCTTCTATTCTCTTATGTTTGAAATTAAGATAAAGTGAATAATTATCAAAATAAAATATTTGGGAATTTGTTCAATTTGATTGCCATTTATCTTTTGACATTTAAACTGTCAGTGATGCTGAGTGGCAGGCCCTGGGGTTGTCCCTTCACATCTTCTGCAGTAATAGTAAAGGTTACATTTCCAGCTTCTCACATGGATCAAGTGGCAATGTGACTAAGTTCTGATCAATGAGATGTAAACAGGTGTAGTGTGTACAACGTCTAGGTCATGCTTTAAGGAGATGGGGCATGTTGTCCCCTTCTTCTTTACACCTTCCTGCTGAAGGAGATATGGATCTAGTAGTGAGCCATTTTCGACCAAGTAGATGTAGTCAACTCCCTAGGAATGGCAAAGTATCATGAGAGAAAAGGGTGTGAGCTTCTCATGACTTTATGGAAGAGAGCCATAAAGTAACTCAGACTCATAAGAGAGATAAATAATCTATCCTGTGTCTTTGTCGCATACAGATCAGTCTATATTCTAACTAAGACAGCCTATATAAATATAATAGCAATATAATATATATTATAATGTACATAATGTAACATATATAATATAATCCTGAGAAACAGTATAAAATTCAAACTAACTTTTGAAATCATGTTAAAAATAGCTGTAAAATGCTGAATTCAGTCTTATCTATTATTGTGAATAGTCCCAACTTAAGATATATTGATTTTGTTACACATGGGAGATGCATTTCTATTTAGATGAGCAAGAAATGTCTTAGCTATATTTATTGGCAGGTTTACACTGTGTATTATAGTATTAGCAATGTATTGAAATCAATGCATGAAAAAAAAATCTAGGGGCGCCTGGGTGGCTCAGTCATTGGGCATCTGCCTTCGGCTCAGGTCATGATCCCAGGCTTCTGGGATCGAGCCCCGCATCGGGCTCCCTGCTCTGCGGGAAGCCTGCTTCTCCCTCTCCTACTCTCCCTGCTTGTGTTCCTTCTCTCACTATGTCTCTCCCTGTCAAATAAATACATAAATAAAATCTTAAAAAAAAAAAGAAAAAATAATCTGTGTAATAACACTTACATGAAAATCACATATTCAATATTAGAAATCAGAAATGTTTTTGAAACTGTGGTTTTTTAGTGTCTTATAAAGTTCCTCACATTTTGGAGGATGAGATATAGTGAACATTCAATCTTGCTGAGGAATATACTCCAGGCCTCCCTAAATCTCTTAATTTAGGGCTATAATTTCTATATAAAACACAAAAACTAGAATAGCCAAAAATATTAAGTAGTCTTTTTATATTTATTTATCATTATTTATTTATCATTTATTAAATTATTTATTCTTTATTCCTTAATGATGATAAATGTATACATGAGGATAGAAGGGAACCTTAAAGCCAAGAGATGCTGAATGAAGCATTGGGCTTACTTGCTAGTTAGTAACTCATTCTTAATGTATCAAATTTGTAATCAAATTTGTGCCACAGAGCATCACAAATTGCTTCACGTCAATGACATCAGAGATTTCTTCAGAATATAAGTGCCAATGATCTGCTCTATGGCATTTTGTGGTTTGTTCTGTTTGATTCTCTGGGGAGCAATTTATGGCAGATGTTCCCTAAAGACACCGTTAGTGATTACCCAGGAACCACTCTGGGCCAGAATCAGCTCTGCTAATATAGTAAAAGAAGACCATGATAGTAGCTGGTGACAAGCAGCGGGCCCATCCAATAGCGACTTGAATTTCTTGGTTTGTTAGTCACAACTTTTCCAGGTATTGCTTGGGGAGTATTAAGTGCTAAAAGGCTTAACACATAAAACCGAAAGGCTCTGGGTAAACATTGTGCTTACAAGTAGAACATCTTAGGTAACTCTGGGAACATCCTAGCTAGTTTTTAGCTGCTAATTTGACTTCTTAGATGGTAACCAGAATATTACAGTTGATAAGGATATTGAGACCTCCATTGGGTGATATGCACCCTCACAAAAACTGCAGAACCAACCACAAAAACCGGAGAAACTTAAACCAAGTACTGTTACATGTTAGCTGAAGGGCCCCAAGCAGAATTATTGTGTGGAAGAAGTCTTTCTAGGGATATTGGCATAGGTTTACTAATGTAGCTATTGTTTATTGAGTACTTACCAAGGTTCAAAAATGTGCTAAATACTTTCTATGGATTATCTCATTGAATCGTTAGAGTAATCCTATGAAGTAGTTACTATTATTGATTTAAAAAAGAGACCAATTTAGAGAGTTTAAGTACATTGCCCCAAACCACATAATTAGTAATTGTACCAGGATACCTACCCAGCTTTGTCTGATGTCAAGGTTTATATTCTTAATATGAAGTTATCAATCTATTTATTAACAGAACAAATAACCATATTCCATTTATTATAAGAAATTGAATCAATGTGGGATGCCTGGGGGGCTCAGTCATTTAAGCGTCTGTTTTTGGCTCAAGTCATGATCCCAGGGTCCTGGGATCCAGCCCCACACTGGACTCCCTCCTCAGTGGGAAGCCTACTTCTCCCTCTGCCTGCCGCTCTCCCTGCTCGTGCTCTCTCTCTCTCTGACAATAAATAAATAAAATCTTAAAAAAAATGAAACTGAATCAGTGTAATATACATATTTAGGACAGAGAAGATCAATGTCTTGTATAGCAAAGAATTTTCCAAATAAGTAGTTGAATCCATTTTACATATATAGCCCCTCTTAGAATCTCTTTTTTTCAAAGGCTCTACTCTTGTTATGGAGGCTTTCAGCAAAATGCACTTGGTCTTCCAAGCACATTGCTCAGTATCCTGGTATGCTTTGCTGTTCCCATGGAGATATTTGGACGCTCATTTTAGTCTTGCTTTTAGCAGCAGAGGACCCTCTAGAGCTTTGGACAGCTTTGTGATGTTACTGAGTGACTGCAGGTGTCTAAGAGAAGATAATGCAATTAGATTCATCGTATCTCTAATTAGCTCAACATATAAATGATCAGAAACTAAATCCATATTTGAGAAATAGAAATTGGAGTTGAAATAGTATCTATGTAAGTTGAAATAATGTAGCCAAATCAATGTTTAAGATAGGATTTTTTGTGGGATTGAAAGGTTTAGCAAAGAAACAGAGTTGGAGGGAAAAAAGAGGAATCTTCACTTTACGGGATATTATGGCACATGCAAATTATTTTGTAAGACATTGGATGAAAGAGATTTGACATTTTGAATTTCTGAGGGAACCCCATCAACAACAAACCAGGTAAAACACAATCAAATGATGTTAAAATATTATTGTGTTGTTTCTCCCAACCATTTCTAACAAATCTGAATGTATTTATATACTGAATTCTAACACTTTTCATTTAAAAGGAATAGTGTGAAAATTTTTAGGATCGATTGCACAGGAAAGTTTAAAGGGAACTGAAATAATAGGTATGAAATTAATTGAACTTCATTAAAGAAAAATCTTACAAAATTAAAAGATTATACCCAATTATTAAAACTATTTCATTTCTTTATTTTATAACATTAGAATGTAAAGTTTTCAGTTTCTATCCATGACACATTTATTTTAAGCATCATTTAGTACTTGATGGTTTCAGAACAACAAAAGAATTGGGTGTTTCTGAGTTTATTATAACGACATGGGGGGTCTGCATTTATTCTCATTCTGTTACTGGAGAGAATATGTTCCTAGTGAATTGAGATGTGGTGACTTTTCTATCTCCTCCCACCTTGTCTCTATGGAAGCCGACCAACAATTACACTTTAGGGAATAATAGTTCTCCTTCAAACTTGGACATTGTCTGTGGTGAGCTTCCAAATACTAACAAAACAAAACAAAACAAAACAAAACAAAAACAAAACAAACACACACACACACAAATAAAACTCAAAACAAAAATCTCTACCCAAAACAAAACAAGACACAAACCAAAACCTAGAGAATTGCATTAGAAGCAAGGCATGTTGTTATTATCTCATTCACTGACAACACATTTTATCAAAATTCGTGTCATATTGGGTACCTCTAGATGAGAACAACAGAGATGATTTCTCCTGAATGTAGGTAAACTGATGCTCAAAAATCTGATTTTATTCCCCCTACAGTCTCTTACTAAGTAGAATAAAAAACGAATCATAGTTTCACTGACCAACTGCTAGAAGGTCTGCCCTTGTTAGGTGAGGCTGCCTCCATAGAAATGAAGCTGTTCCACGTGGTAGTCATCGCTTTAGAAATCAAACACCAGGAAGCTGAAGTAGAGGGAGGCTATGGCTTACAATTTCACTCCAGCTAAAAGTAGATAAAAGAGACAAGTGATCTGGTATTTACTTTTACTTTCCATCTAGCAATCACTAAATTCATGACTGCACATTCCCAGAGTGTTTAGCTATCTCTATTCTGACCCTTGCTAATCATTTTTTTTAAAAACCTCTTGTGTGGGTCTGTAAGAAAATTCTCTATGATTACATTATATCAAAAACTTGGCCTAGCTAAATGCATTGTTATGTGGTGTGAAAAGGAGTAATCTGCTTAGCTATAAAATTCCTTCCTGTATGACACATGTATTACCTCATAGATTGAAAGACATTTTTTCTGGTTTGCAAACAGAAGACAAACTGTCCTGTAAAACATTTGTCTACATTAAGAGTCATAGTTTTTTCTGGCATCTAAATCTAATTGAATGATGTCCACTAACTGCAGCTACTTAAAAATCTGGAATAACAGCTTCCCTGATTTCAAAGTGTTGCTTAGGAGTTTTATGCAAGCATCCAGTGCAATATTGTTAAGACTTAATTTAGTATTCAGTTCTGGATTATGATCTTGGAACTTCTACTTACATGGAAAATGTTTGTTATACACACAGACATATACACAAAAAATATAGAAATATATCAAAATAGAATTCTCCAATTTTTTATTATTTATTTTTAAAAACTGTATATATTTAGATTATACAACTTGATATTTTGGAACCCTGAATGTTACTTTTTACTTATCAGCCAAAGCCTTATCATTGGGGATCATTTATTTAAGAAGGTTTTTGATACTAATCCATTCATCCCTTCATTTATTTTTAAAGTGTTTATAGATCACCTATAGGTGAACAAGCAGTTTGAAATTCAGAGTTCTTTTACATTGTTTTTTAACAAGTGTGTGAGATTCTTATAATTAATTAATCTAGATGTGGAAATGAATTCAGTTATAATCATGTTAACGAACATCAAGACTGGGTTCACATTGAGATGGAGTCATGTTGGAGAAAATACCCATCAATAGTGGCATGCAAATTGGAAACCTAGAACTCACCTTAGCCTCCTTACCCTGCCAGTATTTGTTCAGGGAGCCAGCAGAAATGAATGTATGCTGATGTTATGGCCAGTGGGTAGGCTCGTATGGGGGAGATTCAGAGGATCTCACCTGAGTATACATCAGTGTATAATTACTTGACACATGCAAGTAATTCATCCATCTGAATAAACTGATAGGAAACTGTTGACTCAGCCAAAATGGTGGAATCAGATGTGTGGTCAGCAAAATCTGAACAACTTGTCAGAGATTTATGTTTCAAAGGCCATTATAGACTTCACAGTGATTTAAACTGCCACATTTTATATAGAAATGGCAGTGGGAAGGAGAATAAAGAAAAAGGAAGTAGATGAAACATCTTCTACAGGATGCGGAAAAAGAACAAATGTTGATGAATACCATCGGTTTCATTTTCTGGAAATTAAGGAGAAAGAACCTTCCAAAGTCATTATGGCTCCATTCTGAATTCTTCCTGTTTAAAATTTTAATACATCTTGGATATGCATTACACTTGGCAATTAATAACATATAGCTTTGTTACAACCCTTGAGTAGTTCTCATAATTCACTATTTAACTTTTGTGTTTTTATCATTGGTATTGACTTTGCCTCTTTAATTGGATTGCAAATTTTTCTACTTACACGGCTCTGCCCCAAAATTTCATTCCTTGCAGCATTTCCAACTGCCTTCACGGTAGAGGAATTCAGTTAAGTACTTTTTAGTTTATGATTTGATACTTTCTATAAAGTTAAGAGTTTAAAATATATTTGTCAAGTTTCAGATACAATGTGTTATTGAAACTAGCATGTTTCATACATGTTTGAGATTATCTGTGCAATGAACACATACAAGACAAGGTGCTTGAGATCTTTATGTATTAGGAAACAACATAATTTTTAGTTAAAATTAAAATTCCCCTTAAGTTTATTAATAGATATTTAGGAAACAGGATGAATACAATATGGTTAAAAATAGAAACATAAGAAAAAGATTTGGGCCACTAAATGGTAAATATCATTTACAGAATCATTATTTTTTTTAAGATTTTCTATTTACTCACTTGAGAGAGAGAGTGTGCGAGAGAAAGAGAGAGAGAGAGAGCATGAGCAAGGGGAGGGGCAGAAGGAGAGGGAGAAGCAGACTCCTTGCTGAGCAGGGAGCCCATGTGGGGCTCCATCCCAGGACCCTGGGGTCATGACCTGAGCCGAAGGCAGACGCTTAACTGACTGAGCCACCCAGGTGACCCAATTCACGGAATTATTTTTGTTTTGTGTGAAATTTTTGTTAGAAGTGTAGAGACTACTTACTGTTTCATTTGGATAACTGTATCGTAATATCAATGAATTTGTGACAGATTCATAATAATTTCACACATTTGTTAAAAACAATGTAAAGGGACTCTCTGAATTTCAAAATTGCTTGTTCACATAGAGGTGATCTATAAACACTTTAAAAATAAATGAAAGGATGAATGGATCAGTATCAAAAACCTTCTTGAATAAATGATTCCCAATTATAAGGTTTTGGCTACTAAGTGAAAGCAACAACTCAGTTAAAAACGTTTACCTCAGGGCGCCTGGGTGGCTCAGTTGGTTAAGCAACTGCCTTCGGCTCAGGTCATGATCCTGGAGTCCCAGGATCGGGTCCCGCATCGGGCTCCCTGCTCGGCGGGGAGTCTGCTTCTCCCTCTGACCCTCCTCCCTCTTATGCTTTCTGTCTCTCATTCTCTCTCTCTCAAATAAATAAATAAAATCTTTAAAAAAAAACACAAAAAACGTTTACCTCAGTGGAAATTAGAAAGGAAAACATCTCTTACCTTCATTCATTTTATAATTAAAATAGGATATGAGTTTTACAATTATGTATGGTGAAAATGGAAATTTTTTGAGTCTATAAACTATATACATACATATTGTGTGTGTGTGTGTGTGTGTGTTGAATCAGGTGTATATCTCAAATTCTAATGATATCAGACTTTTCACTGTTTCCTAAACAAACCATTCATTTTCATGGCTTCAAGTGTCTGATCATGGTTTCCCCTCAGCACTGGGTATTTTCTGCAGTTGTTCGTCTGGAAAGCTCTTATTTCTCCTCAAAGTCCAGCTCAAATGTAGTTTCCTTTCTGAAGACTTTTCTGACCCCCAACAGAGAATTAATGCTTTCTTTGGGTATATTCCCATAGCAAAATTGAAAAGTATCTGATAAAATACTTTTCACTTTGTATTACGGTTTTTGTTATATGTCTGCCCTGCTCACCGCTCTACAGGTTTCTCAAGGACAGGGATGGAAATCTAAATTGAAATAGAGGATGATAGCATCTGATTAGGATTAGTGAACTCAGGAAATGAATATAAATTTTCAAGAAAGACAACTTCCAAAGATTGCTTAAAAAGGTTAAAATAATTCGTGAAAAATGAAACACAAGAAGCCAATGAACATTTTTTAAATGCTTAATCTCACAAAAATCAGATTATAGTAATGAATAAAATTACAACTTAAAGATCCTTAAAAAATATGATAGTTTCTGTGGAAAAGCTGTGGGGGAAATAGGCTCTCTCATACTCTGTCAGTAGGAATAAAAATAGCTATAATGCATCTGAAGGGCATTTTGGTAATAAATATCAAAATGCTATGAATATGAAATTTTTTGTTTCAGAAATTTTATATCATGAGGATATAATCATGAGTATATGCAAAGTATACACGTATAGTAAGGTTTACAATAGAAGAACATTAGGCACACCCTCAATGTCCAAAATTTTGATTAAATTAATATGAGGAATAATATGCAATCATTAAAGTAATACCATAAAGGAATATGTATTATTATTAAGGGGAAATTATAAGATATTATTTGATAATGTAAAATATCTCATAACATCTCTCCACCTAACAAGAATTATATAGAAAAAAATTGGAATAATTTATTATACACCAAAATGCAACAGGTTGTTCTGGACAGTGCTTTCCAAATTTTGCAGTTTCTACATTAAACACCTGTCTCCATCTCTTATCAGAAACTTTTTATAAAACTAAAATTGCAGTAAAAATCTCCCAAGTGAATAATAACATGAGATAAGTGGAGAGAGCACCCATCCGTTGGCTTGAAGGAAGCAGGGATGCTGAGGGCTACCTCGGCTGTGGTGTTGAGGGCGGGGCTGGGGCCAAGCTGCTGATTTAGCTTGGTTAAGAGATTGGCTAGATACAGATGGGTTGAGCACATACATAAATAGATCTTTCTAATGATTATTTTCAACTTTTCATCTTTGGTAGGAGTGAACAGAAATGACCCTGAGTTTTCCTCATTCTATCGTATCTGGGGCTCACAACCTCAGTTCATCTCATTAATGGAGATGTCCACTCTGCTCTCTTAATTAAAAGGGGACTTTCAGGCTTCTTCACAGTAAAGCTATAATCCCCTCTTTGTAACTTAATTAGGATTTGGTGGTGTGATATGTTCAGACTCTGGCAATAACCCGTTCCTTATCAGTCCCTCAGTTTAATTAATTAGTGTCAGTATGAGTTCATGAATTCCTATTTTATTCAATGGATGGTATTACCTATTACTATCATGCCTTTATGGTCAAATTATCTCAGATTTTGCCAGTGGAAATCTCTTTACGCTGATTCCTGTGTCCTTAGAGCATGTCTCCACCATTCTTGGAGTACTTTCTTACTTTCTGGTAAAACCAGGTGTTCAGGCTCATTTTATACTTTCATTGCCCCAACCCTGGAATAAGTCATTTCTGTGGGAAGCTCTGGAGCAGCGTGGTATTTAGAAACCAAGGTCTGGCTACTCTGTGTGCTCTAGAGAGGACGCTGTTGGAACGTGGACACTGCTCTCGCCATTGCCATCTCAGTGGAAAAACAAGAGAACATCTGTAAGTATGTATATACAAGTGGTCATACATTTACACATTTATAGCTATACTTATTTCTATATCTAGCTATATATAATAAAAAGAAAACCTAAAAGGAAAAGAGGAGAAGGTAAAATATGGGAGAAGACTGGATGTTGAAAAAAAGATTTATATAACTTTAATTTATAATTTGTTATACATGCGTTATACCTGTTTATCAGCACTGAAAATCTCAACTATTTTATTTATTTTTGAAAAAAGAATGCTAAACAGGATTCATGCCATTTAGGCAATTTTCGAGAAGTGAGGTTTAATAGATAAATATTATATGTAGTCTATGATACATATCTATATTAATTATATCTATCAGTTTTACTGATAGCATATTTAATGTGATTTTTAAATAAAAAAGTCAGTGTCCAAGGCATGTTAAATTCATTTGGTTAACAATTACAGCAAATGACCAACATGTTTAAGTTAGAAAGTTAATTCTTTTATTTAATTTAATAAAAATGTATCGAGTCTGAATATATACCTGGCATTGTTTCAGTATAGTACCTAAAATATAAAGGATTCTAAAAATATTTTTTGTTTAGTAATATTACGGATATATTTTGTGAATTAATATTCAACGTAATATTCTTTAAACTGTAAGTCATGATATAAAATTAATGGGTCTCATTATTTAATGAATAATAAATAAATTTAACGAATGAGAATAGAATAAAAAAGAATAGGAGTGATTGTACCAGTGAAGCATATGTATTGTCCTATGAATGAGTTAAATGTATGTGTATGCCTGTATAAGTCTACTGTATCACTACATAATGTATTTCTTACTGTTAATTGTCAAAATAATTTAAAGACACAAAATGATTCAAAGAAATAATTCAAAAGATAATCAAAATTTTCCATAAAGCATCTTAAATGAAAGAAACTTCTCAGCATGTAAGTAAATGAATAAGTATCAAGTAGGAGGACAAATTTAATATCACAAATGTACTGAGAGTTATAATAAAAGAGTTATTATAAATTTTTTCCTCAGTACTAATGAACTTGTATTAAGCATTGCATTTTTCGTATTATTGGAAATAAATGTTTTTTTCCTCTCAATTGCTGACTAAGGGACACATCATGTTTTTGCCCTTGGATTGGTGCAATGATGATATTTCTCATTGCCAATGCAAGCTGCAGAGTGAGGATAAAAGAATCTAGAACAAAACAATTGCTTTTTTGCAATAATAAAAATATCACTGGGTGAATAGTCCCTATTCAACTGTCCCTAATGAGAAACAAGTACACAAAACTGGAGCTCAGAAGACCTGGATTTGTTATGACTTTTACAGTTCCACCTGCTGTGCAATTCCAGGGGATACCATTTACATAGAATAAAATGTACAGAGGATATATTTTGCAAAGCAGGCTTGAGACTGCCATTCTTTTGCCACTGTTGTAATCATGTGAGCAAGTTTTCTGAGCCTTCATTTCCTCACCTGGAAATGGGTGGAGCAAGTTTATCCTGTTCATAGTCATTATTCTTTATAATGGGCCATGTTAGCTCATGAAGAAGAAGGAATCTCTCTTGGTTCCTTCTAAATGTTTTCCATTACGTCTCTTCTCTGTGTCTGGTGCCTGAAGGATCCCAGGCTTTGTTTGCTGTGTAAAACTGACTTAAAGTGGTATCCTTTGATTATTTATATTTCGACAAGACTTTGGAGAACTTAAATGTCTAACATGAATTCTACTGGTGTGTTTTCAATCATCCCACCAAGGAAAAATATGGGAACACAACTCACATTCTCTGGTGAATATTATGTGTAATCGATTCCTCACCCTTGTCCACTGATCATGGATGGAATTGACAATGGCTCTTTCCATCAGTTATTTTATAATCACTTTATTGTGCTACATGGGTATATTATGTGGCACTCTCAATCTGTAGATATTTTTGAAGCCAGAGTCCAGGTCAATTTTCCTTCTTTCCTTCCTTCCCTCCTCCCTTTCAGGGGGTAGGTAGGGGTAAAGAATGTTACCACATTTACAAATAGCTCTTGAAAAAATAATACATAAATTTTATTCAAAATGATAATTTGATACGCAGATTTTTAAACTTTTTCTTTTAGAATACCTTTGTATCTATTAAAAAGTGCAAAGATAGTGCAGAGGGTACTCATGTATCCCGCACCCAATGTCTCCTATTATTAACATCATATAATAATATGATACATTTATCAACATTAATGAACCAATACTGCTCTAGTACTAAGTGAATTCCCATACTTCATATTTCCTTGGTTTTAATCTACTATCCTTTTCCTGCTCCGGGATCCCATGTAGGATATCACATAACACTTAGCTGTCGTGTCTCCTTAGGCTCCTCTTGGCTGTGACAGTTTCCTTGTTTTTGATGACCATGACAATTTTGAGGAGCACTGATCAGATATTTTGCACAATGTTCTTCAATTGGGATTTGTCTGATCTCATGGTTAAATTGAAGTCATGGGTTTTGAGGAAAGGCCATAGTGATAAAGTACCATAAACGTGACTTTTCAGTGTTAATGTTGACCTTGATCACCTGGCTGAGGTGTTTGCCAGGTTTTTCCATGGTAACTCACTCTTTTATCCCTCTTTCCATACTGTACTGTTTGAAGGGAAGTTACTATGTTCAGACCCCACGAAGGAGAGGGGAGTTATGTTCCACCTTCTTGAGGGGGTCGTACCTGTATACGCTACTCAGGATTCTTCTGGAGAGGTGATTTATCCCATCTCCCTATTTACTTACTTATTCAACTGTTTATTCATGTTAATGAGATTCATGGATATTTATTTTACATTTTGGTTTTCATTCCTTTTTCTTTTTTTTTAAAGATTTTATTTATTTTTATTTGAGAGAGAGCGAATGAGAGAGAGGGAGTACATGAGAGGGGGGAGGGTCAGAGGGAGAAGCAGACTCCCTGCCGAGCAGGGAGCCCAATGCGGGACTTGATCCAGGGACTCCAGGATCATGACCTGAGCCGAAGGCAGTCGCTTAACCAACTGAGCCACCCAGGCGCCCCATCCCTTTTTCAATTTAGATTATGTAAAGCTTATCTGATTTAACTGGGACTCCTTGCCGGCTCAATGCCTGCCACTCCCCACCACATACCCAAAATTCTAGGCTCAGGAAACACTTCTATGTTCTCAAACATGCCTCTCCCTCACACACCTCTGTCTGCACATGCTGTTTTTTTTCATCTGAATGCTCTTGTCCATGTTTGGCTCTTGTTCACATCAATCCTTTACCATCTAGCTCATATGATTATCTAGAAGTGAGTCTTTCTTTTTGCTTCTTTGGCAGTTTATGTATATATCTATTGTGGTATTTGTCAAATTATCTAATATTTGCTTGCCTATTTATTTTCCTAATGAGATGGCTAAGTCATTGTGTTACTGGCAGTTTCTTACTTCTCAACCCTTCAATATCTAGTGCCCTGCCTGGCGTAGAGAAGGTTCTTAAAGCTATGTTCAAATGGATGGACAAGCAACACAACTTTGTTAGTTAACAGAGTTGATTTTAGAGGCAGTCTCGGAGACCTTTCTAGAGAGAGAGAAAAAAAAAATGGCATTGCAGATCTCCTGTTAATAGGATATACATTTTGAGTTGCTTTTATCTCCTTGTAATGATGTGTTTATTCTGATCATCCAGATTGTCATATGCAGTCATCTTTGAAGATCAGGCATTCATGAGATGGCTGGTCAGAGGTAAGGTCACAGTTTCTAGCCCAGAAACAGCCTTTCTCTCTGTGAGGAGACCGTACCCCCCGGGCAAGGATGGAAACCGGGATGACATTGGCCTCATTAGTAGAGTGCCCTAACCAGCTGAACTAACCAGCCAGACCACAAAGGCAGCAGCAAAGAAATCTAACAAACACAGAAGTTCACTTTATAACATAAAAACTGCAGCCTGTATTGACACACACAAACTGGCCTGTTTTGACTGTCAGGTAGTCAAGAAAGTCAAAAAGTAGTCAAGTTAGGCAACAAGCACGTCTGACTCTTTTTCTCTGACTAGACCCTGAGCGTTGGTTTGACTGGTGTGTGTTTGTAGAAACAGTCACATTTCCCTTGCCAAAACAAGATGCCGTTTTTTTTTTTTCCCACTGAAACTTAATGTAATAACTGTTACATCATATAAATTCATTTCCTTAAGAATATGTGTCAGACTATCACATCAGTTAAGGAAAATTCTCATCTCTTTTTCTGTTTGAAATTATGGTTGGGCTTTTTTGGGTCTAAATTAAGTGAATTCATAGTGCCATCTAGCGCTTCAAAAAAGAATTATCAGTGCAACTGGGGAGAAATTTCAAATCAGGCTTTGGCTGTAAACCCAATATTCTCAGTTCTCTGCTTAAACAAGTCACTTGGCTGATTCAGGCTAGCATTTTCTGTTTTTGGATTGTTACTCACAGCTGATCAGGTATTGAGTTTTTACGACGCTTACTGGTGTGAGAAATCACTGATTCACGTACAGCTTGAAAAGAATCCCCCAAACATAACCAGAAACATATGTCCCTTTCCTTTTAAAAGTATTAAGCATGAAATGAATTCACAAATAAAACCAAACAGTGCTGCATAAGATAAATGAGGAAAATTGCAAACTTAGATAAATTAAGTCTCCTCCCACCTAAACAGGTGGTAAAATGGAAGGATCTGAAGACAGATATTATTTTATTCTATATACTTCTGAAAATGTATATTCTCTGAGTCTGTTTGGAATGAAAATCCAGAGAGGAAAATGTTCACCGAAGAGAAAAAGCAAATTACTTTGCTTCTACTTCAAGAAAACAAACCAACCTCTATTTACCAAAAAGTTTTTGCCTTGGTTGCCCTTCCTTCCCATACAAAATTGTTCTGATATTTTCAGGACTTGATTTAAAATTTATGAAGGAAACAAACATAATGAAGATGTTCTTGATTTGGAAGCATTTCTGAGTAAGGCACAACATGTGACATATTTACATTATTTTTTTTGTCACTGAAATACAGTAATACATATTTCTCTTCACTTTAAAATTTCAGAAGCCTTGTATGTGTTATTTCATCTTCCAAGCAGCGCTGTGAAGTATTCTTAGCCCCATGTACAGTGAGCTGCAGGGTTGGCATCCAAAACCCGTCTCATGTACTCCATGGCGCTGCCGTGACTGCAAGTGTCCTAGTTCCTTTCTCTTAGTGGCGTTTTGAAAGCTTGGGTGAAACAGTAAGAAAAGGAGTAGGGAAGGGGGAATAGAATTAAGTGCCCGGACAGGGAGAGAGGGGGCGTCAAGCTGCGTGCCAGAGTCAGCCTGCGGAAGCTTCATGCAACATTTTATGCAAGGCTTTGTAACCCATAAGGTTCTTTAAAGAATGGAAAAAAGAATTATGAATATTGCAAACAATCCCTTTTAATGGGATATCCCTAAGTAGAATATTCATAATTATCAAACACTTAATGAAAATTAGTGATGTAAAGAGCTAATGAAAATTCGGTGGAGAGATCTTCCAACATCACGAGTTCCATTCTATCAACTGCAGCTAGTCACATACACCCATTTTTTTTTTTTTCTTATCTATTCTGATTCATTTCGTATAATTTTCTTTTTGGTTTTAATATTGCTGGGGCAACAAATCCATATTTGATAAGTAGTTCACAGTTAAAAAATGCTCAAATAGTATAGACTTAAGACAATTTTCAAACGAAGCCTAACTTTAAGTAGTGTTCTGTTTTTGCCATTATAGATCAGCCATTTAATGTACTCAATTAAAAGTAGTTTTATTTTCATGGGTTTGTTTTAATAGTTGTTCCCACCTCGCTCTAATTGCCCATCGTAGGGGAGGATACTTTGCCATTGCAGTATTATGTCATTGAGGATGGAAAAACACGCTGAAATGCTGAAATATTTATGATTTAGTCCACCTGCGTTATCAACTCATCATGACTTATTGGAAGGCAATTCGCAGTGCCTCTTGGCTAAGAAAACAAGGCCAGAAGTGATGAGACTCACGCAGACAGCTGTGTCTGGGCTCCCGTCAGCTACTTCAGTGCTCCTTGCCCTTGGCAAAGAACTTAGCGAGAGACCAATAAAACATATTGTTGTAAAACAGTAAAATGTACCCAGTTTGCCAGTTTGCATATTTCTCTGCAGCTACCCGTGATACAGGTAGCTATGGGCAGACTTGCGGGTCTGCCAGCCTTCCTGGCTTTGAACAAAAGTGTTTTGTTTCAGGCCATTCTATTGGGTGGGCTCCTGTGGGTATTTGGAGGAAGGTTGGAGAAAGAGGTATTTTTTTTGTTGTTGTTGCTGTTGTTTTGCCTTGTTTTGTTTTGTTTTTTTATAACAACAAATCATGAATTAATTTGCCCCTCACAAAACCAACAAAGGAAAGAGAGCCTTTGGGAATCATCTTTGAGAGGGGCTGGCAGCCAGAAGAAAGAAAATATTTGCCACCGCAGTTAGGAGAACATATTTGTTTGACTGGATCGACATTTTATCATCCACCAAAGGCTTTCTTTGATTTGGCTGTTGCATTTTTGTGGCACAAAACAAACTCTGTCCACACCACACCGGGCAGCCCTCCTGCTTGGAGACCCACTCCACCGGTGCAGTGTAAACTTACATTCACAGTAAATCCACGGAATACTTTGGCTGTGCTGGCAGAAGAAATGAGCTGACGCCAAGTGAGTTCCACAAAAAGTGAGACAGAAAGAACTCGCAATTCAAAATGAGGTAATATGGTAATAATTTTTGTATATCTCTGGAACAAAGAGCATGGGTTATTTTAAATTGTATTTTCCTGCCTTGCTGAAAATATCAACATTCCACTTCATCTAAACTTTAATAGTGCAGTTTGAAAACCCATCCTTGGCACTGAACATTAAAAACTCTATTATGGGGGCTTCTGGGTGGTGCAGTTTGTTGAGTGTGGGACTCTTGGTTTCAGCTCAAATCATGATTTCATGGTCCATGATCTCATGGGTTGTGAGATAGAGCCCCTTGTGGGGCTCCCCACTCAGTGGGGAGTCTGCTTGAAGATTCTCTCCCTCTGTCCCCTTCCACCACTCATGCTCGCACACTCCCACTCTCTCAAATAAATAAATCTTTAAAAATATATGTTTAAAATAAATAAATAAATAAAACTCTATTATATTTATGTCATTTTAGCCTTTGTGGGAAGATTCTGGACATCTTTCATCTCTGTATCACCTGGAGGCGAGCACAGAGCCTTGCATGCAGTATCTGTTGAATGGTTTATTTGTTGAATGAATGAATTTACAAAATACTCTAGCAATATAGTAAAGAGACATTTCAAAATTAAAGTGAAGACAGTGAAGGTGAATGTTATATATTGATCAAATATATTTTAGAAGCGGCATAACATAGGTAAGTATGTGATTTGTGTAAGTATCCTCATGAGCACCCAACCAAGTTTTATGCCTGTACCTATCTGGCAATCTGTTCTTCCTTAATCATGTTTTAGTTTTTCTATAAACAATCAGAAATGGCCAATTCTCCATACTTTTTAAAAAAAGATAGTACTTTATTGTTAATTTTATTATAGAATAAAATTTTATTTCTAAAAGTAGACAATAAAATACATTTTTTTCAAAAGCAATTAAAAATTAACATTGGTTTAAGGCTAACTATGTTCAAGGAACTTAACTTTGTGTGTATTTCTATTGCTTATAAATCAATTGGCATGCAATGGTTAAAGAGCAAATTCAAATGAATTAATACAGACAGCCTTAACTATAACTGCTGCAGGTGTAAGAAACCTTTAATGGTACAAAAATAACCATGGTTTCTCCCTCCCTCCCTCCCGCCCTCCCTCCGTCCATCCCTCTCTTCCCTCCTTCCTTTCTCTCTTCCTCTGTCTGTCTCTCTTTCTTCTCTTCTTTCTGCTTTGTATCGAGGAATTTATGGAGAGAACATTAATCCAGAAGTTGATATCTTCCTATTGTAATTCATGGCAGCATATAAAATCCTGCTTAGAATAGTAGTGTGTGAAGAGATCATTCCCAGTGCATGTTTGGGAGAGTGTGTCATTGTTTCAGGTTTCCACATTTGCATAGATCTCTGCAGTAGAACATAGAAAAACAAAAATAAAAAGCTAAAGTTATGGAAATACCATGGCTGAAGAATGTTGATAATTGCAGACTACAAGACTGACAGAACATCCAAATAGAGCAAAGCATCCAGTGGAGATGAAACAAGTTCTTTAGCATAAAACACAGAAGAACAGAATGTGTGTGTAATCCTACACAGATGCACATACAGAGGCAACAAAAGAGCCTGAATAGGACCAAGACCAAAATATTTTTTGTAAATACATGTAGCTAAGTGCCTCACCTCATTGAGGAAAGATTGGCATCCAAGACTAGTGCTACCATGTAGTTATATCTGAACAGTTAAATAAAAAACAATGACTTTTTGTTGGCATATGAACATACACTTAAGCTTACCTTTTAGTAAACATGAATTTAGTTGTTCTGTACAAAACTGTTATAAAATTTCCAGATTTGACAAAGAAAAACTAAAGTTTAGTTGTGTTGTTAAGAAAGGACACCCATTCCAGTAGGATCCAACTGAAACTAAAGTCAAAACTCTTGCACTCAAAGTGGGAAAACCAGTTAACCAGTGCCTGTTGGTGGCTCTCCATGGGCCATTTTTTTGCAATGCAGGGTCTATATCCAGCTACATCATTGACATCTCTTGGATCTTCCTCCTTCTCTTGGTTCTCAATCATTGCACTGCCTTGGGCTCAGGTCTTCTTGTCTTTCATTTGTTACAATACAATACAAATCACCCTAAGTTTGAAGATCTCTGGTACCTCTGACATCAAATTTATGCTTAAGTTCTTTTCTCTCATTCCCTTATAGTATCTTGTATTTTTGCTTGTTGTGGACATATCTCTTCTAAACACGCAAGCGCCACTCTTCGATATCTTCTCCTTGTTTCTTCTACAGATATTCAGCCTTTCGGTGATGAGAAAGAACATGAGCTCACATTAAAAAGTACCTGAATTCCGGGGCGCCTGGGTGGCTCAGTTGGTTAAGTGACTGCCTTCGGCTCAGGTCATGATCCTGGAGTCCCGGGATCGAGTCCCGCATCGGGCTCCCTGCTCGGCAGGGAGTCTGCTTCTCCCTCTGACCCTCACCCATCTCAAGTGCTCTCTCTCTCTCTGTGTCATTCTCTCTCTCAAATAAATAAATGAATAAAATCTTAAAAAAAATAAAAAATAAAAAGTACCTGAATTTGAATGCTAACTTTTTCCTTACTGATTGTGAAACTATGATATGGTTCCTCAGTTTTCTTGTTTGTAAAGTGAAGATAATACCTACCTTACAATCTGGTTTCAAAATTAAATTAGAAAGTGAATTATGTAGTACTCCTGTGCTGGTGCTGGATAGAGAGGAATTTCTAAGGAAATTCTGGTTTCTTTCTTGCAAAGGCAAGAAAGGCATCCTACCCCCAGGTTATTTTGTTGACCTTGGGCTGAATTAGTTACATGAATCACATTCATTGTTCATCGTGGGAGAAAGAGGAAAAAAACCCCCAAAACACAAGAATATGGTTTGTTAACTATGTTGGTGGTCATCCTCTGTTACCACAACAAAGGATAACTGTGTGCTGTAGATCAACTCTCTGATAGGAGAGTTGAGGGAATATTGTGATTAGGGAAGGATTAGGGAATTCTTGTAAATGATGAATTTACCTTGGCAATAAGAAGAATCGCAACCCAGTAAATAGATTCAGGAGAACATTGGTAAATTCTTAACTCTACGTAAGAAGATCATATTCTATTCCTTAAAATACTCTCTGGGTTAGATGAGGAGGAGCAGGCAGTGGGTATTTTAAAAATAATACATCACGAGGTCACATTTTTATAAGTTGTTTTAGAGATTGGTATTACCAATCTCCTTTCCTCTTTTGTATCTGTCATATTGTGATTTATAATAAGAAGTATATATTTGGTCTTCATTTTCATTTCTGGCATAGAGCTCCTAAGATGCTTGTAATTCCCTAAGTGATAAGAATGAAAAAGGTACCCTTTGTTGTGTTAACGTGGTGACTTTTAGACCATGCCTGGGTCACCTAAAGGTAGGGGGATTGTCACCAGAAAAGCCAACCATGTAATTAGAGGATTGGAACTTTCAGAAACCCCCTGCTTTGGGGGGAATCAATCTCCAGTAGCCAATGGTTTAATCAATCAATGGCTAGATATTCATTGCCTCGAGGAAAGAGTAATGCAACAGCAAGAAATTAACACTGAAATTTTTAGCTGGCTGTTGCATTTACAAAGCAGAGACTGTAGACAGAAACTGATGGGATCACGAAACAAAATCTACAACAGCCTCTGGGGGAATACATGGTATGAGTACAGTGCATCTCACCAGGTCTGGACAAGGAGCCTCAGGGAGGGAAAAAGAGAAACCAAAAGGAGAAGCACTGATACTGTGGATCTTTGAGAAAGGGGGAGTACCCTGTACTGCACACAAGCTTTGACTCATTTCCCAGGTTAGGGCAGAACTATCTCGGAAGGGGTCTGGAGGAATCTAATTGGAGAGGCCTTTGGCGCCTCCCTTCCCAGGTGGAGCTCTGTGTACAGAAAGACCCTAGACAGGAAGTGGCTCCAGGATTTGTCCAGGGCTTTGGTCACCTCATGGAGTTCCCGGTATCCTGAGTGTTAAGGATCCGTGAAATAACATGTGTACAAAAAATGGCCTTGGGTAGCACCATACGACTTACCATGGCCCTTAAGGTATGCAGGCGCAGACAATTTTCATGCTTTCATGTAGGAGATTTGAACAGCTGGGAGAGTATGGTCTAGAGCCGCCTCTGACGGAACTTCCAAGAAATGACTCAGTAGGAGCTCTTGTGGGCTCCTGAGGAACAGATGGAAATGCAGTCAATTTGATGGATGTCCTTCCCCCTACTGCCTTGACACTAGAGAAAACTTCATCTCTGGACATTCAAGGTTCAATTAGAGTGACCTCGCCAAAGATTTAAAAGATGTAAGCAGGCTTAGTGGAGGTTGTATAACCTTGGGCAAGTTTCATAAACTTTTTGGGCTTTGGTTCCCTAATAATCTACAAAATGGAAATATCAGTGATTCCTACTTTGTACGATTGTGGTGAAGATTAAATTAGATATCATGTAAAGTGTGTACTTAGTGACTAGTGTATGATAAGAGCTCACTAGATGTTAGCCAAAATAAATACCTTAAATGTGATTTTAAGAAGATTCATCTATGAAGAAAGATACTTAGAACAGGGTTTAGAGTTAAAACCTAATAAACTTTGCTTGGGGTCTATGGATACATTTAATAATGCTGGTGCTTGCTTTTGCAAGGCCCATAGTACCTAATATGAATGAGAGTCATATGTATATGGTTAAATCAAATATTTATTTATTTTTCTCTTGTCTCTGATGCTTTTCCAACATCTTGACACACCATCAATTAGTATTCACAGCTTCTTTTTCATGTGCAGTTCAGTACTTTTTATGGGCATTAATATAAATTAAGAAAAAAGTCTCAGTATGTTTCCAGCAGCTAGAATTTCCTTCCCTTGACTTTGCATATGCGTGTAAGAATAGTACCCGTTTGCAAAATGATACAAAGTATAATCAGACAATGGTAATCTCCTCTGTGAAGGAGGGAAGTTAAAAGTATGAGGAGGGAAACTATTTCAAGGTGGGGAACAAAGTTTTAGTGCCACTATTTTGATTTGCTGGCCTGTGAAGTTAGACCCTTTCTAGGAAGATGAACTCTTATGAAGCTATTTTTCCCTCTGCAGACAGGTGATCTTGCACCGTGGCTCCACTCCCTGGGCGTGTGCTATTCTGAGGATGGAGCTGGACAGCCAGGCTCTCATTACGCTGATTTGCATATCAGCTCTTTGATCTGTGTGCAATCTGTTTACTCCATCTGTAAAATGAGCATAGAAATACTACATCCCAGGGTTATCTGTATCATTTCAGAACCTGTATGTAAAATACTATGTAAGTTTTAAAGAATTATACAAATATGAGCAATTAAGATGTTGCATATTTATATTTTCATATTATGTTTACATTTCTTTTTGTGTGTGACTTCAGACCTTGGTATTGAAAAGCAAACTAAACACTTTGATAGGAACAAAGTAAAGAGTTGTGGGCATATAGCATCTCCATCTAAGCATTGCCATATTCACCTGGCTTCTGTCCTCAGAAAGGAAAATCTTTTTGGTAGATATTGTGTGCACTAAGGAGTTGTGGCCAGGTGACTTAAGTCTTAGCTGTTGAACAAAGCAAGTGCCTGGCTATTCAGTATGCTTCTTTCATTTATTTATACATTAATCTACTCACTCATGTATTCATTCGTTCACTTAATTATTTGTTTATTTATTTATTCATCATTTATCAAATATTTATTGAATACCAGACCAAGTGGTAAGGATCAGGATGCAGACATGAATAAAGTGGTTGTAATACATTATTGGATTTGGGATAAAAAATAGATCTGGTGTCAGTCTACCTTTTGCTATCCTGTTGTATATCTCTCTATCTCTCTCGTTCTCTGTCTCTCTGTCTCCCCCACAGCCCAGTCACAAGAGTCTTATTTCAATCACTCAAAGTATTCTTATTCCTGACCGCAGGACCTTTGCACTTGCATGCTGTTCCCAGTTCTTCACCTTTCCTTACCACTCTAGCTAAGTAGCTCTTCTCAACCTCCTACTTATACTGTTTCCAGTTTTACGGTCCTTATAGTTCTTATTACTAGCTGAAAATTACCCTGTATATTTGTTCAGCCTCTCTCATTCCCTCCCCCTCCCCGCCCCCCCACAGAATGTTAGTTTCAGGAGATCAGGAATATGGCTATTTCCATTTCTCAAGTGGCACCTGCTTCAAGTCTTCACTCTGGCTGAAAGGCAGGGGGGATGAGAAATGATACACATTTAGTATCTATCATCCTTCAACAGAATCATTCAGAATCAGAGGTAAATGAAAATGCATACTGTCTTTTTCCAGGGAATTTTGGAGAATGAGGGAACTACATTCAGTTCTCTGACAAGGAGATGAGTAAAAACACTATCCATAACTATAGGAACTGGCAAGAAAAAGATCCTAGCTGCATACTGGGTAAGAGGAAGCAACATCTAAGGTCCACTAACATGACTTTTTGGCATGTATTTTTAAATAGACAAAACTTTGTTCTTTAGGAGAAGTGAAGAAGCCAGCGGTGGTACTTCAAACATATTCAATATCTGCCTTTCACCCACTTCCCAATCAGGCTGGGTTAAATGCTGCTCATCTGTCCTAACACAATGGCAATATTTTTACAGTCATACTTTCTGTAGTGCATAACCCAGCAGTCATTTTCTCTGCTGCATCCGTCCTAGACACCCAGCCCTGTTTCTTATATTCTTTTGCTTTCCTAGAGTCAAACATGAGGCCTGAACAAATCAGGTACCTAGCACTTGTTTCTTGACAATTCCTTTGTGCAATAGAAAGAGAAACTTCTATGTGTGAGGGACTATACTCACAGGATGAACAGAGTGCATCATGAACCCAGGCTAAATTTGTTTAGCAGTGACAACGGTAACAGGGATAAAGTCACTGTTCATCTCCAACTGCTGGATAGTAGTAAGTAGTTTGGCAAAGGAGCTGGAAGAGGATGAGAAGAAGGGTCTTTATTTGGTTGCAGAGGTTGACGTTACGTTAGACGATACAATGATTTCGAACAGATTTTGGTTAACCCCAAACATCAAACATTTAATAGGAATTTTAAGTTATAATGTGACACCTCTTACATCTCACTGTGTAGCATTAAGTAAAGCATTATGACTAATGTTATTAGAAAATTATTTTCTTTAAATATAAAAATTATGTTGCTACCTTCTGAAATATTAGAAGGATCTAAATATTTCCACTGAAAGATTTGGCCCATAGAAAATATACTCCCAGAAATAAAAGCCAAAACCGCAGTGTAATTTGAGAGTTACTTAGAGCCCTCTTTATCTCTTATATTTCTTTCCTGTATTTGACAAGAAGCAGACTATACTATTAGTCTGAGTTTAATATGGGGCTTTAATTATACATAAGAGTTTGAATTCAATTATTCATTAATTCATTCAACAAATATTTACTGAGGACCTACTATGTCCCTGACACTGTTCTACACTCTAGGAATAACAGTTAACAGTGGAAGGCTAGCAGGTAATGCAAGTGAGCATAGAAATGATCAAGATGATTTTAAATAATAAAATGATATTGGAAAGTAAAACAAGGTGGTAGGAGACGGGAGCTACTTTAATTGGGATGGTCAAGAACATCTCCTTGACATGGGGATTTAAGAAAGGAATAGTCTGTGTGGTTGAAAAGTTAGGAAAATAGGAGAAAAATCAATATGTATGTGATATAAGAATGAGCCACAGATGGTAGTCGTATGTTTACTATAAAACGGTCAGCATAGATCTTCCTAACAGTTTTAGCACATCTTTAACAGGGAAGAATAACACTCCCCCCAAATATATTAAGCTAACAAATTGGCATGGAATTCCTCATGTGATCATGTCCTATAAATGCTACACCGATTATTAACAATATTCCAAGGTCATATTTACTAGAATTTTGCAGTAATGATGTTTGGATCATGTACTTACAGCCAGTGTTACCATTTCTTGAGGAGATTTCCTATGGTTTGAATTGTCTTCTACTATTGTAAATAGAAGGACAATAAAAGAAGAATGCAAAGCAGCTTTATACTAACTCAATGATGTACTTATGTCTGATATTTGCTAGGTCAGATACTTGCATAGGTCAAGAAATTAGTCTCTCAAAAAATGTTTATTGGTTTTATTTTATAGGCAAGGTGCTATCCTATATACTAAAGGTAGAAGTCTACCTTCAAGGATTTATTCAGACAAAGGTTTATATTGTCCGAACACCATTCTGATGGAGAATTCCTTTTTTGGTATTTCCTATTTTATGGACTAAACTTTTGACTAAAACTGTAGTAAGTGAGGCCCATCTATTTCAGGGATTATTCTATAACTGGAGGATTAATGTAAAGACAATAAAAAAAGATTAGTTATGACTCCCAAATTGTGAAATCAAATTTGTACCATTTACAAAACAACTCACTTAGGCAACAAATACATATATGCAGTGTGATCTTGATGTTAACAAGTAATATATCCTCACTCCAAACTGGTGAAACCCATAGCTTACTGTGGTCAAGGGACATTTTCTCTGTCCTGATATAGGTAGAAGCATTTTCTTTTAGATCTCTGATTCCAACTATTATTCTACATTATTTCATCTCCTATGCTCTGTGTATCACATACAGTGTAGTGGTTAAGTCCATGGACATGGGAGTTAGGCCACCTGGGTTTAAAGATGGCTGTCCTCACTGTGTAGTTGTGAGACAGTTGCTAAACTTATAGGCTTTTGTTTACATTACATTCTGCATAGTTTACATTATAAGGAAGATGATTATAGTACCGTAGTGGGTGAATGGTGGTCTCCAAAAAAAAAAAAAAAAAAAAAACCCAACACAAAACTTTCACATCCTAATCTCTGGAACCTACTGAAGTTACTTTATTTGGAAAAAGGATCCTTGTGGATGTAATTAAATTAAGGATCTTGAGATAAGATCAACTTGGGTTGGGCCCTCAATCCAATGACAAGTGTGCTTGTAAGACATGGAAGAGAAGATTCAAACAGAAAAGGAGAAGATGATGTGAAGACAGAGGCAGAGGAAGCAGTAAGGTGGCCACGGGGCAATGGAAGCCATGGAATGTGGCAGCCAGCAGAAGCTGAAGGAGGCAAGGAGGATTCTCCAAGCCTCCAGCCCTGCTGGGAGTACAGTATACTGAAATCTGGACCTGGGACTCCTGGACTCCAGAATTGTGAGAGAGTAAATTTCTGTGTGTTTAAGCCACCTGGCTTGCAGGTATTTGTTACACAACCTCAGGAAACCCCTATGAGTACCTGCATCAGAAATTTGTTGTGAGGATGTAAATCAGTTGGTACAATGCCTGGCACTCAGTAAAGTTAGGTGGTCATGGTTATTGGAACAATTGCCTTCTGTAGTGAGGTCTGTTGTTTTTTGTGCCTGGCATTCATTCCTCTAACTTCTTCATATTACCTTGACTTTCCTTGGGGCGGGGGGGAGCTACTGATTTTTCCTCTTGAATGAATGACACATGGACACAAAATGATTGGTACCAGTTCCTCTAGGTGTCCTCAAGTGACTTCATTTTCTCTTGCCATCGGACCTCAAGATGCCCCATTTCTTGACCTTTTACTGCATCTGGTGAGTTGCACTTTTTCCTCTTGAGTTACACTTGCGTGTAGCATATAGGTAGTTACTGGAAAGTACATAAGCAGCAAGTGCCATATGGTCAGAGCTAAATAAAATAGGAGCTATTAATATTATTTCTCGTCTTGCTCTCCAACTAATTTTGAGTTTAGTTTTTAAATTGCTTATTAGATATTTCCACTTGGCTGTTTTGAGATGGTTTCACTCTCAGTATGTGTGAAATACAACTATCTTCCTCAAAAGCTCTATTTTTAGATTCTCCTTTCCTGATAATTACATTAACTTTTTTCTTATTCAAGTTTTGTTTTAGCTGGCTTTAACTTATTTCTATCTGTCATGACTAATAACCTATTAAGGCCACACAATATTATTCAAAGTTCCTCAACATCTTTCCTTTTTTTTCTCTCAATACTCAGTCTAGTTCAATTCACAATCTTTCATAGTGAGATTAAGATAACTATTTAGCAGAATGAAAGATTTTCCCCCACACTTTACTTACAATTCAGACTCCTGAAGATAACTCTTTCTTAAATATTGTTTTCATTCATAATATTTTGCTACTAAAATTGTAATTCTACTTATCTAACAATAGTACATGATAAAATAATGGATCTAATAGCTATATAGAAAGCATTTGTAGTTATTAACAATATGTGGATATATGAAGTAAAAACAGAGGGTACAATACTGTGTAGGCATTATGATCTCAATTTTGTTAAATACAGGTACTCATATTGAAAAAGGTTAATGAAATATGTCCAAATGAAAATCGCAGTTATCTTCAGTAATATCAACTAATTTTATTTCCTTTTTATGTTATTTCCCCCCCTCGCTTCTCTACAGTGGGTGTGTAAACCTTTTATAATTTTAAATAGGAATATTATAAATTTAAGACACATATCTAGGGGCTCTTTGTGCTCTGTAATAAACTTTGGATCTCCTTGGTTGTCCTTCAAGGTCTTCTACAAATCTGACCCAGTTCACCTTATGTCCTGCTCTATCTCAGGCAGAGATCTCTGTGCTTGAACCATAGCTGCGTTGACCTACAGGCACCCAATGCCTATTCCTGCCCACTGTTTTCACTTTATTCTCTCCAGTTCACCTGATTCCTTTTGTATCCAAATCCCACCCATCTCTCAAGGCCCAGACCTGCGAAGACACTCTGAGATAGCCCTTCTTGATCTCTTTTCTTTCGAGTATCTTTGTGCCTTCTTCATCATTAACTGAGATAGCTGCAAATCCTATACCATCTCAGTACTGTAAGCTACCATTTTACATGTGTAAGTCCTAGCACTTTAAAGATCAAACTTCCTGAGAGTGGAATTGTATAGCCCCTATAGTCTTCCTAGGAGAGTTCGCAGTACATCAGAGATGTCTCAGGTAAACATTTTTAGTTGTAAATAAGAGAAACCATACTCAAACCAGTTCTTAAAAAGGGGCATTTGTTGGTTATGTAAATGGAAATCCAGAGGTAGGGTGATCCTTATGGTGACCTTGACTTTCTTTGAGGGTTTCTAGGTTTTTCTCTCCACAGTGTGTTTGCTTCATTCTTAGGCAGACTTGCCTCATAGTAGCAAAGTGCTTGCTGTGATTCTAAGCACTACATCTGCTGCAATGTGCACTGTTCAACAATCCCCAGATTCACTCTGATGGGGCAGGATTGGGTCACGTGACCACCTGGCACCAATATCTTTGACCAAGGACTAAACGTGCTGGTTGGCTGACTTGTGTCAATTTCGTCATCCTTAGAGTTGTATCTGGAAGGTCTTTCATCAACCACATAAATCTATAGAAATCAGGGATGATGGGAAGGCAAAGATGTCAGATAAGTTCCACTCTGGTAGGAATTCTATAAACACTGGCTGTGTGAACTATAGCATGCCTGAAAAATTGGTTAATGCCATCAGTTAATCTCTGCATGTTGCCACAAAATTTAATCAAAATGTGTCATTTACTCAAGGAAAGATTTTAAAGGACTGAGATGTTTCACATATCAAAGTGCTTAATGAGATATGTTTTCAGGACATTTGCTTCAACAGGAGTTTCAGAATGAATTATTTGCTAAACCAGCTGACTACTTTCAGAGAATAATCCCACTGATGCGCTGCACATGAGATTATCATGACTTGTATGTAAACTTTTGTTAACTACAACTTGACATATTGAGAAACAATCCTGTGCTCAGGACTGTTCTAAAATAATGATTTTTCAGAATCTTATCTTAAAAATTTGTAAAGCCTTTGTATTTTAAAAAAATCTGCAAAAAACACATGTAAAATAATTGTCAAAATTATGGTTCAAATTAGCTATAGTTTAAATCTTATGCAGTTCTAATGTCTTCAGTTCCTGTTCTCATGTTTTAGATAAGCTTCATCATTGCTGCTAGATTTAAAGGGACTTATGAAATGATAGGTACTAGAAAACTTTTTATGTTCAACTTTTGCTTTCTAATATGTAGTCTCTTTAATAAATCAGTTTATTAAAAAGTACTGTATTATCACTTACAGTTGTCACAGTATAATGGTGTACTTTGGGGTCACATTTATATCTTTGCGATTCACTGCAACATCAGGAAACATTTGGGATGACGTATCAAATCCAGCTTATTAGAAAGGAAATTCTCCCTCAGAAACAATAAAGATCCTTTTTTTTTTTTTTTAAGATTTTATTTATTTATTTGACAGAGAGAGACACAGCGAGAGAGGAAACACAAGCAGGGGGAGCAGGAGAGGGAGAAGCAGACTCCCCGCAGAGCAGGGAGCCCGATGCGGGACTCGATCCCAGGACCCTGGGATCATGACCTGAGCTGAAGGCAGTCGCTTAACCAACTGAGCCACCCAGGCGCCCAATAAAGATCCTTTTTAAGTAGAAAAAATTCAACTTCTGTCCTTCAATTTCCATGCTCATATCTTCCCTCCTTTCTCCCCTCTTCTATTAGAATGGTACTAGACACTCCATATTCGATGAGTCATAATTCTTGGTTCAGATGTTCCTCAATTCTTGTGCCAGCCAGGTCCTGAGGAATATGGGCGAGCAGACAAACAGAAGAGAGGAGCTTATGGATGGTGCAACATCACCGTCTGGCAGAGTATGGAAAGAGATAGGAAGCCCCAATGGGAAAGTGGGGTCTCTCGAAGATGGCAAAGCAATTCTCAACAGTTCTCATTCTGGATGATTTGGTTAACCAGTTCCTCTTTTAGTCTTCTAAGCCATAAGGTTGATTAAATCCATTAATATGTAGCTGATGACAGCTACAACCTAGGAATGTGGGGGAAAAAATTGCAGTAGGAGTGCAAGTCTGAGGATACAGAAACATTTCCACAGCCTTGTGTACTTGGTTTGTTGAGGACCTGGGAGAGAAAGCATCAAAGTAGCAGGAGATCTTCAGAAAGAGAGGGGTAAATAAGTATCAAGAGCTAAGGGGCAAGAATTGGTACAGGCACCAAGCAGCTAATTGCAAGTAACTTTTCAGTCAAGTCAAGGGAAGTGTTCTGCCTTAAATAGGGTGAGTGAGGTTAATATCATTGGGTCGCTATGTTGTTAAGAAGTGATTTGGGTGTGGGGAGCAAGGACAGTGTAGAGTTCCTTGTTACAGTGATACTGTTTGTAACCTTCACGGTGAAGAAGGACAAATCTCCCCATAACATGTTATAATAAAATAGATTCAGAAGCAGCTGTGCCCTCTTCAGGCCCTGGGATAAAAGGGTCTGAAAGAAAACACTGGAGCAAGTCACATTAACTCACCTGAATGGGGGGAGTTCCTGGGGCTGTCAGAGGGAAGAGCCCATGGGAAGAGGCTTCTTGAAGTGAGAGAGAAAAATAAAGAATATAGAATTCTGGCTGTGGTGGGAAAACAAAGGAGATGGACACAATAGCTGAGGGTAAATAAGAAGTTTTTCTAGGAGAGCAGCAGAGAGAAGATGGTTGATGAATATAGAGAGCACTTCATGAGAGAGGGCTTTGTCTGAGTCCTGGGATGAAAAGCAAAGAGGAGGGAAAGCATCACAGAACTGAATGCTGGGAAAAGCAAAGGAAACGAGAATAATAGGTCTTCTGTAGATGGGACCAGGCCTAAGACAGAGAGGGGGAGGGCTATCTAGCCTGAGCCGAAGGCAAAACTTCATGCTCAAGGAGTGGAAAGAAAATGAGCCTACAAACAACTGAACCTAAAATCTTACAAATATGGAGCTAGTGCAGCTTAGGGTAAAAATATATTCTCATACTTAAGAATATGGCAACTAGCCACGTATACACAACAATGAATCATGGAACACTACATCAGAAACTAATGATGTAATGAATGGTGACTAACATAACATAATAAAATAAAATTAAAAAAAAAAGAGTATGGCAACTAGCAATACAGTCTCCAAAATTCTGAAAGCAGAAAAACATGGTCTTCATATAATATGATTCAAAAGACTGGATACAAGGAATAAAATTTATTTTAGCCCTAGGTTCTGGATTTAATATTTCTAAATGGCCCAAAATATAAGGCCCCTTCTGGGCAAGTTACCACCAGAATAAGGTGCATACATAAGGTGTTTAAAGAATAGTAGAATGGATATCTTAGCTCCTAGCATATTCAAGCACTGAATCTTCTCAACTGTAGGGTGGAGGAGGGAAGTTCCTTTAGTGGTGCCACTTTTCCAAGTGAGAAAAGTGAAATTGCAAGGTCACATAGCTAATGAAGCAATTTCAGTGATATTCTTTGGAATTACATGCCCTCGGGTTCAAGTCCCTGTTTTACCGGGTTACTGGCTCTGTGACTTTGCACACATTATTTAACCTCTCTGGGCTTTACTTTTGTCATCTCTAAAATGGGGAGAAAGGCGATACAACAGATCTGGTCTGTAACGTGAAGGCTGTAGGCCAGTTACCAGCACCTTCTTTTGATTGTTCAGCAGATGACAGTGGAGAGGACTCATGCTAAACTCCAGAGCCAAGGCCAACTGAGGACTTCTTTCCATCCACTCACAGAGCACATGAGGAAGAGTGGTGGCAGCTGGCTGAACACTGAAGGACCAACGTCTGTGTCTATGACCTCTATCTGGAAACAGTAAACTTTGACATCAACTACCTAGGTTGATATGAAGATTGAAAAAAGTAGTGCATTGGAAGGACTTTGTTCTGTGACTGGCAGATGGTAAGTGGTGGACATGAGGATGATGCTATTGTTGCTTTATGCGTATTGTTGAAACTGTGAGTCAGACCAGGACTGGAATGGACATCTACTCCAGGATTCTTTCTATGAAATTGGGCAGCAAAGTAGGAAACCTGGATTGAAAATACATATATAGATGTGACTTAAAAGTGAGAGAATGTTAGACTCTGGAATGTAAGGAGTCGTTTTTTGAAAGATATGGGGAGGTAGTTCAACTGGGCACAGGAAAAGTGATAGAAATAATAATAGTGATGAAAGTGGTCACAATGTCATCTGTGGATTTAACTGTTTAACTGTTTCCAGGGTTGATCACTACTTATTTACATGCGTATGTTAAAAGTTGGGAGCTATAATTATCCCAAATTGCTCAACTTATTTAATATTTGTGTTTATTAAAACAAGCCAAATGTTTGGGAGCTGTAGTGTGTGTGTGCATGTGTGAATGCGCTAGTGGGTACATTGCAAAATACAACAAACTGTATGTTGTACATACAATTTACATTGTAAATTACATTGTAATTTGCACAAATTACACTGTAAATTTGGGCAAAATTACATTGTGTATACACAATGCCAAATTTTTAAGGACAAAGCAGAAGACAAACAATTACTATTTATAATATGAGCAGTTAGTTCACCTGGCTGGCTCAGCTGGTAGAGCATGCAGCTCTTGGTCTCGGGGTTGTGAGTTCAAGTCCCAACTTGCGTAGAGAGATAACTTTAAAATCTTTAAGGGGCACCTGGGTGGCTCAGTCGGGTGGGTATTCGACTCTTGATTTCTGCTCAGGTCATGATCTGGTCCTGGGATCCGGGCCCCACGTCAAACTCTGTGGTCAACGGGGAGTCTGCTTGAGATTCTCTCTCTGCTCATGCTCTCTCTCTCAAATAAATAAATAAATCTTTTTAAAAAAAATAAAATCTCTAAAAAAATTTAAAACAAAATGTGAGCAGTTATTACAGCATTAATGTAGATTCTTAACAGCTAAATACCTCCACTTATCAGAGTTAATAACATTCATTTCATTTTAACACTTGGGGCCTCCACCAATTCATCTCAATGTTTTTCCTGACAAGCTTCACATTTTCAAAATGTGCTTTTTAATCCTGAATCTAATCATCCCTAATTCATCTTTTTTAGTTATGTCTGTAGAAAGACATATAAAAGATAAGATAAGCACTGACAGTCCAGGTATCCCAGACCAGAGAAATCACAGTTGAACACCAGGAGCCAAATCTGTGATTCATTAGATATGCACAGTGCTGTCCATGTTACTAGTTTCACGATAATCTGCTAGAGACAGTAAGGGAATGTTTAGGTTGAGCTCTTGCACAAAAATGAAACTCAGTATTTCAGAGCATTTTGAATAAAACATTGCATTAAGGTGAAATGCACTGAGTAAAGAAAAACTTGATATGACAGGAGTCCCTAACAATGGACTAACTAACAATGAGTGTTATGATGCAAAGAAAGAAATACTAACAATGAGTGTTATGATGCAAAGCTGAAACCTATTCTTCCTACCAAAAGTAAAGGAGACCATGTAACTAATAAGAGTAGGAGTCCAGAGGTAGAGAGATAGTAAAAATAGTGGAATGTTCTTCCTTCCCTGAAGTTAATGTTTCAAAAACTTGGAAACATGGCAGAACTCTGTGGAAGGTGAGCACATTACTGTTAAAAGGGGAAGGCATCAAAAATAAATAATCCAGAGATGAGAAGTCTTGCTCATATTTTCATACCAGAGAATAGAGGTAGGAAATGCTAGGCTGTAAACAATGAAGATAGAAAACATTCTAGAGAGAAGAAAAGCTAATGACTATGATGAGCAAAATGAACTTGAATAGCTGCTGGAGTGATTACTAGAATGCACTGGTTGATACACACTCAATGCATGGATTGTATCAGAAATAGCAAAATGAGCTAAATATTTGTAAGACAAAGTTAAAGTGACATATGGAGGTAAAGAGTTCAAGCAAGGATAGAGGCACAGACTGCAGGCATCCTGTAGTATTTGGAGTCGTCAGTTTATGGGATTAAAATGGACAGGTTAAGAAAGAGAAACTGTAATAATGAAATTCTTTAGAGCCTTGCTCAAAAGGAAGATAAAAGCACTCAGAAAGAAGAGAGAATGTGGATTAATGTTACCTCAAAGCAGGGAGGAGTAAGTGAATTAACAGAAGGCAGGGGTCAGGATGCCAGGGTTATGATAGGACTGATGGAGATGAGATGTTCTCTGGTCCAAAGTTATCACACTGGATTCTATGCACTTTTGAGCACCAATGGGGAAGCTTTCCTGGTTCCATTTTTCAGTGGCAGATAAATGGGGAAAAGGTGAAATGATTGGCACAAGTGATAGACAATGATGCCTTTAAAAGAAGTATAAAATTTGAATGTCAGTGACATGACAAAGTATTGATTTTTCGATTTTCTATTGGATCTTGCTGATAAAGTTTGTATGAAGTAGAGTTAACAGGATCTTGCTTATAAAGTTTGTACGAAGTAGAGTTAACATGATGACAAGGCCTACCATCCCTCTGTTTGACATACCTTTCCTACTTAGAGCAGCAAATTCCTTCTTAATCTTTGAGGGCTGCTCAAATGCGGCCTTCCCTGAAATGTCTTTCCTTTCTTGCTGGGGCATCTCTACCTGTCCTCTGCTCTAGCAGTGTGCCCACAGTTCTCCTACATTTCAGGAGGCATGAGTTTAAATTCTAGCTCCAAAAGTTGAATAGCTATGTAATCTTCTGCAAGATATTTAACTTTTTGGAGCCTTTATTCTTTTTCACCTGTGAAGTAGAGCGAATAATAATCTCATGAACAAAAATAACATTTCTTCAGCAAAATAAGAAATGAGGAGCAAACATGTAAAGCTGTTCAGGGGAATAAAGAAAATCTAGTAAAAGCATAAAGCTAAAATGAATCATTAAAAATGAAAATATTATTCAAGCAATACTTGGCTATTAAAGTTATGTATTACACTATTAAAGCCACAAAAATGGGAAGACATGAAAATATTATGCTATTAAAGATATCAATGGAAGCTTTTAATCAGATATTTTACTCTTTGAATTAAGGAGCAATAACATGCAAAAGGAAGTTAGTAAGTTAAAATAAAGGAAGAACATTACTTCTGTAAACAGAGATTTAAAAACAATGTTAAGATGACTACAGTAAAAAAAAAAAAGAAAAAAGAAAACAAGAATTTCATTTGTCATTGTACAAAATAAAAAGACTGCTCTTCTTTAAACAAAAATTAAGCAAAATTTCCTGTCCATTTCTTTGTGGCTGGTGTCTATGATCATTCTGTATGGGAAAGGGGGTACTGGAGACATTTTAGTCGTCCCACATAACTATAAGAACATCTTAGTCAGAGGACACATCTGGCAGGAATGCTAAGCATAATTTACAATTGCTTTATAATATAATGCGAGTCACCTTTAAGAAAAGAGAGGATTCTAACAACCCAGGGTCAAATTTTGCATTCCATTTCCTAGGCAATATGACCAGTAGAAATAGAGCACTCTGTTGAAAAAGATATTTTGAAAAGAAAGGGGCACCTGGTGACCCAAGAAAAGGACACAGAGAAGAGGGACACAGAGTGGAGGATAAAAGTCAACAACTTGAAAAGGAAAACCTGGATAGCTACAAAGAACGATCAAAGAACTTCGTACTTTAAAATAAATGTACATAGAACTTGATAAGGACATTTAGAGGGTATTTGAAAGACTCATGGAAATAGAAATCAGAGAAAGCAAAGATGTCTTGGGGAATGTCTGAGCTCTGAGGTAGGAGAGATGCTGTCTTCTCAGCAGAAGGTGAAATCAGGAAAAGGAATACATCTTTTGAGGGGCTAGTATGTGCCAGGCTCTGTACTGGGCTCTTTATTTACTTTGTACTTTATCTAATGTTTACAGCAAATTTTTGAGTTAACCGTTATGTGTTCTGCTTTTTAAAATGGACAAACTGATTCTTGGAGAGGCGCTCTAACTTGCTGAGCGTGAATCTGAGCAGTTTGATGAGCCAGAATTTCAACTAAGAGATGTCCACCTCAAACAGCTTTGCCTCCCACTTCTCTTCCATGACGCTTTAATGGTCTACAGCAAAGGCTTTTGGAACCACTGAAGGTGAAAAGAAAAATAGCTGGCAAATGTATCACAAAGAAAGAATGTAAAGGATATGTGAGGGGGAGAAAAGCAACAAAGACAGAATATTAAGAATAAAGAAATAGTTACACACACACACACACACACACAGAAATGGATAACAGACCAAAGGATAAAAGCTTTATTGTGGAAGAAGAAGAGGAATTAAATAGTAAGCCAGTCTTGTGAAAATTTTATTGGTTTTGTTGGATGGTTTTATTTGTACCAATTGCTTTTATTCATACAAATCAGTATAAATCCTGGTAGGATTTTTTTAAAGCAAAGGTTCAAGCTCTAAAATATAAAACATGTGCTATTTATTTTATAATTAATAATTCAGCAGAATATAAATCTACAGTGCCTTCTCCATTTCTTTCTTATTCAATTTTCTCTTCTCAGTGTCCCACATTTAACACGTTCACACTTGGCTTGCATCTCATGCACTTTTTTTTTCTGTCTCTAAATTTATAAAAATATTATTCTTCACAAAGGTGTCTCATTGTGGTAAACATACACATAAGATGAAATCTACCCTCAATAAATTTTAAGTGTACAGTACAGTATTGTTACTTATATGTATATTGTTGTACACCAGATCTCTAGAACTTTTTCATCTTACAGACTAAAACCCTGTACCCATTGAATAGCAACTCTGCATTCTCCTGCCTCTGACCCCTGGCAAATGCTTTCTACTCTCTGCTTCTATAAATTTGACTATTTTAGATACCTCATATAAGTGAGATCATGTAGTATTTGTTTTTCTGTGACTGGCTTATTTCACTCAGCATAATTTCCTCAAGATTTATCTATGTTGTAGCATATGACAGAATTTCTGTCTTTTTAAAGGCTGAACAATATTTCATTGCACGTAGCTACTACACTTTCTTCATCCATCTATCTGTCAGTGGACACTGAGGTTGTTTCTACCTCTTGGCTATTTGAATAATGCTGCAATGAACATGGAAGTGCAAATATCTTTTTGAAATCCTGTTTTCAATTCTTTAGGATAAACACCCAGAAATGGGGTTGCTGATAATATGGTAATTCTATTTTTAATGTTTTGAGGAAACTCCATACTGTTTTCATATTATCGGCACCACTTTGCATTTCTACTAACAGTGCATAAAAGTTCTAATTTCTCCACATCCTTGTTGACACTTGTTTTCACCTCTTCTGTTGTTTTTTGTTTGTTTTTTGATAATGGCCTTCCTAACAGGTGTGAGGTGAAAAACTCACTGTGGTTTTAATTTGCATTTCCCTGATTGGTGATGTTGAGCATCTTTCCATATTCCTGTTGGCCATTTGCATATTTTCTTTGGAGAAATGTCTAATCAAGTTCTTTGCTCATTTTTAAATTGAGTTAGGTTTTTTTGTTTTTGTTTTTTAGTTTTAGAAGTTTTCTATATATCCTGGATATTACTCTATTATTACATATATGATTTACAAATATTTTCTCCCATTCTGTGGGTTGCCGTTTCACTTCATGGCTAGTGTTTTTTGATGCACAAGTTTCTAAAATTTTTATGAAAATCAATTTGCCTATTTTCTTCTTCTTTTTTAATAGAGAGAGTCCATATATTCCATTGGTGTATATGTATGTCTTTTTGCCAGTTCCACATTGTTTTGATTACTGTTTTGTTTTGAAATCAATAAGTTTTGAAATTAGGAATTGCAAGTCCACCAACATTTTTCTTTTTCAGTTTTGTTTTGGCTATTCAAGGTCCCTTGAGATTTCCTATGAATTTTAGGATGAATTTTTCTATTTTCAAAAAATGTCATTCGAATTTGGATAGGCATGTCATGAAATTTGCAGATCACCTTGGTTAGTATTGACATTTTAACAATACGAAGTCTTCCGGGGCACCTGGGTGGCTTAGATGGTTAAGCACCTGCCTTCAGCTCAGGTCATGATCCCAGGGTCTTGGGATCGAGCCCCACATCGGGCTCCTGGCTTAGCAGGGAGTCTGCTTCTCCTTCTCCCTCTGCCTCTCTCCCTGCTCATGCTCTCTCTTTCTCTCTGTATCTCTGTGTCTCAAATGAATAAATAAAATCTTAAAAAAAAATAAGAAGTCTTCCAATTCATAAACACAGGATGTATTTTCATTTATTTATGTCTTTTTAAGTTGCTTTCATAAATTTTCCTGTTTGCATTGTACAAGTATTTTACCTTATTAGTTAATTCCCAAGTATTTTATTATTTTTTTAGAATTTTTTATTGTTATGTTAATCACCATACATTACATCATTAGTTTTTGATGTAGTGTTCCATGATTCATCGTTTGTTTATTATTTTTGATGCTACTGTACCTGGGTTTGTTTTCTTAATTTCCTTTTTGGATTGCTCATTATTAGTGGATAGAAATACAGTTGATGTTGTGTCCTGCAACTTTACTAAATTCGTTTATTAGTTCTAAGTTATTTTGTGTGTAATCCTTGGGGTTTTTTACATATAAGATCATGTCATCTGTAAACAGAAAGTACCCACCTTTAGAATGAAACCCTCACTACAGCAGGTCAAGCAGAGGAAAATGAAGATCTTCATGTCGGGACTGGAAACCAGGTCCTTATGTCATCATTCAATCAAGCCTCATCTGAATTAAGTTCCACTGCTGGAAGTTTTAGTTATCTTAAGCCAAAAAAAAATCTTCTTTATTGTTTGAACCAGTTTGAATGGAATTTACTGCAGCCAAAAGCAAAAGCATGATAACCTATAGTCTTCAACTCTATAACTATAATCAGGACCATATTATACTGCATAATTATAACCAAACCCAAACCCTGTGAGGTTCTTGTCCTCACAGAATTTGTAGTATGTTGAAGAAAAACAGACAAGTAAATAAGAAAAAAGGAATTGTACTAAAGACTAGGATTGGGAAAAAGCAAGATATATATATATATATATGCACATTTATATTTTTATTAGCACAAGAAGAATGTTAAATGTTACATATAACTAGAAAGAATACTGGAGATTTTATAAATAACCTTGATGATTGAAGGAAAACTTTATTTCAAGAAAAGGAAAACTATTAAATAAGTTTGGATTAGTGTACTTCAACTTTTCAGAATTTAAAATATCAAGAAAAAAACTTTAAAGCTTTATCTAAAATCTCTCTTCAGATTGGTATGTACATAATTTCATATTTAAGATTTCACACAGTGTCAAGAATGGGTTGCAGAGAAACTGGATAGCATGATTATCAGAATATTTGGAAACAGTCTTTTTTAATGAATAGCGTCTTTAAGCTTTAAATTTAGAAGTTGAATTCAAAAGGTTGCAAGGTTGGCTTTGTTGACTTTATGACTTTACTGTTAAGTAATTTTGTTGGAGAATGAAGGAAATTTTTTTCAGCTAAGCATTCTTTAACATTAACTATAACTTGAAATTTTTTTTCTGTCTAATGGCTAGTCATAATTTTTTTGAGACAAATTATGATCACAAATAAAATGCACCAAATGATTTTCTTACAAATATATAAGGAATCTCATCCTTTTTATTCTATTACATAAGTTTTAATACTACATTTTATAATTAACAAAGAATCAAGTTAGTGTTGAGAAATATATGTTGGTTTATTTTCAGTCAACTTTTGTAAAAAATACTAAATTTTTAAAGGTGAAATTCATTGAAGATATCTATAGACATAAAATAAAGCTTCTCATTTTGATTAGTTTTTGGCTAAAATTAATACATTAAATGTGGTTATTCGGGGGCTTCTGGGTGGCTCAGTCCATTAAGCATATGCCTTCAGCTCAGGTCATGATCCCAGAGTCCTGGGATCCAACCCCACAACAGGCTCCCTGCTCAGCAGGGAGTCTGCTTCTCCCTTTCCCTCTGCCCCTCTCCTGCTTGTGCTCCCCTCTCTCAAATAAATAAATAAATAAATAAATAAATAAATAAATAAATAAAATCTTTAAAAAATAACAATATCTTTCACTTATTGTATTAAAGTGCATTTTTGTGTTCTAGGCACTATCTAAGCATTTTACATGTATTTACTCATCACAACAGTCTTATAAGATGCATTATTATCAGCCTCATTTTATAAAGAAAGAAATCCAAAGCATTACATTTTCACAGATTTTAAGTATCGGATCTGGGAGTTGAACTCAGACTCCAGGTCAAGTCTACATGCTCAGCACTGTGTCATACTGCCTTTATACAGATATCATGTATTTAGATACTATGGAGAATTTTTCTTCTCCAGCTTAAACAAACTCAACAAACTTGATGTCTTTTCCAGTGCATTTTCATTAGATTTTGCATCTGATTTATGATATCCTTTTATTACTTACTCTGCCATCATGCGCCCTCTGTATTTACTTGAATTCTATTCATCTTCTTAAAATGACAACTTCTAGTGTGGTGAAGTAGAAAAATTAATCCCAGTAAACGTATTCTCTGAACTAAGAATGCTTGGTATATGGAAATCCTATGCATGGAAACCACCTCCCCTCCGCCTTTAGATTGAAGCTGTTTACTCTCTTTCTGTTGGTCCTTTCTAATGCCCATGCTTTTTTTTTTTCTTTTCTTTTTCTTTTTTTAAATTTTATTATGTTATGTTAGTCACCATACAATACATCATTGGTTTTTGATGTGGTGATCCACAATCCATTGTTTTCGTATAACACCCCCATGCTTTTAAATCTGAACCTTCCCCACTGAAATTAGAAATGTTTCTCGCTTTTTCCTTTCATCCCCTCCTCTTTCTGATGCTCAGAAGTCCTGCTGTTACCATAAGAAAAGGGAAGAAGTCATTGCTACCCCTGGGGGCTGAATTTCCTCAGACTGCTCCTAGCATCTGGAGTTGAACTCAAATTTTTCACTTAAATGGTAATTAAACTATTGAGTCTTACAACATTTCTCAAAGCAAAGAGTCCTGCATCAGAATCACCAACAGTATCTGTTAAGCAGATTCATGGACTTCACCTCAGACCTACTGACTCAAAATCTCTCTGGTCCCAAATCCACATTTTTAAAAAGACAAATTTAAAACTCAGTGTTACCATTCCTTCCTGGAATTTAAAATTTGTTGCATCCTGCAAAAGGAGTGTTTTATGGATTATTCTGGAAACTTGTATAGTGTAACTAATTTAAGGTTAGGGGTTTTGTCATTTAAAATCCCCCCACTGCCTTAGTGGAGATTGGTTCCTGGTAGCTGGATGATTATTTGCTGAGGAAAGTGATGGGTGTGGGAATATTACCTTTGGAGATAGAAGCTGATGCTATATTTAATTATGCTTGTTGTACAGGGAATATACAAGGGTGAGGGATGAGCAGGAGGCAGGGAAAGAAAAGCAATTTAAGAAAGGAAATTCCAGAAGGAAAGCTAGGTGGCTGGTCTCTGTGCTATTGAGGATGGCAGAGCATGACTGCTTGAAGGAATGGCCAGAGAGAATCAAGGGGAGAGGCAGGTAAAAAAGGAATTTTTCAAAGGAAATGTTGCATGTAAGGGCATGAAGGATCTCTTTGACTCCATCAATATTCAGGAAAAATATAAAACCCATAAGACGCTTAGAGCTGTGAGCTTTCTTGAGAAAGTGGATGATGGTGTGAGTTGCCTCCAGGTTATCACAGGTCAGAGCAGAGTCCACCCACATATATGAGAAGGGAGCTGGACATCCTTTGGAATGATGCATGTATAATACTTGCAAAGGTATTTCACACCTCCCAGGTCTCCAGACTCCCTGTGCTGTTTTATATTGTTTGGGGGCTGGGAAAAGAGGCACTGACCTGGCCTGGGAGGTGTAAGGGGACTGAGATGAGGAAAGCTAGAGAAAAACTGGGAGTCAAGATTCTGGTGGGGAGACGGGGTGAGAGTCTAGAGTTGCTGTGGCTGAGGTTGAAGAGATTGCTGTCTGTATTCTCCTCTAGGATTTTGATGGATTCCTGTCTCACATTTAGGTCTTTCATCTATTTTGAGTCTCTTTTTGTGTATGGTATGTGTATTTTCTGCATGTGGCTGTCCAATTTTCCCAACACCATTTGTTGAAGAGACTTTCTTCCATTGGATATTCTTTCCTGCTTTGTCGAAGATGAGTTGACCATAGAGTTGAGGGTCCATTTCTGGGTTCTCTATTCTGTTTTGTGCCAGTAACATACTGTCTTGATGATTACAGGTTTGTAATATAGCTTGAAGTCTGGAATTGTGATGCCACCAGCTTTGATTTTCTTTCTCATCAGTCCTTTGCCTATTTGGGGTCTTTTCTTATTCCATACAAATTTTAGGATTATTTGTTCCAGCTCTGTGGAAAATGTTGATAGTGTTTTGATAGGGATTGCATTGAATGCATAGATTGCTCTAGGTGGCATAGACGTTTTAGGGCTAGTATCCAAAATCTATAAAGAACTTATCAAACTCAATACCCAAAGAACAAATAATCCAATCAAGAAATGGGCAGAAGACATGAACAGACATTTCTCCAAAGAAGACATCCAAATGGTCAACAGACACATGAAAAAGTTCTCCATATCCCTCGGCATCAGGGAAATTTAAATCAAAACCACAATGAAATACCATCTCACACCAGTCAGAATGGCTAAAATTAAGAAGTCAGGAAATGACAGATGTTGGCAAAGATGCAGAGAAAGGGGAACCCTCTCACATCATTGGTAAGAATGTAAATTGGTACAGCCAGTCTGGAAAACAGTATGGAGTTTCCTCAAAAAGTTGAAAATAGAGCTACCCTATGACTCAGCAATGCAGTACTAGGTATTTACCCCAACAATATAAAGGTAGTGATCTGAAGGGGCACTTGCACCCCAATGTTTATAGCAGCAATGTCCACAATAGCCAAACTATGGAAAGAGCACAGATGTCCATCAACAGATGAATGGATAAAGAAAATGTGGTATATATATATATATACAATGGAATACTCCTCAGCCATCAAAATAAATGAAATCTTACCATTTGCAATGACATGGATGGAACTAGAGGGTATTATTCCACTCATATGTGGAATTTAAGAAACAAAACAGAGGAGCATAGGGAAAAGGAGGGAAAACAAAATAAAATCCGAGAGGGAGACAAAGAGACTCTTAATCATAGGAAACAAATTGAGGGTTACTGGGGGAAGTGTGGGGAGGGAATGGAGTAATTGGGTGATGGTCATTAAGGAGGGCACAGGATGTAATGAGCACAGGGTGTTATATGCAACTGATGAATCACTAAACTCTACCTCTGAAACTTATAATACACTATATGTTAATTATTTAAATTTAAAGAAATTTTATGGTCTTTAGCATTCTGTCTGTTCTCTCTCCCTCTTTCTCTCTCTCTTTTTTTCATATCCAGCCAGTTCTTAGTCAGGTCAATCCTACCTCTTTATCCTCTTATGTCCATTCTACTATAGATAAGGACCTACTCATCAACCACTTGGATTCCTACAATAGCCTCTGAACAGATGCCTTGGTCTCCAGTCTTGTCCCTGTTTCCAATCCACTGGATGCACTCTGCTCAATAAATGTACAATTCTCATTATGTTACTCTGCTGTTCACAGCTGCTCGAAGGCTCCCCATCCATTTCAGGTAAAGAAACAAATTTGCATGGCCTAAAAGACCCTTCAAAAGCCACTGCTCTAACCTCTTCAAATGCAATTTAAGTCTTCTTCTCCTTAAATGCAACTTTCTACATCTGCATCATATTCTCTCCACCTCTGGGCCTTGGCTCATGTTCTTCTCTCTAGTTGTAGCGCCCCCGCCCCCTGCACCACCCCACATTCACCAGGCTAGCTCATAATCAACCTCATGTTTTTGGCAGATCAATAGGAGATTCTGAAAACTGTTCTAATTCTGTGAGATTCCTGTCAGTGTTCATGAGAAGCTATTCTCACATCATAACAATACTGATTATATGAAAATTAAATGTGTTAATTAAGACAGTGTGCCAAGCATTGAGTCAGGCCTTAGGAGATAAAGGTGAGTAAGACATAGCTTCTGTACTTGAGGAATACACAGTCCAGGGAGGACAAATGTGACTAAATATTTTACAATATGGAAAAGTGTTCTAGTAGAACTATAAAATCACCAAGAAGGTCATGGCCCCCTTTCCTAGGGAAGTTGGGTAAGACTTCACAAGTTACACAAACCTTTAACCCTACTTAAGAAACAAAACAAAACAAGCAGGATTGGCCAGGTAGAGAAGGAAAGAAGAGAAACTTTAGGCAAAGGGAATATCATATTATTATAGTAACCAGCCTTAACATTATTATTTCATTTGCTAACACTTCTGCTAACACTGTTGCTTTGACTTTCTCACCATTTGCAAGGCCTTAAGTTGAGTTACAGAGAGTGGCACTGGATAATTTTTACTAGACACATTTACTCATTTCACAGCTAGGGTAGGGAGTGGTATTGTGTTGATGTATATTTATTGTCTGAGAGTTCCTTGTTTCTTTCTGTGTGGTCACAGACAATTTTGGAAGTTCTTTCATAGATGGTGGCCTATGCAAGTTTCAATCACCGCTCTCTCAAAGCTTGCTGACTCCTATATTTTCACCGTGGGAATATTTTTGCCTCTTGTGTAAACTGAAATGTGTATTACATTCGGTGTTGGTGGTTTATTTGGGGTGTTTAGACATATTTACATTTTTGCTTAGGGAAGCATCTTTCCGAACTGTGACTAGAAACTGTGAATACCACTAGGAAACAGATCTTTATAATATTGGCAAGGTTCTCATGTTTACTGTAAGCTCTATTTAAATATCTTTGGGGTTTGTCTGTGGAACACGTATGTTCTAATTAATTAATTACACATTAATAAAGATGATAACAAATTAACACTTGTAAATAATTTTTCAATGGTAGTGCTAGCATGATAAAACAGGCTTTGTTAAACTTCTGTTCCATGAATTCTACTTACCCAAATAGAAATGGTTTAGACTTGCTCTACTTTAAAAATGAGGTAATGGTCTATTAAAACTGGCTGCAAAAGTAAGTTACGGTGATTTTCTGCCATTCCTCATCTCATCACCCCCTTCTACACTCATTCGATCCTTAAATAAGCTTATTTGCTGCAGTTCTTTTTTCAACTGCAGTAATAATAATTGACATTATTATTATAAACACGTATATCACTCATTGTGTGCCAGGTAACATTTGGAGCATTTTATGGATATCTAATTATTTAATACTTACAGTAACTCTGTGGTTACACTATTAGGATTCCATTTTACAGACAAGGAAATTAAAATGAGAGGTCAGTAATGTGCTGAAGTTCACAGAGTTAGTAACTGATGGTGCTGGAATATGAATCCAGACAGTCTAGCCCCAGGGATTGTGCCCTTAAATAGACTACCTCTTTTTTTTTTTTAAAGATTTTATTTATTTATTTGAGAGAGAGAGAAAGCATGAGGTGGGGAGGGTCAGAGGGAGAAGCAGACTCCTCGCTGAGCAAGGAGCCCGATGCGGGACTCGATCTCAGGACTCCAGGATCATGACCTGAGCTGAAGGCAGTCGCTTAACCAACCGAGCCACCCAGGCGCCCTAAACTACCTCTTTTTATAGCAGTCTTAGTAAATATGCTCAGCTGGCAAAAATTGACAAGGCAAGAAACAACAAATGTTGGAGAGGTTGTGGAGAAAGGGGAACCCTCTTATACTGTTGGTGGGAATGCAAGTTGGTATAGCCACTTTGGAAAACAGTGTGGAGGTTCCTCAAAAAATTAAAAATAGAGCTACCCTATGACCCAGCAATTGCATTACTGGGTATTTAAGCCAAAGATAGAGATGTAGTGAAAAGAAGGGTCATATGCATCTCAATGTTCACAGCAGTAATGTCCACAATAGCCATACTGTGGAAAGAGCTGAGATGTCCTTCAACAGACAGATGGATAAGGAAGATGTGGTCCATATATACAATGGAACATTACTCAGCCATCAGAAAGGATGAATAGCCAACTTTTGCATCGGCACGGATGGGAGGAGATTATGCTAAATGAAATAAGTCAAGCAGAGAAAGTCAATTATCATATGGTTTCACTTATTTGTGGAACATAAGGAATATGTTCCTAGTGTCCTCCTAATGGAGGACATTAGGAGAAGGAAGGGAAAATGAAGAGGGGGAAATCAAGAAGGGGAGATGAACGATGAGAGACTACGGACTCCGGGAAACAAACTGAGGATTTCAGAAGGGAGTGGGGGTGGGGAGATGGGTTAGCCCAGTGATGGGTATTAAGGAGGGAACGTACTTCATGAAGCACTGGGTGTTATATGCAAACAATGAATCATGGAACACTACATCAAAAACTAATGATGTACTGTATGATGACTAACATAACATAATAAAAAAAATAATAATTTATGATTGCTCTGGAGTCTATGGGTCTTCTGGGCAGTTTATATGGTCTTCACTTTTCTCACTCACATGTGTACGGGCCGCTGCAAACAATGGGGCTCTGTTGATCTAGGCTGGATTCTTAACATGTTGAGGATTGACGGATTCTAAGGTGGCTTCATCTGGATATTTCAAAATTGGCAGGTTTTCATAGTCTGGCCAACTCTATTCTACTAGTTCTACTCATCTAGAAAGTAATAGTGCTGAATTATTGGTGGCAGTTCTCGACCTTATCTGTGTTTGTGTGCTAATATAGAGAAAAAAAATCAGAAACCTTTTTATTCCGCTACATTTCTGTAAATTGCATGGCTTTGCTTTCAGGTACAATGGAAATGAGTACGAAATTAATGGAGTCATTTTTCATTTTGCACTTTCTGATTGTGCCAAGGATAAAAACAAGGACACAGGAGGATTAAACACATCCTTACTTCATTGCATTTCTGTGTGAAGACCTGTATGAACAGGAAAATTATTTTAGGATAAGTACATGTGCAGAAAAAGTCAACATTTTTTTGTGACTGACAAAGCTGTCATAGATAAGTGAGTTGTCTCTGAAATATGTAAAACCTTTTTCATATGTAAATAAAGTAAAACCTGGCAGCTCAGCCATCTGTGAGAGTGTGAGAGCTCTTGAAAAATGACTCATTCAGTTAGGCAAAGATATGAAACCATATCTGAATGCAAAACTATGTGAGCTACAGAGAATCTAGAATGCTGAAGATCAGCACATACTCTTGCCAATATAGTGTGTTGAGTTTTTCCATCCTTTTTGGTTCTAGGGCTGGTCTAATAATCAAATTAACATAGGACAGATTAATTACACACATATAGGAGACCTGTAAGAATATGAGACCCAGGGACAGTGGGACAATTGAAGCTTAAAGGCCTTTTTTTTTTTTTTCAAGTGGGCTCCACACTTTGTGAACTGTTCATGACCCTGAGATGACGACCTGAGGTGAGATCAAGAGGTGGACACTTACCTAACTGAGCCACCCAGGGGCCCCTTAAATGCCTTCTTGAACTAAGGAATGAGATAGGGACCTGGGGCTGCAAAAGGAAGGACAGTGAGTCACAGGATATTAAAAAGAGCAGATGTTTGGTAATTAGATGTTTGTCCTGCCATACAGATAGGTTATTCAGATACAGAAGTTATCTCTTAGTAAAATTCTCTTTCTGGGCTAGGTCCCCTACCCAAATTCTTTTAGGTAGCTTAAGGGAGAGGTGAAAGTTTTTCTTGAGTCTGCTGGGTCTTGATTGCTCTCAGCTTAAAATAGTCCACATGCTGAAGTGGCACACTTTGGGGAGATGTTCTGACATTCTTCAAGAGTTTAGAACAGATGTGGGGTCATTAAGAAAAATTAACAAATACTACAGAAGTGCATGAAAAAAATACAAGTCATGAGTACTGATATTTATAAATGGTCTGATGTAGTATGTAGAATTGAATATTAAAGGGCCCATAGAGATCATTTACTTGAATGCCATCTTGTTTATTAAAACATTAAAGGGAATCTGAGGCTCAGAGAGATTGAAGAAGTTGCCAATGGGACATAGAGAGTGTGGGGCACAGCTGGGACCAGACACACAGGATATTGACCCCCAGTCTTCATCACCGTCTTCTGGCCTTGGTAGCCACTTTACGCTGAGAAAAATCCCATACTGATTTTAGTGTATTTCTATTGCATTTAAGCCTAAAAAATCATCCTATCTCCTGTGTAGGCTCAGGAATGTGTTCCAGATATATATTCAAGCTTTTCCTATCCAGAAATTGACATCTTGATAGTTTTCATGAGGTAAGATATTCAAGACATTTTTTACAAGATAAGATATCTAAGGCAAATCACAAGGCTGTTTTTTAGAATTACCTTTTCCCATGATAATTTTTCAAATGTGCAGTTTGCTCATTGTTTTACATATCTCACCTTTGTAGGAGTAATCAAATTCTCCAAATCCGTGTTGAAGTGGATATCCTTCTTGGCTGTCCTTATTTTATTTTATTACTTTATTTTACTTTATTTCATTATTTCATTATTTTTTTTCACTGTGTGCACCAGAAAACATTTATATTCCCCCGATATTGTCACAAACTTAATTTAATGAGTTATTTCTTTGTTAAATTCCAAATAACCAAGATAGTCATTCTTTTAGTGTAAGTTGGTTGGCAACAAATTCTTTTAGTTTTCCTTCATTTTAGGCTGTCTTGATTTCCCCTTTATATTTTTCTTTTTCAAGTTTTTATTTAAATTCTAGTTAGTTAACATGTAGTGTGATACTGGTTTCAGGAGTAGATTTTATTGATTCATCACTTACATATAATATCCAGTGCTCAACACAAGTGGCTCCTTAATACCCATCACCCATTTAGCATGGCCCTCACCCATCTCCCCTCCATTAACCCTCAGTTTGTTCTCTGTAGTAAAGAGTCTCTTACGGTTTGCATCCCTCTCTCTCTTTTTTTTCCCTTCCTCTATGTTCATCTGTTTTGTTTCTTAAATTCCACATGTGAGTGAAATCATATGGTATTTGTCTTTCTCTTATTGACTTATTTCACTTAGCATAATACACTCTAGCTCTGTCCATGTCATTGTAAATGGCAAGGTTTAATTCTTTTGGATGGCTGAGCAATATTCCACTGTATGGGTATATATCACCTCTTCTGAACCATTCATCAGTAGATGGACATTTGGGCTCATTCCATAATATGACTATTGTTGATAATGCTGCTATAAACATTAGGGTGCATGTATCCTTCAAATCAGTATTTTTGTCCTCATTTTAGGGAGGCAATTTTACTTGATGCCTTACCTCTCCCCACCCCCCAGGAAAAATTAAAGGATATTGTTCTAAAGAAAGGTTGATGGCTGCATAATATTCCATTGTATATATATATATATATATACCACATCTTCTTTATCCATTCATCTGTCGATGGACATCGTGGCTCTTTCCACAGTTTGGCTATTGTGGACATTGCTGCTATAAACATCAGGGTGCACCTACCCCTTCAGATCCCTACATTTGTATTTTTGGGGTAAATACCCAGTAGTGCAATTGCTGGATCGTATGGTAGCTCTATTTTCAGCTTTTTGAGGAACCTCCATACTGTTTTCCAGAGTGGTTGCACCAGCTTGCATTCCCACCAACAGTGTAGGAGGGTTCCCCTTTCTCCACATCCCCGCCAACATCTGTTGCTTCCTGACTTGTTAATCTTAGCCATTCTGACTGGTGTGAGGTGATAGCTCATTGAGGTTTTGATTTGGATTTCCCTGATGCCGAGCGATGTTGAGCACTTTTTCATGTGTCTGTTGGCCATATGACCTCACTGATATGAGGAATTCTTAATCTCAGGAAACAAACTGAGGTTGCTGGAGTGGTGGGGGTGGGAGGGATGGGGTGGCTGGATGATAGACATTGGGGAGGGTATGTGCTGTGGTGAGTGCTGTGAATTGTGCAAGACTGTTGAATCACAGATCTGTACCTCTGAAACAAGTAATACATTATATGTTAAAAAAAAAAAAAGAAGAAGATAGCAGGAGGGGAAGAATGAAGGTGGGGAAATCAGAGGGGGAGACAAACCATGAGAGACGATGGACTCTGAAAAACAAACTGAGGGTTCTAGAGGGGAGGGGGGTGGGAAGATGGGTTAGCCTGGTGATGGGTATTAAAGAGGGCACATTCTGCATGGAGCACTGGTTGTTATACGCAAACAATGGATCATGGAACACTACATCAAAAACTAATGATGTAATGTATGGTGTTTAACATAACATAATAATAATAATAATAAAAGAAAAGTTGATACCCTTCTGGTCATTAACTGGGGAATCAGTTGTCTTTCTGGCAAATAGAAAAATCTATCACAAGAAATTAAAAAAACTAACCTGTTTGGTTTTCCTTGCTCAAAAAGTTGGGAAAAACAAGTGAAATTAAATTTTTCTTCGATTTGCCAAATGTCAATATAAAATTGAATATTTCTCAGATTTAAAACTATGTGGTAAAGTTTTAATTTTGTCTGGAGAGGGAAACCTAAATCTAATTTAGGGTAATCTAAAACAATGACCAATTAGAATAGTTTCAGTTTATATTTGGAATTGAATATATGAATAGTTTGGTAACAATTAAAATTCACCAATTAAATTTTGTTTAGACTGGAATTAAAATTTGTCTGCATATACTATTGGAAAATCAGAGTACTCAGGATTCTTAATGATGTAAATATAGAAACTTTTCAGGGAGGTAGTATGGTAAGTAATGAAGGGCGGGAACATTGGAGTCATTGGCCAGACAGGAAGTCCCCTGTCACTGTTACACAAACAACTCCAAGCAAGTTCCTTAATTTTTATTTCCCATTTTGTAAAACAGGGATGCTGACACTACCCACCACAATGGGATCAGGATAATCATACATGTTACCTAAAGTACCTGGTACTTAACAAGAATTTAGCTATTGCTGTTTAGATGGCTGGGCTAACAGCATAATGTCTGTATCACTTTGGGGGGCTGATATAACCAAGTGCCATATGGACTGGATGGCTTATAAATAACAGAAAATTTATTTTTTCTGAGTTCTAGAGGCTGGAAGTCTGAGATCAGGGTGCCAGAATGGTCAGGTTCTGGTGAGAACCCTCTTCCAGGTTGCAGACTGCCAACTTCTATCCTCACGTGATAGAGAGTGAGTGAACTAGCTCTCTGGCTTCTTCTTATAGGGGCAGTAATTCCAATCATGAGGGCTCCACCCTCATGACTTAATTACCCACCAAAAGGCCCACCTCCAAATACCATGACCCTAGGGATTAGATTTCAACATATAAACTTTGGGGGGGTACAAACATTCAATTCATAATATATAACACATAACATCTCCTGGGACAATTTTTTATTTGTTTTTAAACTAAACATCTATGCAAGCACCTCATTTAATTATCATTTACTTTTTTCTTTTAAAGAATAATAGTTGAAAGAGAAGAATATCTGGTTAGCTGAAGTTAGGCAGAAAGGATGGTTATATAACCAACCCATTTCTCTTTCTCTATCATCCCTATCATCTATCTATCTATCTATCTATCTATCTATCTATCTATCTATCTTTCTATCATCAAGCATCTCTCATTTCTCTATCTATGACATTCTTAGTATTCTTATTTGAACTAGTGGTAACATCTTACTGGTTTCCTCATTGATTAATGACAAATAAAATCTTTGACATCTGTTCATTTTATACCTGTATGAGGTACAAATCTTCCTTTAAAAATGATCTTTTAGAAATTAGAGAAACGATTCCATTTACAATAGCACCAAAAACCATAAGATACCTCGGAATAAACCTAACCAAAGAGGTAAAGGATCTATACTCTAGGAACTACAAAACTCTCATGAAAGAAATTGAAGAAGACACAAAAAGATGGAAAAATATTCCATGCTCATGGATTGGAAGAATAAATATTGTTAAAATGTCTATGCTACCCAGAGCAATCTATACCTTCAATGGCATCCCGATCAAAATTCCAATGACATTTTTCAAATTGCTGGAACAAAAAATCCTAAAATTTGTATGGAATCAGAAAAGACCCCGAATCACCAAGGAAATGTTGAAAAAGAAAAACAAAGCTGGGAGCATCACATTGCCCAATTTCAAGCTATATTACAAAGCTGTGATCACCAAGACAGCATGGTACTGGCATAAAAACAGATGTACAGACCAATGGAACAGAATAGAGAACCCAGATATGGACCCTCAACTCTGTGGTCAAATAATCTTTGACAAAGCAGGAAAAAACATGCAATGGAAAAAAGACAGTCTCTTCAATAAATGGTGCTGGAAAAATTGGATAGCCACATGCAGAAGAATGAAACTCGACCATTCTCTAACATCATTCACAAAGATAAACTCAAAGTGGATGAAAGACCTCAATGTGAGACAGGAATCCATCCAAATCCTAGAGGAGAACATAGGCAGTAACCTCTTTGACATTGGCCACAGCAACTTCTTTCAAGATACATCTCCAAAAGCTAGTGAAACAAAAGCAAAAATGAACTTTTGGGACTTCATCAAGATAAAAAGCTTCTGCACAGCAAAAGAGACAGTCAACAAAACAAAGAGGCAACCCACAGAATGGGAGAAGATATTTGCAAGTGACACTACAGATAAAGGGCTGGTATCCAAGATCTATAAAGAACTTCTCAAACTCAACACCCAAAAAACAAATAATCAAGTCAAAAAGTGGGCAGAAGATATGAAAAGACACTTCTCTGAAGAAGACATACAAATGGCTAACAGACACATGAAAAAATGTTCATCACCATTAGCCATCAGGGATATCCAAATCAAAACCACATTGAGATACCACCTTACACCAGTTAGAATGGCAAAAATGGACAGGGAAAGAAACAACAAATGTTGGAGAGGTTGTGGAGAAAGGGGAACCCTCTTACACTGTTGGTGGGAATGCAAGTTGGTACAGCCACTTTGGAAAACAATGTGGAGGTCCCTCAAAAATTTAAAAATAGAGCTACCCTATGACCCAGCAATTGTACTACTGGGTATTTACCCCAAAGGCACAGATGTAGTGAAAAGAAGGGCCATATGCACCCCAATGTTCATAGCAGCAATGTCCACAATAGCCAAACTGTGGAAAGAGCTGAGATGCCCTTCAACAGATGAATGGATAAAGAAGATGTGGTCCATATATACAATGGAATATTACTCAGCCATCAGAAAGGATGAATACCCGTAGCTTTTACATCAACATGGATGGGACTGGAGGAGATTATGCTAAGTGAAATAAGTCAAGCAGAGAAAGTCAATTATCATATGGTTTCACTTATTTGTGGAACATAAGGAATAGCATGGAGGACATTAGGAGAAGGAAGGGAAAAATGGGGGGGGGGGGGATTGGAAGGAGAGATGAACCATGAGAGACTATGGACCTGAGAAACAAACAGGGTTTTAGAGGGGAGTGGGGAGGGGGGATTGGTTAGCCCAGTGATGGGTATTAAGGAGGGCACGTACTGCATGGAGCACTGGGTGTTATATGAAAACAATGGATCGTGGATCACTACATCAAAAACTAATGATGTATTGTATGGTGACTAACATAACAATAAAATTTTTAAAAAATGATCTTTTAACAACTACAAGAAAGAAAAATTTTCTAAATTGCTAAAAAGAAGCATTTTTTTTAAACCACATATTCACTAAAAAGTGGCCAGGTTCATATTTTTCTGCCAAGTGTCAAAAAATATGTTACTCCGCATGTTTGATTTACTTCACATTAAATGACAAGTCATGCCTGTTACCAAGAAAGATGCAACAACTTTTTGTTTGTTTGGTTTCAAATTCAGTGCTCTTGTGTGAATTATGTCACATTGAAATCTGTAGATGTCCAGTAAATTTAAGGTTTACATTTCAAGTTTCTTAATATAAACTTGAAACCATGAGCAACCAGGTGGCATGCATATACCATTTATTGAACAGTAGGGTGCACATTTAGTTGGTGGCTCTGTAGTTTACATGGATTTCTGGCTTCACATCACAAACAATGTTCAAAAGCTGTTTCAACACACTTTCCATGTACTTGTTGTAGCTTCCACTCAGTTCTTTTATCTTCCCTTGTGTTTGCTCTTCTATTTCTTCTGAGAGATTACTTTGAGAGCCCATTACCTAACAAAATAAAACAGACAGAATTCACCACACTATACATCATTTTAAAGTGTAATTGTTTTACTAGTTAAACTTGTTTTGGCTTATTTATTAATGATTGTTCTATGGTGTACACCTTACATATTATTTTTCCAGAACTTTCTCAGAGAATGGATACAATCGCCAATACTGTAAGTAAGATGGATAAACATTCCTAAAGAATGAAAAGTAGCCATGGTCAGTTACTTCTGCTTTGAGGCAGTATAAACTGAAGGCACATTCACAATCATGATACCATACTCAGAAGTTTTTTCATGTATTACATTTTTCACATATTTATAATAGTTTCAATTCAGTTCCTGTATCTTCCCCATGGCTTACTTTTCTGAATTAAAAGTCTGGAAAATAAAGTTGAAAGACATCATTAAACCAGTTTTGCTGGTTTTTAAAGAGCAAATAACTGGTTTGCCAATTTTTAAAATATATTATCTGAACTGATTGTTGTTTTTCAGGAAGATAAGCAACAACATGCCTGGTAAGATACTTTGACATGCATAGGTATCTCTTTTTGGGTAATAGATATAATTTTGAAAATTTTAATATAAATTGAATTTCTTTCAACTTAAGATATACTTGTCCATTTAGTTACATTATATTTTTAGATGCAGTTTAATAAATCTTCCTGGTTGCTCTCTCATAGGCAGCGTTTCCCAGTATTTCCCATTATCTCCAAGAGATTTGACCAAAATACAATTTCACCAGAGGATTGCCTATTTAAAGGGATTCTGCAGTGAAACCCTTTGTAAAGTTATCCTTTGCTAAGCAAACAATTAGCTCCTAATTTATCTCCTTTGTAAACTCAGCTTGTCTTAAACAGTATTGTTAAGGCTACACAGCTGGTTTTTGTTTTTGTTTTTGTTTTTCTCTTCTGTGAGTGTGCATTTAGTTCAATCCAAGAGACTCCACTAATGATTGACTTCTACCTCAGGGTCTTTAGACTATTCTAAATTCTAGAATTCACATTATCTTTCTGGGTCCTAAACTTGAAATCAAATGTGATTGAGGCCATCAGGTTCAAGTTCTTTTTTGTTTATACTCCATGCAATAAGGGCTTCCCAGTTTAGAGAAAATCACTTAAGGAAATCTAGCTTCTAAGACATCAAATAACTTTTATAAAATAACATTTTGATAAGTGAGAATACAAGGAGCAGAGACATATGGATTGAATTTCCCTTGCTAGGAATAAGTTTAAAAATGGAAGAGAACTACTTACCAAAATAATTTTACCAAAATCTATTTTTCCTCTAAATCTACTATCTTAAGTGAGATTCTACCAAACTCAAAAAAAGTCTTAAATCCAATGTCTTTAGTGATGAAAAATTTATAAAACAAACTATTTCAAAATTATTATCTATTTTTCTTTGGAGCAGTGTTAAAAATAGCAATTATTAGGTTAGATTGCTGCAACTATCCTGTAGGACCTTGGAAAAATTCATTTCAACCTTAGGTTCTTTATTTCAGCATTGTCCAGTAGAAATGTAACATGACCCACAAAGCAAGCCGTATAAGTAATCTTTTAAAAAGATTTTATTTCTTTCTTTGACAGAGAGAAGCTCAAGCAAACTACTTGCTGAGCGGGGAGCCCACCACGGGGCTCCAGCTCACGACCCTGAGATCATGACCTGAACCGAAATCCAAGTCAGTCACTTAACCAACTGAGCCACCCAGGTGCCCCAACAAGCCATATAAGTAATTTTAAATTTTATAGAGTCACATTAAAAAGGTAAGAAGAAAGAGGCAAAATTGATTTTAATAATATATTTTATTTAACCTAATGTATTCTTAATACTATTATCTTGTACAATCAGTATAAAAATTATTGCATTGTTGTTTTTCATACTAAGTTTTTGTAATCTGGTATATATTTTACACTTACAGAACATCTTAATAGGGACTAGCTACGTTTCTTTTTTTTATTTAATTTAATTTAAATTCAATTAATTAACATATAGTGTATTATTAGTTTCAGAGGTAGAGTTCAGTGATTCATCAGTCGTATATAACACCCAGTGCTCATTACATCCTGTGCCCTCCTTAATGCCCATCACCCAGTTACACCCCCCCCCCCCACCCATGGACGAGCTACATTTTGAGTGTTCCTTAGCTATATATGTGAAGTGGCCACCATTTTTGACTGTGCAGGTCTAATGCACAGATGATAGCTACTACTATTAGTTGTATTCTTCATGTGCTTTTCTAAGACAATATGATGATTTTCTGAAAGGATTATAGTAGAGACGGTACGTAACAAGGAGCTTAGCCCTGAGCAACTAATCAGTAAACACTAGTGATTATTATTCTGAATTTTTACTGATTGTGTTGCTTGTGCTTTTTAATTTTTAATCCATTTCACAGTTCCAGAAACATTGGAATACCGTTAAAAAGTAGCCCATAGTCCATGTCTCATCCTGAATAATTAAACATAATATTATTTTTGAGTTTATTTGATGTGCAGTAATTTCAATTTCTACAGTGTTTCTTAGACATTGTTATACCAGTGACCAACCATATACTGTTTCATTATTTTTTTACTTTATTTTTTATTTTAATTCCAGCATACTTAACATACAGTGTTATATTAGTTTCAGGTGTACAATACAGTGGTTCAACAATTCTATTACTCGATGCTCATTAAGATAAGTGTACTCTTAACACCCTTCACCCACCCACCTCTTCTCTGGTACCATATACTATTTTAAATGGCCTTCCTCAGGAAGAATTCCATACCTTTATATAGGCAGACAGTGTTGATTTAAGCCATACAGGAGAGTAAAGGAATGAACATAAGCTCCACAAAGGATCAATCATATTGTCCACTGATGTATTATAAGTGTCTCAACCACTGCCTGAAGCGTAGTAGATGCTCAATGCATATTTGCTGAACTGAATAGAATGATCAGAACTCTAGGCATTACAGAGAACTTATTACCTACATTCTGTTGCTCTTGTTGGCAGAAGCCTGCTATCTGAATGTTTGGGACACTATATAAATTAGAAGTTAATAATTGTGTGACATGGGGTGGTACATTTCATCAAAGGGTGCCCTTTAAGGACTTCTTGTTAATTTTCAAAGCTTCAGTATTGAGATTGATGCATATAGATTTACAACTAAATGACTGATGGTGTTGGTGAAATCTTTCAACATTCAATACGTTTCTTTATAAATTGTTCAAATGTTCCAATTGTTCAAATGTTCCTGTTTAAGAGAAAGCAGAGCGGGGGCACCTGGGTGGCTCAATTGGTTAAGCATCTTACTCTTGGTTTCAGCTTAGGTCATGATCTCATGAATTGTGGGATTGAGCCTCTGCGTTGGACTCTGCTCAGCAGGGAGTCTGCTTGGAGATTCTCTCCCTCTTCCTTCTCCTCCCCCCACCCCACACACACTCACTCTCTCTCTCAAATAAAATAAATAAAACTTTTTTTTTTTTTTTTAAGAGAAAGCAGAGGTTCAGTTTCAGGCCCCACTATCATAAGGAAAATACAGTTTTACATTCTCAATCTATGGTTGTTTCAGGAAAACAGAATATTTTCATGATATGAATTCAGGAAGAAAGACTAAAGATACAAAAGTCTTCAAGATGCCCCAGGCAACCATTTTCATGTCTTCTGTTTAGACTTATGGTCCATCTAACTTCTACATGCATTAACAATAGATTTCATGTTTCTACTGTCGTCCAGATTTCCTTTTAGCAATGTAATATCTTCTTTTGTAGAAGAAATTATATCTGGTAGCAATGACAAGCAAGGGATAAATAAATCTTTAATAAAACAATATTTGTTGATAAACAACTCACATTGGGATACCTGCTTCTGTTGGTACATCAGGGGAATTGAAACAACACATACATTAGCAAGAGCTAAGACGCAACTAGAAAAAGTAACATGGAGGTGTCTCCCCCACAGTAGGCAGAAAACTGGCTTCTTGGGTCTCCTCCCAGACCTCCTACTTGCCCTGGGTTAATGATGATGAGATTTAACTGGAATAGCAATATGTCTGACATATGGAGGTCATGCCAAGGAAAGAATATCTTGTGCTAATGGTTTTACAAAATGCTTGAAGTAGCGGAGGCCTAAGCATGTTGACCTTTCTCTGTGAGCTTTTGATCAACTAGCTGGAAAATTGGCTTAGAGCTCTAATTATGAGAGCAATGAGGAGTTTTAATTATTTTCCAAAGTAGAGAACAAATATCCTGAACCAGATTTACATCTTATGAGATCCTTCTGGAGAAACAATATTTCAAGAGATTTAACCCAACTACTTTCTAAAATTACAGTCAGTCTTGTTACTACTTAAAAATAGAAATAAATACATCAGAAATATTCTGCCTGGAATAATAAATGTTGGTTGGTATTAAGGATGACTATTTTCTCAGGTCCCAATATGTCATGGGTCATGACAGGACTCAATGGGAAAGATAAAGGCACAGAAGAAATGTTAGTTACCCATTCTCTCAGTGAATATTTATTGCATGCTTACTATGGAGCGGACACTATTCCATCGCTGGGGAAAGTGACAGAACAAAACATAGAACCTGCCATTTTGGTGTTATAGTTCAGAAGGAAAGATAGGCAAAAGTAAAAAAATGTAAATATATAATGTATCTAGTAATGATACATGATATGACTATAGTGGGGAATTACTTTCTTTTTTTAATGAAAGACACAGTTTTAAATAAAGTGATCAGAAAGGAGAGTTAACAAATGAACAGAGATCAAAGAAGGATGAAAATGTCTATAAGAAGATGATTCCAGGGAGCAAATATAACATGTGCAAAGGTGCTGTTGGCAATGGTGTGTTCATTCTGTTTGAGGAAGAACTGGAAGGCAGATGTGGCTAGAATAGAACAAGTAGAGACAAAAGTAATAGAAAATGTTACAAATGACCACAGTAGATATTGTTTCACATTGCTGAACACTGTTCTATTTCCTTATGATTTCCTTTTCAATTGGCTGGCTTCTTTCAATAAATCTTTCATAGAATATAAAGAAATGCTTTTCCTTACACTAGCATTTAAAAAAATATCTGCGTTTCACAGTAAAACCTAAGCACATGACATTTTCAGAACTGACAGATTAGCAAGATAGCCAAGGGCCAATCATGGAGGGCTGTGTATAGACTTTGGATTTTATGATGCCTTTGTTGAAATACTGGTAAGAAGAATTTATTTTAGCTGAGTGGTCCATTTTTATTCTAGGAAGGACTTTTTCTGTTAAGAGAGAGACCACTGGGGGTGCCTGGGTGGCTCAGGCAGTTAAGCATCTGCATTCGGCTCAGGTCATGATCCGGGGGTCCTGGGATGGAGCCCCACATCTGGCTCCCTGCTCAGCACGGAGTCTGCTTCTCCCTCTCCCTCTGCCCCTCCCCTAGCTCATTCTCTGTGTGTGTGTGTGTGTGTGTGTGTCAAATAAATAAATAAAATCTTTTTTAAAAAAGAAAATTAAGAAAAAAGAAAAAAGAAAGAGCCCACTGGAAAAGTTTTTCCTACCATGGGACTCAATTTACCTGATCCTCCACAAGCCCCACATCCACTCCCACTAAAATAAAAGTTGTAAATAAGGGGATTTCCAAAGTGCTTGTAATTTATCTTGCAGTGCCAGCCTTTATTTATGTTTCTACTGAGGAAAAACCATACCATATCATATAAACTTTAGTTTGTAACACATGAAATTTAATAATTTTTTTTTAGTCCATGTTGCAACATAGAAGGGAGGATGTTGGTTCTGAAAGTTTCATGTACTTATTTTTTTTTTTACTGTAAATTGTAGATATTTTGAAAATGCTAGTGGAGGAAAAACCCTTTAAAAAATATTTTCATGAAAGATTTGTTGAATGAAGCCAGACAGTTGAAAAGGAAAAAAAAACAAAAAACAAAAAAACGACCAGAAGCCTTTTCAGCAATACGCAGCACTATCTACTTTGGTCATTTGTAAATCTTGAATTCACCAAAGATGATGTGGCTTAACAAATTCATTCTGTAATGGTGTGCAACAGTTCTTTATCGATTGTAGTAGTAAACGTTGATAGAAAAAATACGTTTTCTGAAGTGTTTTTCTTAATAAAATGTGTCAGTCAGTAATCTGTGGTAGGAATAATACTTCAACCAGGCTCTTCAATTTAAATATTTTAAAATATGATTTTTAACGGGTACCACATATTAGATATTAGCTATTGATTGACACTTTCTATAGCAAATCAAAAAGCCTTGAAAGTGAAAATGTAAAATCAGTAATTCTAGAATGTGTAAGATTTAGTTTGATGTTCAGGCTTAGCTGAACTGCATCTGCTCAATCCAGTGTATTTTTCTCCCTTGATATTCTGCATTATACCTTTTGAATATTAATATATTATACACTATGCTGCATTAAAAAAAGCTGTGTTTACTTTCTTGCTTACCTTAGATTGTTTCAGTCTAAACTCCTTCTCTCTCTGCATTCTGTACTGGTCAATTTCTGCCATAGCTTCTTCTTTAGCTTGCTTCAATCGCTTCTCTTTTCCTGAATATTAACAGTGGCATAGAAGGAATGATTTTTTTTTTAAATAGACATGGAATTTCAAACTTGATTTCTAAAAAAAAAAAAAAAAAAAAAAAAATAGGTGAGGTCTACATTATTTTCTTGACAAATTTTCCTAAAATAGCAAACTTCATTAAAAAACAATATTGAAAAATACCTTATTTTTTCAATTGGATTTTTCAGAACATGGAAATGACAACTTTCTTTCACACTTACGTGTTTAAATAAAATATCTGCCCATTTACTCACAGCAGTAAGAGCCAGAGAACAGATTTTAGCTGTCACTTATTCGAAAAGACATTATTTGGTCAGATTTTCTGTCCTGATTTGCTGCCAGGAATCCTTCAGTCCACACCAACTGGATCCTATTTAACACTGGCAGATCTCCAAAAGTGCTACAAACATGCAACTCAGACTCTATCAAACTGACTTACAATTTTTTAAAGCATTTTATTGGGGTTTTTTTCTTAGCATTTGTTGACTCTAGAATGTCTGATTAAGCCCCACAGCACATCAAAGTAGGTATTTTTTTTGTAGTAGCTTTCTCTGAGGGGGACTTGAAAGTGGCCATAAAACCAATTGTTTTTAATGGTTAGGAGATTTAGTTAAATAGCTTTCTTTTCTTTTATTAAGAGCAAAGGTGTAAGCCTTAAGCCAGCAGACAGCGATGTAGATGAAAGTTTCAGACAAATACAATGCTGTAGGGATCATTAACTAAGCACATGACTTTTTTTGACAACCAGAGTAAATTTGGGGGCTTACAGACTAATATTAATTGTTGCTATGCCCCCATCCCCCACCACCTTCAGGGGGTTAGGTCCTAATGCTTTGTGATCATTAAAGAAACTCTGAACTGTATTAAATTTTTTTTATCTGAATCTATTGTCCTTTAATTTCAGTTAAATGCCTTCATTCTTTTGCTTATTTAACATTCTCTGATAATGTCTCAAGCTTTTGTTTATAATTTTTGTCAACTGTTTGTTATATTGTGTAGACTTTGAACAAAATGTGTTCTCATTAAGTAGCACAAAGCAAAATCTTAGCATAAACTTCTGTCATCCACGTACATGTTTTTATATGCCTTTATTTTTATATATCTTTGTAGCATTTGAGTGTAAATAGTTTCTAAATTTCTCTCCCTGCTAGGCATGGGTTGCTTTGCTAGTTGCCTATATATATATATATATATATATATTCTATTTATTCTATAAAGATAGATTCACTGAATTATAAATTGACATGTGTCTCTTTTAATGCCTATTGTCTTTGAATAGGACTGAGTAAACCTCATTCAAAACAGATAGTTAGCTTTGTCTTTACTCCCTATAAAATCCAAGATCTGGTGAAATTTAGTGCTCTTCTGATGCTTGAGGCTTAATGGAACATTAACAGCAATGCTTACCTTTTTCCTACTTAATGAATGCTCATTACCATTTTGTATATACAGATGCCTTCATTCTCCACATTTCTAACCATTTTGTGGCATCCAAACACATACTATTCACAGAACAAATACACTATGTTGGGAAGGGAAACTGTTCCTTGATCCCCGGCTCTCTTTCTTATCACTGCTTGTCATTAACATTAGGACAAAAATATATTTAAGGTGTATTAACATTTTCTTAGTAATAATGGGTTGTAAGATACATAATCACTTTATAAAATAAATTACATGAGACATCACTACTTCGCCATGTTAATTACGTAATATGTAAAAACATTGGTTTCAAAGTCACAACTCTAGGACATGAAAATAATAATAATAATAGGAAACCTCTGCATGCCCTATCCCTGAGCAGAATCCAGGGCGCCACTTGAAAGGGTGTCTATTAGCTCCGCCACACAGTGACCGGCTGAGAGCGGGTCTGTGATTCCCCGTCATGGCACCAGTCACCTGCTGGTTCTCATTCAGTTAAACAGGAGGGCCACGGGGAAATCGCTGCTGGCGCAGCCGTTTTCTGGACAGACTCAGCAGCTGCTGCTGCGTGAGAGCCTGCCTAGGCTACACCTGATTTAACCCAGGGGAAGAAACTGGAGCCTCAAGCCTGCAGTTTCCCTCGAGGTGAAGCAAAATGCATGCATCAGATCAGCTCCTATTAACCTCTAGCTTGCTTCTCTGTCTTTGTATGAGGATTTCCAAATTTTAATATTATACCTCTTTCTTCTTAAGCATTAAAAATATGGCTACTGTATCCCAAGCGGCGTTTAGGTTTATGTTCTTATTTCTCAATACTTTCTGTAGCAAACAGAGGGGTGACCATATGCGAAAGCCCAGATTTTTAAATATGACAATCAAATATTTGGTCCCCAAATTCTTACAAGGTCGTATATGCTATGAGACCAAATGTTCTAATGTTTGGTTTAAAAAATGTGGTTATCTTTTGCATCATGATTTTGAATATTACTCAAGCAGGTGCTCCAGAGTGGGGCAGGAAAGGACTGTTTTGAATTGTCCATCCATTATTCATTCCACGTGTACTGAACACCTACTATATATTCTGCTACAAACAGAGGGTAGAGAAATGCGTATGATATGGCCCTTGCCTCCATTTGGCATAAAGTCAGTGTAATTTGGAAATGTGTACATGATTTCCGGCTTCCAAGAGGAAACTATAAAATACATAAAATTGTGAAGAATACACATAATGAGTTACAAAAACAATGGAACGTATGTTTTGGTTCTGTTTCTTCCATGGCAGTTAAAAACCACAAGTTTATGGAAATTAGCATCATGTCTAAATTCTAGACAATCTGTGCTTGCCTTTCATCCCAATAGTCGTGTTATGTCTTATGTTATTAAGGTAAATCAAAAATATAAACAACGGAACACAGATATGTAGAGTGGCGGTCAGAGGAGGCTGCCAAGGGAGGTCAGGGAAGAACTTCTGAGGAGGGAATGATTGAGCTGAATGGACTTTTTAGGCAGGACAGCAACGGGGACAAATAGTCCATTTTGGAGATTAGAACAAGGCACAGTGACCCTTTCTAAGATACTTTTGGACATTCTTTGTAAACAGCTGCACCTTAATAATGCATTTCATTTTTAGACATGCGGCTTGTCATGCAAATATGTCTTACGTTCAACATGCCCTTATTGAGATATTTTACAGGAAATTTTGTGGGAAGGAAAGAGAAGGAGAGATGTTTGATTTCCAGGGGATTTGTGGGAAAAGAATGAAAAAATCAATTTGGGCAGGTTAAAACTGAACTCCATGTGGGAGTGAGGAGGGTGGTCAAGGCTCAAGGATGTACTCTTCCTGGCTTTGTGGTTAGGAGATGCCAAGTGAATTGAGTATCCCAAATGCAAATGAGCCCTTGAGACACAGGGAGGCCCATTCTGTTGACCAGATTGTTAAATTGGTTCTGGAATCTTTTTGTGATTAGTGTACAGCTAAAATGAGATATTAGAAGCCTTGTAACCTTGAGCAAGTTAGTGTGTCTGAGCCTGAGTTTTCTCAATCACAAAACAGATTTAATAATCTACTGCAATGAATCATTATATGTATTAGGAAAAAATATAAATAAAATGCATAACAAAGAACAGCTATTTGATTATTTTTCATCATTACTAGGAAAATAAGCCCAATTTCTGGGGACTTTTTGTTAGGAATAAAAACAATGAATACAATGTGAGTTTGAGGAGCAGTCCTCAGACTGTCACTAGAAAAGCCTCTGTAGGTTTCCCTGAGGACATGCAAGTGGAGGTATTGAAGGCATCTGGACAGACAAGTTTGGATCCAGAAGCAAGTTTTGAAATGGAGACAAAGATCTGCATGTCGGTCATCTGGGTTTGTGTAGGTGCTTGTCATAGCAATGGGATTTGGACTGAAACCAAGGGAGTGTATACAGAATGAAGAGAAAAGAGAGCTAAGGTCTCAATCTGGGGGGATGCCAACATTCAAGAGATGAGAAAAGGAAGAAGACCCTCAGGAGGAGCCTGAGAGTTAGCGGTCAGAGAAGTAGGGGAAACCAAACGAACATTCAAGAAGGATGTGGCCAACAGTGTCAAATGCTGCAGAGAATGGAAAAAAGAGACATTTAAACAACCAATGTTATCGAATATCCTCTATGTGCCACACGCTGTTTCTAGATCTATAAATACAGTAGTGAAAACCATAAACAGACAAACTTTCTCTTCTCATGGAGCTTGTTTCTGAACACATTAAGGGGAGCTAGAAAACAGGTAGTGTATGATATGATAGAGATAATAAGTACCAAGAAGAAGAAAGAAGGAACCTAAGGGATAGAGAGACGGTGGGTGTTAATTTAGGTAAGTAGTGTCTTTTGGATGAAGAGATATATGAGCAGAGACCTGAAGGAATAAGACAATGAGCCATGCAAATATCTAAAGGGGAAGGGCATTCCAAGCAGAGGCAACAGCAGATGCAAATACCCTGGGTATGTGACATGCTCGAGAAACAGCAAAAATGCTGTCACGGCTGGAACAAAGCGAATGAGATGATTGAATGTTAGGAGATGATATCAGAGAGGTAGCACTGACACCAGGTCACATAGAGCTCCTGGGGCATGATACAGTGTTTGTTTCTTGAGACGCTAAATTCATGAAGGGTTTTTAGCAAAGGTGTGGCATAATATTATATATGATTTAAAAGGATTTCTTTGACTGGGTGTGGTGAGAACAGATTGTAGGGGCAGGGGAGACATAGGAAGGCCAGTTTGAAATCCACTGCGATAGCTCAGATAAATGTTAATGATTGCTGGAAATAGTAAAGTAACAGAGGAGTTGGTAAGAAGTTATATATACTTTGAAGGCAGAGTCAATGAATAAACATGAGAGACCGAGATAAGGCAATGGTGACTCTAACATTTAATTTTGGGAGTAGAGTCAAGAATGTAGTTTAACTGAGATGCTTATTAAACATCTAGTGGCAATGGTGAGAAGGCTGATGTTTACATGAATTTGGAGATTGAGGAAGCAACGAGGGCTGGAAATACCAAGTTTAGGAATCATCATTCATGCAGCTGGTGTTTAGAGCCATGGGATTAGATGGGATCACATAGGAAGTATCTCCAGATATAGAAGAAAATAGGTCCAAATTTGGAGCCCAACTTTAGAGACTGGAAAGATGACAGAAAGCCAACCGTGAAAGTGGTGTCCCAAAGTCAAATAAAGGAAGAGTTTCAAAGATAAAAGAGGGATCCAGTTGTGACTGAGATATTTAATTAATAAAAGGTTTAGCAATGTTTGTGGTCTTGGCAAAGGGAGCTTTGGTGGAGTTGTAGGGACAAAAGTCTGATTAAAGAGGGTATTATGCTAAGTGAAATCAGTCAGACTGAGAAAAACAAATACCATATGATTTCACTCATATGCAGAATCTAAAAAAACACAAATGATTAAATAAACGAAAAGCAGAATTAGACCTACAAGTACAGAGAACAAAATGATGGTTGCCAGAAGGGAGGGGGGTGGGTGGATGAGCAAAATGGGTGAAGAGGAATGGGAGAAACAGGCTTCCAGTTATGGGATGAATACATCATAAGAATAAAAGGCACAGCATAAAGAATATAGTCAATGATATTGTCATAACGTTCTGTGGTGACAGATGGCAGCTCTACTTGTGGTGAGCGCAGGATAACGTATAGAGAAGTGGAATCACTATATTGTATGTTAACTACACTCAAATAAAAAAAATTAAGGAAAAAAGTGGGTTCAGGAGAAAATGGAATAAAAAATGTAAACACAAGGAATATAGGTAACTTCTGTGAGAAGTTTTCACTTACAACGGGGAACAAAGAAGATAAGGCTCAAGACAGTCAAGTGGATTTGACAATTAGAAGATGTTGTGAGTTGAACTGTGTCCTTCAAAAGGATATGTTTAAATCCTTACCCCTGGTACTGTGAATGTGACCTTATTTGGAAATAAAGTGTTTGCAGATGTAATCAAGTTAAGATGAGGTCACACTGATTTAAGATGGGGCCTATAGCTGGTGTCCTTATAGGAGAGGGAGATTTGGATGTAGAGACATAGAGGTACGTGGAAGACACATAAGGAAGGAGGTCTGTAATTACAGAGGCAAAGATTAGAATGATGCAGCTGCAAACCAAGGAATGCCAAGACTTGCTGGCAGTCACCAGAAGCTAGGACAGATTCCCCTTTAGTGCCTCCACAAGGGACCAACCCTGCCGGCACCTTGTGTTTGGACATCTGGCCTCCAGAACTGTGAGATAATACACTTCTGTTGTTTTAAGCCATCCTGTATGTGGTAATTGTTACAGAAGCCCTAGGAAAACAATACAGAGGCTCAGTGAGGAACAGACAACAATGTCAGTTGAGCATTGGAAACAAAGCCAGATACCGGAGTGTGGTTGGAAGAGTAGGTATCCGAATGAATGAGATACCTGACAAAAATATGCATAAACAGGACAGAAGCTACCTTGACTTGGTAGGAAAACAAAGAGCACTTTGGGAATGTTTGGAGATTTCTATATGTGACTAATAATCGTTTTGATTCTGTTATACCATGCAGAAGAGAAACAACAACAGCTTTTCTGGGCTTTGGGGGATTGTTAATATTATGAGAAAACCAATGTGGTTCAAAGAATGTTATTATTTTGCTCACCTGCTACAAACATTGGAAAAAGTAATGTCACCAGAAAAACAATGAAGCAACCTCTCTTTTGGTGCCTGTGATTGTTACAGAGCTTCTCTGCTGACCCTAATCTCTCATTTCATATCTTTGCTTTCTTGGTGTTTCCTCTGCTATTCTTTGTACTTGTATTTTCCTTATTTAAAAAAATCGTACGTATTTTTGTGTAGATCTTGATTGCATATAATCAAATGCTATTACTAGATGAAAATGTTCTGTGGCTATTATTTTAATATGACCCACTTGAAGAAATGAAAGTCCAGTATACTTACAAATACCCCATTAGTATGTGGACTGTAAAGAAAGAAAAAATTTACAGGCCTACAAAACACACAAGACAGGGCCATGAAATTCGAATACAGCAACTTCTATTTTATTAGTTTATTAAAAGTCATGTCTTCATGAACCAAAGCACTCACATGCATAGAGAAGAATTTATTAAATCAAATCAAGGTGGTTGTTTAAATAATTTGGAATATCTGCATATTTGGAAACAAATAGGCAATTACCTGATTTAAAAAAATATTGATGGCTGGCATCCTATAAGCCCACAAAAACGAAATCTGCTTTACTGTATTAGCTGACATATTATCAAAGTAGATAGTTAAAATATTGTCTTAAGAATATATTTTGGGGGCACCTGGGTGGCTCAGTTGTTAAGCGTCTGCCTTTGGCTCAGGTCATGATCCCAGGGTCCTGGGATTGAGCCCTGCATCGGGCTCCCTGCTCCTCGGGAAGCCTGCTTCTCCCTCTCCCACTCCCCCTGCTTGTGTTCCCTCTCTCGTTGTGTCTCTCTCTGTCAAATAAATAAATAAAATCTTTTAAAAAAAAAGAATATATTTTGCACTTGTGTGTAATTCAATGAGGTCCTCTGAGAAGACTGTGCCTAAGAGATCAACGGGACTCTGTTATTTTGCTGTATTTTTCAACAGAATTGTTTTTATTAAGTAGTGGAAGAATATCCATAGCTAACATTTATTGAGCACTTGCTATGTGCCAAGAGGTGTTTTAAGTCCTTTATAGGTATTAACTCTGGGAATTATGACAACTCCATGAGGTAGATACTGTTACCTCCATTTTGAGGCTGAGGAAATCACAGTGAGGTTAGAAGAGGACCTGGCCAATTCACCCCCCTAGTAGGAGGCAAAAGCTGGATTTGTAACCAGGCACAGCAGCTCCAGGGAGTGAGCGGTGACCATTTTCTATCTTGGTAGAAAATTCTGGATGTCCTTCACTTTTACTAAGATTATCTATTGCTTTTAGAACATTTTAAATATACCTGCTTGTTCAGTTTTTCTCATATTCAGATTTGAACATTTACATTGTTTATCACATCTTTTGATCTATATCCCGTCATGCAAGTTGTAATTTTGAGTTAAACACAAACACTATTTTTGGCAGCTGCCAAAGTAGACAGATTGAGTGTTTATTTGTGAGAAAGCTATGGTTCACCTTTGAAAATAATTTGTTCTTTATGTGATGTGGACTCACGTGCATTTGAGCATTTCAAAAGAGCTGTAGAGTTTTTCAAGTTTGTAAAGGATGTAAATGGAATAAATACTGATCTCATAAAAAGTCATAACTACAAGTAAAAACGCCTTATATTTCAGAGAAATATGTCTCTGCTCCTCCTACTGATGATGGTGTCTTGAATTTCTAATCTAATTCTGATGGGAGTTGTTCAGTTCCCCACACCTGGAGCTCCAGGGCAGGTCTGATATTCTTCTGTAAAAATGTAACTTGTCTTGGACCAACATACTCACTTTTATGTTTTGATTAATGAACAATTTTTAAGGTGAAAAGTGTTAACTTCAAATAAGGTAATTTAAAATAGTGCCAACCTACTGTGATTCCATCTAAATTTAACCAAACAGCAAGGTTATTTTGCACATAAAAACTTTTTTTTGTCTTAACTAATTAATATAATTGGGGTGCCTGAGTGGCTCAGTCAGTTACGCATCTGCCTTTGGCTCAGGTCATGATCTCCAGGTCCTGGGATTGAGCCCCTACTTGTACTCCTTGCTCATCAAGGAGTCTGCTTCTCTCTCTCTCTTTCTCTCTCTGCCCCTCCTCCCTGCTTGGTCTCTCTCTTTCTCTCAAATAAATAAACAAAATCTTAAAAAAAAAATAACAAATATAATTTAATCTGTAATCAATGAACAGAGGCAGATATCTGCGCTTTACCAGCCATCTACTAGAAGCAGTCCAAGTCTCCCTCATTACAGGAAAAGCTGACCAGAAGCGGAGGCAGTTGTAAAAAGAAATGAAACTGGTTTGTCCTGTTTTTTTATTCCATTCCTTTACTTTTATAACTTATACTAATATTCAAGTATACGTATTATGTAAGTTAAAAATAATTTTTTCGATTGCACCCTTAAAACATCATGGCCATATGTATAACCCTGATATTTATGTATATCATATATATCTTATATTTCTATTAAAAAAGAAGAGTGAAACTCAGAGATTCTAAATGACTTATACACAGAAACATAAGAAAAAGCCAATGCTTTTTCTACTCTGTTGCCTCACATCCCAGCTTTTCGAGTCTATTCACAATCTCCCCCCACCCCACCCCAGCCACAACGTTCTCTCGTAGCTGGTGAGTGTCGAGAGTAGGGACCTATATATTTCATTTCCACAGACCTAACAGCCTTCAGGAGAATTCCTGATGTATCAGGTCTATAAACCCCTGTCTATATCCCTGAAGGCAAAGCATTTATACCCTATATTGTATTATGTAACAACTTCACTGAGATCTGAAGCAGCCCCCTTTAATGGAATATATTAATATTTTTGCAGCATAATATATAAATGCCATACCATTTTGCAGTCATTTGCATAGTTTGTTATAGAAAAAGAAATGGAGAAGTAGGTAAAGTTTGTCTTAATTTCTTCTCCTTCCTTTTCTTTTCTAGGTCTTTCCACATGGAGTCTTCCTTTTGCTGTTGTTGGTGCCTACATTGCTGACAGCTCAGGAAATCAACTTAGGAAAGAAAAATAATTTTACCTGTGGTCAAAAACCCAGCAGATTGAGTACTGCCTCACTCCTGGCTTCCTCTCTTACATTATAATATATTGTTCCCACATCTCATTCGATCCATTTTAACAAGCTTTTGTCACTACCTACTCTATTCCCATCACTATATTCATCCCAAGAGTCACATAAGCAACACTTTTAAGACATGGCCCTATCTTGCTGAACTTTGAATCAAATTGCAGATGCAAGACATATAATTAGGAAGAAGGTAAATGGCACAAATTATTATAGATTAAGTAATGATGTGATATGAAATGAGATAGTGGAGAAAACATAGGTCTTGGCCCAGAGAACCAGAATATGAGTTGTTGATCTACAACATGTTAGTTTATTCATAATGAAAATTATATAAATTTTGTATAGTACAGTTACAATCCTTGCTTGGGGATCAGACTCTGTCCAAATCTTGTCTACATCCTTTACCCTCTGTGGGACCTTGGGCAAGCTGCATAATTTATCTAAGCATCACATTTTGTCTTTGCAGTAAAAGTTGGTGTGAGGAGTAAATAAGGTAAGAATTAAATGTGGTGCCTGCATGGTGTTTTCTATTTTTAAAATATGATCTTTGGCAAATAATGAACTTCAGTTTCTAAATACATAAAATTGAAATAATAGTAACATCTCATTCATATCTTTGTGGTGAATATCAAAGGGAGTAGGAAGGGGGTTGACCTTTATTGAGAACATTCTGTGCTAATATACAGATGTATGACTAAATAAAAAGAAAGTTAGAAAGTGAGAATAAAGTGGAAATATTATTAAAATATTGGAAATTAAAAGCCATTAAAAGAGGGATGGGAATGAGCTATTAAATGTTAATTATCACAATTTTACAGAAACAGAAACTGGTGTGTATGGAGGGTAAGTAACTGCTCAAGTTCTCTTGCTAGTAAGTAGATTCATTCTGGAAGTTGTCTCTTAATCATTTCACAATACTGAGAGACTGAGGCGTGGCAACATTATGGAAGTTGCAGAGACAAGACTCAAGGTCATGTCTCCCTGTAACTTCAATGTCCATTATCATTTCACTTAGCACATAACTTCTCCAAAGGCTCTGAGTTAGAGGATTTCATCCCCACTATGGCCATAGGGACATATGACTGGGTAGTTTCAGTGAATTGGCCCAAGGTTTCTGAGGGATATGGTGGAGCCAAAGTTTTAGCCAGAGTCTGCCTGCCCCTAGAGGTCTAAGCTCATTTCGCTGCATCCCCCTCACCCATTTTGTGACAAATCCCTCATAGGTCAGACAGAATGGAGACTTACTCTTCTTGGCTTCCTCTAGCTTGTCCTTGGCCCTTTTTTCTGCCTGAAGGAGCTGGTGGATCCCCTGAGACTGGCTGGTCATGGCAGCCTGCTTTGAGTTAGGTGGCTTCTGTGAAATCTGGAAAGCGGTGGATCTATTTATCTAAATCACCACATAACTCAGGTTGTTGTATCAACGGTGAGTTCTAAACATGGGTGTTTGTTTCAAAATGGTCTGACTGGGCCAGATCGCTGGGCCCCAAGGAGAGCCCAAGGGTAGATTCCAGAAAAACAAGTTAAGTCAAAATGAGGAAGCTGAAAACTTGTCCTTTCAGCCAACTTCAGTATTTGCTACGAAATAAGAGAAATAAATAAAAAATGAGTAAGATGCCTTTTGGAAGATTAGCTTCCTTCTTCTTCCAGGAAATATTGACTTGTTTACTAAATTTTTCTTTCAAGTTGCAAGACCTTTTTTTTTTTTCCTTGTCCATGCAGTTCTGGTTTTAGGGTTTTTTCCCTCTATTTGTTTCTAGAGATTCAATTATCTGCTTAGGGCAAATTTTATTAACCTTTCGCTAGGAAGGAGACTTTCTGACTTTGTGCACAGAAGATAGGCTAGGAATCTATTCTTTTCTTTCTGTAGGCCTCAGGTGATAGGAATGAAAAGATTTCTTTGGGGCATTGTGTTGCTTTTTTCGTGATGCTATATGCTGGAGTTCCAGGGAGATCTTAGTGCGGTGACAAAATCAACATGAAGAGAAATTATAACTGTAGGTTTTGAGGTTAAATTAAAATAATCTAAACATGTATTTTATATTACTCAGTGTTTATACTGGGTGTTGTCCTAAGATAGTACAGTGAAATCCATCTTGCTTGATTTGATTCAATCCAGTAGTGACCGGGACAATGAGAATGTTGATCACAGTGCAGAATCATAGAATACCATTTTATATGTATCTAGAATTGTTATGTGAAATGAAAAGCTAATCTTTTGATTTGTGGTCAAGGCTTTTTTTTTTTTCCTGAAATGGTTTGCAAATTGGGATTTCACATATTATTTCTCCCATTTACTACACATCAATTGCCTCACTATAAACACCAGGTTGAATTTCTTTCAATAGGGTGCATGGATTTCAAAATAATTGTAAAACAATCTGAGAGCTAATTCTGTTAAGGTTTTAATGTTAACTTTCCCCTAAGTTTAGAGTTATCCGATCATCCATGCCTGTAGCACAATGTTATGTGTACGTCATCTTTAGCAAATCTTTCTCAAAGGATCAGCTCTTTTTCACAGGAATACCTTTCTTTCTTTTCGCATTCATATTTAATCAGTTTATAAAATTTAATTTTTATTGCATAATTACAATAATTGGTGTAATTGGAATAAACAGATATGTGAACAAATACAGCTCTGGTAATAGATATTTCAAATGCATAGGAGCAAAAGTGAAGGCAAACTGGAGTGTAGTTCATTAGTGTCAGATTAGGCTTGTTTTAGGCATCAGTTAGTATTAGAACAGAAAATACATATTATGTGAAATGCATAAAATGCTTAACATCACTTCCTGCCACTCCCATCAGGTAATATACATCAACGATTCACACTGAGACTAACTATACTATTAGCAAATTCAAACACTTGGAACTCAGCAATGTATTGATTAAATTTTAGTTGACAAAGTTCTCATACTCCTATCAGAATCCTGTACGTAATGTTGGATAGCAGTCATGACAAATTTTCAATAACCTAGATATTGAATGGAACAAAAGAATTACCCATTGTTAGTTGCTACTAATACAGTCATATTGTTAGACCTTTTATATATTTGTTTGTTTAATTAATTTTTAATTTTCGTTTAAATTCAATTAATTAACATACAGTGTATTATTAGTTTCAGAGGTAGAGGTTAGTGATTCATCAGTTGCATATAACACCCAGGGCTTATTACATCAAGTGTCCTCCTTAATGCTCATCACCCAGTTACCCCTTCCCACTCCCACACCTCTCCCCCAGCAACCCTCAGTTTGTTTCCTATAGTTAAGAGTCTCTTATGGTTTGTCTCCTTCTCTCATTTCATACTATTTTATTTTTCCCTCCCTTCCTCTATGCTCCTTTGTTTTATTTCCTAAATTCCACATGTGAGTGAAATCATATGATAATTGTCTTTCTCTGACTTATTTTGCTTAGGATAATACCCTCTAGTTCCATCCACAGTCGTTGCAAATGGTAAGATTTCATTTATTTTGATGGGTGGGTAATATTCCATTGTATATATATATATATACTATATCTTCTTTACCCACTCATTTGTTGATGGACATTCATGTTCTTTCCATAGTTTGTCTATTGTAGACATTGCTGCTATAACATTGGGGTGCAGGTGCCCTTTCCGATCACTATGTTTGTGTCCTTTGGGTAAATACCTAATAGTGCAATTACTGGGTTGTAAGGTAGCTCTATTTTCAACTTTTTGAGGAACCTCCATACTGTTTTCCAGGGTGGCTGCACCAGCTTGCATTCCCACCAGTAGTATAAGAGGGTTCCCCTTTCTCTGCATCCTCGCCAACATCTGTCGTTTCCTGATGTTAATCTTAGCCATTCTAACTGGTGTGAGGTGATATCTAACTGTGGTTTTGATTTGTATTTCTCTGATGCTGAGTGATGTTGAACATTTTTTCCTGTGTTGTTAGACCCTTTCTAAATACCTGTAACATTCAGTGAACATATCAATGGCAGAAAATTTTAATCATATTTTCTTTAAGATCAAAATACATAATTTTTAATTTTATGGCAGAAAGGTTTTTTTCCTTTTATTTAATGGAAAGGCCTTCTCGGCACAAAAATATAGACAGGACATTGTATAGTCTCTCTTGACAAAAAGATGTAAAGTGGAATATCTGGAAGAAGTGTCTTCTTAGGAGATAGACTTTGGACATAACTCAAAGTAGGGAGTTAGAATGGATTCTGTTTTCTCCTGACCCACAAAGGATTACCCTCCCAGTGGAAAGGAGAGATGAAAAAGACCATTCATAACAGAAAAATGGCAAGGAAGCTACTCATCTTATTCTGGGCTCTGGGTGGGGAAAAAAAAAGTAAAAATAGGTCTATACTTGCATTGGCTTGCAATTATATTACCATGTCTTCCATAGAGATAAAATAAAGTGCAAATAAATGAGAATAAATGCAGAATAAAGTGCAAAACAAATGAGAAGGCAAAGTCAAGGAGAAGTGGACAGTATGGTAGATAGAGCGATGCCTAGCAGTGGAATTTGAACTTTATCATACATGCAATGGATTATTTTTATATTTATTTACTATATTATTATATTATGACTATATCATAGTAACTTACTGTAACTGAGTTATTCCTTTTTTAAAAATCAAAGCTAATGCCTGATGTGACTTTTTATTTATAAAATTTACACTTTAAGGATAATCATATTTTGAAAAAATTTATCTAATAACCTAGATTTTGAGTTGTGCTTTTAATATTTTGTAACATTGAGGTATCAGTAGACAAGCATTTCTTTTTCTAGTCACTAATAAAATACCAATTGTGTTTCAAAACTGGGTCTAATTGTAAACAATTTATACTGCATAGGTCTATATATTAACTCACTCAATTCTCACCGTAGCACTGGACATGGGTATCATTATCACATATCACATCTTTATTTATCAATAAAGAGACAGGGCTTCTATCAAACAAGACTAATGGTCAAGAAACCATGGCTCAGAAAATATGAGTGAGAGGCCCAAGGTCACGACCTGACCTCAGGGTCAGTCATCTTCCTGCTGCACAATGCTTTTTCTTCCTAGGAAAAATGTCCTTCCATATTCCTTTTTTCTTGATGAAAAAGATAAACGGAAAACAAGGAATATCTATTGGCCTTTCCCTCTGTATAAAAAAAACTGAAAATGTGGGTCAATGAAAATGCCAGATGCTCAAACAGTTGATAATAAAAATATCAAAACAAAGTGAGATTTGGCTTAACTGAGATCTTGTTTGTTGAAGATTCCCCCTCCAGAGTGCTCATGTTAAGGAACTAGAGTTCTTCCTATCCTATTTATTTGGGACCACTTGCTCTGGTCTTATGGTTTATTATATTCTACTTTTTTTAATACTTAGAAATTAAACCAAATAATAGAGTTTTCTTTAATTTGATTGCTATAAATCATTTTTGGTTTTTATGTTAATGGAATATTAACATTGATGATTTCAATGTATAACACAATTTACTGATACTATTACTTATTCTTTATATATTTTATTACATTATATATAGTGTTATTTTACCATTATTTACTATTTTCAATGATAAATTGAATACTTAGCTATATATTTTTATAAAAATTCCAAGAAGTAGATAGGATTTGGCTTTTCAAATGAAGTAGAGAAATGGGTATATCACTCATAGTAATTTGTAAAGAGGAAGTGTAAAAATCAGTATAGTGTATATTTAGGTCTCTGTTCTTTGATTATCTTTTCTAAATACTTTCATATATTTTTATTAGTGAAAAATGCAAAAAAATTGTTAAAAATGACAAAATCTTGGGATGCCTGGGTGGCTCAGTCAGTTAAGCCTCTGCCTTCGGCTCAGGTCATGTTCCCAGGGTTCTGGGATTGAGCCTCGCATAGGGCTCCATGCTCAGCAGTGAGTCTGTTTCTCCCTCTTCCTCTCCCCCTCTGCCTGCTTGTTCTCTCTCTCTCTCAAATAAAGAAATAAAATCTTTAAGAAAAAATGACAAAATCTTAAAATCTGTTCTCTTTGGAAAAGTTTTAATTGTTGAATGTTAAGGATTACAATGAAATGCCTCTTATTTTTACTTGTATTTAACTTGAAAAAAGTTTAACATCGAATGTTTGAATAGCTGTAATTATAAATTTAGCAAGTGTTCAGTATATATATATACTGAATATATATATATATATATACTGAATATATATATATACTGTATATATATATATATACATACACACACACATAAATATTTAGTTTCTCTTGTTTGAAGTTTCATTTCTACTCAGACTTCCTCTTGCTATCCATTCCATCATCACCTCTGCATATTTCAGCTAATCATATGATCCTTCCTTCTTTTGCCCATGTTGGTTTAGCCCCTGAATCTGATTAATAGTGAAAAGTAGATTAATCCCTGGTTTCCTGAAGGCCTGAAGCTTCTAAGCTGTCAACTTCAATCATTAAGCAAAACTCTAAGACTTGGTCTGGGTGCTTCTACAGAGCACAATATTATTATTCACTTCACCTATTCATTAGAGCTGAGCAGTAATATATAAGGCAAATACAAGTGAACTATTGATCATCTTCTGTTTTCTTATCTCTACCACTAGATAGGGAAATGAGCCTTCTTATTCCTGTCTCTCATCCTCTGGCTCTTCTCCCATATCTCCCTCCAGCTTACTCACCATGCTACCTATTGTCTCTTCAACACCAGAAACATTTCTCTACACTTTCACTCAGACTCTTTCTTCTTCCTGGAATAACTTTTTCATATTTCCCTAGAACAAAAATCATTCAAAGCCCAATTTTAATGTCTACTTTAAAGGATGAAACTTTCTAGGTCCTCTCAGACCTGACTGATCCCTTCTTCATCTAGAACTTTATAGGACTTTATGCGTTAATTTCAGAAGACATTCCCCAAGCTTCATTTGCTTTTTATCACTCACAAACTATAAGTTTTGGGGGAATAAAGGTGGCATTTTACTTGTGATTGTTTCTGGAGCAGTGCTTTGCACATAGTGGGCACAAACTTTTTTTTTTTTTTTTTGAAATTGTGGTAATTTTCAGATGAAGTACAACAATGAACTCTATTTACTGTGAGAAATTTAAGCGGGGATTCTGCCATATTTCAAACTGTCATTTTGTGAAGCAGGGCACTTCTTATATCAAAGGAACAAACTTGTAGTAAGCAATTATTATAGCACAAAAAGTAATAAAGGTGAAAACATTTTAATTAAATATGGTAGTTGCTTAGAGCTGAAATAAAATATTCCTAGTTATGGTGAGATTGTGCAAATTGATTCCTACATAGATTCTACCATTGTGTGCTCTCAGGATTAGGTTATATAGACCTTTCATCTCCCTTTCTGGTTTTCTTAAAGAGTGCATTACATCTCCCTCTGTCTATTTTTTGCTCAATGCCTGAAAAACCTGACCTTCATTTATACATTCAAGAAAATGTTTTAAATACCTATGCCGTGCTAGATTACCTGAGTAAGACTTCCAGTCCTTGCTTTCCACTTGAAGTCTAATAGAAATAACTGTAATGGAAGGTAGACTATAGGGACTATGAGAATAGTTCCAAATGTAGAAGAAATACTAGACTGTGTGAGTGGTAGAGAGATGCAATTTTAACTGACAGTATTTCTTCATTATTTCTATGATGTGAGAGAATGCTGTCACTTTAGGTCTCAGTTTTGTGTTTCTTTTGCGGTATTAAATGGCTTCCCCATTTCTAGTGAAGCTCATGTTGCTTTTTGAGATGGATTCTGTGGGAAATCTGAGTCTGAGGAAGTTGTTTTGAGATTGTTGTGTAAGTGTTTCCCCTCCCCTCCTACTCTCTAGTCTACCATATACTGCTACAATAAGTTTCACTATAGGATCTGGGTGTTTATTCAAACAGATGAAAGATAGAGTCTGAAGTACCCATGTTGTTCTGAAAGGTAGGCATGGGCCTTTCTGGAGTTTCTTTCTTTCTTTTTTTTTTTTTTTTTTTAAGATTTTATTTATTTATTTGAGAGAGAGAATGAGAGACAGCACAAGAGGGAAGAGGGTCAGAGGGAGAAGCAGACCCCCTGCTGAGCAGGGAGCCTGATGCGGGACTCGATCCAGGGACTCCAGGATCATGACCCGAGCCGAAGGCAGTCGCTCAACCAACTGAGCCACCCAGGTGCCCCTTTTCTGGAGTTTCTTTTACTCTATTCCATTACTCCTAGTTCGATCTCTTGAAATGCTTCTTTCACGTACCTTGAAGGACACCAACATTTTTTATTTTCTTTCTACTTCTAGCTGCTCCCTTTTAGTCTCTTTTTCTTTATCTAGTTTCTTCCCATTTTCTTTTTCTTTCTTTACTTTTCTCTGCTTTTTCCTTTTCTTTCTTCTTCTTCTTCTTTTTTTTTTTTCAAATGTTGGAGTTACCCAGGATTCAATTTTGGACCACTTCTCTTTTTTATCTATATTCACTCCCTGGGTGATCTCATCCTGGCTCATGAGTTTAAATGTCATCTTTATGCTGATGACTCCTAAATTAAATTCCTACTTTACACCTACCCTATGAATGCCAGCCCCATTTTCACTTGCGTGTTTAAAAGGTATCTTGGACTTAACATGCCCTAATCAGAGATCTTGAACCTCAACAAGTCTGCTCCTCTTATACTTTTCCCTCATTTAAAAAAAGTAGGAGGTCCAGGGGCGTCTGGGTGGCTCAGTCCATTGAGTGTCTGACTCTTGATATCAGCTCAGGTCTCAATCTCAGGGTCATAAGTTCAAACCCTGAGTTGGGCTCCACACTGGGCATGGAGTCTACTTAAAAAAAAAAAAAAGGTACTTCCATTCACATATTTGCTCAAAATCAAGTCTTCTTTTCTCTCATTCCCCATATCCAATCCTTCAACAAATCTGTTGACTCTTCCTTCAAAATAAATTTAGAATCTGTCTTCTCTTCATCTCTCCATTAATACGCTGGTCAAAGCCACATCATCTCTTGAATAGATGATTTGTCATAGTCTATGAACTGCTCTTCTATTTCTATTCTTGCCCTATTTAAATCTGTTTTCAATATAACAGTGAGAATAATCCTATTAAAACAGTGAGAACAATCTCATTCCTCTGTTCAAGGTCTTATAATGATTGCCCAGACCATTTGGGTAAAGATGAGATCCTTACCAAGGCATCTAAAAGCTTCCACCATTCATTCCACTCAAGTTCCTCTGACCTCCATGCTCCTGCATGCTGCTGCCTTAGGACCCATATATTTGCTCTTCTTTCTGTCTACAATGCTAATCCGTAAGTATCTGCGTGGCTTGCTTCCTCCCCACACTCATGTTCTGATTCAATGAGGACTTCTTTGACCAACCAATCTAAATTTGCCAGACTCTTCCTCCCTCTCCTACTCAGATACTCACTACCTTACTTTTCTATTTATTTTACTCCATAGCCATTAGGACCATATTACATTTTATTTTACTATTTCCTTTGTTTATTATCCACCTCTTCCCACTAGGGTACTATAGTCCATCAAGGCATAGATTTTTCCTGTTTAATTCATTCCCTTATGCTCAGCATCTGGAACAATCCCTGCTACATGGTAGGTGTTCAAATATTGTTGCATGAGCAAATGCATATGAAGCTACCAGGGAGAGTATGATCACTGCAACTAATCTATCTGGTAATAAATGGGAATGTCTCTGTGTAAGAGGTCTGTGGAGACCTGTTTCTTACAGTATATTCATCACCATGTTACCTCTTTTCTTCTCTTCCTGTACATTTTAATCAAATGTATACCTAAGGTTTAATGAAGCAGAAAAGAGGGAAGGAAAGAAAGAAGGAATTGAAGAAAAGAAGATAGAGAAAGAGCAATAATGTTAAATAGACTAGTTGCTTTCTACTACCAGGGGAAAAAGCATCTCTTAAAATTTTTCTGTTTAATTTATTCTTTGAGAGGACATTCAACTAGGTTTAAACAGTACTACAATATATTCCAAAATTATTGGGCAAGTCATTAAGTGAGTATACCTTCATTTCCATGCCTTCACTTCCCAGTTAGGATTATGTATTGTCAATAATAAACTCAATGTAAAACTAGTTAATAGCATAGATTCGGGACTCAGCCTTTCTTCTAGCTGAGCCCATTTCTTCATCTGTAAAATGGGAGATAAAACTAGTACCTATCTTGCTGGTTTGCTCTGAATATTAAATTAGTTAATATTTATAAAGCTCTTAAAATAGTGCCTGGCACTACTGTCCAGGGAAGGTCTGAAAGAAAAGTGAGGAATTTTTATTAAAGATATTTTCTAGTCCTCAATGTTTAAATGCATCCCAATTAAAAGTGAAGATATCAGTGGGGTTCCCTTATTCAAAGACATGGTTTATGCTTTTTGCTTCAGAATTCCTTTAATAAATTTGCAACTGGATGTCATTACCCTTGACGCAGATAAACTGAAGGGTCACTAGACATTTGTATTTCATTTGCCATTGCTTCCAAAAGGCTGAATCCTTCAGCTCATCCCTGGCATGTGGGAGTATAGAGTGACTCAGTACTAGGGCCCAAAGACCAAGAGATGGGGATCAAACCCCCATCACTTATAAGTTGGGTAATTTGGAGAAGTTATTAACCTCATTTATAAAATGCTATAGATGAAACAGTACCAATTGCATAGAATTCATAAAGGTTAAATTGGATCAAGTATGAAAAATGTCATATAGTAAGTGCTCAATAAATGCTGGCTATTATTGTTAGCCATTGGATAAAGCAGAGATCTTACCAACAAGTATTACTTAACGTTCTTGCCCTTCACACAGCCTCAGGTATCAGAGTGACTTTGTCTAGTATCCTTCTGAAGTGTGCAGGCTTCTTTCTTCTGCATCAGTGGCATATAGTCTAATTGCTTGCTTGACGTTATGTTCTGCAAAGCAGAAGAAAAATCTTACTGAGCCAGTGAAGACTGCTCCTATTAAACACTCCATTTGTTCATGCTGACCATGTGACTGACTAGTCAGTTCTTGTTAGTAACTTGTGAAGAGTACCACTAAAAGCTTTAACCTCTTCCTTAATCAATGTTAGTATAATTATAAGTACAGTCCTGTCAAGCTTTCAGGACCAGTCACCTCTTTCACCAGGCAAACAAGCACACAGAAACACCATATAGACCATTTAACCTATCGGGGCTGCTTACCACAGAAGAGATGTTTTCCTTGAAGATTTTACTCAGGTAATCATTATTGTGGTATTTCATGGTGGAAAGAGCCATACACATTGAACCGATATTGGGCTTAGGTTTTGACTATACCATTTTCAAACCATGTAAACTTCAAAGTGTTGCTTGCTTTGACTGAGACTCTGTTTCTTTTTACTGTAAACTACTGTAATTGCATCCACTTTTTCTGTCATTGTAAGCATCAGAGATAATAAATAAAAAATGCCTATGGTAATGACTGGCATATAGAAGGATCCTTATAAATAGTAGGTACTAGTGCCAGTTGTTGGCATCACCACGTGAAGGAAAGGACAGTGACAGCAGTAAAGAGTCCTACCTCAGGGGTTGACTTGTGTCTGATAAAGTCCACAGTTTGCCCACGTCAAGATATGAACGAAAACCCTTAGAAGCCCTGTAAAATTTGGTTAACTTGGATTTGCTTATTTAAAAAACAAAAAACAAAAAAAACTTCGTATAGTAATTCCATGCATCCTAAAGTTTGAGTACCACTGACATAGACAGAAGAAAAGAACAAAAGGAAAAAATATCTGGGTATTCCAGTTTTCTGGCTTTCAGACAATTCTCAGATGCTTCATGGTAAATGGGAGGTTGGACAATTGGGAAGAGTTCCTGATGGCCTGGAATGTTTACTTTACTCTGTTTTACTATTAATCTGTACCCATAACATATGCCTTTTACATTTTTTTTTGTTTTATGAAGATTAAACAAGATAATGGAAAAGCAAGTCATTTAGAGTTTGATTTTTTTTTTTTTTAATGTCAATGTAATAGACTTATGTAGAGCCTTCACCCTCAGTCTCTCAGATGTAGCTCTACATCAAAGGAAAGTAAATGGTATAAAAAGGCATTTTTTATTTGGGATATTTTAGATCAGCCTAGAAGTTATATGTTATAGAAAATCGATATATCCTCCACAGAACTTTTTGTCATATGAATTAATTGACTTTTAACTCCACAAATTTCACAGTGCTTCTAGCACTTGACACTTTGCTAAGCACTTTCCTTTTTTTTTTTTAAAGATTTTATTTATTTATTTGACAGAGACAGAGATAGAGAGAGCAGGAACACAAGCAGCGGGAGTGGGAGAGGGAGGGCAGGCTTCCCGCCAAGGAGGGAGCCCGATGTGGGACTCGATCCCAGGACCCTGGGATCATGACCTGAGCTGAAGGCAGACGCTTAACGACTGAGCCACCCAAGCGCCCTAAACACTTTCATATATATAACCTCATTTGAGTCTCAAAATAATACCATGAGGCAGGCTCAACCAGCATAATTTTGCCCATTTTACATATGAAGAACCTGAGATGTGGGGAATTCAGGTAATTTGTCCAACTCATTTGGCTCTTAAAAGGTCAAGTTAGGACCAGGATTTGACATTTACTCTGACTCTTACTATTCTTTCTACTTAACATTACATCTTACTCTTAAGAGATTTAGGAATAAAAAAAAAATCATGGCTTTGCATGGAAAAGACTGAGTATTCTGCAGATAATTTGGGTTGTTTACATGTGGCAGGAAGTGATTGGAGGAGGGAAGTGTATCCAAACATTTTGTAGGCATCCACCATCAATGGCCACTGTAGTTGTCTTCTTCCTGACCTTTTGCCACGCTTATGAAAATAAAGAAAGCTGCAGGTAAAAGCTTGAGATGGAGGCTGAAAATGTGTAGCCTCCAAGGCAGTACTTTGAGGTCAAATGGGATTGGGACACCCTGTGCCTAACCATTGTTAAGGTATTGATGAGGCTGTCCTTGGCAGCCCCATGTTCTTGGCTGGAGTAAAAATTGCTTCTGGGAGACCTAGGACATCATAAGATTGGAGAGAAGAGGGTGTTTCCCAGCTTGTCTTATAGAGAACTGAGACTGATTTGCACGCCATCTGCCTATAACCTCCCTCACTGAAAACTCTTGTCAGAGAGGCATGGAGGGGGCAGGTGTTCCTCTTTCCTTTCACCTCCCCTGGGGCTGCACTTTCATGACCTTATATTTTAATCTTCTAGGACTGCTCCAAATGCTCCTTTAACCTAGTTTCCCCTCTACAGGTATATGGGAGAGGGAAAGAAGAAACAACCATTGTGCTACTCACCAGTAATCCTGGAGAATGTTCAGAAACCTCAACAAAAGAGAAGTAAGGTATTAAAAAGAAAGTGCCGAGAACCAGACCTAGAGAAAAGGTTGCCTAGTGCAGACCCTGTCCCCATGTACTCTTTCTGTGTTCTGGGACACTCTCAGCTCTGAGACTCAGGCTCCAAAGATGTTATCTCCCCTTGGCCAAAGAAGCATCTAACTGCAATGGATGTAGAAGACCATTAGTACAGGAGAGTGTTCACAGATATTAGGGAGCCAGCAAGAACCAATGGAAGCTCAAGAAGATTTGTGTTAGGAACTCAGAGAAAGAAGGGTTGGTTGGGAGAAGAGTCTGGGGCAGGAGGAGCTTCACACCCAAGCAGAAGGAAATGGCTTGTGGTAGGGAAAGGAAGAAGAAGGAGCCTGCTGTTGCAGAGTGGAACTGAGGCATGTGACAAAATGTGAGTGGCTGAGCTCATCTGAATGAAATAAGTTCCCATTCTCTTCAAATACAGGCAACATTTAAGTCTCAGTTTGTGTCTATTACATACCTTCCAAGTCAAAATAGAAATAAAATACTTGCATTATTATTTAGAACTGATGTATATTGATGTAAGTTGAATATACTTAGCCAATATGAAAAGTTCATTATTTTAAAGTCTGAGGTTGACCAATATGACACATTAAAAAAAATGCCCAGACCAAAGAGCTGCCTTGTGCAAAATGGTAGCTACTTGCCATACTTGCCTATTAAGATCTTAAAGTGTGACTCTCTACTCCAAAATGAGATGTGCTACAAATGTCATTACATACTGGATTTGAAGAATGTAAATATCTCATTTTTTAATTAATTGCATGTCGAAATAATATTTTGAATGTACTGGGTAAAATAAAATGCATAAGAATTAATTTAATCCAGTTCTTCTTTGAATGTGACTGCTAGAGGGTTTAAATTTGCATATGTGGCTCATAATATATTTATAGTGGACAGTGCTCCTCTTGAGCCTGATTCTGCCATTCATTTGCTGTGCATGCTTGCGGAAGTTAGTTTCTCTGTACCTCCAATTCCTCAACTGTAAAGTAACTGAGTTACGAAGATGAAATGATTTGATATATGAAAAGTCTTTGGAGGAATATCTGGGATATAGAAAATTTAGCTGTTATCATCTATCATCTCTTGGCTATAACTTTGTTACTTCAAATACATGTGTATTTGTATGTGCAGCACAGAATGTGACAGAAGCATTAAATAATACCAAGTTCTTTTATCATAGTTTTATTTCTGTTCTTCGCTCCCTCCGTCTCTCTCTCTCTTTCTTTTCTTTCTTTCTTTCTTTCTTTCTTTCTTTCTTTCTTTCTTTCTTTCTTTCTTTCTTTCTTTCTTTCTTTCTTTCTTTCCTTTCCTTTCCTTTCCTTTCCTTTCCTTTCCTTTCCTTTCCTTTCTCTTCTTTCTCTTCATCTTCATCTTCTTTTTTTGTTAAAGTTTCAGTGAACTACAATTACAAATCAGGGATGAATCTTACTTAAGGGAAGGATTGAATGGGGTATTCAACAGTTATTCTAGCTAACTGTTACAGCTATGAAAAGCATTTCAAGTGTTTTGCTGATAGTTGGAACAATGATAATTTAATTCCTTTTCAAAATAGTTTCCCATAACGCATCCTTGTTTTGTGACTGCCATGACAGGAAACATAAAATGCAGGGTCCAGAAGGTAGGGCGGGTATTTTAGTATAAACAGACAAATGTTTTTGGTTGTTTACTGTAAATAAGAAGAAATTACACTGGAATTAGTGACTTGTTTAATTAGAATCTACAGCTTATTTGTGTGTGTTTGCTTTGGCTAGTTTCTTCTCTTAAACTACTTTTCATTTGCTTAGAAGTGAACCTAAAACCCACAACATGTGGACACTTCTAAAGACAGGGAAAATCCAAAAGCTGTGGTGGAATTGGAGGAATGTGATTAAAAAGAAAAAGAGGAAATAGAAAAATTGCATTTGGTGTATTTTAAGGGACTCGATACGCTATCAAGAATATGATATGTTATTCAAAAAGTGCTTGCACAAATAGAAATCTATCCACATAACCCTGGGATGTATATAAACAGGAGTAGAATAATAGGAGAGTTCCTCTTTTATGTGACATGTATCATTGTTCCAGTGCTTTTTAAGGGAATGATTTTAATTTTTAGCTCCATAATTTAAAATGAATGTGGTGGATATAGAGAGAACAGTAAAAATGATCAAAAGATTAGAAAATGAAATATCTGAGACCAGAGAATTTTAACACAGAGTTTTTAACCCCTAAAAGAAAACAATAGAGGGGAGCCTGGGTGGCTCATTTGGTTAAGCAACTGACTCTTGACTCTTGATTTTGGCTCAGGTCATAATCTCAATGTCCTGAGATGGAGCCCCGTGTTGTCTCTGAGCCAGGCGTGGAGCCGGCTTAAGATTCTCTCTGTCCCTCTCCATCTGCCCCTTCCCCCTTCTTGTTCTCTCTCTCTCTCTCTCTCTCTAAAAACAAACAAATAAACAAAAACACAGATTTTTTAAGCTGGAAGAAGGATGAGTGACAATTTACCAAAATTGGAAATGACAAATGAGCCTGAGGCAGTGAGGGTAATTATCATGTGAGAATCTCAGTTGAATCTCTGCCTGAGAATCCACTTTTCAGCCTTGTGCTGTCTTAATTGACATCATTTTATTTTATTTTTTTACATTTTTCAGGAAGGGGGATATAGATCTCCTTCTTCTGCATACCCACTATACCCTATGCATCTCTTGAAAGTGCTCTGCCCTCTGGATCATGATTTTCAACTTATGTGTTTGTCTCTTCAGATCTCCAAGGACAGGGACTCAAGGCTTCTTTTTCAATACCATCCCAGAACTTGGCAATGTCTTTGGCATATAGCAATAAGTACTTAATAAATATTTGTTGCCTGAATGCACGAATAAACAGAAAAATTGGGGGTGCTTGGCTGGCTCAGTCAGTTAAGCGTTGGACTCTTGATTGCAGCCCATGTCATGATCTCAGGTTCCCGAGATCGAGCTCTGCCTTGGGCTCTGCACTGAGCCTTCTTGAGATTCTCTCTCTCCTTCTCCCTCTGCCCCTCCCCCACCATGCATGCTGTCTCTAAAAAAAAAAAGAAAAAAAGGAAAATTTGACTTTCTTGAAAAGATATTTTAGAATAATTTAAGGTGATTATTTTGTTGCCATTAGGGCCAGTACCAAATGGTTCATCAGTTGTTTTTGATTTCAAGACTGAAGATGAGATGGGATGATGGTGCATTGTTATAGGAACTTTAGAATCAGACAGCTCTGTTTCTAGCTTGGGCAAATTGCTTAACCTTTCTGAAGCTCATCTTGTTTGTAAAATAGGGACAGTAATACCTACTGCCCTATAGAATGATTGTCAACTTGTAAATCAAATGCAGTGATGTACAAAAAGTAGTTAAGCTAAGAGTCTATCACAATGCAAGTACTACATTCATTCATTCATTCGACAACTATCTATTACTACAGGATAGGCACTATTCTAGGTGTTAAGAATATAACAGTAAACAGGGCCATTATCAATATTATAAGATATAAAAGCTTTAGGTAAAATTACGAGCCTATCAGTGATGCTTTCTGTCTTGTATTACCAGGAGGCCAATTCCCAGAGCTGCTTCTATGGACCAGTAAATACCTAGAATAACATAGAATGTTGGGAACATAGGTGATCCTGTCCACCAATCTGCAATCTGAAGGATTCATGAGGACAATGTGGTCTCAAGACTGATTTGGGGATTTGGGGCCATGTTTTAGAATTTTCCCTGTTGGCCCTGAGCTTTCAGTATTCAAAAACCCAGCTGACTCCAAAGAGCTTCCAGACTATTCTGCCTTGATAGCATTAGATTTGGCAGAAAAATACTCAGAAAAATGTACTTTAGCCCTTTCTACAATCCGCTATTGCTTTTTGTAATTCAGATTTAATAAGGAAAGCTAAATATTTAATAGGAGGAAAGTAGATTTCTTGATTGTGTTTTCTGCATCGATGGTTTTACTTTCACACACCTAAGTCCTTTGCAACTTCCGGGTGTTGCCAGAATGGACTTTAATTTCTTTTTACCTTCTTTGTGTTTCTCCTCTCTTTACTGTGATCTCAGTAGGAACCAGGAGACAAACTGAAGCACATGATGCTCCTCATCACTTAATCTGGAAAATTCAGTATGCCCAAATACAGAAACTAAGTCCTGAAATAAACTGAGGAGTCCTCTAAACCAACAAGTCAGAAATAGTAGCATATCCAAAGGCAAGATCATCATATTCTTTATTTCTTTTATATCCTTCCTTGATTTCTTATTCATTTAAATCTTTCTGGTGGGCTATTTCTGAGAGTGTTTTCTCTTAAGAGCTCGATCTCGGGAACCTGAGATCATGACATGGGCTGCAATCAAGAATTCAACTACTCTTTTCTTTTTCTTCCCTCCCTCTTCCTTCCTTCTTCCCTTCCTTCCTTTCTTCCTCCCTCCCTCCCTCCCTCTCTTTCTTCCTTCCTTCCTTCCTTTCTTTCTTTCTCTTTCTTTCTTTCTTTCTTTCTTTCTTTCTTTCTTTCTTTCTTTCTTTCTTTCTTTCTTTCTTTCTTTCTTCTTTCTTTCTTTTTCTTTCTTTCTTTCTTTCTTTCTTTCTTTCTTTCTTTCTTTCTTTCTTTCTTTCTTTCTTTTCTTTCTTTCTTCCTCCCTCCCTCCCTCTCTCTCTCTTTCTTTCTTTCTTTCTTTCTTTCTTTCTTTCTTTCTTTCTTTCTTTCCTTTCTTTCTTTCTTTCTTTCTTTCTTTCTTTCTTTCTTTCTTTCTTTCTTTCTCTTTCTTTCTTTCTTTCTTTCTTTCTTTTCTTTCTTTCTTTCTTTCTTTCTTTCTTTCTTTCTTTCTTTCTTTCTTTCTTTCTTTCTTTCTTTCTTTCTTTCTTTCTTTCTTTCCCCCTCCCACTCTCCTCCCCCTCCCCCTTCCTTTTCCTCCCCCTCCTCCTCCTTCTTCTTCTTCTTCAGATTTAGATTCAGATTCAGATTCCGATTCAGTTCCAGGCTGAGAGAGTGATCCAGGAGTGTTGGCTAGGCTGGGTTTGCAAATGACCTTGAGGAGTTTCCTTCTTATCCAAGAAAATCAGGTTGATTTTAGGATCAATTGGGTGTTTGAAGTGGATCTTCCCTCAAGTTGGCTTTAGATTATTCCCAAGTAATTTTGGTGTAATTGGAATGTTGGACCATCCTTTGACAATTCTCACCTGAATTTTTAGGCAGGATAATGTTTCTCTCTCAAAAGTTTTTGGTCTTAAAAAAAAAAAAAAGGTTTTGTTCTTGGGGTTAACCTTAGGTTAAAGATATGCTAATATTACAGCTGACCTCTGACAGATGAAAAGATACTCCCAAATGCAAGGCACAGAGGGAAAGAAGTCAACTACTGCATGTTACTGTCAGTCACTATACTGGAAATGGTGTGCACATTAGCTCCAAAACTTCAAAACAACTGTTTAGGTGATTATAACCCCATTTTTAGTTAAGGAAATTAGTGTTCAAATAAGTTAAGTAATTTTTAAAATACCATTTAGCTAAAAAATGGCACTAGAGGAATTTAAACACAGGTCTGTCTGAGTCAAGGTCAAGATTATTCCTGTTTATACCGATGCCTCCTCAGCTAATAGGACTCCCTGTGCACAATATCTTGGTTTCCCTGAAGGTCTCAAGTACTTTTTAAACTCATATCTATTGCATATTCCAGAATAATTAATGCAAGTCTCCACAGAATTAAAGTTGAAGAGTTTAGGAAAGCAAATCCAACGTTGTGTTAGAAAATACTTTGTGCAGCAAATCTAGGAGATTCCCTCCAGTTGAGTGTAAGATATATCTTGCCCAAACTGAAACAGAAGTTGAGATCTACAGCTCAAACAAAACAATTTTGCCTTTCCAATGACCAACATGGGATTAAAGAAAAAGACTTAACCCTTGGAGGAGTGGAATATACTAGCCTAAAAGCAATGGAAATCCAAGAGCTAGGATTAAGGGATGGAAAAGATATTGAAAGAAAAAGTTTCATAAAAAAGATTGAGTAATCTATACCTAGTTTGTACCTATTCTTAGTTCTTTGAACTGAATTTAAAATAAACAATTTTATTTATTTATTTTTTTAAAGATTTTATTTATTTATTTATTTATTTATTAGAGAGCGAGCGAGAGAGAAACAGCATGAGAGAGGAGAGGGTCAGAGGGAGAAGCAGGCTCCCCGCTGAGCCGGGAGCCCGATGTGGGACTCGATTCCAGGACCCCGGGATCATGACCTGAGCCGAAGGCAGTCGCTTAACCAACTGAGCCACCCAGGCGCCCTAAAATAAACAATTTTAAATAGCTAGTCTCAGGTGCTGTATTGCAGTGGACATGGAACTAGAATCCTAACAGGGATTGTTAGAGGAGTGTAAAGGGAAAAGTCTATGAATTTCTCTTTTGGAGAGAATTTCCAGTTGCCTGGATAGTGGCAGTGATAACATCACTATAATCTGGTTGAGGGTCATCTGTCATCCTTTTGTCACACTGCATTTTCAGGACTGGACCTGGAATACATTTATCTCTGGTAATTTTTTTTTACTTTAAGTGGAGATGAGAGTGGACAGATGGAGGCAGAAGAGGGAAACTGAATAATTCAACAGGGAATTGTCTTGACTTCCCTCTTCCTTCCTTCCCTGTGCCAAGGCCTACTGTGTGATGCCAAAGGAAACAGTCAAAACTATCCATAGACAGGGGTGCCTGGGTGGTTCAGTCTGTTAAGCGTCTGCCTTCAGCTCAGGTCATGATCCCAGGGTCCTGGGATCGAGCCCCGCATCAGGCTCCCTGCTTGGCGGGAAGCCTGCCTTTCCCTCTCCCTCTGCCACTGCCCCTGCTTGTGCTCCCTCTCTCGCTCGGTGTCTCTCTATCAAATAAATAAATAAAATCTTAAAAAAAAAAAAAAAACTATCCATAGACAGAAATGTGCAGAGATGCATTGGGTATAGTTGCCTATGTAAATGGTACTTAGGGCTTCCTGTCATCTTAAGAAGAAGGAAGTGCAGAAGTATGTGTGTGCTAGTGTGTGAGTTTCTCACTGTGTATGTGAGTTTCGATATGTGTTTCTGGGTGAGGAAGGGGAGGATGGGTGCAGGGCAGAAATGTGAAGGAAGTACAGTAAATGTAGCATGCCTGTCCAACTCAGAATCAGCTTGAGATGCTTCTATGGTGCCCAACGTCACTCTCCATTTCTTCAGGTCTGGGAATGATTGTCCTTAATTACCTGTGTGGTTTTACGTCCATACGTCCATATTTCTGGGCTGCCACATCTGTTTTTAATTTTCTCTCAATTGCAAAAGCAATATATATTCAATGAAGGAAATTTGGAAAATATAGAAGACAAAGAAAATAAAATAAAACTGGCTCATAATTCTATCATCCTGCAATAACCACTATTAACATTTTGTTGTGCATTTTTCCAAGTATTTAGTTTTACAAAACTGGGATGATACTCTATATGTTGCTCTGTAACCTATTTTTCCCCTTGACTTTTATATGTTTTTATGGGACATATCCTTTTTTCAGTATGCTTTAGTATATCACTTGGACAATTCTCCATCTTCATGCAGACCCACCCATGCATTGACCTTACCACAATTTTTTCTCTCAGTAATTTCTCAGTGATTTCTACCATGTCTCCTTTGGATTTCCTGATCCCTCCATAAAATCACTTCCTTGCTTATACATTCGAATTCCTTTCTTTGTGATCACATGGTAGAGCCTTAAACTTCAAAAAATTGAACTACCTTTCAATTCCACATGAAACACTGCTGGAGAAAAACATACATCTGAGTTGATTCCTCAAAATGCTATTTCAGAAACATGAAACATAGTGTCCTTCTAACAAATGAAATGTGCTCCTAATTCTGGGTCTGTGTGTGTCTCCTCTGCCCAGAAATCCATTTCCTGAGTTGTCTTCTGTGACTTACCATCAGGTTTCCCTTCAAATGTCACTAAACCCAAAGGAAACATCTATCGTTGGCCTCTACACACTGTGCTGAAGTGACTGAGTTGTCTCTTTTCTCTTAGCCTGTAGGCTTCGTGAGGAGAAGAACAATACCTAGTGGAGTTTTGTCAGATGGGAAATCTTCAATAAATGTCTGCTAAGTAAAAGAACAGATTGATAAAAAAAATTATGTTTCTCTTCTTTTCTAATTCATAAAGATCTTTAACTACGATATCATATTTGATTCTTTTTTTAAAGATTTTATTTTTAAGTAATCTCTACACCAAACATGGGGCTCAAATTTATAATCCCGAGATTAAGAGTCACATGCTCTACTAACTGACCCAGCCATATTTAATTCCTTTAATCAAATCTTTGTAATATTGATTTGATTTAGTAATAATATTTTGGTCAATATATATATTTTTTGAGCAGGCCTTGACTAGGTTCACACCACCAGCAGGGGGAAAACCAGAAGCTCAGTGTTACTCTTGCTTTACCATACTTCTCATGCTTCCTCACCAACGTAGTCCTAAGAGCAGAATATAGAGAAGTTCTAAAAGAAATCAACCCTGGATGATATGGGATGCTGTAGCTGAACACGTCTTGCTGAAATATTACATTTCTGTTAAGTATCCAAAATTTGCTTATCTTAAAAGATGTGTGCAAATTTAGTATATTAGTCTATTGCATGTTTGCCTCAATATTATTTTTTTTAATAACTTACCAATTTACTTTACATTATTTGACTCTTTCTCTCCTCCTCCAACAAGTAAAACTGCTACTCCAGAAAGTGCCCATATCGTCCCATGACTTCCCAGGCCTTTTTGCATCCCATCAATTTCTGCAAAGGTATGTAAAAACCCAAATGGAGAAATAAAATGTTGTACCACACAGCCTTTCCCAGTGGTCAGTTGAAGGCAGAACCTGATAGTGTTGCTATTTGTATAAGTATTTGTAAATGAAATGAGAAACACCAACTCATTTAAGCAACATACATTTTAATTGTAAACTTGCTGAACAATATCCTAGCTCCAAGAGTATCAGAGATCTGTAACATCTGAACATGGTTTTAAGACATTTTACAACTTAGATTGAAAGAAACTTTTCCTGATTCTCCCAGATATGTAACCATACTCCACACCCCCTTCATCTGAACAACTAATGTACCTCCTGTGGATAGCTATGACATTTATTGCACCTATTTGGAGGATATAATGTTCCCTAGAGAGAAAAAAATAGTAAGTGCTTATATGTCCAGAATGAGAAAAAGTAACTAGAGAAGACAAAGTTCCATGTTACTTGACTCCTAGATACACCTGCTCAAACTTTCAGAGGCCTGAGTCATAATAAAAGGATAAAAAATGTAATATGAGAAACATCAATGCATATTTTGATTGAATTACCAAGGGATTTCCATTTTATATAGCAGAAAAAGACAGGAAATCTTCTATTATTTATGGCAGATTATTTATGGGGGAGAGAATTCTCAAAAATCTGACTTTCTGCTTTAGAAAATTATCTCCAAATGCAATAATCATACATAAATACTTCCTATCACTACTCATAATGACATTTTGATAAATATTTTCTTCTATCACTAAACAAATTTAAATAACCTTTGATTTATTTGCTGAAAAATCACTGTAAAATAGCAGGAATACTGTATTCTTGTGAGGACATAAAATGCATATATATGGCAAGAAGGTGAGCTCTAAAGGCAGATTTCAGAAACTACATACTTAAATTCCTTTTGCTATTTATCTTACTTTTAATTATCTTTTGTTCCCTTGCATATCTAAAAACTGGATCCCTCTCTGCTAGAGACATTGAATACTGCAAAGGTGCAAGGCCATACAGAATTCCAAAATTACAGAATACAATAAAAATTAAAACTAGTAAACCAAATGTTTAAAAATTAATAAATTGCTACTTGGGTCTCTGACCTGTTAGGTTTAGGATGGACACATGGGGAGATTCAAGATTTCAAGCAAGAGTTGCATATCAGAATTGTCCTCTCTAGATTAAAACCATATTCCAAGAGTTCTGACTTGAGGGATCTAAATTTATAGCTTTCTTTTAAAATATTGATTGTATAGCAAAATATACAAATAGACTCTAGGGAGGCAAAAAACATTTGCTCCCTTCCTCCATAATATCAGCTTCCTCTACACCACCCTGCTACTGTGGATGTGAGCCAATTCCTGTGGCAAAACATTTAAAAACAACCGTGTGGCTCCGTATTGATTGGCAACACGAAATTTGGCTCCATAAAGTCTGGAGAATGAATCGGGAGCTAATGCTGTTACCTGCCTGACTTCAATGTATCTTTGTGTGCTTAGGGCAGGAAAAACAATTTAATAACAGGCAGTTTACAGTCTTGAGTATAGTGGACTGGTGAGGTTCAGCTCTAGATGCACTGGCAAAACTCAGCCAACAGATTGGTAGTTTTATTTATTTATTTATTTATAAAGTTAGCTTTTAATGGCCCATTTGTGATTGAATCCAGAATTTCATAGTCTATGTTACCAATCCCTGTTATAGCTAAGAACCCTAGATTTTACCAACAATTTCTGGCTATGTCTATAACATGCCAATATGGTCAGATTCAAAATACCGTAAAACTGGCTATTTAGTCTAACAATTCTGATGATACTTTTTCAAGATACCCAACCACTTTAACGCAAATAGAAAGTGAACATAGTCACAAACGTCCATATGGAAATATGCACTGTGGAGTATGCTTGTGTGAGTGATGTTTTAAAATACAGGTTTAGTAGGGGAAAATTACTTGTTTGTGTTAACCTGTAAGGTCTACAACAGAGAGTAATATTCATCTTACTTGAAATCTAAGTGTTAAATTTAGTTGGAAAGAGCAGGTTTATAATGATTCTTGTAATATGGTTCATGATAAATGAAAATATCAATTTATAAATTGTCATTGAGTATTAGGCTTTTTCCACTGCCTTAGGTTATTATAGTTTGTCTTCATATATTTCTATTAAATTCAGGGTATGGCTGACTTTCTGTAAGGGTGATAATAGAGACAGGTGGTTTTATTTGGGGGCGGGGGCTTTGAAAAGAATCAGGATCACCTTAAGCCATTTTACTTCTTTGTTTTGATCATTTTTCCTCCTCCTAGTCAAAAGAGATGATGACTATTTCAGACTCAGTGCAAAGTAAATAATCTAATTTGTATCAGGATTTAAGAGCACTTATTACACCACGATAAAAAAATGAAATAGAAGCAAAACATAAAACACAGAGCATTCAAAACCTACTCCTTCAGTGTCCCAAGTGTTTCATTTCCCAAGTCCTTGCCCGCCTTTCTCTCATGCCTCTGTAAATCACCGAACAGTCTGGCTTTCTGCCATGTTCTCCTTTCCTTTACACCAACAACATCTACATTTTAACACCAGCCTCTGGTACTACTTACATTAATCTGTCTTTTATGTGCCTTTTCATATTAAAAAAAAAAGAACAAGAACAAGAAGAAAGAAAGAAGAAAGAAAGAAAGAAAGAAAGAAAGAAAGAAAGAAAGAAAGAAAGAAAGAAAGAAAAAGAAAGAAAGAAAGAAAGAAAAGGCTGAGATCTAATTGTCTTTTGCCTTTTTTATCCTGCTCCCCTCAGCCTCCTCTAGACTTCTGGGGAGAAAACAGTTCAGATGCATAGGATTTGCATGTATTTTTAACATAAATGTGATTCGGATTTTTCTACTCTGCTTTGGGAAAATGATATAAACATCCTTGTCTCATTTGAGATCCACAGAGGATAGCTCTCCATGAATTACATGTTTGCTGTGGGTTTTATTTTTAATTTCAGATTAGTGAAATTCCTTTTATTCCTCATTTAGTAAAAGTATTTTGAATAGATGTTGAATTTTATCGCTGCCTTTTCTCTATCTGTTGAAAAGACCACATCATGTTTTCCCTTTATTACATTAATGTGGTAAATTACTTTGGCCTTTGAATATAAATGTAGTAGTGATGATCTCTTTTTTATTTCTGGTATTAGGTATCTCTACCTTTTAAAAAAGTTGTCAGTAAACATGGATTCATCACCTTTATAAGTCTTTTTAAAGACACAACATTTGGATTTGTTAATTTGTTCTAAAAAAAATCTCTTCTATTTCTTTCTGTCTTTATGTTTTCTTTTTCTACTTTCTTTAGTCCAATTGGAGCTTTCTTTTCAAGTGTCTTAAATTAATACTTAGATCAATAAAAATTATTCATTACTTTTCAGCCTTTCTTCTTTTCTAATGTATTTGTCAATGCTATAAATTTTCCTCTAAGCATGGCTTTAGCTACTTCCCCATGTTTTGATGTGCCATATTTTAATTAATGATTTAATTTAATTAATAGATATCACTATATTTTATTTAATGATTTGATCAATGGGTAATTTAGAAACACATTGTTTAATTTCTAAACAGGTATTTTCTAGTTATCTTTTTGCTATTGTTTTCTCGTTTGGCAATGTAATCAAAGAACAGACTCTGTCTAATTTAAATCCTTTGCAATTTGCTCAGCTTCTCTTGGTCCATGTGGGAGGTTTGCTCTGCAGCTATCTCTGTGTTATAGAAGCCAAGTCATAGTATTTTATCTGCATTTTCTTGATTACCAGGGCAATTTTTCATTTTGTCTCTTGTTCAGAAATTTTAAAGTTTGACACAGTCTGATTTGACTGATTTATAATTTGTATCTTTTATTTCGTGTTTCAGAAAATTATTCCCTATCTTGATATCCTAAAGATATTCTAACACATTTCATTTTTTAAAGTTTCTATGATAGTGAAAGAACATACTAACCAAATATGATACCAAGACAGCGTAGTACATAAATCAGGATTGGTCTAAGTAAATTGATAAATACTGTCACTCTATCCAGGACTTATCCCCTACTTTTTTTTTTTTTAAAATCTCTTACCTTAGCTTATCTGTCCAAATTTAAATAGGACCTCCAAATAACAATAGCTAACATTTATTATTGATTATGTGTTAGGAACTATGCTAAATGCTTTATAGACATGTTTTATTTAGTTCTCACACCAACCCGGTGAGATAGGTATCATTATCATTTCTGGTTTACAAATGAGTAAAGTGTCATGCTAAAAGTAAGGGATCTGGTAAGCAGCAGAGTTCTGCTGAGTTCAGGCAGCCTATGCAGGATCTGACTCTTAGTCACTATGGAATGCTAAGGTAATTACTAACACACAAAGAATTGTAGTAATTACTCTCTTTGCCTTTGGGATTTCTCTTGGTTCTGCTTCTCTTCTTCCGTCTAGTTTCTAGTCCTTTGCTTTTGATTTGAATTCTGACTTTTTACTTAGGCACTTTTAATTGACAGCTCTATTTTAATGATCTGCCTACCTTTGATTTAGCACTAACTTTTTATTGCTACCTACTATACTTGGCTCTAACTTCAAACTCTTGGGCTTTCACTCCATTCGTTGCTCAGGATTGAGTCTAATGCTTACCTAATAAGGGATATTAAATAAGAAATATGCTATACTCCTCCTATAACTCTAATAACTAGTGACACATCCAATACCTCCTCCAAAAACCATTTCTTCATTCACTTATCCATGTATTTAATCTTTCTTCCTTCTTTCCTTTCCTTCCTCCCTCCCTCCCTCCCTCTTTCTTCCCTCCTTCCTTCCTTCCTTCCTTTCTTCCTTCCTTCTATGCTTGAGTTTGTCAGACATTTATCAATGTTTAGCTGGTCTGTTCTAAGCATTGGGCATATGGGAATGAATAAGTTGTGTGCCTTGCCTTGTAGAGCTCATATTCCAGCAGAGAAGATAGGATTTAACAAATGTTGATGATAATCAGTGAAATAACATTGCATAAAATATTCTGAATTCATCATGGATGTTTTCACAAAAGAGGCAACAAATGAGCTGAACCTTCAAAGATAAGTTTTTCAGATGGATAGGGAAGAGGTGCTGGGAACTAGAGCTTAAATTAAGATGTTGGATTTCCATATATTCCTTTAAAATTGAATAGAAGTAGTCTGAAGGAAAGAACTTAGATGATCCTGAAAAAGGGTTTATGGTCTCAAAACAAAACAAAACAAAACAAAAAAACCCACAACAAATAGGATGTTTACTATGTTAAAATCTTACATTTGAGCCTTTACTTTTTTTATTCATTCCCTCCTTTTCTTTTTCTTATTTCTCAGGGTGGTGGTTTTGGTAACCACAAAGCTGGTGACATTTTATCACTATACTCATATTTCAAATATAGCATATATTGTAAAGTTCCATAGTCGAGTGAAACCCTAAGAAGCCACAATGTTCCCCACAAGATCTGAGCACTCAGGCCCACTGTCCATTTTACTTGAGTAATCTGCCCTCAGTGTGGAGTAACCCAGTGAGTGATTTAAAATGTTTTTTCCTTTCTTCACTTTCTAGGGACTTTTCTTGACAAGCCACCAAAGCATTATTTTAGAAAATTCAATTACTTTAGCCAGGTTGAAAAAAAATCAGTCTATGCGTTGTTTTTGCATATATATATATCATTTCTACTGTATATCTTTTACATAGAAGAATGGCATCCAACAATAAATTTAGATTCCTAAAATATTTTCCTTCATTATACTTAGTTTGCCTATAAAATATGGCTTAGTCAAAATATTAAAAGTAATTTTCATTTGTCAAAAGTTGTTAATCTATATCTTCCCTAAATTAAAGATGACTTCTAACTTTAAATTATTGAGACTGAGTTGCTACTAATAAAAAATTACATTTAGGGGTGCCTGGATGGCTCAGTTCGTAGAGCTTGATTTCTGGGTCATGAGGTCAAGCCCCACATTGCACTTAGAGCGTACAAAAAAGAAAAAGTCACATTTATTCATGTTACTAACCCTTATCTAACTTCATGTGGTTTCTAGTCTAGTCTATTATTTCTTTTCAGCTCTCCGAGAATTCATAGCAATTTTAAAGAACACTAATTTATCCATTCTTTGTTCTAATATTTTCTGAATTTGTTGGTTAGCTCTTTATTCCAAATACAATCATTGTTTTTGTTTTTTAATTCAATTACTTTACAAATGCATGAGTTTTTTTTAAAAGTAGGCAAATTAAAGTAGGCAAATTAACAAAAGAGAGAAAGAATGGATTGCACTCTCTTTTACCAAATTAAAAATGACAAAACGATTTTTTAAAGAAAAGAACCTAATGATCATCTTCAGGTTCAGAGTTGTAAGTAATTTTTTTGGATGGTTGTAAGAAGAGAAAATAGGTTTAATCTGTAAAAGAAATGATTAAATTATTATACAGCACTGCTGAACTATGTATTATATGCAAAAATGAAGACTTACCCGTGTTCCTCTAAATTTTGAGGCAAAGGCAGTTTAAGAATAGTTCTGGCTTGGGTCTCTAAATTAAACTCTTTTTTTTTGCCAAAACAGGACACTGCCCACCCCTCCAAAATAAAGAGCAGTTTTACCTGGGGTAACCTAGAACCGTCAAAAACAATAAATTCAGAGTGGAAAAATATTAGTAAAACTTAGAGTTTAGAGTAAATCCCCAACTCATTTGAAATGTCTCCTGAATATCTCTGATAGGTAATTGTGCAGATCACCAAATCCATATTTTACTACATAGCTCTCAAATTGAAAGTTTTAAACATTTACCTCTGATTTCTGAATATTTTTTATTTAAAAATTATGTGAATTTTACAATGTACTCTAATATAACAAAATATTCTCAAAATTAAAAAAAATAAGTGGATGAGGTAAAGATCAAAGATATAATAATTTATAATGTATTTCATTTTATTTATGAATGATTCAACACATTTTAATTTCCCTGAAATGTTTTAACATGTAAAGTAAAATATCAAAACTGTTTTGTTTTCACAAAGAAGATGTATAAGAATATTTTCATACATGAAAAATATGGAAATACTTTATTATTATACAAAATTTTATGGTAAAGCAATTCTGATACTTGGTTATAATGGTTGTCATAACTGAAAAATATATGCCACGTTGGCATATAGAGCCAAAAGAAGAAATGCATTATTAATTGTGATTATTAAATTATGGTACTAAATTTCATCCACTAATTAAGCAAAGGTTTTTGTTGAAATTTATCCATTAAATTCCTGCCATCCTTGATGTCCATGAGCTATTGTTGCACAGTAATTGGAAAATTTGCAGTTTTGTATTTTTGGAAAATAATTTAAACTCTGCAGAAATTGTACAGGAAAGTTTAAGTTTCAAAAATTATGCTTATGCAAAAAATATGCTTATACATTTTTAAAGATGCCATGTCCTTTGTGGTAAAACAAAGCACAAAAGTTAGAAACATTTTTATCCATCCATTTTAATAGTGCAGAAAACTAATATATGCATTTCTCTGTTGACCACCTGTGTTGGGAAACTGTCACAGATCCTTCATGATACCTTCATCTCCTGAGAGAGACAGAGAACCAGGCTCAATTCTTCTATTAACTTCTTTCTCATTTAGGAATTGAATGTTCTCATTTTTTCCTCCTTCACTTAAGTGGACTGCCTTGAATGTCTCTGGTGGTGGGCACATTCCACTTTATAGACCATTAGGCTAGGTTAGGGTTAGGGTTAGGATTAAGTGGATTACATTTGGGGTTACCGTTCTGCTTGATTAACAGATTCTTCTTCTATTGAATCACTATCTTCCCTCTCTTAACTTCCTCTCTTTGGTCTTAGTTTGGTTTACTGGAAATCGTAAAATCATGCTAGCTTGAGGATCTCAGGGCTAGATGGGACTTTAGAAGTCATATAGTTAGATTTCCCACATAGTTTAGGTGTAGAGTTGCCAGATTTACTGATAAAAAACAGGGCATCCAGTTAAATTAGAATTTCAAATAAATAACACATTTTAATGTATAACTATGTCCCAAATATTTGCAAATACTTAGTGTCCTATATCTTATCTGGCAACCCTACATAGGTAACCACTCTGTAGGAATTCTAGCCTATGGTAGCCAGCTTTCCCTTCTCCAAATGGAAAGAAATATTTCTTGGTAAAAGAGGGAGTGATTGATTGTAAACGGAGTGTGTGTGTATATAAACATCAAAATCAGCTAAGATGACATTTTTGTTTTTTCTTCCTCTTTGTTATGAATCATAAATTATCTAATATCCTGACATGTTACGTCCTCAGAAACTTTATGGAATAAGAGCAAAGGTAATACAAAAAGTGAATTTTGTCTTGAAGATCCACACCTCATGTGTCACCACTAAAGAAGATGTACTGCACAATGTCAAGTGAGCTGATGAAGGGTAAAAACAATGGTGGCTAAGTTGGACAGACAGCATGTGTTTTTGGACTTCTGGTCAAAGAAAGCTTTCTTCACTGGCCATAGAATATTCTCTATGCTTTCTAATGGGTTTAACCTTCTAAGACATCTGTAGGCCCCCCAAAGGAAACAACTGCTCTGGAACACGGCTAGCTGTCTAGGACTTTGGAGTTTACATTCCTTTTCAGTGCAGCTCCCCAAATGCACTTGTCAACTTGATGCACAGAGAGAAACTCATCTTAAAAAAGCACTCTCAGTTGGTCACAGAGAATGCATACTGCCATTCTGCCATATCTTGAATGTGAGTTGAGGGAAGAAAAAATTAAAAAGCTCCTTTAACGTGAAGTCACCATTGAAGTACAGCTATTTACTCTATGTGACAGATTGGGAAACTAACAAAAATGGGCTGTGGAGGCATGTTAAAAAGTTATGACCCCAATAAAAAAGTTCCTTAGTTATGCACGTAGTAAAGCTGTACACTGTGGGAAAATATTCTTGAAATCCACTAGTCAAAAGAAACATGACTAGAGGCTCCATTTTGTAAATGTAGCATGCTTCTGGAATTACCGTAGCTAACCCACTCCTGAAGGATGCCAGGCTGGAGATAGGGGCAGGGTCAGATTCCTGGTCCTATGAATCCTTGCGTGCACAAGGCCCAGAGCTTAGAAAGGCCCCATGCTTGGTTTATTGCTCTATTGTTACTATCTTGAAAACCTTAATCATTTTCAATAAGGGTTCCCACATGTTCATTTATTTTATAGTGGGTCATGGAAATTATGTAGCTGGTCCTGCGTTAAGATGAGAATTTTGGTCAGGGCTGTGGTGTGTGACCAGAGGGCAGGGTTTTCCAATGTACTGTGTTACCTTCGGTAATAGGTCAATGCCCATGTTTCCCATCATCAAGTGGGGAGTCCCACCTGCACACTATTATCCAAATCAGATCTAAAGATTGGATCTTCATTATCACTTCTACTATATCCAAGTGGTTATTAAGACCTGTGATTTCTATTGCCTCCTGTCTCTCTGCTACGGCTTTCTTCAAGTCTCCTCAGGTCTGACTTGATCATTGGATTATCTGACTCTGGTTCAGTCTTATGCTGTCCAATTAATCTTCTATAGTAAGGTCAAATTCTGCTTGCTACCGCTGCTTGATTTTGTAAATTAAGTTTTATGAGAACACAGCCATACCCATTAATTTATGTCTTACCTATGCCTTTTGTCCTATAGCAGCAAAATTGAGCAGTTGTAACCAAGGCTGGCAAAAGCTAAAATACTATGTGACCATTTACAGAAAAAGTTTGCCAGTCCATATTTTATAGTTATCCCTAAATCATCTTCTAACATGCATATTTAATCTTTTTATTTCCCTGTTTAACTCTGGATTGGCACTCTATTGTTCGCGACATAAATTCTCAGCTGTTCAAACTGGCATACCCGGTTCTTGATAGGCCCCCTTCTTTTTTTTTTAAAGATAAGAGAGAATAATTTTATTTATTTAGTTAGTTAGTTATTTGTCAAAGAGAGCGAGCGAGCAAGAGCAAGCACAAGCAGGGGGAGAGGCAGGCAGAGGGAGAAGCAGCTCCTGCTGAGCAAGGAACCAGATGCAAGACTCGATCCCAGGATCCTGGGATCATGACCTGAGCTGAAGGCAGACGCTTAACCGACTGAGCCACCCAGGTGTCCCAGAGAAAAAAAATTTTTTAAATTTTATTTATTTATTTGAGAGAGAGAGAGAGAAAACACGAACAGGGGGAGGGGCAGAAGGAGAGGCAGGCTCCCCGCTGAACAGGGAGCCCCATGCAGGGGGTGGGGGTTGATGTGGGGCTGAGCCAAAGGCAGACGCTTAATCGACTGAGCCTCCAGGCACCCCGATTGATAGGCCCTCTTCTATTTCTTTGGACTCTCTGCTAACAATATCTGGACCATTGTGGTTCCTTTTGAAGTAGAGACAAGTGGGTGGGTGGGAGAAAGTTGGAGGAAAAGTGAAGTGGAAGGTTGATCAGATTTACTTCAGAAGATACTCTAAATGCCACCCTCTATTCAATGGCTTTTTGTGGGACCACACTTTTCTCAAGATTATTAAAGCTAATTTATATTCAGGCCGCAAATATAACTTACCCAACTGAATATCATCTGAACAGAAGAAATATTCATTGAGGAAAAACTATTTTCCCCAAAATGTAGTGCATTTCTATTTAGAATAACATTTATCGCTTACTATGTGCCAGGTGTTATCCTAAACATATGTGATGCATGTGCTCATTGAAATTTTTAACAGTGCTATTGTATTGGTGGAGAAAAGGAGGCTTGGAAGGGTTAAGCTATAATTAGTAGGCAGAGGGGCCAGAATTGAAACTCAGGTGTTCTCATTCCTGAAACTTCATATGTAATTACTATACTTGTGTCCTTCTGAAATAAAGCACTGCTTTTCTTTGATGTGAGGTCAGGTTCTCTGGAAAATATCATAAAGAGAAATAGTTTGGAATTTTATTACTAAAATAAAACTCTGCATTTTGTTTAGAATGACCTATATGAAACAGGAAGGGCCATGGCTGCCTCTATGATTGAGGAAGACTATGTAGCCAGACAATGCCTTTTCTTGGTTTGTCTGTTGGAAATTAAGGATGACTACAGGACTTTGCGAAGTTTGAACCCCCATGGTACGGGGGGTTGACAGTTGACTTTGGGTTTTCTTATTTATTTATTCTCATCTACTGATGAAAATAACATATTTTGTTTTGGATTGAAAGAAAAAAACCAACTTGTCAAGTCCCATTAAACCAAAAATGATATATCATCTCTGGAATTGAAATAAAGATATTTAATTTTACCATGTTCAACCTGGATCAAACTTTATAGTTGGACATGGATGTTCAACAAGGCAAAGATTCTTGTTCAGGGTCATGGGGCAGAATCAGAAGTAGAACCAAGGGCTTAATAGACGAACCAGTGTACTTAATTACCAGGTCCCTCATTTCCTGGTTGTATATACTGTGGCTTATTTCTTGTGGCTTTTGACATCCATATAATCTCTTATTATAAACAAAATAAAACCTTAAGTGGGTGATAGTATCTGTTGTCAGATATATGAGGTTGCAATATTCTCTCTCTTTAAATTCTTCAGCAAATCTACATCCAGCACGTCATGTATGTGGTAATATCAAGTTCTTGATAATTCAAGTTGCTTATCCTTACCATGCTTGTGTTGGCAATGTCAATTATCTTCTTTTTTTTTTATCATGACCTCGGTAATAATACCAGAGACCTCAATTTTCCTCCTCTTCAGCTCAGAATGTCTCTGGTCCTCACTCTTCCCTTCTTCTTTCTAGTTTCTAGTTTCTAGTTTCCATAAAATATAAGGTCTTTGGTATTTCTAAGACATCCATGTGTACCCTATTTCCTTTCCTCTTTTACTTCTTTCAAAACCTGGTTTTGAAATAGTTCTTTGTCTTTTTTAGTTTCCAACAACCTGTTTTTCCCTGGCCTCTTCCCATTATCTTGAAAACATGCTCAGGTGCTCCTTACGATGGGAAATACTCTCTTTGCCCTAACACCACCTACCGCTATAGCCTTATTGTTTTGTTTTCAATTAATTTCTAAATTTCTTGAAAAGTTCTCTGAATTAATTGCCTAACTTCTTAACTATTCCTTTATATCCCTCTATCATATGCCTTGTTTACCCACCTCTCTGGTGAAATTGCTCCCTCAAAAGTCAACATGTTAACTAGACTTACTCTGGTGATCATTTTGCAATATATACAAACATCAAGTCATTATTTGTGTACCTAAAACTAATATAATGTTATATATCAATTATATCTCAGTAAACAAAAAAGTTAACAAAAACTCATTATTGTCAAATCCAGTCGATCTTTCTTGTATTTGAGCTTCTTTCACATAGCTGAAGTATGTGATATTTTTTTTCTTGTAAATATTTCCTCTTTTAGCTTCTGTGACCCTGCCATTTCCTGGTTTCCTCTTACCTGTCCATTACTTCTCAGTTTTCTTATCTGGTCCTTCCTCAGATAGTCCTCCAAGATTCTGTACTCATTTTTCTCATCTGCTTCTTCATGCTCTTTGAATAATTCCTCCTGCCTTTCACAGCTTCACTTATCATAGTTGTTGAGTTTCCAAGTCACAGAACTCTTTGAGCAGCTGACCAAAGCTCTGAACCCCTCACCCAAATTTTGACATGAGAATATAACATTTGTTAAGCTAACATTTTTTGAGCACTTACTATATGATCTATTAAGTCCTTACAACAATCTCATGAGGTTGGGTAAGGAATTTGAGTTGTGTTGAATAAAGAAACATAGCAAAGATTCACACCTCCTACATTAACTTGGCTAGGTTTCAAACCTAAGCAGAGTGACTATAAATATACAGTGGCGTGCAAATTCTGCACACATTGTTAGCAGAATCATGCCTTCTGAATCTCTTTTAGGGACTCCTGAACTATCGTCATCAAGACCATGGCCACAAAAACCTCTTTCCCTAGCTACAGTCTGAATTCTATTTAAACTCATCTTTTTAAAACACATTTTATTGAGGATTAATTGCCATACAATAAACTGCACATATTTAGTGTACAAGTTAATAAGTTTTGACATGTGTATATATCTGTGACACCATCACTGCAATCAAGACAATAAACATATCTGCCACCTCCAAGAGTTTCCTGAGTGCCCTTTGCATCACTCCCTCCTGCCCCTTTCCAACCCACTTTGTTCAGAGGCAACTAATGATCTGTTTTCTGAGACTACAGAGCAGTTTGCATCCTCTAGTTTTATATTAGTAGAATCACACAGTATTTACTCTTTTTTTTCCTGACTTCACCTATGTTGTATGTAACAGCAGTTTATTCCTACTTTATTGCCGAGTAGTATTCCATTGAATGGATAGATCAAAATTTATTTATTTATTCACCTGTGATGGACATTTGGGTTTTTTCCCATTCGGGGTTATCACAAATAAAGCTTCTATGAATACTTTTGTACAAGTCTTTGTTCAGAGTGGAGCAGTTAGAACATATAATATACATATATTTATTTATTTTTTAAATGCCAAAGAGTTTTGCAAAGTGGCTGCACCATTTTGCATTTCCATCCTTGATGTATGAAAATTTGAGTTGTTTCATATCCTTGCCGATACTTAGTGTGATCAATATTTTTAATTTTAGCCATTCTAATAGGAGTCTGCTGGTATCTTGAGTTTTAGTTTGAATTTTCCTAATGACTAATAGAATTGAGCATATATTCATGACCTTCATTGCCACCACATATATTCTTTGTTGAAATGGCTCTTCAAATATTTTTTCCATTTAAAAAATTGGACTTTTTCCCCTTATTTTTAAGTCTTGAGAGTTCTTTATATATTCTGAATACAAATCCCTTATTATATCTATCATATTTTCTTTCAGTTTGATTTTCATTATTTTGATAGTAATTTTTGACAACAGAAGTTTTAAATTTGGTGAACCCAATTTATCTTTTTTTTTAGATTTTTATTTATTTATTTGATAGTGAGAGAGAGAGAGAGCACAAGCAAAGGGAGGGACAGAGGAAGAGGGAGAAGCAGACTCCTAGCTGAGCAGGGAACCCGACATGGGGCTCGATTCCAGGACCCTGAGATCATGACTTGAGCCAAAAGCAGATGCTTAACTGCCTGAGCCACCCAGGCAGCCCATCTTTTTTTTTCCTTTATAGATATGTTTTTGATGTTGTATCAGAGAAATCTTTGCCTAATACAAGATTACAAAGATTTTTCTCCCATTTTCTTTTAGAAATGTTAGAGTTTTCAGTTTACCATTTAGGTCTAGAATCCCTCTGTAGTTAATTTGTATATGTGGTGGATTGAAGTTCATATTGTGCATATGATTATCTAATTGTTCAAGCACTATTTGCTGAAAAGAATTGCCTTTTCTCCTTTGCCAAAAATCAGCTGTAGCTGATATAGGGGCCTGTTTCTTGACTTTTGTTCCATTGATCTATTTGTCTATCTTTATACCAATACCACACAGTCTTTATTACTTCAGCCTTATAATTAGTCTTGAAATCACATAATCCTCTTTTGCTCTTATTTTTCAAATTTGTTTTGGATTTTTTATGTTTCTTGAATTTTCATGCAAATTTTGAATCAAATGTTAGAATCAGCTTATCACTTTGTACAGAAAAGCCCACTGGGATTTTTGAAAGATCAATAGATCTATATAGATCAATCTGAGGAGAATCAGTATAAAAAAAATCTAGTTTTCTGACCCATGAGTAAAGAACATTTCTGCATTTATTTAGATTTTCTTTAATTTCTCTCAGCAATGTTTTACTGTTTTCAATTTATATGGAATAACCTTTAGTCAGATTCACCTCATTGTTTTTTTATGCTATTGTAAATACTAGTTTAAAAAATTTCAATATCTGATTGCTCATTGTTAACATAGAAATACAATTTTGGTTTTTGTATAGAGATCTTTTATTCTACAACATCTCTAAATTCACTTTTTTTCCTAATAGCATATTGTCCATCAGATTTTTTATGAAGATGATCATGTTGTCTTCAAATAAAGGCAGTTGTATTTCTTTCTTATAGTCAGGGTGGCTTTTGTTTAGCTACTCTTGCCTTAATGGCCAGAATCTTTCACACAAAGAAAGGAAGTGGTGAAAGTGGACATCCTATCTTATTCCTGATCTTAAGGGGAAAGCATATAGTTTTCACATTAAGAATACGTTAGCTGTAGAATTTTCATAGATGCACTTTATTAGGTTAAAGAACTTTCCTTCTATTCCTTGCATTGCTGAGAATTTCTATCAGAAATAGATATAGATATCAAATTTTGTCAAATGTGTTCTCTGTATCAGTTGAGAAGGTCATAGAGATTTTACTTTTTATTTTTTTTAATATGGTAAATTACACTGATTTTAAAATGTTAAGCCAACCTTGTGTTTTGGGCATAAACTCTGCTGGAATTCAATTTACTAAAATTTGTTTAGTATTTTTCCATCTATGCTCATGAGGAATATAGGTCTGTAGTTCTTTTTTTGTGTAAAATCTTTGCCTAGACTTACTATCAGGATATTGCTAACCTAATACAAAATGTTGAGAAGTATTCTTTCTTTTACAGTCTTAAGTAGTTTGTGTACAATTGGTATAATTTCTTCCTTAAATATTTAGTGGAATTCACCAGTAAAGCCATATGGACTTAAAATTTTCCTTTCTAGGAAGACTTTTTTGAAAAAGATTTATTTATTTATTTGAGAAAGAGGGGTGGGGAGGGGCAGAGGGAGAAGGAGAGAAATCCTCAAGCAGACTCTCCTCTGAGTGCTGAGCCCAATATGGGGCTAAATCCCAGGACTCTGAGATGATGACCTGAGCCAAAATCAAGAGTTGGCCACTTAACTAACTGAGTCGCCCAAGTGCCTCTTTCTGGGAAGATTTTTAACTTCAAATTTGATTTATTTAACAGATATAGGGCTATTCTAATTATCTATTTTTTCTTGAGTGAATTTGTTTATGACTTCTAAGGAATTTGTCCATTTTACCAATTTTTCCAATGTTATTGGCATTAAGCTTTTCATAATATTTTATGATACTTTTAATATCTATAAATTTTGTAGTGATGTCAACTCTTTCACTCTGGATATTAGAATTTTGTGACTTCTCTTTTTTTTCCCTGAACTAACCAGTTAGAACTTTATTAATCTTATTGATTTTCTCAAAGAATGAGGTTTTGATTTCGCTGATTTTTCTTTATTGTTTTTCTGGATTTGAGTTCAGTAATTTCTGTTCTAATCTTTATTAGGTTTTTTTGCCAGCTACTAGTTTAAGTTGCTGGGGTTTTTTTTCCAAGTTTCTTAAGGTTGACGTTATCAGTTTAGGGCTTTTTTTTTTTTTTGTACTATAACTCTTTAGTGCTACAAATTCCTCTACATACTTCTTTCATGGAATCCCCCAAATTTTAATATACTGTGTTTTAATTTTTTTTAAATCCTCCATAGTTCCATTCTCATTTCAAAATGCTCTCTAATTTTTCTCTTGATTTCTCCTTCAAACTATGGATTATTTATAAATGTATTATTTAGTTTCCAATATATAGGGATATTTCAAGGATATTTCTATTATTGATTTCTAATTTAATTCCATGTTCTCGGAAAACATACTTTAAAAGACTTGTCTCCTTTAAATTTATTGAGGCTTGTTTTATGACCTGGAATATAGTTTATCTTAGTAAGTGTCCCATGTGCACCTGAAAAAAAAGTATAATTTCCTATTGTTAGAAGGAGTACACTATAACTGTCGATTAAGTCAATTTAGTTGATAGTATTGTCAATTTAGTTGATAGTATTGTCCAAGTCAGTTTAGTTAATAGTATTGTCAATTGTCAGACATATTGCATATAGCATATTCTATGTACTTCATGACATCTGTCTACTTTTTTTTAAGTCGATTATTAACAGAGGAGTATTGAGATCTTTAATTATAATTGTGGATTGTCTCTTTCTTATTGCAATTATATTAGTTTTGCTATCCACATTTTGGAAGCCTGGTAATCATATGCATAAATATTTAAGATTGTTATGGTCTCTTGAAAAATTCATCCCTTCAACATTATGAAATGATCACTTTTATTATTGATAATATTTCTTATTCTGATATTGAATTTTTCTGATCTTAATATAGCCACTCCAGCTTTCTTTTAATTAGTATCATCATGGCATTTCTTTTTCCATTCTGTTATTTTTAAACCCTTTGAATCTATTTAAACATTATTTCTGGGGCACCTGGGTGGCTCAGTTGTTAAGCATTTGCCTCTGGCTCAGGTCATGATCCCAGGGTCCTGGGATCGAGCCCCATGTCAGGCTCCCTGTTCGATAGGGAACCTGCTTCTCCCTCTCCCGCTTCCCCTGCCTGTGTTCTCTCTCTGTAAAATAAATAAATAAAATATTAAAAAAAAATAAACATCATTTCTTATAAGCAGTATATAGTTAAGTTTTGTTTTTATATCCAGTATGACAGTCTTTGCGTTTTAAGTGGTGTGTTTAGACTATTTACATTTGATGTGGTGTTAACAGTTAGATTTAAATATATTATTTTGCTAGTTGCTTTGTATTTGTCTCATTTGTTCTTTGTGACATTTTCTTCTTTTGTCTGTCTTCTTCTGAATTAATTGAGTATTTTTTTGTGTTCCTATTATACCTTTGTTGACTTATTAGCTATCATCATTTTTATTAGTGATTGCCTAGGGTAGACTGTATACCTATTTAACTTGTTAGTCAACTTTTAATGATATCACTTTATGTGTACTATAATAACTTCACAATAGTATATTTTATTTATCTTCCCCTGTCCTTTGTGATATTGTTGCATACATTTTATTGTTACATATGTCATAACCCCCATACCTTGTTGTTTTTTGTTCAATAATAATTAACAATAATTAATTACCTTCTAGATACATTTAAATAACAGGGGAAAACATGTATACATTTACCCTTCTAGTTACCATTTCTGCTGATCTTCATTCTTTCGTGTACATTAATATTTTTATGCAGTACCATTTTCTTTCTGCTGAAGTACTTTCTCTAATATTCTTTATGTTTTTGTAGTGTAGATCTGCTGGTGATGAATTCTTCAGCTTTGAAAAAGATTTTTGCCCTTATTTTTGAAAGGTATTTTCTCTATAACATTCTCAATAGTTTTCTTTTTTAAATGTCAGCATTTCAACAATGCTATTTTCTCATATGTATTGTTTCCAGTGAGAAATCTGTGGTCATGATCATCTTTGGTCTTCTGAATGTAAAGTTCCATTTTTCTCAGGATTTTTTAATATTTTCTCTGTGTCATTGTTCTTGAGCAATTTGATTATGATGTGCCTTACTATAGTTTTCTTCTCCTTTCTTCTTCTTCTTCTTCTTCTCCTCTTAGGTTTCATCAGACTTTCTTCTTCTTCTTCTTCTTCTTCTTCTTTCTTATCTTCTTTCTTTCTTCTTTCTTCTTCTTCTTCTTCTCCTCTTAGGTTTCATCAAACTTCTTGTACACATGTGGGTTTATGGTTTTCATCAAGTTTCGAAATTTTTCATCCTTTTTTTCAAATGTTTTTTCTATCCATACCTTCCTGAGGACTTCAATTAAATGCATTTTAGGGACTGACATCACCAAAATGCAGAGTAGAAGAACCCAGCCTCTATTAACCCACGAAAGTAAACAATTAGCTATCCATGAACAAACATAACTCTGGGAGGGCTCAGGAGTTCACTTAAAATACTTTAGCAACACAGTGGTGAAAAAAAAAAAACCCAAAAAAACAAAAACCGACCTGAGAATAACCACACAAAAAAGGGAAGGAAGAACAATTTCATTTTGTTTGTATTATTCAACCTCCCAGGCTGAAACTGCTCAGTGCCAGGAGGGAACTCCCTAGCTAAAGAGTTTCCCTTGACAGGGAAGGGATAGTGGGGTGGGTGATCAGCATCCTGAAACTTTTGGGGGCACTGCATGGAAGGCTCACTTTAGACTCACCTCACCCAGAGACAGCCTAGAACAAGGAAGAGGGCAGGGGCACCCAGAATTAGCCACATAGTGGGAGTGGCCATGGTTCCCAATGGCCTTCTCTGCAGGGGATCCCAGCTGCTTTTGCCACTGAAGAAACCAAAGGCAAGCACAGTCACTTTGGACCCTGCAGATTTCACTGTTGATGCCTTCCCCCATAGGTTTCATGTTCATAGGTGCCAGCTGCTTGAATACCTCCCCTGACCCTCCTACTACCCCCATCCCCTGCTGGAGCCCAAGATTCACACTGGCAGCCAGCTCTGGCCTCTGCAGTTGCACAATAAGACAGAAGTCCAGACTCTCTCAGCTGACTGCCACTGCTGTGTGCACTCTCTGGGCTAACCTCTCCAGCCGTGTGCCTGTACTCTACTGTCTTGATTCTCATCCCAGGCCTCCACTGTCATGCGTGTACCCCTGGAGACACCCTGAAACCATGGTAGTGCACACCAAGAGCGTGGGCTCCCATAGCTATTTGTGGGCCCAGATCCAGCCCTGTCTCTTGTCACAGACATGCACCATTGGGCTCACCTGCAGCTAGCCCAACCATCTGTGCACTTGCATGCCCCTGACCAGACTCTTGCTCCTGGCTTTCATTTGTACATGTGCCATGAAAATAACCTGCAGTCATAGGTGTGGACACTGACAACTAGGACCCCCACAGCTGTTGTGTTCTGGCAGTTGACCACTGCCCTTGCTTCTGGCCATGGCCCTTACTACTATATATGTCTGCAACCAGCCCTTGTCATTACACAGGATCTGCAACCAGCCCTGGAGCCAAGTATGTGCACACCACCACTCAGGCCACACCACTGCTGGCCTGGTCTTAGCTGATGGATTGGAGGTGTTCCTGAGGATTCCAACAGTCCTTGCAACCACTGAAGACCTACCCTCCAGTGCTTGCCAAGGAACATGCAGTTGTTGATCCCAGCAGCCTGAGCCATCAAGACATCACACAGGTTGAACCCAGGGTCACCACACATACCACATGCTTCTGCACTTAGCACCTTGCAACATTAGACCCAGGATCACAGAATGCTCTAGTGTACTCCTACGCACAGACAGAGGCCTTTCCTTACTGAAGTCAGTGCATAAAGACTGAAGAAGACTGCTTCTTCAAATATGCAAATACTTGAAGGCTACAGAGATTGTGAAGAATCAAGGAAACATGACATCACCATAGAAATACAGTAAGCCTCTAGAAACTGACCGCCGCCACTAAAATAGAGATACATGAATTGCCTGACAGAACGTTCAAACTAATTGTTCTAAAAATGCTCAGAGAGCTACAAGTGAACACAGATAAACAATTCAACAAAGTTAGGAAAACAATACAAGAGAAGAATGAGAAGTTCAAAACAGAGGAACGTAAAAAGGAGCTGAAGAATACAGTGGTTGAACCAAAGAATCAATAGATGAAAGAATCAGTGAAACTTGAAGACAAATCCTTTGAAATTATCCAGTCAGCGGAGCAAGAGAAAAAAGAATGAAAAGGAATAAAGAAAGCTTACAATTTTTATGATGCTATTAAAAGAAACAATCTATACATTCTTGGAGTCCCAGGAGGGAGAAAGGGGTAGATAACTTATTTAAAGAAATAATGTCTGAGAACTTCCCCAAACTAGGGAGATATTTGGAATCCAATTTCATGATGCTCATAGGTCCACAAAGAAGTTCAACCCAAAGACTTCTTTTCGGAGATATAATAAACTCTCAAAAATCAAAGACAAAAAAAAATCTTGAAAAGAACAAGAGAAAAGAAGCTTGTATCTTTTAAGAGGAACTTAATAAGTCCATCAGTTAATTTCCCAGCAGAAACTGTAATGACCGGGAGAGTGGGATGATACATTAAATGTGCTGAAAGAAAAAAATTTGGTCAATCAAAAATACTTTATTTGGTAAAATTGATCTTCAGAAATGAAGGAGAAATAAAGACTTTCCTAGACAAATAAAAGTTGAGAAAGTTTATCATCACTAGACCTGCCAACAAGAAATCCTAAAAGGAGTTCTTCAAGAATATATTTGCAATTCATATATCTGATAAGGGGTTAATATTCAAAATCTATAAGCAACTCATACAAGTCAAGAGCAACAACACAAATAATCAGATTAAAAAATGAATAAAGAATTTGAATAGACATTTTTCCAAAACGGACATACAAATAGCCAACAAGTGCATGAGAAGTTGCTCAGCATCTTTAATTATTAGGAAAATGCAAGTCAAAATCACAATGAGATATCAGCTTACAACTATTAGAACGACTATTATTGAAAAGCTAAGAGGTAATTGTTGGTGAGGAGGTGGAGAAAAGGGAGCCCTTGTGCACTGTCGATGGGAATGTAAATTGGTATAGCCACTATGCAAAACAGTATGGAGATTCTTTTAAAAATTAAAAACAGAACTACCAGATGATCCAACAATCCCACTTCTGGTTATATACCCAAAGGTAATGAAATCACTATTCCAAAGAGGTATCTGCAGTAGACATTTAATTTGTTTCTTTTTTATATCATTTATATATCTACTTAACTTTTTGAATAAATGGAATGCAGTTTTAATAACTATTTTAATGCTCTTCTCTGCTAATTCTGCCATCTGCATTAGTTCTGCATCAGTTTTAATTGATTGATTTTTATTCTCATTATCAGTCATATTTTCCTGCTTTTTTGCATATATGGTAAACTTTGGTTCAATGCCAGACACTTTAAATTTGCCTTGTTGGTGAGGGATGTTTTTGTATTTCTACAGCTTAATAAGTTTTATTCTAGGATACAGTTACTTAGAAATCATTTTGTATTTTTGAATCTTGCTTTTAAGATTTGTTAGGTTGGTCCAGATCAGTATTTAGTCTAAGGCTAATTATTCTCTACTACTGAGGCAAGACCCTTCTGAGTACCCTATCAATATCCTGTGATTTGTAATTTTGTCCATTCTGATTGATGTGAGCAGGCACTATTCCCAGCATGTGTGAATGCCAGATAGTTTCCTCTAATCCTCTTGAGTGGTTCTTTCTCTGGCCCTGTATTGTTTCCTCACATGCATGTGCTGATCAGTATTCTGCTGAATACTCAAGAGGACCTTCTGCGGTTTTTCTGTGTAGCTTTCTCATTTTCTGTACTCTGTCCCACAAACTTTAGCTGTGTTGGTTTTCCCAGACTCTAAGTTCCATTTCCTTAACTCAGGAGATTTTCTCAGCTCCACGGCCATGGCCAGCAGTCTCATTCAAGTTGGTAAGCCAAGGCAGTTGTAGAGCTTCCCTTGTTTGTCTCCAATCTTTCAGCGATTACTTTTCTTCATTGCCTCAGGTCCAACATCTTGAAGATCTTTGCTTCATATATTTATTTAGTCCTATTTTTGGTGACTATGAAGAATAATAAAGTAAGAAACAGAGATCATTGTGGAATAGAGTATAGATTTGGATAGGCTGCTCAGGACCCTCTATGAGTGATTAATCTGAAGAAACACTGAAAGAATTGAAGGAGTGAGCCATGAGGCTATCTTGGAGAAGAATATTTGAGGCAGAGAGATCAGCAAAGTTTTATTTTATTTTTTATTTTTGTAAAGATTTTATTTATTAATTTGAGAGAGAGAGAGTGTGCACAAGCACGGGGAGAGGGAGAAGCAGACTCCCTGCTGAGCTGGGAGCCCGACATGGGGCTCGATCCCAGGACCTGGAGATCATGACCTGAGCCGAAGGCAGATGCTTAACAATCTGAGCCACGCAGGTGCCCCAAGAGATCAGCAAATTTGAGAACAGTGATGGGAACATCACTCACTAGCTTGCCAAAGAGTGCTGTGGAGGTCAATGTGGCTTGAGACAGTCAACAGACTGAGAAGATGAGACAGGAGAGAGAGCCACTCAAATAATCTGAGACTCATAAAAAAGGAAGAACTTTAGATTTCCTTCTAAGTATCATGAGAAGCTATTGTAGGATTTTTAGCAAGGGTGTATGTTTAAAAGAAAGAGATTTAACATTTTAAAGGGTATCACTAGATGCTATGTAGAAAATTGATTATAAGGGCTCAAGAGTAGAATCTGATTTAGACAAGGATACTAACATTGGAGTTGATAAAAACTGATTCAGTTCTAGAATATTTTAAAAGAGATGATGAATATGAAATGAATTATGGGGTATGAAATGAAAGGGGTATGAATATAGGGTAAAAAAAAAGGTGTAAAAATGTATTACTAAGTTTTTGGCCTAAATAATGGTCTCATTTACTACCTCAGATAACAATGAAGAGAAAAGTTTTGGAGGGGAGAATTAAGTTTGAGATGGAAGTGGAAATGTCAAGGAGGCAGTTGGATATTCAACTCTTCTATATTCACTAGAGATATTCTAGACTCATCAGCATACATATGATATATAGGGATCACTAGGATGTGTGAGGCTTAAAGAAACCTAAAGACTGAGTTTTGATGCATTTAAGATGTTAAGATGCATTTAAGATGGAGAATTGAAGCTGCATCAGCAAGAGACCAAGAAAGAGCAGCCAGCAAGTTGGGACAAAAACCAGGATAGTGTGGCATCCTGGAAGCCAAGCACAGAAAGTGTTTCAAGAAATAGGGAGCAATCAACCATATCAAACATTATTGAGAGGTCAAAGAAGATAAAAACTGAGAATTAACTTTGGATTATTCAGTGTACAGGTCTTCAGTAATTGTTCATTTCCTATTATTCCACAAAGCCTCAAATATTGGAAGCATTCCATTTATTTAATTAGATTAAGATTCATGATGTGCTCACTTCTTTTACTCCTGAGTTTGGGTGAAAATTTTGCTTTTCTTATTTGTTGGTATTTAAATCAAGAGATCCTCCATGTTTTCCACTTTTCACTCACTGGGTTGTTGAAGCTCAATATGGAATCCAGTGCCCTACCATCTTAGGGATGAGTGCCTGATGGAACTCCTTCTAACAGCATGAGCAGTAACCTCTTGGGGGAAGGGGTCACCTTGTGCCTAGGGAAGAGTTAACTTCTCTTGACCAGGGCGTAATGTAGGAAGCCAGTGTTCCATTTAAAGTTTGTTTCTGTTTATTTTTGAATATTATCATACTATATATGTACCCCCAAAGATACTTGAGATCCACAAGAACCCAAGGTACAATTTGATAAAGAATATACTTTACTTTTCATTCCATTAAAAATATTTCACTCTCGGGCGCCTGGGTGGCTCAGTTGGTTAAGCGACTGCCTTCGGCTCAGGTCATGATCCTGGAGTCCCGGGATCGAGTCCCACATCAGGCTCCCTGCTCGGCGGGGACCCTGCTTCTCCCTTTGACCCTCCCCCCTCTCATGTGCTCTCTGTCTCTCTCATTCTCTCTGTCTCAAATAAATAAATAAAATCTTTAAAAAAAAATTTCACTCTCATCTGTGATTAAAAATATAAGAACAAAATTTGAAAATAAAATAATTAACTATAAAACCTAATATCCTGTTTGCGTTTTTTACCTTAGATAGTTTTTTATTTAAACACTCAAAAGGAATTTTAAAAGAAATGTCTATTAATAACCTCGTTAATTTTCTCAATATTTTATGTGCCTGATTCAACATGTTGGTTTAATTTTAACTTTACAAATGCACTGGCCTCATTTAATCTACTACATTCTTTATATCTGAGTTGACTCTACTCTGTACAATACATCTCTTGTTTATTTAATTATCTAGATGTCATTTAGGGAGGTTTAAATAATCCATAAGTAATATATTTTCTAAATAAAGCAAACACTTTATTTATCAGACATGGTGGTAGCCTTGGGGGAAACGTCCTATGAGAGTTTTTAAGGGTTAGAAACAGAGTAGAAGTGGCTGTTTGGTGTAAATGTGTATTCTGCCCTCAGTGACAAGGGCCCTGCCAGTGACATTCTTTACCAATGAGAGCAGCTCTTCCATAGAGGTGCAAGAAGTTAGCAGGCCCACTTGATAGCTCTTCCTCCCAACCTCACAAAGGAAATATTCTAATTATCTGACTGGAAAGTAAGTAAAAGAAGAAAATGGAGACAAAATCTATTACTTTCAACCATATAACTTCATATTTTTTAAATAAATGGTACTGAAGTGTGATAGGAGCCAGAAGCTGCATAGCTTCTCTTACACAAGAGTGAAGAAAATAAGTCAAGTATGAACCTCTCTCCTGCTTTTTTAGTACTCTGATTCATAGCATTTTTTTAAATTTCATCCTCTGTGATGGTTAATTTTATGTGTCAAATTCACTGGCCACAGGGTGCTGAGATCGAACATTATGTCTGGGTGTCTGTGAAGTTGTTTCTGGCTGAGATTATCATTGGAATCAATAGATTCAATAAAGTAGGTTGTCCTCCCCAATGTGGGTGGGCATCATCCAATCTGTTGAGGGACTAAAAAGAACAATACAGAGGAAGAGGGAATTCCTCCCTTTTTGCTTCCCTGTTGAGCTGGGACACTTTACCTCAGACTGAAATTTACATCATTGGTTTCCCTGGTTTTCAGGCCTTTGGACTCAAACTGAATTACATCACTGACATTCCTGTGTCTTCAGCTTACGGGCAGATATATAAATATATACAGACACATGTATATATGTATGTATGTGTGTGTGTATATAAATATGTATATATTGGTTTTGTTTCCCTGGGGAACCCTGACTAATACACCCTCCATTTCGTGCTTGAGCTTAACAAATAAAATAATGAGGCTGAAACACAGCCTCTGAAAAAAACACACTTTGTTATTACATGTCTTAATGTGTAAGTAGGGGATCTTTGTTGAGCACTCCAAGAATGGCTCTTCCTGATCTGTATATCTGAGTTCTTAAATTAGGCAAGAAGAACGTCCTTTAATGAGTTTTTGTCTAGATAAGGTAGGTTTGTCTAGACAGTGGAAGCCAACAACCTCAGCATCTCAGACACTGGACAGAGCAAAGTTCTGTTTCTCACTCATACCACATGGATTGGCAGGGGATTTCTCTCTCTCTCTGACCACTGTAGTCATTTAGAGATCAGCTATGGATCTGTATTCATCATATGGCAGGGAATAGGTAGCTCAGTGAATCATATATGGCTCTTAATGCTGCCACCCAGAAATCACACGTCATTTGCACTCACATTTTATTGGGCCAAGCAAATATGATGGTGAAACTATTCAGGCTTGAGTAGAGAACAACAAAACCACATCGTTAAGCTAGATGGTCGTTCTTCAGGTTCATGGCAGGGTTACCAGGCCGTGGTTAGAAACACAGTTGCCAATATCTTGGGCTGTAATAGCTACAAGTTTAATGATCCAAGGCCAGGAACACAGGTCAGGAAAGCATTCTAAAGAGAGAGAACCAAAAGTGAGACTTAGCTGGGATCAGTTCAAACTTCTGCTCTAAGAAGATAGATTGAAGAGGCAGATAGCAGGATCTCTCTAGAGTATCTAGAATGGGTATCTAGAAGCTTTCTATGCTCATCAACTCTTCCTGATATTTATTCAAATGTTAATTCCAATGGACAAAGAATGTCTGGTTCTTTATAGCCTTTGCATATTTAGGTTCAAGTCCTGACTTCAAAGAACTTCAAACTAAGTAGATTCTGACACTTTTCAAAGTTTTTCACCATATTCTAAAAATGGACATTTTGACTATATACTTTATTTCTACCAGAAATTATATATGAAAATGGTTATATCTAATCATCTATTTACATTACCATAATAAATGTGCTGTAGCTATTATTCTAGAGATAGAGTGATGAATATTTATTGAGAACTTTCTCTCTGCTAGACATTTGATATGCATTATATCACTTGATTCTCCCAACAAGCCTGTGAATACATTATCACTAATTTGATGCTCAGAGACTGTTTACCAATGCTTACCATATTCTGGGCCCTGTGCATTATGTATTTTAAATTGGTTATCTTATTTAATTCTCAAAACAAACTTAGGTAACTAGATAACTATTCACAGGTGAGGAAACAGAGGCACAAAAATGTTAGGTAACTTTACCAAAATCTCAAAGTTAAAATATAGAGGAGTGGATTTTTGTATTAAGTTTGTCTATTTGGCAAATCCCATTCCATCATACCAAGCTGCCTTGTTTATTAAGAAAAGATTCTAAACTAAGAACTAACTTTAAAAAACTAAACTAACTTTAAAAAATCTAGTTTATCTCATCACATGCTACCAATTAAAATTTCAGGTGAGTTGGATTCCTAGAACTCTATCCATGACTTACCTGCTCTCCACTTATTTTTCTGCCAAGATTTCCACTTGAATGTTCTGCTCTCTATCAGCAAGAATTAATTCATAACTGAAAACTCCACCAACTATAGTTTCAAGCATAAAGATATTTACTGCTTTCTTAACTTCAGAAATCTGGAGTAGGTGATATTGATGTTGATTCATCAAAATCCTGGGTTGATATTTTGCAATTCTATAGGATTTCTTAATGCTACTACCCAGAAATGATATATCATTTCCTCTTACATTTTATTGATCCAAGGAGGGATAGTGGCAGGACAATTGCTTGAGTAGAGACAACTAAACCACATAATTAAAAAGATGGTGGCTCATAACTCAGACATCAAAGGGCCTGGGTAGAAAGCAAAGGGGGCATCTAAGGAAAAGCAAGGGAAAGAAGAGGGAGAGGGAAAGAGAGATCTCTTCTGACTTTCCTCTATCAGGTAAGAAACATCTTTCCAGAAGCTGATGCACTAGGAACGTTCTTTCACTTATCTCTAATTGATGATAATAAGTCCACATTGCAATCCTTATCTACAAGGGAGGCTAACAAAGGAATCATGGCTTTTTCAAGATTTGTTGTGGTTGGTATTTTTCCAAAATTTGTTGTATGTAGTGAAAAAGGTGAAAAAGGGTGAAAATTTGCTGTACATAGTGAAAAAGGGAGAGGAGTTAGGGAGCCAACACTAGAAACTTTCACCAACTATGATTGCCACATGCCTCCAATCAAGTATTAAATGATTTAAAAATAGTTTATTTGTTCATCCCTGAAATTCACCCCATTACCCAGTTTCAATACCACCTTCAATTAAAAATTAAAAAAAAATTATGTCATCCAATTTACCAAAAATTTCTTCCAGTTTTAATATTTACTTTAATCCCTGCATTAAAGTGCCATAAAATTAACATCTAATTTCAGTGCAAAGAGCCTTCCAATTTTGAAACTTTCTACCTTCAAATCTCATCCCCACTCCATTCCCACCATCATATCCAAAACGGTGGTGTCAAGTCTTGTCAATTTTACATCAAAATTATATTTGCAACCTGTTCATTTCCTTCTACTCTTACCATCCTTATTTCTAGGCATCATCATTTCTCATTTTGACCACTGCAATAGCATCCAAGTTGTTTTCCTCACTTCTGTTCTAGATTCCCTATAAGACATTCTTTCCAGAGTAGTTAAAGAAGATTTAGAAATGTAAATCAGATTATATTTCCCCTTGCTTAAAACTGTTCATGATCTTCCTATTGTGTAATTTTTACAGTCCTTGGTATGGACCACACCCTGATAGACTGAGAACTTCTTGAGGAGAGGGACTGTATCTGTCTTGTTCATATTCTACATTTAGCAATCAGGGCAGTGTCTATTATATATTGCAGGTGTGCATGTTAGATGGAAGAATGAATGCTAGAATTGTAAGTTACTATTATCATAGTATATAAAAGATTTATAGTAGGAACTCTTTGAGCAAGTTCTTCCTTTTTATGGAAAAGATATTCCAAAGGCCCTTTTTACACAACCATTTGGATAATGGGATCATATAGCCAAATGAGACTAAATAGTATTGACTGACTTAAACAATGTTAACAGTGAAATAATGTATATGAAAACATAACATATCTAACAGGGTATTTTCAATTCTGTTATTTTACAGGATCTTCCTACTTTAAGTGTCAACATTTTCTCTAAAAATAGTTGGATTCACCATTTTACTCTCTTAAAATGATACTTGAAAGCTATTCTTTTTACATTTGATTATATAAAGCAAATAAGATAACTAGTCTGGCAGCAAAGAATCCTCTACTATGAAATAATATGTCTAGTTTACTGAACAATTTAACTTACACATAAATACATACCTACTATCTACAAGTAGTATAAAAATTTAACACAATGTTTTCTGTATTAGTTTCCATTTATTCTCATTAGATTATTAAATGAGAATCTTAGAAGCAGTTAATGCATTTTTTTTTTGTTCCTGCCCTATATGATGATTTTCTTCTTCTGACATCTCTCTGTTCATCTTTTATGCCTTACTCTGATCTATATCCCATATTAAGCCAAAACAATTCACGTGGATGGTAATTTACCTCAGAAATCATACACTAATTAAAGATGATCCCTTGTCTCTCCACACTTACTCCAAAGTCAGTCATTTAAAGTACAGTGTCTTAATTAACCTTGAACTATACTGTTACAGTTCTGCTGTTTCTGTTCATGTTTGGTACCTCACAGATCCAGGCAATAGAATGCTTCCAATGGCAGTTGCTAGTTACATAATGCTTATAAGCAAGCCTGCTTTCCTTTTTAAACCTGCACAGTAAAAGAGGTTTTACATAGACCAACATTTGTCTCTGATGTTACCCAGAAAACTCTCTCCAATATTACTCAGAAGTCCCTCATCCTACTTTATTTCACCTTTATTTTTGCATGACAAAATTTATACTCTATATCCCACTCCTGCTCCTAGAAAAAGTAACAATAATTAAAAACTATCTGCTTATTGTTCACTGGGATCTTACTCTACAATTTTTTATACTTTACTGTGTAATAACAAAAATGTCCTCTAAAATGCAAAGCTATTAAATGTAAAATATGGTATTTTTAAATGTCACTATTTCATTTGACTCTGTATTTTTTTATTTTTGTAATTATTCTACTTGTTACATATCAACCCTGATTCTCTCCACCGTAGTTTTCCTTCTGAATTATATATAGCAAATGGCCCTAATTTAAAGTTTATATGTCAAGAATAACACTTGTAAAGTGCAATAAGTAAGCTCTATTTTAATCCTTTACTTGAATTAGATCAGAAATTACTCAGTTGCATTGATATCTACACCATTTTATAACATCAAAATGCACTTGGTTAAAAATATTTTGGGAGGATGTCTGGGTGGTTCAGTTGGTTGAGCGTCTAAATCTTGATTTCAGCTCAGGTCATGATTTCATGGGTTGTGAGATCGAGTCCCTTGTAGGGCTCTGCGTGCACTGGGGAGCCTGCTTGAAGATTCTCTGCCTCTGCCCCTAAGCCCACTCTCTCTCTCAAATAAATAAATAAATAAATCTTTACTCAAAAATATATTTTTTAATGTATCATATGTGCTAGTGATATAAAAACCATATTAATTTAACTTTGAAGAATTTTTATGTGGCATTAATTGACTGTTGTTGCCTTGGCAGTATTTTTTATTTAAATATTAAGTCATTTGGTTCCCTATTACCTGATCACAAATGTGTGATTGACAACAAGTTCACCTCATCTCATGGTGGAGCTTTCACCTGAAGCTCTCTGCAACACGGAGGTCCTGGACCTGATCAGGGAAAAATGAGAGGACCATATATACAGAGTATGTAATGACCAGAGAGAATTGTCATTATTTCTCTTGGCTGTGAAAAAATCCACTTACCGCTTAAATCACTCACAAAAAATGAAAAATGATGGTGTCCTACTGAATGGGTTTCTCTCCATTTCATATCAGGATATTCGGCAAAATTTAAAAATTAAGCCTATAAGAATTTTCCTTTCGGGAAAAAAAAAGAAATTTGATGTTGTGGCTATCATTGTTTGTAGCAGTGAATATGTAACAATCCTAAAGTTCCAGCACATAATCGAATGACAAGTACTCACTCTGTGCTGCCTTAGGTCAGTGGTTCTCAATCAGGGGCAATATTACCCCCAGGGAACTTTGGGCAATGTCTGGAGAGAATTTTGGTTGTCACCCTTGGGGGTGAGGGGGGGAGGTGTTACCGGCATCTAGTGGGGAGAGGCCAGGGGTCCTACTGAACATCCTTCATGCCCAGAAAAGACCCCGCAACAAAGAATAGCCGACCAAAATGTAAATAATGAGAAGACCTTGTTGGATTGAAGGAAATCTATCATTTTTTTAATGTCATCAGAACGTGAAATTTCTGTGGAAAAAGTTAATTCTAAGAATACATCTTTTCTTTTTTAGAGATACTTAAAATTTCAATTGTTGAAATCCAGATGAAAGCTGCTCAGAGTGACCAACTCTGATAGATAGGGAATAATTTGGTGGAGGTGACAGAGTAGGGGGTATTTGTGGTGACTTGGGCAGTGCACAAACACAAAGCACCCCTATGAGCTGCCTTTTGAAGAAGGAAAAAAACTGCCTCTCAAGCCAAGTGTATGTAGCTCATTAGTTACCTAACTGGACTCTCTGTTCTTTTTTAAGAGAAACTTCCTCTGGGGTTGGGAATGGGGGGAGGGGGGCACTCAAGGGATGGGAGGGGGTGGGCAGTTTGCAAGTCTGAGGAATACAAATCTTTGAGGTGACTAAATTAAAAACATGCTATGAAGCTATAAACTCACTACCGAAAACTGTGGCCTCAGGTCAGAATCCCTGCAGGAGAGCCGTTTCCTCAATGCCTGCGCTTGTTAACATTTTCTGTAAGGAGCAGCCCAGGGCTAAGTCAGCTCTGAGCAGGACTCTGGAAGCCCACATCAAAAATGACAACAGGCGGGCTAGTGTGATGAAGCCTCGGTGGGAGGTTCACCCCGTGTGAGGATTCTGTCCTGGCACACCCCGGGAGAGTAGCAAGGACAAATGTAAATGTTCTGTTTCATTGAAAATCACTTTGGATTATACAAAGCCTATTCTTTTTCACTTGAAAGGCTACCAATTTCTGCATTCATATGTGCAAGAGATGATTGTCGTTGGGCCACAGAACTACCCAGTGACAATTCCTGTGCGTGTTTTCTCCCCACAGTTCGGATGGCGTGATTTCACAGCGCTCCGTCCCCCTTATTGCAGATAACCCGGCATCCTTCTTCATTTCTCTTACGACTAGGCTTCATAGCTACAGGAAAAGAAGACAAAGAATGGCATCATTTACCTATGTGAATGGAAAATGGTGTAAAGCCATGCCAGTAAAAGACAATGTTCTCTTTCTAGTGTATTTTATTTATTTTAAAAAATTCCTAGCGCAAGTCATTGGTTTCAAGGTGTGGGGGGGTGATTTTACCTCCTCCCTGCCCCCTCTGCCCCACTCCAGGACAATTGGCACTACTTGGAGACATTTTTTGGTTGGGATTGAGGGGTCTTACTGGCGTCTAGCGGGAAGAGGCCAGGAATGCTGTTGAACATGCTGCAATGCTCAGAACAAACTCTCCCAACAAAGAATTATCTGACCACAGTATTAATAGGGCCAAGATTGAGAAAGCCTGACCTCATCCAATGTCAAGGACATAAGTGGAACTCAATGCTAAATATTCCATCTACTTATTAAGGAAACTCAGTAGTAATGCTGGGAGTCAAGAGATTTTGCTTCAAACTTTCTGGACCTTTCAAAGATAATCATATTACAGATTTTGAGCATGGAATTAGTTGAAAAATGTTTTCAACTCACACCTACTCAGCCACACCAGTTCAAGAACACCTCTCTGTCTAAAAAGAAAATTAGTTTAATTATAATTAAGTTATGAGTAATAAACAAAGTCTTAGAATATCAACCTCGATATATAAAGTAATCACAGGAGTTCAAAAAAAAAAAAAAAAGGTAATCACAGGAGTTCATAAATGAATGAGTTATCTCATTCATGTAACCAGGTATGGCAATTTTACCTATAATGCCAGCCATGCCACATTTATTTATTTATTTATTTATTTATTTATTTATTTATTTATTTATTTTAAAGATTTTATTTATTTGAGAGAGAGAGAATGAGAGAGAGAGCACATAAGAGGGGGGAGGGTCAGAGGGAGAAGCAGACTCCCCGCTGAGCAGGGAGCCCGATGCGGGACTTGATTCCGGGACTCCAGGATCATGACCCAGCCATGCCACATTTAAATCCCTTTATGTCAGGCATCTGGGTGGCTCAGTCAGTTAAGCGTCTGCCTTCGGCTCAGGTCATGATCCTGGAGTCCCGGAATCAAGTCCTGTGTCGAGCTCCCTGTTCAGTGGGGAGCCTGCTTCTCCCTCTCCCTCTGCTGCTCCCCTGCTTGTGCTCTCTCTCTCTCTGTCAAATAATAAATAAAATCTTTAAAGATAAATAAATAAATCCCTTTATGTCATAATTATGGCATTAAAATTGAAAGTCTCAAAGGCTCCAAGAAGACCCGGACTATTATAATTTCAGGGCACCTAGGTCAAACTCAAAAGAATAATACTAACTTAAAAATATAAGGGAATATCATGTGTTGTTGTTTTCTTTTTAATTATCTGCCTGCATTTTCATGTTGCAAGATCGGGTATAGGAAAGCCAGAGACCTGAGATGAAAATTATTTTGGAAAATACTCATTCTAAATCATTTTGACTTAAGGTCCCTGTGCTGTTTTCTTGGGTCAAATTGTTGGTCTTGATCCAGTAAATTATAAAACTCAGCTCCATGGCTGGATTCATTATGCATTATGTAAGTGCTCTATTGTTGCAGTCACTTAGGTGGTCAGCATTGGTTACATGACACAATGTTCAAAATATGTACTTTATGTAATTCATCATGCTCTTGGCATTTTCTTGCCTTTAAATGTTTATATTTTCTTTTATATTTGGAAGTGCTAAAATAAACGAGACACATTTTCTGCCAAATTTAGTGAGCTCCCAAATAACAGCTTGTTTTACACTGTATAAATAAAGTCTTTGTGCTAATGGGAGATGTACTTAGCAACTTTCAGATTTCTACAGGTAGAAGCACATGACTTAATGTTTGAAATCTTCATGTCTGTCAAATCAACCCATGCCATGTCGGGTAAGACACATGACAACACTTGCTGTGGAAACTGAAGAGCTATTTTTAATATTGTTCTTGCTAATAGATTTTCATTAAACCCTTTCAAGATGCATTGTTTTATTAGATGAATTTAGGAGCAGCCTCTGAGCTGTGATCATGGACCATCTCTATTTACCACAGGGTTAACATTGTAACCATCTCCACACCAAGTGCTCTTACCATCCACAAAGAGACAAGGTCCACTCCAATTAAGTCAGATTAAATGAAAAAGACAATTCTAAAATCTTTCTTTTAGATAGTACCTGGAAATTGCACTCTAGAAATGTGATTCAACGTCCGTATCAGACAATAACCATTAGCCATTGGCCTATGGGGATATGATCACAGGGCCTCAGTTGCCTCTCATTAAAATTAAAGAGTTGCATGAAACTGTCAACTCGTCTCATTAAGCATATCCCTTAGAAAATCTTATCCTTTTAAAATAGTTGAGTTTTTGGAAAAGTTATTTTAAGTTTGGTGAACAATTGCCATTCCTGTTATTATATGCACAGTTGAACGTCTAACAGATAATCTGAACACTTCAAGCTCTTAAAATGGTTAGTGTTTTTAATTTTAAGTTACTACTTGGAATTTTAAGGCCTCTGTTATATTTTTAAGAGATCAAGAAAATATTTTATATTTACTATTGTGGACATTATTTGTGTTTGTTTCTATAAAGGAAAACTGCATTGATTTCTTCACTCATTAAATGTGAGCAACTTAGGGCGCCTGGGTGGCTCAGTTGGTTAAGCGACTGCCTTCGGCTCAGGTCATGATCCTGGAGTCCCGGGATCGAGTCCCACATCGGGTTCCCTGCTCAGCGGGGGGTCTGCTTCTCCCTCTGACCCTCTTCCCTCTCGTGCTCTCTGTCTCTCATTCTCTCTCTCTCAAATAAATAAATAAAATCTTTAAAAAAAAATGTGAGCAACTTATTTATGTCTTTGGTATTTAAAGTTGAGGTCCCTAAAATAACTTACTAATTTGCATATAGCAGAAACTTTCTCTCCACTTGTGATTTGGAAGAAGAATTCTTATGATTATTATAATATTATTTACAATGAATTACTTGTTATTATCAAACACAACACTGCTATTTGAGAATCATTGTATGGCATTGTCATAAAGAAAGAGAGAGCTGAAAATAAAAGTAAAACCAAACCAAGCCAAAAAAAAAGGAAGAGAGTCTTCGGAGCTTTCAGCCTGGTTGAGAAAAGCTCCTATTGCAGCAAATACTGAAATGTGTTTAATCACTAAGATTCGTTTTATTTACAGAGGGCATAAAAAAGCAAACTCAATGTTTGTTGAAGTCCTTTCTCTCTATCTCATAACTCCTTGTACCCTCCCCCACCATACATGTGCCCAAGAAGACTTATTAGCGAACCTGAATCACCTTACTGTCAAGGCACACACCATGTCCAAATGCTGTCTGTAATCCAGGAGATCTGACCTCTACCTGTATTGTGTGCTGCCATCTGTTATCACCACTCATTGGAGTTCTAGGTGGCAGACTGGAGGTAGGCCAAAGCTCCTTCTCAACTGGAGCCTGAAAAATAACAGGGTGGAAGAGATTTTTTTCAGCTTCTACAGCACATTTATTTTGTAAAGGGCAAGAGAAATCTCAGAGGGAATTTGGAATGAAGGAAAGACAGAGGTTAAAGCTCTAGCCAATATCAACAACCCTGTAGGTCTCATAGAATACGTATGAAAAGCTTAAGGCCCGCAGAGGGGGAGTGAAGTGGGGGCGATGGCAAGCTAGCCCAGGTCACAGGGTCCCCCATTCATGTCTGTACTCCTAGATCTATTCCTTTCCAGTCTCTGGGTCTACAGTCTACTCACTCTTCTACCGTCAGTAAAACTCTATGTCTGCACAAAGGAAGAGATCTCAGTCTTATCATTCCAGCAGCAGAGGATTTCCTTGATGTTCCTTTTCATATTAGAGATTTGTGCCCATTACAAAATAAGTAAATTCTCTTTTGCTGGCTCTTCTTTCTGTGTATCTCCCATACTCGGACCCACTTGGGACGGTGCTTAATGAATGTTGTCCTTTTTTAAATTCAGAGTCTTTTAAAAATAAGGACGTTTGGGGAAGACTTGTCATTACCTCTGCACATAGCTAATATATTTATAATAATATGAACAAACTGCATGTAAATAGTGATTTGTGCATTTTTGCAGTATACTTTTAGTATATAAAAACAAAAAGAGGGGCGCCTGGGTGGCTCAGTCATTAAGCGTCTGCCTTCGGCTCAGGTCATGATCTCAGGGTCCTGGAATCGAGCCCCACATTGGGCTCCCTTCTCCGTGGGAAGCCTGCTTCTCCCTCTCCCACTCCCCCTGCTTGTGTTCCCTCTCTCACTGTGTTTCTCTCTGTCCAATAAATAAATAAAATCTTTTTTAAAAAATAAAAATAAATAAAAAAAGAGTATTCACTTGTACTCTCATAATTTAAATTCCTAAAATTTGCCATTTTTAAAAATATTTTATTTTCAAAAGATAGCACTATTGTAATGTTCATGCTATTTTATGTTTAGCTTGCACTATTTAAATGTGTGAAATAAATTATGTGGAAGAAGAGCAGATGTATTGGTGAACTGTTTTCTGACAGGCTTTTCAGTTGGATGTCAAGAATTCAGGTCATTTGGGTAGTTGATGATCCTATTACTTGGCAGCAACTTAAAAAAAATATTTTGTTCCCTAAGAAATTATAGTAGCTATTTTTGGAAAGTGCCTACTTTCTTACAAAAAGCCTGTCTTTGGAACATACATAAATTCAGTGTGACCCTCCCACATTTCCTTGGTCCCTTCTTATTTCTCTTTTTCCTTTCATAGTAGGAGCCTGAAGTTTTTATGATCAGGTGGCTCCTCTTTATCAAAAGGAATACAGAGAGATTTTACCTCTGCAAGTGTTACTAGAGTATACAACCATGTAAACACCTTGCTAGGACCCTGAGAGAGACCTGTATAAGCCAGGAGCCCTGAAACCCACTTTAATAGTTTCAAAGTAATTTCATTTCTGCTTTATTCCTGAACTTATGCACATTGGGATTTAATACTTCCCTTTATTTCTTTCAGGTGGGAGAATGCTCATGTACAGGATACTTAACTGACTCCACAAAATTACTGGGAGATAAACAAAAGGATTCTGATATAAGAAACTCGCTTCCTGGGGCACCTGGGTGGCTCAGTCAGTTAAGTGTCTGCCTTGGTCTTGGGTCATGATCCCTGCATCAGGTTGGGCTCTCTGCTCAGCAGGAAGCCAGCTTGTCCCTCTCGCTCTGCCTGCCGCTCTGCCTACTTGTGCTCTCTCTCTCTTTGTCAAATGAATAAATAAAAAATCTTAAAAAAAAAGAAAAGAAAGAAACTCACTTTCTGATGTCTAGACTGTATATGACTCTTCCTTTCTCCCTTTTCCTTCCCAGCACAATCCACATCTAGCCAAGTGATCTGCTTATTTTGTTGAGAACAGATATCAAAGGAGTCTAGTTGGGTAGGAAGTTTCTTTATCTTGGAATATGCACTCAAGTCTCAGCTGGTTCAGTTTTGGATTCAACTCTGATATGAGTTTGGGAAATATAAGTAAAAACAAAATCATCTTTGAACCCAGAAACACTCTCCACAAATGCAGTAGAAAAAAAAGAACAAACCTCCACTTTTATTAACGAATAAGCATTAAACCAAAATGTGATGTGTATCACGAACAATCCACTAAGAGATTACGAAGACAGAAAGAAATCTTATCCCCTAATATAGCCATACAGATACAATCCATTACATACATGTTTTCAAGATTCAAGATACAAAAATAACTAGTTCTCAAGTAGGAGAGCTTTGATAGTCACACATAGTTCATCCTAACTTTACCGTAATTGGAGTCACTATCTATGGTAATTGGTTTTATTCAGCGGAGAAACAAACTTCTACCTCCTTTATGACAGGAGGCAGTTTTGCAGCTTGGAACAAGATACCCATCACAGTTAGGTTCCTACCCTCCCACAAAAACTGAAAGATAGGGCTACGATCTCCCTTAATGTTTATATTTCCAAATGATGGCTCCCAGGTCCTTAAGAGGGTCATGGGTCATAAAGCTAAGAAAAGGCCCATCTAGTTTTCAAAGGGATATGCATATACATTTTAAGGAGAAAGTACTTAAAATTACAAGTTTTCTAAGGTAAATGCTCTAGGAAAAAGGAGGGAGAAAATCTTTTTCCTTATTTTCAACAGGAAAGATTAAGCCTTTTATATTTAATTCATATTTGCTCTTACAATGTCAGACAAAAAATATAGGTCAATGAGAGAGGATTTTTTTACAACTGTCTCATGAATCATCTTTATGCAAGGACTTGTCCTATGTCCTATTGAAACTTGTCTTGTCTAGATGTTGTTTTTCTTAGATTTTTTTTTTTTTAATCTTAGAAAGAGAGAGCGTGAGTGGGATGGGGGGCAGGGAGGGAAAGAGAGAATCTTAAGCAGGCCCCACGTTAAGTGTGGAGCCAAACACGGCGCTTGATTTCATGACCTGAGCCAAAATCAAGAGTTGGACGCCCAACCAGCTGAGCCCTTTCTTAGATTTTTTTATACCAATTCTTTCCAAGGATTTTTTGATGTTAAAAACCAAAGTAATGTATATATTTTTTGCTATGTGCAATGATCTTTCTTGACTGATCCCATCTCATGTCTGTATCTCTGTAGTTCTGTAATTCTGCAGCTATATTAAAAAAAAGAACTTAGTACACCAAGTGTCACTATTTGGCTGACAAAGGTTTATAGTTCCTATCCCTGCTATGACATTCCCGAACTATACAATGTTGTTGGAGATGTCTCGCTGCACAGAGTTCCCTATCTACTTGAGAAAAGCATAAAATCCATTTAATCTAAAAACTGTTGTAATTTGGTTCCCACCTTCAGTAATATAATAGCTACTTGATTAAAAAAATACATCACCTTTTTCTTAAACAATATATTTTTAACCTTTTTATAACATTTCAAAATATTGATCATCATTTCCTTTTTGAAACTTTGTTATTAAAATGGAGAGGAACATTGGAAATAATTAGACCATGTTTCTTGTGTTAGAAATGAGGAAAGAGTGGCCACAGAAGATGGAGAGTCTTGTCCAAGTTCACATACTTAGAAAGTATCTAGACACAACTTTCCCAGTTCTCCTCTCTTCTTTATCTCCTCCAGAAGCTGCTTTTTACTTGGCAATAAGTAAGTGTCAGTCAAGGTTCTTTCTTTCACCTTTGCTTACTTATTCCTCATTCTACCAAATGGCTTATATGATCAACCCTATATGACTACAAAAGACCATGGACTTAGGAGTAAGACAGCCTGGATTTGAATCTTTGTTCTGTTATTTCTTATTAACTGTAAACATGTCATACTGACTTCAATAAGTTTAGGACAACTTAAAGGATTTGTAAGCCCAAATGCTGTCAGAGATGAAGGAGGTAATATAAATGAATTAAGTTGGTGGTAGAAGACAATATTAGATATTTAAAATCAATCATTTAAGCCTCCATCTCAAGAAACTAGAAATAGAATAGCAAATTAAATTGAAGTACAGTACAAGAAAGGAAAAATAATATATATGAGCAAAAATCATGTCAACTAAATATAAAATAATTATATGTGAGAAAATAAACAAAACACCCAAAACTGGTTCTTTGAAAAGATTAGTATATATTTAGTAAAACTAATCAAGAAAAAAGGCAGAAAAGATAAAATATTAACACCAGCAATTTAAAAGAGTATCACTACAGATCTTATAAATTTTAAATTTTTTCCAGTTTCATTGAAATGTAATTTGACATATAACATATTAAAGTGTACAACATAATGATTTGATATATGTATATGTTGAGAAATAATTACCACAGTAAGTTTAGTTAACATACATCACCTCACCTAGTCATAATTTTGTTTTCTTGTGATGACAACTGTTAAGATCTACCTTGGTAACAACTTTTAAATATACAATACTGTATACTGTAGTCACCATTCTGTACCTTACATCTCTAGAACTTATTACCTTATAATAGGAAGTTTGTACCTTTTGATCATCTTCACCCATTTCACCACCTCCCCATCTCTCACCTTCCCACCTCTGACAACCACCAATATCTTTTCTGTACCTATAAGTTCAAGGTTGTGTGTGTGGGTGTGTGTCCATGCGCATGTGTTTAGATTCCACATGTAAATGAGATCATTTGGTATTTGTCTTCTTCTGTCTGGCTTATTTCACTTAGCATAATGACCTCAAGGTTCATCCATGTTGTTGCAAATGGTTGGATTTTCTTCTTTTTTTATAGCTGAATAATATTCCATTGTATATATACACATCACATTTTTTTTTAAAGATTTTATTTATTTATTTGAGAGAGAGAGAATGAGAGACAGAGAGCATGAGAGGGAGGAGGTCAGAGGAAGAAGCAGACTCCCTGCCGAGCAGGGAGCCCGATGCGGGACTCGATCCAGGGACTCCAGGATCATGACCTGAGCCGAAGGCAGTTGCTTAACAAACTGAGCCACCCAGGTGCCCCACATCACATTTTTTTTTATCCACTCATCCATTGATGGACACTTAGGTTGTTTCCATGTCTTGGCTATTGTAAATAATGCTGTCATAAACATGAGTATGTAAATGTCTCTTAGAGACAGTGATTTTTTTTCTTTCAGATATGTATCCAAAAGTAGAATTGCTGGATTATATAGTAGCTTTTTAAAAATTTTTTGAAGAAACTTCATACTGTGTTTCATAGTGGCTATACCAGTTAGAGCTTATGAACTTTAAAAAGATAGTAAAAGAATATTAAGTGCAATTTTGTATCAAGAAAGTTGTCAATTTATATTAAATAAACAAATTTCTTGAAAACACAACTTATCAAAACTTCCTCTACAAGAATTAGAAAATCTAAAAGTTTTTTTTTAACAAGTTGATTCCATTATTAAAATCTTTGCTCTCCTCTCCCCTCAAATACCCTCCAGCCAAAGTAGTTTTTGTAAGTGGCACCAATCTTACATGCAAACTCTACAAGAAAATGGAAAAAAGAAAACAATTTCCATTTTATTTTAAGAGAAAAGCAAAATCTTGTTATCAAAAGCTTACACTGGCATTACAAGAAAGGAAAAATATAAAAGAATGCAAAAATACTAAATAAAATATTAGCACACAAACACAAAGAAATATAAAGAGCAAAATATATATCATAACCATGTACACTTGAGTCCAAGAATGCAAGGGAAGTTTAGCACTCAAAAAACAATCTATCTATCTATATATATGTATATATATATATTTTAAAGAATTTATATATTTATTTGACAGAGAGAGACACAGCGAGAGAGGGAACACAAGCAGGGGCAAGGAACACAGGCAGGGGGAGGGAACACAAGCAGGGGGAGGGAACACAAGCAGGGGGAGCGGCAGGAAGAGGGAGAAGGAGAAGCAGGCTTTTCGCAGAACGGGGAGTCCGATGTGGGGCTCGATCCCAGGATCCTGGCATCATGACCTGAGCCGAAGGCAGACGCTTAATGATTGAACCACCCAGGCGCCCCAACAATCAATATATTTTACCACATAATTAAGAGAGAAGGAGAGAGAAGGATCCCATAATCATCTCCTCAGATGCAGGAAAAATAAACACACTGTAACACAAAAAACTCAGTGAACTATGAAGAGAGAGGCACTTCCTTAATTTAAATATAGAACTTCTATAAAAAAATCTATAGCAGATACCATAGTTAAATGTACATTAATGAAAGCTTTTCTCCTGTGTGGAGCTGAGAAACTCTTGCCCAGGATCATCACTGTTTTTCAACAAGGTACTGGAGATCCAACCTAGTACATTAAGACAAGAAAAGAAATAAAAGATATGAGGCTAAGAATGCAAGAGCTATGGTCAAGTATACGGAAAATCCAAATGAACCCACAAACTATTAAAATTCACAAGTGAATTTAAGAACATGGAACTACAGTTGCTTCATATGAGGTCATGACACAAAAACCAGTTGCATTTCTATATGTCAGGAGCAAACAAATAGAAAATGAAAGGAAAAACACAACGCAATTTACAGGAGTGTCAAATAACGTTAAATCTCTAGGAATGCAACTAATAAAAATGTGCAAGGCACCTACAATTAAAACAACAGAACATTCCCGAGAAAAATTAAAGACAATCTAAATAAAAGGAGGTATACACCATATTACTCATGATTTGGAAGACAAATCATGTAAAGATATAAATTATCTCAAAATTGATCTATGCAATATAATGTAAGTCAAAATCCCACAGTATATATATATATTTTTAAAGACTTTTATTTATTTATTTATTTGATGGAGAGAGAGCGAGATAGGGAACACAAGCAGGGGGAGTGGGAGAGGGAGAAGCAGGCTTCCCGCAGAGCAGGGAGCCCGATGTGGGGCTCGATCCCAGGATCCTGGGATCATGACCTGAGCCGAAGGCAGACGCTTAACGACTGAGCCACCCAGGCCCCCCCACAGTATATTTTGAGAAAATTGCCAAACTATTTCTAAAATTTATGTGGAAGTACAAATGACCAAAATTAGTCAAGGCAGGGGCACCTGGGTCGCTCAGTTGGTGAAACATCTGCCTTCGGCTCAGGTCATGGTCCCAGGGTCCTGGGATCGAGCCCCGCATCGGGCTCCTTGCTCAGCAGGGGAGTCTGCTTCTCCCTCTCGCTCTGCCTGCCGCTCCCCCTGCTTGTGCTCTCTCTCTCAATCTCTCTCTGTCAAATAAATAAATAAAATCTTTAAAAAAAATTTATTCAAGGCAATCTTATAGAACAACACTGGAAGGCTTATATTTCCATGTATCAATTTTTTTTCAAATAAAGTTATAGTAATGAAGACATTGTAGTATTGGTATAAGAATAAACCACAAAGAACTGAACAGAGTCCAGAAGAAGACCCAAACATTAATAGTGTAACAATTTATGACAAAGGTGCCACTGCAATTTACTAGAAGGAGAAGTGATTCTTTTCAATAAATGGTGCTGGGTCAGCTGTACAACCATATAGAAAAAAGTGAACTGACCCATATCTCAACACCAAGGAAAAAGGTCAATTTCAGAGGAATTATGGATCTGAATGTCAAAGTTAAATAATAAATATTCAGGAAGAAAATATAGCAGAATATCTCCATGAAGTTCAGATAGGCAACAATTTTGTAAACAGGACACAAAAATTCATAGAAGGAAAAATAAAAAATATATGAAATGAACGAATGAATGAAATGAATGAAAAAGGAATGAAATAAAAAATGGATTACATTAAAAGGGGTAATTTCTGTTCATTAAAAAACACTGTTAAGTGATAAAAATTCAAGCCATATAGTGGGAGAAAATGATTTGCAATACATATGTCTGACAAAGTCTTAAATTTAGAATATATAAAGGATTTCTACAAATCAATTAGGAAGGGAGGGAACTAAAAAAAAATAGGTACAAGACTTTAACACACACTCCACAAAAGAAAATATGCAAATAGTCAGTAGACTTAGGAAAAGTACTCAATTTTATTCATCATCAGGGGAATGCAGATTAAAAATATGAGTCTATTATAACTCCCATTTAGTTGGAATAACTAAAAGGGAAAGGAAGGGAAGAGAAAAAAGAAAAGGAAGACAACTCCAAGTATTGGTGAGAATTGGGAGCAGTTGTAATGCTCACACACTTCTGATGGGAGTGTAAATTGGTACAATCACTTTAGAAATAGTTTCAACAACATCTAACGAAGCTGATTATATGCATAACATATGACCTAGAAATTCTCGTCTGAGGCCAGTTCTCACAAGAAATTGTGTGTATGTTCACCAAAAGATAGACACCAGAATATTACAACAGCATTATTTGCAATAGCCAAATATTACAACAGCATTATTTGCAATAGCCAAAAACTGGAAAAGAGCCGGATGTCTATCAACAGTTGAATGGAGAGACACAACTGATATATTCATGAATGGAATTGTAGAACACAACTAGAATGAACAAGCTACAAAGACAGTGCAACATGAATGAATATCAAAAATACAATGATGATGGGGCGCCTTGGTGGCTCAGTCATTAGGCGTCTGCCTTCAACTCTGGTCTTGATCCCGGGGTCCTGGGATCGAGCCCCACATCGGGCTCCCTGCTCGGCGGGAAGCCTGCTTCTCCCTCTCCCTCAGCCCCTGCTTGTGTTCCCTCTCTTGTGTTCTCTCTCTGTCAAATAAATAAAATAAAATCTTAAAAAAAAAATACAATGATGAGTGATAGAAGGCACACACACACTAAATTGTATATTATTTATGTAAAATTTAAAGACAAGCAAAATAACCTATTGTGCTAGAGTTAAGACATCAGAGACCTTTGCGTGGGGACCCAAATTTGGAGGGGGGGATTATTAGCAATAAGCACAAGGGGGGGATTGGAAATGTTGCTAATGATCTATTTACTTTTTCTTGCCTTTCTAAAAATTAATTTTGTATTAACTTTGCGAAAATTCATCAAGCTGATTGTGATTTTTTTTTTGCATTTTTCTAAAAACTACATTGGTGGACAGTTGGATGCCTTATTTAGAGCAGGCATCAGTTACTCATATGATTTCTTATGCAAAAATTAGGTCCTAGTGTAGCTCAGTTTTCTGGTTTTCCAAGAAAAACTAAAAATGTGAATTTTAAGTAAATCCTTCTTTTCTTTTAATTCCAGTATAGCTAACATATACTGTTATATTAGTTCAATATTTTCAAATGCTAGCAACCAATTCAGATCAAAACATCCACAAAAACAACAATGTGGGTCAAAAAATAATAATAATAGCCACAAGTTTATAGTGCTTGCTTTGAAATCCGTCTCTCAGGTTTATAACAGGGGCTAATACTACACTACACAATACTGATTTCAACATTTAAATGAAGAAATGTATGGAGGGGTTTATTAAAATGTCTGGTGTATAGCAAGTGATTGATAAAGGGAGGCTAGGGATATGTTGCTGTTTGAAATCATAACGTGTCTCTTAAAATTTATCTTCATGATCCTTTACTTTGGTGGACATTTTACTGATATACCACTATATACCATTACTAAATAGCATTGCATCTACCATAGAGTAGATAATCAATACAAATTTCTGGCCTAAATATATGTGAATTGATTGATTGATAATGACTTATATTTATATGCTTCAGAGTTTCAGCATCGCTGACATTATTTCAATGGCATATACTATATCATGGAATATTGTATTAATGTTGGGATTCTGGAGATCACGGAAAATTTAGAGGTTAATTATAGATGATTTAAACTAGTTATAGATGATTTTCAGGTAGCTGGGGTTAAGTAAGTGTGTCATTAAAACACATGTAAAACGTGTTTCCTACTCCATCCTAGGCAGGTGGTAAGAATTGGTTCACAATATCCCTTTGGCCATTTGTGAACTCCATCTTGCATTCTCCATATTCTTTTCAAATACTTCTGAGCATCCCCAGTGGGGCAGGAGAGTGTATTCTCATATGTGCCGCCGCTGACTCAACCACTTATGCCCCCCCTCTTACCATCTTTGGTCGTCCTTATTTTCAGCTCTGATGAAATGTCTCCTTCACTCCAATTTTAGTTCGCTACTGGTACCTGCCGCTGCAGCTGAAATCCACAGACATACACATCAAGGCGGCCGACGTACACCATTAAGGGTGTCAATGTCTATGCCAAGGGCCAACGAGTCTTATCACAGCAGAAACTATCAGCACCATATCCTATTGCTGTAGAAACAGCTTGCAGCATTGCTCTGACACCTTGTACCCATAGCACTTTCAGATTTCAGTGGCATGTTTGCTGAAATCCTCTTTCCATTACAAGAATCCAAGGGAGTTGAACTGGTGCTAGATCTTAGTAAGCAACATACGATATTATGCAGGGAAGAGGGAATGGTCAGAGGGAGATGTCAAGTTAAGAAAAAAAAATAGGAGCCCCAGAAACAAAGAGGGATGGAAAAAGCTGTTTAGCTGCAGGGAGGAAAAAATGGCTTCAAAAGAGAATCGAAATCATATTCTCATGTTGTGATTTCAATCAGCTTACCTACTGCATCTGACACAAACAACCAAAAGAGGGGACCCTTGAGGTGAATATCAGTTGCCTTGAACTGATACAGAAGAGACCTGCCAGCATCAGAAGACATCAATTTATCCACCAGGGCTGGATACAGCTCCAGAACCTGGTTGTGCTGAATTGTCCTTGTGCATCATGTTCCTCTACTTAGAGGAAATTGACCCTTCCACTTTAACAGAGTTTTCCAGATTTTGAACATTAGCACATAAGAACCTTAGAAACCCCCAAGTCCAAAGCACTCATTTTGCCAATTACAAAGTTGACGGTCACTCAGTTAACTAATTTGTAGCTAATTCATAGCAGAAACACAACTAGATTCTAGATCTTTGATTTTCAGTTGAGGACTCCATCTACTCTATCACGATGACAGAATTTTTCTGATCCTTTCTTGAGACTGGGTTTACTCAGAAGAATGAATGGAACAAACTAGAAAGAAAGGCACTAGTCATGGTGTCATTTCACTGTTTCTTGCTTGAACTCTGCTGTGTATATTCGCATGAACAACATCGAACACATTCTAATCCACTAAGGAAGAAAGTAGAGAAAGTTATCTCTGTCCTTTTCAAGCAACAACTGGAATCCTATTCTGTTTGTTGCATGTTGTTAACTTTGTAAATATGTGAGTGTGCTACTTTGTAAGTGGGGTCCAAGTCTAGCCATGGTGAATATCTAATAAATATGGCTGCAGATGTTAAAAATTAAGACTAAATTTCATCATTCCAATAAACATGATGAAGGAAAGTATCAACTAGGCAATAATGTTCTATTTCATAATGTGGTACGCCTATATGAAAGCAATACATGTGCAAGTCATTTGTAAGATATGCCATGAGGTGGGAGTGAAAGTCAAATGTCAGCTCTCTGGATATGCTTAGGCTTGCTTCGCTAGTGATACTTTAAATGAGTAGAAAGAGATTTTTCCTTGAAAATGTAACAGTTTGACTTAACTTCTGTTATGATTAAGCCTGCCTCCAGTATATGAATAATTCTTTCCTTAGATAGGAAGGAAAATACAGTGTTAAGGAAGGTATTTATTTAGAATTTCAAATTCTTTGAAATAAAAACCACATAGTCAAATGCCATCCTGAGTGAAAAAGGAAAAGATATGTGAGTATACACACAACCTTAAAAAGAGCTTAATGTCATTGTGTTTTTCTTGAGAAAGTCAGGATCATGCATGTGCGCTGTACATAGAATATGTCGCTGGCCAACAAGTTCATGTATTTTTCAAATAGGACAGGATTAAAGTCAATGTGTTCTCTATGTGCCGTAAACCCTTTTAAAACCTGTGTGCTTTAAAATGATAGAACACTCGTTACAGAAAACTGAATGAGACTACAATGTACAAAAAAGAGAATATCACCCAACAATCTGACGCTCAGAGATAATGAGTGTTTTCCTCTTGGGATACATACCTCTGGACATCTCTCCACGCACACATTTGTGTTTACACACACACACACACTTACATGAATGGAATCTTACACGATGTGTTCTGCAGAACCTACTTTTCCCATCCATGAATAAAGTTGCCCATTTCACAGGAAGATGGTTAAATTCATCATGAATGTGCATTTGAAAGTGACCTCTTTCTTAACTGAGCTTCAGTTGCACACTTTCAATACAGGAGCCAAGTGAGTACTACTGCATTATAGAACACTGAACGATAATATTTCAGAGGGTGAATATCAAATAGTTTGGATAAGATACCATTAGCTGGAAGCCCCACCTGTGAGGTAAATTTGCATGTTTCTTACACTTACTCTTTTTTAAGATTTGTATTATGAAAATTTAAACAAAAAGAAAAAGAATTGTACAGTGACCACCCACATACCTGCACTTCGATTCACCAATTGTTCGCATTTTTCTGTATTTTCTTTTTCTGCCTTCCTATGAAATTCTCAGTTTAATCTCTTTGATTTTTTTTGAAGCATTATAAAAAACGTCATGACACTTTGCTCTTAAAGACTTCAGCCTGAGTAAACAAGAAATTATCAACATTCTCCTACATTCACATTCATATTATCATACCATTACCACATATGTAACAAAATTACCACAAATTCTTCAGTATTATTTAATATTGAGAGTTGACTTAGTTTGAAAGCCAACTTGTACAAGTTAGAAAAAAGTTTCCTTTTCATTACAGTTGGTCAGTTTGATTCTCTTAATACAAATAGGTTTTTAAAAGCTGACTTTGCCATTGATTCGTGATTTTATCTTGCAAATATGTTATGTAACTTCCAGGTGAACATAAATACAAATATAACTATAATAACAGTGTGTGCATGTGTAGAACAGTAAGATATTTTTTTATGTCATGATGAAATTTTGTCAAGTGAATAATAGGTGGTATGAATTTTGCACACAATTTACTTTGCACTTTACTTTTTGTATACATAGAGAATCCACAGGATGTCAACATTTATAAACTTTAAAAGAGCTGTTTATATCCTTTGACATGGAAGCACTATGTTTGTGCAATTAGCCCCGCTTCTATTCAGAAAACCTAGATTCACTTACATGCCTTTAAAACTATTACCACAGAACATCAAGTGGTGGGTCACTGTCTTCAAACACAGTACAACATGGACCTGGTTCTTATATTGCCAAGAAACAAAGATTAAAGCAACAGACAGCAAATATGAGCTGGCTTCCAGGGATTTTAGTCATCTGAATCCTTTGGGATTACAGGGATAAATCTACCAGAATGGAGTTCCTTCAGCAGTCATGAATCAGCTGACGAGGACCAAAATATATACTGTCCTTCATAATATACTTGAGGAGATAGAGTCACTTTTGTCATTGATATGGTCCTCTTCTCCCCCACCCTCTTTCTTTTCCATCATTCGTTTACCATTGCAGAGACAATCAACAACATGGTAACAAGGAAAGAGGTCTTTCCTTATTTATATATTCCGAGGCATAGCAGACATTTGCCACCTATCCTAGGTGTTCTCCAGTCATGTGTTATTTCAGTGAAGGCTCCTGTCTTGAGTTAGGTATATCTATTAGCCAGGGGCAGGGACCGCGTGAGCTCTGTATGTGTGCCGTGGGAGGGGAGAAGGTCTCTCCTGTTGAGGAGCTGCTGCCCGTGATAGCCATATGAATGCTGATCTGTGGCTTGTGCAGCTCACTTCTGCAACAACAGGGGGACTCTAACCTGGGCACTGAATTCCTCCTGCAGCTGTGAGCTTGGAGCTCTGCCTCACCCTTGAGAAAACCTGCGCTGTGAAACTCAGATGGTTGCTTCCTGCCCCGCAACCCGCCTTCCACTCAGCCATTGGAAAGAAGTTCCACGGGAGGGCAGGGCAAAGATGACAGCCCCTCGAGCCCGTCCAACACAGAGAAGTTTTATAAGACCATTACTGCAGACTAAACGGCCAGCAGGTATGGTTAAAAAGGGAACGACTGACTTCCTGTGAGCGTGCGTTCCTGTCTGCAGAGTAGAGGCTGTTAAGTTCATCACAAAGGAAGTGCCCTCAGCACCGGGAACGTGCAGCTCCCAGGGGCTTTGAGTTGTGGGTGAGGAATTCATTCTGTAGTGAGATGAAAGGCCACGTTCCCATTGTTAAGGTCACTATGCCTCTGGTTTAGTTTGTCCCTAACTTACGGCCACAAGTCATGGATCTGTGGCTCTCAGAGGTTCGCTCACAGGGTTCACAGAACACACTTTGCAGCTGCACCACCCAGCTGGGGAGGAGTGAAACCAGTGGAGCATTGCAGGCTGAGCTCATTTCCGCCCACATCAGAAGCAGCAGAGGAGTTTGTGGAGAGCTACATTTGAGCCCTCCATTAGCTACTTTACATCTTATAGACCAAGATGCCACTTCCTACACCATGTGTTAGTGGGGAACCACGTGGATATAATGTCGCAGGAGGACCTAGCCCTAAATGTGCTAAGGCTTTGAGAAGTCTTTCCTTATTTACACTTGCTTTCCAGCGACATTCTTCACAAATAAGCTCCACTCCCTTTTTCCTCCTGGGATTTTACGACACTAGACACATTTTGATTGCTTGGAGAAAAGGAAGGAAGGAAGGAAGGAAGGAAGAAAGGAAGGAAAGAAGGAAGAAAGAAGGAAGGAAGGAGAGAGAGAGATAAAGAAAGACAGGCAGGGAGAGAGAGAGAGAATGTACCAACCAAAAGTTTAGGGGCGCCTGGGTGGCTCAGTCGGTTGAGCATCTGGCTCTTGGTTTCAGCTCAGGTCATGATCTCATGGGTCCTGAGATCAAGCCCTGTGTGGGGCTCTGAGCTCAGCAGGGAGTCTGCGTATGCATTCTCTCCCTCTGCTCCTCCCCCCACTCTCTCTTTCTCTCTCTCTCTCAAATAAATAGTCTTAAAAAAAAAAGAAGATAAAATTTTAAAATGAGATGTTACCAAGTTGTACGTTACTAAGTTGTACAGAGAAAATGAAAATGAGTTGGTAGCAGTGAGAAGGAGAAAAGATACAAAACAGGAGAAGACGTGATAGATGAGAAAGGGGAGATCTTTACTTTTACCCACATTTACTCTACCTTACCTTACTCTGACTAGTATAAGTATGGTGAATACTCAAGAGTTTTTCATTCCATTGAAATCGACAGTCTCAAATGCATTGATGAGACATCTTTAAGACCTTTTGCCTCTGGTTCCTGCCATCAGCTCTATGGCTTTTCCTTTGGTTCTGGCCCTCATCATGGTGTCATGACTATGGTCCCTCCACTCAGTCAAATCTACCCTATGCCACTGACAAAAAGATTTAGCAAAAATAAATTTTATTATATTCCTCCCCTACTTAGACTGCTTTGATGATTCTTCATCACCCATAAGCTGAAATCCAAACTACGAGTAACACAGCCAAGGCTTTTCCTGGTCTGAGAATGGCCTGCCTCTCCATATTCCCACCTTTGCACACCATGATTCTGTGAAATTGAAGCATTTTGTTGGAAACCTCTGTGCAGTACATTTGTACCTGTTGTTCCCCCAACACCCACCCCAGCTCAATAATCTCATCTGTGCACCTTCTACTCACCACTCAAGCATAGTTGATCACTTCCTCCTTTATGCCACAATGTTATACTTTTATCACACTGTATTTTAAATATTTGTCTATAAGTCTGTTTCCCTATTAGATAGTAAGCTGCTGGTGAGTATAAGCTTTGTTCCCACTTATTTTTTGTGCTCTTATATCCTATTACCAATGCCTGGAATATACTAGATATAACTCTAAAAGTATTTGTTGAAGAGTAAATAACTGAATACTCCACTCTAAGAAAGTCTTGTCCCATGTGGTTATTCAGGACACTTTCTGTCGCAACTGTCACAAAATTTGAATTCATCTAATTTAAGCAAAGAGGTTAATTATCAGTTAACGTAAGATAAAACTCTTAGGGCTAGCACTAGATTTGACCCATGAAAATATCATGTTTTTCACACATCTCTTAGTTCTCCTCCCCATGGTTGCATTTAGGCTGTTTTGGTTTTAGCTTTAGAAATGATATGGTAGAAAGAGAAGGTCCAAACTCCAGCCTTTTTAATTTTTTCAATTTTCAGTCCAGCAGAAAAAAAAATAATAAAGGGAAAGTTCTTTCCCGGAAATCCAGTTAAATTCACCGGAGCCAAACCGACTCTGACTGGGTTATGTGCCCACTGTGGAGCCAATTTCTCTGGCCATGAGAGAGCTCTACCCCAATGGGCTTAAGGCCAAATCATGTGCTTCACCTGAGAAGGCAGCGTCTTCAGAGCACGGTAGCTGACAGTGGAGAGGAGGATATACTCACAGAGTCACCAGAAGGAGGAAGAATGAAACTGGGTGGCAAAACCAATGGGCCAATTATAGGGTAATGAAGGAAATACTTGGTTCCTTTAAACCAAGATTTGGGAAGTTGGGAGCTTCATTTGTTGCCTAATTTCTAATGGCAAAATCAGAAAAGTCATCTCCTACTTGATTTTAGTGTAACTCTTACCACTCATTGTAGATCTTTTAAATGGAAACTTTGTTCATTTTGATAATGGAGTTGTACTGATGGCACCAAGAAAACTAATTATTTTGATCAATACAGTCAAAATTGTTGATTCATATGGCCCAGTGGGAAAAGACATTTGTAAGGGATAAGGCTAGTGAAATAGTCACAGTTTTTTTTTTTTTAATTAAATGTAGCTTTTCATCACCATGTTTATTTTAAGAGCCACCCTGGTTGTCCATTATTATCTAACAAACTATGCCAAAAATTACAGCTTAAAACAATTTATTATTATCATATCTCATGATTCTGGGGACCAAGAATTTATATAGGACACAGTGCAGATGACTCATCTTGCCCTGCTATCTGGGGCCTCAGCTGGGTTCACACAAATGTCTGAGGGCTAGAACAATTGAAGATTGCTGAGTATCTCTTTTTCTCTCAAGATTTCACTCTGCCAAACCCAGTCTGCAGCCTATTGTATAGCCCATGAGCTAAGATTTAAAAATTTTTTAATGTTAAAAGAATCTGAAGAATAATGTACCATGAAGTCTGGAGCATTTTTGTGTCCCCTAATAAAGCTTTACTGGAATACAGCCACACGTATTTGTTTACATATTGTCTACTCTCTGCAATCATACATCCTGCAAAACCTAAGATATTTACTATTTGACATTTAACAGAAATATCTGCTGACTGTTACTTTAAATGACTTCTACATGTAGCTAGCTTAGGCTTAAGGCTTCAAGAGTAAGTATTCATAGGACAGGAAATGGAAGGGGCCATTTTCTTAAAGGCTTTTCTGTTGTTCAAATCACAGAATGTGTAGCTGGGGCGCCTGGGTGGCTCAGTTGGTTGAGTGGCCGACTCTGGATTTTGGTTCATGTCATGATCTCAGGGTCCTGAGATTGAGCCCCACCCTGCATCAGGCATAGAGCCTGCTTAATATTCTCTCTCTCCCTCTCCTTTTGCCCCTCCGCCCCACATGCTCCCAATCTCTCTCTCTCTCTCTAAAAAAATAAAAGAGTGTGTGGCCATCTTCACTCTCTCGCACTGGACCTATAGTCTCTTTCCAAAAGAGAAAATATTTGGACAGGCAGAGGGCATTTGTTGAATTATTTTTTCCTAAGTAAGTGAACATTTTTGTAATGACCATTCTTTAGTAAAGTGATAAAATCTCTTTGTCTTGATAAAATTTCTTGGCTTCCAAACAAACAAACAAACAAACAAACAAAAGCTAGTTTTATCTTGCTTTCACCTTTAATTTGGAAATAAGGATCAAATGTAGAACTGAAGATTTTAGAATTTTAATAGCTCTCAGTGTTCTGATCTCATTTTAATAAACTTTAAGACATTTTGTTTCTGATCTTACCATATAGTATGTTCATCCAGGTGTTTCCAAACTAGGATAACTGATTCCTTTTTAATAAGAAGTTAATGATTATTAAATAGCTATTCCCTTGATTTTCTAGTTCATGCACAATCACAACGAAATGTTATTTTATTAGCTAGTAACACTTTCATGTATTCAGACCGAACAATGAAATCCAAGTATGATTCTTGGCCAGTGTGCTGACTAGAAAGTAGATGGGTAGCTTCCTTTGCCCATTTCCCTAAAACATAATGAAACAATTAAAAACAAAGGTCAAAAACCCCTAACAGTCCATCTGAGCCAACTGATTACCTATGAAAGCAAAACACAGGTGCCATCCTGATGCATGCTGGCAGGTTCCTTCAGATTAGTGATTCTAAGAACTTGTACATGGTAATTAAATTGTTAAGTAAGAAGTTGAAAGGATGGATTTGCAGATTTTTGAAACTCATGTTTAAAGATGGCTACAAATTATGGGTTGGGATATTTTGAAAATTTGACTAGAATCTTATGTGGAAAAAGTTAGCATTTTAATTTTTGCCCCTTTTGCCACCATTCAGGTCTGCTGACAAACTATGCTAAACTTTTCCAACTGAGACAATAATGGATTGTCTAATCATTAGCTGAGGAAGCTAAGATATGAGAGATAATTTTATAGGTAGGAAGAAGTGAATAGTTTCCCATAAATAGGGAAATAAGAAAAAGAATGGCTAAGTGGTCAGAGAGCAAATAAGTGGGAAACTCAAGAACAGAAAGAAAGTCTTCTGGTTCCTGGATCAATGTCTAGATCACAAGCCGTGTTCTCTAAAGAACTAACAGTTCTTGAGCCCCTTCCGTGTATAAGACATTGTGCTAGATGCTTGGCATATCATTTCATTTAGTTCACATTCTAATGCTATAAAGTAGTAACTACCATTTTATACTGAGGAAACTGTCCTAAGAAATGGTGCCAGTAAAAGCAGATAACAAAATAACTTTTCATAAGGTCTCAAAACTTAGTGGCAGCATTTAAATTTTTAGGAAGGAAAGCTGCCTCGAAAGTACAAGCTATCTATGTATTACGTCAAATCTCTATCTAACAAAGTTATTTGTAAAAGTTTCCTCATGTGGGAAAAAGAAATGCACATTTTTCATGTATTTGTGTATTAAGCTACTTTGTTCATTTATACCATTATTCTCTGCTTTACTAACAGATATGTACTGGGCAGCTCTAGAAGACAGGCACTGTTCCTGGCACCATGACTTAAGGGTGGGCAAGACAAGTAGGCCCTTTGCCCTTATGGAGTTTACATTCAAGTGGAATGAACAGATGGGAGACTAGTAAATAAACGTACGAATAAAATATCACAGTTATTGAAAAATGTTACAAAGGAAAAGATTAAGAGGTTGAGATGAAGGAGAGAATGCACCTTCTTTAGAACCTGGTCAGGGATGTCCTTTCTGAGAGTTAAGCCATGATGTAAAAATGAGAAGGACTTGATGATGGGAGGTCAGAGGAAAAGAGCATTGTTCACGGAAGCAGCATATGTAACGACCAAGGTGTGGCCAAAATAAACACTGGACAACCACAGAGTGAGAGTCTGGAGGGTCAAGTGTGAGAACCAGGCTGGGGCTGGAATTTACAGGGCCTTGTGGGTTCTGATAAGGAGTTTGGATTTTATTTGAATTGCAAATGGAACCCATTGACAGTTTTTATGCAAGGACACAACAAAGGCATATTTACATTTTAAGAAACTCTCTTGCTGCCTTGTAGAGAAGGAAGAGTGGAAGCCAAGAGACAAGTTAAGATGCTGTACTAGTACTCTAGGAAAGAAGTGGTGTCCTATAGACAGAGAAGTAGCAGAAGTGGGAAGAAGGAGATGACATGGATACACATCTTAGACACTCAACTGAGAAAATGTGTTTCTGGATTGGGCTTGGTAGTTCAACATGAAGATGAGGAATGAGGAAAAGTGAGGATGCAAGGTGATCGGCCGGTATCTGACTCGAGAGTAACTGGGTAGATGGCCGTACCCTCCATCAAGGTAGGGAAGTATGCTGGGCCAGGAGAGTAGGTGTGGGGCATGGTGAAGTCAGGAGTTCAGATTTGACATGATTGTCTGTGGAACACGCACATGCCTTGACATTTCAGGCAATAGGACCCAGGGACCCAGAGGTAAGGTTTGGACTGAGCATAGAAAGTGTGAATAGATCTCTGAATCCATGGAAATCTACAGTTTTCCAGTTCAGGGCAGTCAATAAAAGAGAGAGTGTGGAAGAGGACGAGGGCTCTGAACTACAATATTTAAAAGCTGGATAGAAAAGTTTAAGACCCCTGAAAAATTGCTTTTTTGTGTTACATGCATTAGCACTGTTGATTACTTCTAAGAGACAGGTAGGTAGATTTGATTAAAAATGTTACTTGATTCTGTGTCATTTCTGTTTCCATCTGAGTTACATAGGTTTACATTTATTCGTAAGTGAAACTCTTTAATGCAGAATTTTGGGGAGTTAGGTTGGGTTCAGATTCTTAAACTCAGAACTTGGGTTCAAGTTTAAGTTCTGTCTCTTATAAATGAACGAAGGAAAGTTTCTTTCCTGATCCAGGCCTGTTCATTCATCTGAAAAAATGATGATGCAATACTCCCTCATACAGGTGCAATGATCAAGAGGGTAAGTTCACATTAGTGCTTAGCACAGTGCTCTGCACATAGTAAGTACTGAGTATACTACTGCCTACCTCACCACCACTATTCCATCCAAGCAGGATGCTGTGGTTAGTAGGGGCAGTATTTGAGAAAACATAACTAATTAGAGCTGAAACCTCCCCCTTGGTATTTTAAATTATATTCTTGTCCTATAGAATTGTACAGGTACATGATATTTTTCCATTTTTACTCTAGTTCGCTCACTACTATGGTGTCCTGGTTATAGTGCTTAGTTTACTTTTTTTTTTTTGCTTAAAATATTTGTTTCTTTTTTTAAATTTAAATTCAGTTAGTTAACATATAAGGTATTATTGGTTTCAGAGGTAGAGGTCAGTGATTCATCAGTCTTATGTAATACCCAGTGCTCATCACATCGTGAGTTCTCCTTAATGTCCATCACCCAGTTACCCCATCCCCCCATCCTCCTCCCCTCCAGCAACCTACAATTTTTTGAAATTTTGAAAATTTGTTACTTTACGTATTAAATATATCAGCAATCCACAAAAACAAAAATGCCAAGATTACTTGACAAGTAATAAGGATTCACAAATACTATGCTTCTCCTGTAAAACAAGTAACTTTTTAAAGATAATATTCCTTCAGTACCAAAAAAACCCAATGCTTGACAATCATCTGAAAGAAAACTAAGTAATTCTTTTTTTTTTTTTAAGATTTTATTTATTTATTTGAGAGAGAATGAGAGAGAGAGCACATGAGAGGGGGGAGGGTCAGAGGGAGAAGCAGACTCCCCACCAAGCAGGGAGCCCGATGCGGGACTCGATCCCGGGACTCCAGGATCATGACCTGAGCCGAAGGCAGTCGCTTAACCAACTGAGCCACCCAGGCGCCCGAAAACTAAGTAATTCTTAAGACCTAAGTACACCCTGAAGATTTGAACTGTCTTATATTCATCAAAAAACTGAACACACACACAGATATATGTATTTGTTCATACATATATCACTTACATATGTCATATTATATTATACTATAGGTAGTTATGCATTTGTCATTTTTCTCCATGACCTGAATTCCTACAGAGCGTGGATAATATTCTACTTATTTTTTTACATGCACTGTACTCTACACATTGTACAATGTTTCAGCACTCTCGTTTCCACTACTAAGTTTTCGTTGAAATTCTTTTCTTATCCAAAGTTGGAGTATTTTTGGTAGAAATGTCTAGCTGTCTCCCAAAATTTATATTTATTCTCCCCTTCCATAGGAAGCTTGCCAGCAGATGCCCAACTGGAGACTACATTTTCACATTACTCCTTTCCCCCTGTAGCTGGGTCTGACAATGTGACGAGTTACTGTCAAGAGAGTGGATGGCCAAGTGATGTGTGTCACTTCCAGGCGAGGTTTTTAAGAATTGTTTGTGCCTTACCCATGCTTTCTTTCCCCTTCTGCCACTAAATGAAAATAACAGCAAGGCCGGGAACTATGAAGCCTCAAGGTGGAAAGGACCGTGTCCCTGAATCATTATGTGAAGACTAACAGTCAACCTTGGAACAGCAGGTTGGTTTGTTTTGTGAGAAATAAGCTCCGTCTGTGTTTGAGCTTTTATCAATGTGAGGTGCTATTTGTTCCAGTGGGTAGCATTAACCCTAACGAACCCAGGGCTCATGAGAGTGAAAGGGACTTGCATTAAGACAGAGCTACATCTTTGGAAGCTGAGTTTGGTTTTACATGCTCATTCTGTTTCCTTCTGCATACAGTGCAGAAAAACGAATTTGTCTTTGTAAACAGGAAGAATAAAGGTGCACAACTAAGCAAGTATAGCAGATATAATTTTGTAATCTTAGTTCAGGTGTTCAAAACTTGTCATACTTCTTTATTTCCTGTAACTCAATCTAGCTCTAACTGCCGATTAGAAAAATCTGCCAATTTTATACCAAAAAGGGCAGGACATTGCATTTCTATCTCAGGGTTGCAAATAAGTTCTGTAAATCTTGGGCTGCCCAGTCATGTTAAGAAGGATGCTGTGGTTATTTATGCATTTAACAATGAATTACAGTACACCACTGCCCATGGGCTAGGGTGGCCATCCTCATGAAACATAAGCTTTAGTGGGAGAGACAGACAGAAATTAAATAATTACCCAAACAATGTGACCAGTGCCATTAAAGAGATGAAAAAACAAACAACAAACCAAACAAACAAAAAAAAACAGTGGGAGAAGAATGGAAGGCTATTTGTTCTAATCATAAAAGTAAAGGAAGACTTCTTACAGACAAAGGAAATAGATCCTACCTGTAGGACTGGGAGAATATTGCTAGATAGGAGAGTTTTTAAACTAAAGTAGAGAGGGCACTATAAATAAAGTCTCTTACTTGATAAGGCTATGGTAAACAGGAGGGTCTGAGCCTGTGCCCCCTGAATGGGAGAGGGAGATGGTAAAAACTGGGCTTGTAGAGGGAGATGAACATCGGGCATTTTTCTTTGAATCCAGATTCACTGGAGAAATATTGACAGGATGAGGGTCAGGTGCACAAGATATAATTTCGTTTAGAAAAGACCTGTCTGGGGGCGCCTGGGTGGCTCAGTCGTTAAGCGTCTGCCTTCAGCCTGGGTCATGATCCCGGGGTCCTGGGATCGAGCCCCGCATTGGGTTCCCTGCTCCGCGGGAAGCCTGCTTCTCCCTCTCCCACTCCCCCCGCTTGTGTTCCCTCTCTCGCTGTGTTTCTCTCTGTCAAATAAATAAAATCTTAAAAAAAAAAAAAAAAAAAAAAAAAAAAAAAAGACCTGTCTGACTAAAGTGTGGAGAATGGATTGGAGATTGAGAAATCATATTAGGGCAGATACAGGCAAAAGTGTTAGAAGGCCATTTTAGTTGTTTATTCAATCAATGTTAGTAGTTTGGACTAAGATGGTGGTGGTGTACGTGGAGACAAGTTGCTAAGTTTTAGATATATTTAGGAAGTAATGTGGAGAAAAGCTAGTGATGGATTGGAGGAATTAAGTTTTGAGAGTGATCCCGAGGTTTCTATTTTCACAATGGGATGGCTGGTGGTACCACAGACTGAGGTAGAGAACCCTAGAACAAAATCATATTTGGGGAAGAAAGATGATGAGTTTAATTTTCATCTCCTCTTTTCTACTGGTTCTCCCCCAGTGTGTCCACTGGGTCCATTTTCTAAGCCTATCGGTCCTTGGAATTGTAGCTACACTGTTAGAGTTCTAATTATTTTGCCAGATGCTCGCATGACATCCTGGAGGACTCTCACTTTAACTACAGTGGCCAGAGTAAAGCATACAAAAGCAGAGTAAGAAACAAACATCCTAGGAGACCAGACCAAAGGGAGAGCTGAGTGCGGGTCTCTTACACACGTGACTCACAAAGTTAAGCACCACACACCTCTTCTCACTCTCCAGAGGAGTTTGGCTTCTCAGAAATCACACTAAGAAGTACTTTTATCCAACTCAGTGGCCCAGGCAGCAGGTTTTCTCACCTTTTTGTTCTCAGAAGCAGCAGCTCTGATGCCTAGTGAGGCAAAGTCTTGCAGCTATTGAACTCTCCTTTTATTGGTTTGTAATATAGTATGTGGAACTTCGATGCCCATGGCATTCGCCCTGTTCCTCATGGGCGGTGTAACGCATAGAGTATTTGTCATGAAGCACTCCATCTTGGCGTGGGCACAAGCATAACATGACCCTAATACTGCCCACAGGGGCTTTGGGGGGAGGGGCTGGGTGACCAGGATTTCTCAGAGGAAGTGGCATTAGGTCTCTCCACAGGTGGGCCTTACTGAAGAAAACAAAATGAGACTTTTATGTTTTTCAAATTGTTTTTTTTTTTTTTTAAATAATACAGGATTTTCCAACCCCAAATATCATATTGTATCCCATGTTGTCAACCTGAGGAAGAATTTAAGATTGCATCTAACTAAAACCAGCCTAACCAGAGCTAATGGGTTAAAGACTTTCAACAAATCAGAGTAGAGAATGAGTCTTTTTAATGCATTTCAGTGATTGGCCAAAGCGATCTGCAATGGCATTAAGATGTCAAGAACATGACTTTTAAAAATTGCAACAGATTGAAGTTCTAGGAACTCATTACATCAAATTTGCACATTCTCTCATGTGTTTGGCCCTTGTTTTACTTAATTTAGTTTTATTTGATTTAATTTAGCAGAGTCCAACCCATAGCTCATCTAACACTGTTTACTTTGTGACTCCGTATTACAACCTGAGAATGTCTGCACACTGACATTCTTTGAAATATATGGGATCTGCTGTTAGCTTTTTTGAAAAAAAAAGCATTTTTGTTTTGTTTTGTTTTTATTGTCCATTATATATTTGCACCAATTTCAAGCTGGATGCAGAAATTGTAACTTAAAACTGCCTATTCTGCAACTTTGTTTAGTATATGACACTGTCTACCGATTGTTTATTGATGTTTTGCAGCTGTTCCACTTGCTGTTCAAGCCATTGTGTGATTCAAAGATGGGCTTTTAGAAATGTTTCATAAAAATATGGGGCGCCTGGGTGGCTCAGTTGGTTAAGCGACTGCCTTCGGCTCAGGTCATGATCCTGGAGTCCCTGGATCCAGTCCCGCATCCGGCTCCCTGCTCAGCAGGGGGTCTGCTTCTCCCTCTGACCGTCCCCCCTCTCATGTACTCTCTCTCATTCTCTCTCTCAAATAAATAAATAAAATCTTTAAAAAAATATATGAAAAAATATGTAAAGACTACTATTTAACATCTTTCAAATAATCAGAGCTACAAAGAAAGAAGCTACCACCAACCCCTGCTTCCATTTTTAAATTGATGAAAAATTGGAGAGTTGTTTCAGCGATAGAAAACTGCTTGAAAGGGCAGACACATCCGTACAGGTGGGCAGGACACCAGCTGGGTAGACAGGGTGGGAGGGAGACATCAGTGACAGTTGAGATACAGCAAAGTGTGCATCACCTTTCATTTTTTATTTTCTATCTGTTGAGAAAGTAATAATACCATCTGAGTGCTGTTGTGAAACAAAGTTAACTAATTAAGCAAGCATGCAATAATTATTATATTTTACCGGATGCTCTCATGACATCTTAGCGAACCTGTTATAATTAAATCATACACAATAGATCGTCAATGGAGTCATTGCTACATGTGATATGTATGCATCTAGCTCTGCGATTGGAATAGTCCAGAAAGGAGAGTCATCCGTTGCCAGGAGCCAGTATAGAAGGAAATGCGGAGAGAGAGTTCACCTTCCTGAAGTCTTCAAAAGAATCAACAAATTTTAAGCATGGCTTGTATTCAGTAATGTGGGGATTGAAGTAAAACACACACATCTCAGCTTTGTCCTTTTGGAATAAGAACAATGTGGAATCCACAGAAGATCAGGCCAGAGTGGAATACTCTCTTAGTTTGTTAAAAGCTACAAGACTTTCTGAGTGAGGCAGATTTGGAAATTGGTAGAAGAATTCATTGCCTATATCGTAGTTTTTTAATATAATTACCTGTTTATTAAACAGTCTGAACTCACTTAGTCATAAACAAAATCATCGTATTTTTCCCCTGCCACTGGTCAGCTAACCTGCTACATTCCATTGATTCTAAGATGCACATTTTATACAATGTATTTTAACATCACTGAAATCAGGATGCATCTTGCAATTGACAGAGCCTTTAAGTCAATTAAAGAAAACAGAAGAGTGAATTTCCTTTTTCCATGTCTTAACAATATATAGGGCAGTTCTCATAACTTTCTAGTTACTTTTGGGTACAAAAAAAAAAAGGTTTGTTCCAGCAAATCAAACACTTCCATTTCATATTCAATTTAACTCCTTCACGTCCATCAGAACTCTGCCTGTGTGATTTGCAGAAAGGAACTGGTAGGGCCAGGTCCTAGGGGAGCTCCTCTCCCTCCCTCCTTTGAGTCTTTATTTCTCTTTTTTGTTGGGGCTGGAAGGAGGAGTAGAATACATATTCTATTGTATATGCTTTTAATTCTAACCCCGTGTGTTTACTCTACAATATTAATTGGATTCTTTTTTTTTTTTTTTAAAGATTTTATTTGACAGAGAGAGCACAAGCAGAGGGACAAGCAGGCTCCCCGCTGAGCAAGGAGCCCGATGTGGGACTCGATCCCAGGACCCTGGGATCATGACCTGGGCTGAAGGCAGCTGCTTAACAGACTGAGCCACACAGGCGTCCCTATTAATTGGATTCTTGCTTCATTAATTAATTTGGTTCTGAAAGCAACACTAAGGTAGTATAATTAGCTCCATATTAAAGAGATTAAATACTTGCTAGAACTCAGGTTTAACTCTGTTTCTTTTTTTTTTTTAAGATTTTATTTATTTATTCGAGAGAGAGAGAGAGCACATGAGAGGGGGAGGGCCAGAGAGAGAAGCAGACTCCCCACCGAGCAGGGAGCCCGATGCGGGACTCGATCCTAGGACTCCAGGATCATGACCTGAGCTGAAGGCAGTCGCTTAACCAACTGAGCCACCCAGGCGCCCTTAACTCTGTTTCTTGACCACTAGTAAAAAATACATAGACATCAGTATTGTATTTTGTGCATCAGTTGGCATCAATGTATAGGAAAACATGGACCAGGTTTACCTACACTCACTAGGAGAGTTACAGTTGTGGTGCTCAGAGTAAGAACATCTGTCAAAGCAGCGTCACCTCCCCCCTTATGCAGCTTGGTGCTGCTGAGACTTATTTTTGTCTGGATTTGCATTTCACACAAAGACAGGGGGCAGATTTATTGAGTAACATGGATTCCTTTGCTCAAAACCTACATTTTCAAAGACAAAATGGCAGAATACAAGAATGTATTTTTAGAGCAAATCATAAAAATGTAGTATTTCCTCTTTTGTGCTCTTATAATATTTTGTTAATTGATAACAATATGTACTAAAATTTTTAATTGCTGGTGTTAAGTAATTCAGTCATTTCTTTCACTGGTAAACATTTCTACTGCCATCACCCCTTGCCTGTAGTACAACAAAGCTTCCCAACCATTTTGCTGGCCCTACTCCCAATATGTTTGCCACACCACAGCTTCATATGTAAGTCTTTTCATTCATTCATTCATTCATTTATTCAGTCAGTCATTTATTCATTCAACAAATATCACTTATGGCAACCACTGTAATAAGCATCCCTTATCCCTCATGGTTTATAATCCAGAACATAGGTTTATGTTCTAGTGGGGAAGGTGGTTATTAATAAAATAAAATATGTCCCTAGATTTGGAAAAAATAAACATGACTTTGAAATAGAAAAGAACATAGGAAGGGCCAGAATTTAATGAGAACAAGGTGGAAAAGGGCATTACATGAGTTGAGAAATGTGTACCAAAGCTGGATTTTATTCAACATGTAAGTGGAAAACCATTGAGAGGTTTTAAGGGTCTATCACAATTCGATTTGTATTTAGAGAAGATCAAATCTGTTGCTCCATGGAGGAAATACTGAAGGGAGGTAAGATAGAAGCTTGAAGATCAGTTAAAAGGCTGTTTCAGCAGTGATGGTGGCTTGGTCCCAAGTGATATAATTGGAAATGGAGCACAGTTAAGATGGTGGAGATAGAATAAATTGAATGTAATTGTGACAGAACAGGAGAAATAAAAAATAACACTAATGTTTCTAGCATAAGTTATTTGATATACATAAGTACATTTGCAGATATGGATAAGATTGAGAGTTAGGACAGGTTTAAAGAAGACTTTCACATTCCATTGTGAGGCTGTGAGGCAATGAGGTGTACATGTCAAGAAGGAAGTACCAAATGTGAATCCAGAGACCAAAACTGTAGAGCTGGCTGGAGGTATATATCTGTGAGTCACCAGCATGAAAGAGCTCACCCAGGAAGAGAGAAGTAGACCCAGAACTGAGCTTCAATGTATCACAACACTCAGAAATCAGGTAGAGGAACAGGACTCAACATGGTGGCTGCTAAGGATAAGACAGTGAGGGTCAAGAAAAATCAGGAGGCAATGGTGTTTTGGAAACTAGCAAAAGATAAGGATTGGGGGAGAGGCTAACCATATTTTATGCTCCTGAGAAATCACATAAGATGAGAACAGAGAAATAAGTGATGGTGTAAGATCTGGCAATATAGATATCACTGGCAAGAATAATGCTTAAAAAGTTTCAATAGCTCCCTGTATCTCTTAAGATAAAGTTAGATCTCTTAGAACCACAAAGCCTAGCAGAGTTTGGCTATCATCTCCCTTGGAAGGCACACGTGTTTTGTTGTTGTTTCTTTCTTTCATTTTCTTTTATGTCTCTCTCTTTTTTTTTAATTGAGATATAATTGATATGTAACATTGTGGAAGTTTAAGGTATATAATGTGTTGATTTGATACATTTATATATTGCAACATTCCAAGCTCTGCTTCTCTTTATGCCAGCAACACATGTCTCTTTCAGTTCCTTGAACACACTCTCCTTCTTTCAATATATATGGTTCTTTCTGCCCGGAGTACTCTTTTTTTCTTCTCCCCATGCCCACTAAACTTCCATTATTTTTTTAGGTCTACCTTCATTGCTTTTTATTTCAGGCAAACTTCACGTCACAACTAGACCAAATACCCTATTATATGCTTAAATCATAACATCAAGTACGTCCTGTGTGCAGAACTTGTCATGGTGATTAGTTAATTAATTATTGTCTCTTCCACTAAAATGGAATAGGGAGGGAGCATGTCTGTTCTGATCACCATTCCTTCTTCATATTAGAAAAAATACCTGTCTTATATGCTAGGAGATATTTGTTAAATAAATGAATGGATAATGTCTGCTTCTGCAGTTAATCTCATGTAATCTGTTTCTCTCTTTTTTTAAAAAAAAATGTATTTATTTGAGAGAAAGAGAGAGAGAGGAAGAGGAAATGTGGGGGGGAAGGGCAGAGGGAGAAGGAGAGAAAGTCTTAAGCGGATTCCATGCTAAGCTTGGAGCCTGACACGAGGCTTGATCTCACCACCCTGCGATCACAACCTGAGCTGAAACCAAGAGTCTGACGCTAACTTACTGTGCCATCCAGGTGTCCCTCTGTTCTTTACATAACCTTTATTATATGTGACTGAAATATTTGGGAAATGATGATTAATTTAAATAAATACCATTTACTTATTTAATATTACAGTTTTTAGAATTTATTATAAATTAATCAGCTATGATTATTTTAAAATGTTATTGATCAAACTTCATGACTATTCTGGATACATGCTATTTCAATCACTCAAGAAGTACCACACTCCTTACTACATTTAAATTCTGATGTTTCCTGGTCCCTTCCCAGACTCAGTTGTTCAGAATCAAGAGAGTGGATCACATCAATTTGTCACAAATAGTCCTATTTCTATGAAAGTGTTCTGCTCCTCCTGTCTAGGGCTTGGATACTAGGCCCATACATGATAAAGCACAGATTTCCTCAGATGCCCTGTGGAAAGCTAGCTACTAACCAGACTCCTGCCTAGATAACCCAGTTTAGTGCTGTCCACTATCAAAGGGAAGCTGTGCCCTTTCCCCCAGCAAACTGCTAGGGGCTTCCTTCTTGTCTCCCTCCTGACACTTTTTATCTCAGGATTATCAATCCTCGGGCTCACCATTGCCTCCATTCTGAGAATATCTGAACTGAACACAAATTTATCCATTGCTATCTGTCTACATTAGGCTCTACTTCTTTATACCTTTGTAGTATACAATATAAGTTTGGCTGACCAAAGTCTAATACTTCCTGTAGACACTAGACTCGATTTTAATACATTAAAACAAAACATATAATTCAACTCATGTATTGCAAATTAGTCTCAGTATTGCTTGGGTAGAATCTCTCTGCCCACTTATTTAAAATGGAATTTAGTCTAAGTTCTTACTGTTTCTTCAAAGTCATGATCTGCAAAGCCCCTTTAGAAATATCTCTTTAAGGCTTCTAAACCCCTCCTATCTTTAGCTTGTTATAGAGTATGCTTCTTATACTTGACTCCCTTGAATGTCATGCACTCTCCTCCTGGCCTCTAGTTTTGCTAAATATGCTGCTATAATAGCAAGTTAATAGAACACAAGTATTTGCTTACAGATATTTAAAGCAAACCCCTGGATAGTTTTCCATTGCAAATGTATTTAGAGAAATAGGTTCGATCGATAGTTGAGTACTTGAATTTGTGACTCCTAACACATATTTCTTATTAAGCTTACCTCCTGAAGAATAGTGCTTCTATTCGCAGCTATTTTATTTAAGAAGACACTTGCAAAAAGAGAACATCATCATTTTTATGGAATCAATGTTCTATCTTTTAGAGATTGAAAATTTTTTAAATACATAGTAAAAAAGACCAGGGAAAGAAGTGAGAAAAAATGAAGAAGGTTAGTAAAGCAAGAAAGGAAAGTAACATGAAACTTAGAGATGGTTCAAAACATAACTTGTCTACTTCTTAGCTGTGAGAACTTGGACATATTACCTAAACCCTCTGAACTAGATGGGTAAGATGGGGAATAATCACATTATTTGTCTCAAGCATTGTTGTACAAATTAGATTATGCAATTAAAGTGCTGAGCATATTCCTGGGCATAGCAACAGCCCAATAATTTAGCTATGGTAATAATCAAAATAAAATCAATATCATACCAAAAACCTCATTATAATGTTATTATTCAGAATTTCAGATGTGGGATTATTTTCATTTGCTCAAAGGGATGGTGTGCAAATTTAGCTCTGTAGTTCCCAGTAGCCAGTGACAGGGTAAAACAATGAGTTTGTAAATATGAAAAGATCTATTCACTGTAACACAAGAATCCTTCAATAGTGCTTTCTAACCGAGGATTGTAGAGTTACTGCAAGGGTTCTGTTTGTCTGTAAGTCCCTTAAGTATTGTATATGGCTCAAATCATAGTGCCTATTCATTTTAAATGAATCCGATATTGTGATAATGATACCAATTTATTTAATTGTGTTACTGAATTCATAGTAGCTTTTTACCAGTATGCATTTTCCTAACCAATGGACTTGCCAAGGACACTATCAGAATCATGAAGAGTGCTGTACATTAATTTGCTCTCTTTTTTTTTTTTAGATTTTATTTATTTATTTGAGAGAGAGAATGAGAGAGAGCAAGCACATGAGAGGGGGGAGGGTCAGAGGGAGAAGCAGACTCCCTGCCGAGCAGGGAGCCCGGTGCGGGACTCGATCCTGGGACTCCAGGATCATGACCTGAGCCGAAGGCAGTCGCTTACCCAACTGAGCCACCTAGGCGCCCAAATTTGCTGTCTTTTAATCAAAAAGATTGGGAGTGTATTGCTGAGGGGGAAAAAAGTTAGCTTTTGTAAAAAAAACAAAAACAAAACAAAACAAAACAAAAAAACCCCACCAAAAAACAAAAACCCCAGCTCTCAATGGCATCACTCTTCTTTCCCTCATCAACAGCCCTGAAGACCTCTCAAGTCACAGAAGCATTCTTTTTTTAAAGCAGGATTTGCTGCTGTAGACAGGACTTTCTGATTCATGGCTAGCCCCACGGGGATATCTGTCAAAGATTTGGGGCAAAGCTGTTAAGCTTTAGGAGAGTGCTTTTGCATAGAAAATGGGTCTGACTGCTAAAATTGTTCTATTGGTGGGGTTTGAATGTCTTCCTAGTAAATGACACTGGTTGCAAAAATTAACCAGATAGGTAATTGTTTAATTGTTCACTTGGTCATTTTGAATCAAATACACGTATTTTCTACTAATTCAATCCTTGTGTCATCTTGCCAACCCCCATTTTGGTATATCCACCCTGGGTCTGTTTTATCACCTCGTAGGTAAAAAAATTCTTGATTATTGGGGGGGGGGGGGGGGAAGATATGATTTTTTTAAGTTGTAATGAATAGTGTAAGGGAGTATTATTTGGAGACTTAAAAAAACATCTTCCTTGAAGGAAAAAATCTTTTAAAAGGCCTACTAACTTGGTCTAATTACTTGAATTAAGGAAGTAAGATGCTTTTGCACTGACTTTGAACAACTTTCTTGACTTCCTGCAAAGAGGATTCTTGACAGTATTTTTGGAGAAGTTAGTAAAACCGAATCTGACATCACTACCTAGCAGTTTGTGTAGCTAGCAAAGTGGTTTGTTCTTAGGGTAGCAGAGGAGGAAATTGCTCCCTGTCTGATAAGACAACAGCAAAGAGTATGCATTCATTTCTTTTATTTTTGACTCAGTTTCACAAAGAAAACCTTTTGCAGAGATAACTATTATTTTGCCTTTCAGAAGGACGCATGCTGTTTCATAGGAATACGGCTGATTTCCAGATATGACCATGTATTTGTGGCTTAAACTTTTGGCATTTGGCTTTGCCTTTCTGGATACAGGAGTGTTTGTTACAGGTAAGTACAAGGATATTAATCTATTCTTAGTTATTTTTTTTTCCTTGTGGAGGGACCTGGGTTTGAAATAGACATAAAAATAAGTTAAGTGTTGGTGATTGGAAATGAGGAAGCTCACTATAAAATGGTCAAAGCTATTGTAGCTCAGAGAGACAAGGCTTGCTATGTGACAGAATACATTGTTACTGTTTAAAAAGGCATAAATGTTTTGGGGAAAAAATCACAATTTAAAAGAAATGTTGTCTATCCATATCTTTGTTTACAAACTATTCAAGGCTATTACAAAAGCAATGTTGTTACTTAACCCTCAAATACATGAATATAAGTTTATGAAAGTCTGAAGAAATCTTAATGACAAAGCAAGTGAATTTTCATCCTTTTAACAAAAAATGATTTTTTAAAAGTCATAATATGGCTTTGGTTGCATGTAAGCCACTCTTTCTTTTTGAACTGGAGTTTGCTTCCTCAAATTTTGATTACTACTGAAATATTTTTATTGAATACTTAGCTATATGATAGTTTAAAATAATACATTTGGGTATTTAACAAAATATTAATTTTATGCATACTCTCAACACAGAATATATTTCAAAACAAGTTTTTGGTTTCTTCCTAAAAGTTTTAATGATTATTTGCTTTGGACATTTTTACGGGGCCACCGCCCTTCCTGGGTGATGGGTAAATATTAGAGCCTTGATGAGATAAAAATATTTAAACTCTTAAGAGTCATGCAAATACTATATTCTATAGGAAAATGTAATGGGGAATCTCAAATACTCATTTAAGTTGAAGATCTTGGTATATTTGTTATCTATTTTTTTTAAAGATTTTATTTATTTATTTGACAGAGAGAGACACAGCGAGAGAGGGAACACAAGCAGGGGGAATGGGAGAGGCTTCCCGTGGAGCAGGGAGCCCGATGTGGGGTTCGATCCCAGGACCCTGGGATCATGACCTGAGCCAAAGGCAGACGCTTAACGACTGAGCCACTCAGGCGCCCCTATTTGTTATCTATTTAATGGACATTTCTTGAATAGTTTCGGTTTGGGTCATGAGTGCATTTCGGTTGATCGTTAAATGTAACTAATAAATCGATATTTAATAGATACTACTTATGATGTAGTATCTAAAAGCTGTTCTTCATTATTGAAAGGACATTGAAAATGGCATTTTTGTAGAAATTCCAAATAAGTTTTTAAAAAAGGGAAAAAATATTTTTTAAAAGTCTTGTTGCTTACTTGAATTGACTTTGAAATCTGTTTTTGACTTTCCACCACTCTTCTTTCCTCTAAAAGGCAGGGCAGTAGCTACCTCTAGAGCTTGTTACATTGTCAGTTGATACTTTGTGTAACCAAGAAGAGTGGAAAGCAGTGTAAGATACTGTTTGGTTTTTAACTGCAAAGATGGGTTAAAATTTGTTTATAGAAATACAGCATTTTGTCTTAATACAAAAAATGTTTATCAATTTACCTTCCCTATAAAGTTAGTTTATCATAACCAAAACCAAATTATAATGAATAATGATTTTAACCATGTGATAATATATATATTATCACAAATCAGAGTGAATATTCATTAAAAATTCCCACTCAAGAACTGTTGCAAAGCATTTCTAAATGAGCATAAAGAAACACTGAAATATTTTCTAGGACACAGAGCAAATCACCACAAAAATTTTAACTCACTCTATTCAGGATTTTTACCATAAGAAATATCTTTCAATTTATGATCAAAATAAGAGAATATAAAGTTATCCAGAAACCTTCAAATCAATTGTGCTGAACAATTTGTACTTAAATAAATGGATAGATATACATAGATTTATTTTGAAGGATCAAGTTTTTCTTCAATTGCTTACATAAATATCAAGAGCAAACACTTTTTTAAAGGCAATGATAGTCTTCCTGAAATTTATACTTATTTTTAGAAAAAAACCGTAAGAATCTAATTATCTATGTCTGCAAATCTTACTTATCCTTTTAGGTTCTGAGGGACGTTTTGTAATTCAATGTATGATTTGGGAAGTTATTAATGTTTTAAATTATATTTTTCTTTATTAGCAACAAGTGAGTTTAATTGTATGCTTGATTTTAATGTGTTACAATTGAGTTTAGTGATCATAGGAAGTATTAGGCTTCTGGGCATCAAATTTATATTGTGTACTCTAAGGGAATAAAAAACCAGAGCCAAATGTAGAGAAACATCAATTAATGGATAAATAGATGCACAATTCAGATGTGTTATTTAATACCTAAAGTACAAATACAGGCAAGGCAAAATTAAACTTTGCCATGGCAAGTATGCTGGGTTGAGTTTTATGCAAAACTTTCTAATCTCTTTGCTCTGTGCCTCTTTGCCATGATAACTGGAAACCTTTGTTAAACATTTCTAAATAATTCTAGGGGATGATGATAGTTCTGAGAATGCAGATAGACATGAGTGTTCTCTGACTCCAAAAAGGTGTAAAGCTAGGCAAATCTATCAGTCTATAACATACCAGCTAGAGTTTATGAGTTAGATTATGTGAGTTATGAGTCATAACAGTTTAGATTCATTTCCTGGTCATAAGTCTTCATTTTCCCAGCGATATTAAAAGAAACATTTCATGTTACAAACATGTATTATGCCTTGCACATCTCAGGCTTTCAATGCAAATTATGAATTGAATTTAATAAGCAATCTTATTAAGTCCTAAATACTCCACAATTTAGAGATTTGTGGGTATAGACATTATTTTTTATGAATCTTTTACAAGTATTTTTCTAATAAAAATTTGCCTGTGATCCTTATCATTGCTAGAATTTGAAATGCATTTTGTTTGAGAAAAGGTAAGGTGGACTTAGGGATCTGTCTTTCCTTTTCCTCTCTTGTTCTATATAATTAAGTAGAGGGACAGTGTGGTTCGCTTGGGGGGCTAGGTCTTTTCTCTGTTGTGGGATACTTGATATCCTTTCACCAGTGACAATTAACTAGTGTAAGAATATAGATACTTTAAAAAAAAGAATATAGATATTTCAACACTCTTCGTATAAATACACATATACTGATACACACACATATATATTCTAGTGTTTATGTGTGAATTATACAATACACACATACATGTATCTACTTATCTATCTTCTGGTTCTTCATATTTGTCTACTTTTAAATATTGGAGTTCTATGGGCTTTAATCCCTGGCCAGTTTTATTCTTGTTTTCTCTGCTCAGAGTTCTTTACCATTACCTGCTATATATTGATGATCCTGATTTTCCATCTCCAGACTCATTTCTCTGAGGTGCAAGAAAAAAAAAAAAAAAAAAAGAAAAAAAATCTGAAATATATTTAAATGCTCAAGTCTTATAATTTTACTTTTTAATAATCTTTAAAATCTTTTCCCCTTTCTTCATCTCCATTGACATCGCCTTAATTCATGCCTTTATCATTTTTTACCTGGAGTATTATTATAGTTTCTCAATCTCTCTGCAGTCTCATCCATTTCCTTCTATACTCTACACCTTAAAAATACAAAATAAAAGGAAGAAAAAAACCCTCTGATAACTTCTCATTGCCTTTGGTATACACGCTAACCTCCTTGCTGGAACAACTGAGTCCACCAGTGAGCTAGGAGCTGGGCCTGGAGCTGGGCAGGGAGTGTTTTGTCTTTTTTCCTGTATGATTCATTAACCCACAGGAAGCAGTTTCAACACTCTACTTGGCTCATCTACACTTCCTCAGGACCTTGAAGGCTCTGTGCAAGTCCTATTTCGTCTTGAATGTTTTCTTCTGTCACTCATGCCACAAAATATCTCCACTGAAATTGTAGACATTTTGCCTCCTTTCAGTGGCATTTTTCACATACTATTTCAATTTGTTGTTGGTGGTGGTATTAGTATTATTATTTACCAATCAGTGTATTTTCTTCCATTGTAACCTGTGTGTATTCACAAATTATGTTTTATTCCTTTTTCTGTATCACCTGTACCTGATTTCTTACCAGATACTAAAAAAGTAATGGATGTTTTTTGACAAAACTAAAGATTATAATAATGAAGGAGAAAGAGAAGAACACAGAAAAATTCAGAAATAGAAGACAGAGGAAGAGAGAAATGTGAGACAAAAAAATTAGCCAGAGGCAAAGTGGAAGGATAGAGGGAGTTAGACAAAGTCATCAAGATTAAATAAAATAATTTTGGATTTGGATCTTTATAGGTTTTACATTTTTTAAAATTTAATTTATTATTATTATTATTTTGCTATTTCCTTCTTTCATCTCCCCATTTTCCCTCTTATCTGGAAGGCTCTCCTAAATTCTTAAAAATCCATAGTTCAAGAATGTTATTCCGAAGTATTTCTTGGCCTACTCTTTGGACATTTTTGCAAATGTTATTTCATTTGGTGGGTTAGTTTTGTTCTTCAAATATAGGTGACTCTAGGAAGAAAAGTAAGGAATCAGACGGGGGAGGAGATACTCGTCTAACATAGGGACACAACACATGGAGTCAGGTCCAGTCCTTGAGGGCTCAGCCATGGACACCAGTAGTGTGGGACTGTTTCCAGGGCTCACTCTATGCATTGCATTCTGTGCACACAAAAAGTTTGTAGGGAGTCTGGGTACCATTTCTTACTAGAAACATGACAATGAATCTCAGTCTGAGTGGGTAAAAAGCAGAGATTTATAGTTAGGTTGAGTAGTTTTGTTGGTGAAAGCACAGTGTTAAAACACACAAGGTTTTCTGTTCAGATCATGTATATGTAAGTTACCTTGGTACAGAGAAAGAAATTTGTCATCACCAAACGCCTGTGATCTTTTTCAGGCATCATATAAATTTATGGGAATATTTACACAGGAGAAAATTGGAATGGAAATTGAACTTAATCTCACTTTAAACTTAATTTCAGTCTAGTCTAAATAGCTGTGTCGGTACTAGATACCCAACTCCATACTATTTGCCTATCACTAAAGGATTAGTGCTATGACTTTTATATACATGAAGGTAATACTCTTAAGGGAATGATGAAGAAAAAAATGAAATATTGCAAGCTTTTCATTTAGCCATGTGATATGATATCTATTTCTACATAATACTGAAATATATAGACATACTTGGTGTACATGGCCATAACCAACATTTAGATGAGAAAATATCTAATCATTGCCTAAAATTTTTAATATGCATTCATTTTTATATGTCAAGGTGCTACTTCAGTTTCAGTCTGTCAAGAGTCTCGGGAATGGATGCTGTAAGCAGAGAATTGTGTGTTCAGGAATAATAACAAAAACAAAAAAAGATATAGAAACAAAACTTTGGCATAAATACACATTAAAGTCAATGTTAGTGAAATATATAAGCACCTTCCATGTGCATTCATATCATTAACTGACTGACCTCTGAAAAGATAATCGACAAGATTATCAATGCTTTTATTAGATTCTTTACTGAAGACCCACTCAAACAACTTTAACATCTTCCATGGTACTTAACTATATATACAGTGTTTAAAGATTAAACATTTATTTCCTACTAAAAATAAGCCACAAATACCTGAAATGAAAAAGTTATTTTACTAAAACTTCAATTTCTCCTATATATACTGCATGTGAGATAAAATTATAACTACATGCAATGATATTCCAATGAAAATGATTGCCATTCATATATTTAAAAACTATTTCCAACCAAAATGTGAACATCTGCAGGAAAATCATCAGCCCTTCAAAAAGGTGATCTGCTAACATTGGAGCACAATTCAAGAGCTAAGGGCAACTCAGCATCACACTCATATCATATATATTAGAAAATGAACAGCTACTCTGGCAAACTTAACAAAAAGCACTGATATGCAAGAAGAAACTCTGCATTGTAAATATTAGTAATAATAAATTGTGCTCATAGTCATGAAAATAGATTAGAGAATCCTATATAAATAATAATGATGTTAAGAGATAATAGCAAAGGGACGATATCATGGCAATAAAGTGTGGCCACCATATTTTAAATATCTCCACTTAAAGAAAAAGAAAACAGTAATTTGTTTACTGATAAAAGAAATACTAAGCATCACAGGAAATGAGTCAGCTGCCATACTGTGTTGGAGATGGCATTTGGATCAAGATGCATTTTAAAAATCTAATTCTATGAATTGTATGATCTCTATTCAAATCATTTTCCATTTTTGATACACAGTGTCCTCATCTGTAAGCATTGAAATTGAGAATATTTGTGAAAATGCTTTGAAAACTATGAGATACCCTGCAAAGTTATATATTGTATTTACATGATCCTATAAAATCACAGCACATAGCTCTTTATCACTGACACATGATTCCAAATCACATCTCTTCCTTTGAGAGACTCGTAGGAGATACAGTTTAAGGCTATGTGGTAAAGGAATAAACCTTAGAGATCTTTGAATTCTTTTAACTTTGCATCCCCTGTTTTAGGGATTTTTCAGGCTACTCTGGATTCTACCTCTTAAATAGTTTGTAAATCCAACTCTTTGCTACAGATTCTTATCATTTCTTATTGTAACAATAGCTGCAATCTTGCCTCCCTTCGATCCCTAGTGTGTTCCTACCTACCTCTACTAGGATAATTTCTGTAAAAGGCAAAACTTACCTTTGTACATCCTTCCTTCAGTGGCTCCCTACTGGATAGAGAATATACTGATCCCATGATTTTGATCCCAAGGATGCTTAAGAAAATAAGCATTCCATTAGAATATATCTACATTTATGAGTTTTCCTTGAGAACAGCTCTCACAGAAAAAAAACTCTATTAAGCCAAGTTAATTCCCTGAGTATTTTTATATAGCCCGATTAAATCATTACCAATTTTTTCATTAAAAGAATTTTACTGAACTAATGTTCAATAGCATTACTTTTCGTTCAATTTTTATAGTTACTATTAAATTCATGAATCAAGTTTTTTAACCACATCCAATTTTACTGACTATAGACTTATGCCTCTGGGAATTTTCCTTTATAGTTATTATATTTCTAAGTGAATTTTTTTTTGTCAAATAATATAGATCTAAATTTCCCAAAAAGGTTTTAATTCTTCTTTTTAGCCAGAAACAACATTACTTCTGTGCAGTTTTAGCCATTGCTTGTTTCTTTCTCTCTCTTTTTTTTTTACATTTCAATATTACACAAAATGTAACTGATCTAATGTCATTATTTACTTCTGTCGAATTTTAAATTGGGCAGTATTAGACATTTTCAAATTTATATTGTGCTGATATATCTATCATTAACAACCATTTTGTGATTGAGAGCTCTTTCAGCAAGATCCATTTTGAGATTTTTAAAGTTTTGATTATTTCTCAAGTAACCAGTGGAAACTTCAGAAATACTTACAAGACTGCTGTATAGTCTAGAATTGCATTTTAACTCTCATTCATTTGTGTGGCATTCTTCTTATTAGCTTATACACCTTATGCCAACTTCTTACTAATTGGAATAGCAAAAATTAGAGAGAAGAATCAAGACGATAAGTTTAATGTTTTCAATATACATCAGTGGGTGAGATCAAAATAAGGTGTCAAATCATCCTACTTTTGTCTCTGCATTTAGGAAAAATAAAGCTATTACCATGGTATACACAGCTTTAATTTAATCCTGCCAGATTTTTCTAGCTTTATCTGTAACTTTGTGACATGTACTCTACAGTTGACCCTTGAACAATGGAGATTAGGGAGGTTGATGCCCTACACAGCCAAAAGTCTATGCATAACCTTTGATTCCCTCATTTATTTATTTAACTACTAAGAGTCTACTATTGACCATAAGACTTCCTAATAACATAAAAAGTTGATGAATGCATATTTTGTATGTCATATGTATTATATACTGTATTTTTATGATAAAGTAAACTTGAGAAAAGAAATATTAAGAAAATAATAAGAAAAAAAAACACCTATAGTACTATACTGTATTTTTTTAATAATTGTTCAGAGGTTTTATTTTTTTATTATTTTATGTTAATCACCATACATTACATTATTAGTTTTTGATGTAGTGTTCCATGATTCATTGTTTGCATATAACACCCAGTGCTCCATTCAATATGTGCCCTCTTTAATACCCATCACCAGGCTAACCCATCCCCTCCCCCCTCCCCTCTAGAACCCTCAGTTTGTATTTATCAGAAAAAGTCCATATCAGAAGTAGACCTGCACAGTTCAAACCAGTATTGTTCAAAGGTCAACTGTATACTCCTGTTGTAACTTGCATTTTCCTAAAAGTATAATGTTTTCTTGTCTCCAAACTGTTGGCCAGGCTGTTTCTTCTTCCCTCCACATTTTTTTTTTAAACTCGGCAAATTATAATTGCCCTTTAAACTTTAGTTCAAAGAAATTTACTGAACTAATGGGCAACTTCCTCTGGGCAACCCTCCTGCATGTCCCCTGCTCTTCCAGTCCTTTCACACCTGGGCAGGTGTTCGTCTTCTGTGATGATCCCATGAATAACCCTCTTGGAGATCTCTTTATTTGGCTGTCTCTCATTGTAGCTGGCGAGCTCGTGTAGATCATCATTGGGTCTCTGCGTATTTACCAGTGAGTGCCTGCAGGTCCTTGGAACTTGTTTGTTAAATGAATGGATAGTTGTCAGTATAATCTAACCCTGTATGTAGAAAAGTACTTAACAACTCATAAAAACAATTTTAAATCTGTCCTTTTGTTGTTGTTATTACAGTGAATTATTTATAGTAAAGTTTCTACATGATAGAAAAGTTCAAGAAACGGAAGAAAAAATTGCTTAAAATCCTTGATCACACTTTTTCTTTCCCTCTTGTCTTCTATCTCTGTTTTGATTATGTGCTATGTGTAAAATTGCACATCCCATTTTTTTCCTAAGTAAACCATGATTATTTTAGGCAACTTGAGAAACACAGAAATGAATAAATAGGAAAATAAAAATCTCATGGATTCTCAAAACCCATCACTAAAAATTTTACCAGTCTAGCTAAATCTGTTTATTTATTCATTATTAATTCATTTCATGAACAAATATTTTATGAGTGCTTTCCCTGTACCTTCAGCTGGGAATGCCATATTCTATGCCTAGCCCTGGAAGTCTATATTCTCATTGTGGCAATGGCTGCTTGGAGACAGGGTTTTGTTTTTATTTATTTATTTATTTTATTTTTTTTAAAGATTTTATTTATTTATTTGAGAGAGAGAGAATGAGAGACAGAGAGCACGAGAGGGAAGAGGGCAGAGGGGGAAGCAGACCCCCCGCTGAGCAGGGAGCCCGATGCGGGACTCGATCCCGGGACTCCAGGATCATGACCTGAGCCGAAGGCAGTCGCTTAACCAACTGAATCACCCAGGTGCCCTTGAGACAGGGTTTTAAATCTTCCAAATTCTCCATAAGCTTTCTCCTCAAAGTAATAATATACCTTGCAACAGATAATTAATTGTGTTCTCAATCTTTTATAAACTATAGATTAAAAAATTATTATTTTAAAATCTGCATATAATACATTATTTAAGTAAAATCTCTGTTCTTGCCAGACAACATCTAGGCCCCTGTTTCAACTAGATTTCTTCTGTAGGCTTTCAGTTATAGAAGTTCTGAAGCTGCCACTGAGTTGTGTAGGTTATTATTAGATATTTAATAAATAAAGTTGGTAGATGCAAAGAGGAACCAGCCAAAAGTCCCAATTCTCTTTGGTTTGTTTGTTTTGTGATTTAAGCTGAAAATAAAAGCTTTATTTGGAGAGACATGTTAAAACATACACACATACACAGCATGCAAACACATCCTTAAATTTTTTGGTGATCTTTCATAGCAATTTTCTGAGGTCATCGGATAATAAGGGCTGATATTTCATCCTGGGTTGGTCTGATTCTCGGTCCATTCTTTTTCGACTGGATTACTCAGCTTTCTTAGTGGTTAGCCTAGTAACCAGGTAATTGAGGACATGACTACTTGATGGTAGACAAATCACACCAGGACTGAAGGGTGGTTGGTAGTGTCTCAGAGGTCATTTGTGTGAAACATACATTTCAGCCCCATGCAGCTTATTTAGCTACATAGGTGAAACATTGGGTGCCCGCCACTTCCATATCTTTAGCAAGATCCAAGTCACCTAAGATTTTGTCTCTTATAAGAAAACAAAAGACATCTTTGATTAATTTGTATTTACTATGAATGTTGATGCTGCATTAATAATGCAGAAGTAATGTTGCCATCATCTTGAAATGGAGCGTAAGAAGGTACACCTCTGAGTCTGTCTGGAGGTGAGTGATATGACAGAAAGAATGGATTTTCCCCAACCTAATTTGTTTTTGATATTACATAAAGTGAAAGCCATTGAATAATTTACCAAAATATCTAGATTGTTTTTTGTTGTTTTTGAAGTGTAAGGGAAGTAACTTGACCTTTGTTAAACACTTTGATCATGGAAAACACATGAGGTTCTCATCTTATTCCAGGAAGTGTAGACACCAGATAAGCTTTTTATAGTTATCCAAGAGGCATATTAAATGAATCTGGTAGAGCTATCTTATAGTTTTCTACTCCAGGGACAAGTTGGCTAAAACTCAAGGTAGTGGAAAGAATAAAAAAATATGTTTATTGTTTGGTTACTGTGATAAATGTGGGCTGGTCAATCAAATAACTTAGGTCAAGTATTCTACTTTGAATTCTTAGACTCAGGTTTCCAAATCCTTTTTTTGGTTTCTAAACTAAGATTTTAATTTATGCCTAATAAGTCCTAAGTCTTTCTATTTTTTTTAGTGACCATGTTTTTATTTTCTGAATTTACTGATGGAAGCTTTAGGTATGTTCAAGATACATAGTAGCTAAGAAAAAATAAATTAAGCAGAAGATATCAGTTCAGAGCATTGACTGTGAGAGGGAGTGATGATAATGTGGGAAGTAGATAAGCAAAAGAAAAGGGCCAGGGAGCTGATGAAAATAATTTAAAGAGATAATACTAGAAATATTGGATTCAAACAAGCTCTAACCTTTAATGTGCTTAAGAAATCAGTCTTTGAAATGTTGCCTGGATTCCATTTTGAGCTTTCCAATTAGAAACATTACCTTTTAGATCCTCAGTTTCCTTATCTGTACAATGGGAATAGTAGTGGTAGCTATTAAATGAGATGATTTTTTCACTGAGTTAGCCATTTTTAAAATAGAACCCCTATTATGTGGTAGGAACTATTCTAAGGGCTGGCACGGTGGTAAATAAAACAGAAAAGGTACCAACTTTCATGAAGCTTACATCTTAGTAAAAGAGATAACGAAACCAAATAAATAACTGAGAAAGTTTCAGATATTGATAAGGGCTGTGAAATAAAACAGTATTTCATGATAGAGACAGACCAAATTGGGGAGTGACTGGCCCTTTTGACAGTGATCAAAGAAGGCCTCTTAGAAGTAGCATCATTAGGTTGCTAACATTGGCTGACAAGAGTGTAAAGATTTTTGTAAAGAAGAACTGGCAGGTGCAAAGTTTCTTCAAAAAAAGCAAAAACTTGATGGGTTCAAAGCAAGGAAAGGAGGTCAGGTGCTTGCAGTATGGTGGGTAAAGGCTGAGTGGTTTGTGATGAAGCTGGAGAGATATGTAGAAAGGTAAGGTCTTTGTTGGAAATGGGCCTTGTTGGAAATGGAAAGAATTTGGATTTTGGATTTTTGGATTTTTACCTTAAGTGTGAAGAGAAGAAGCTATTTGGAAGTCTTAAGCAGAGAATAAGCTGATCTTGTTTCCATTTTAAAGAGACTACTCTGGCTGCTGTGGGAATAGATTGGAAGTGAGTTAAAACCTGGAGACCAGTTAGGAGCCAGTTGGATTGGTGGAAGGGAGAAAGGGGGTGATATCCGGACTAGGTGCTGGCAGTAGAGGTGGAAAGAAAGGTCAAATGTATATAGAATCAAGAGAAGTTGCTGTGTGAAAGAAAAATAGGAAATTATACAGAACGACTCATTTTTTCCTCATGAGCAGTTAAAATGAGAAACACCCCAGTCAGGGTAGGCAATCAAGGGTTCTGTTTTATCCATATTAATCTTTGAATTCTCATTAGACATCCAGCTAGAGATATCTAGAAATCAACTAGAGTTGTAGTGTGGGGCTCATTAGAACTAGATTGGAGCCATACATTTGGAAGTCACTGTATATAGATGGAATTTAAAGCCAAGGGACTGAAGACCTTATTCTGAGCTCTGGGACACTTCATATTTGGAGGGTTGAGAGGAGGGACTAGTAAAAGAAAAAGTGAGAAGGGGTAGCCAAAGTGGAAAAGGAAAAAAAATATTTTGCTTTGGATGTTGAGAAAAAGAGCTGATGATTTAAAGGGCTTAGCACACTTGCTGGCATATAATGAGAATCCAGTTAATTTCACATAAAAGTCCAAATTCATGTCTCTTGAAAGGCTGATTGAACAGTGATTGTAAACGTACTTATTATTGTCAAATATCCCTATTTAACTTTAATACTGGCACAGAAGTATGAAAATAATTTGTAACAATATTCATAAGAATTAAATATATATGTATATATATATATACATGTATAATATATATCTCCCTTGCTAGCTTAGCTATTAGAAAAAAGAAGAATATGACTTAAAATAATATTTTAATAAAATCTATGTAAAATATATTGAGAGACTAATGAATTAGTAATTTAATTGAAAATGTCTTGAAAAGTAATGTTATGTTGATTCCTTTGTGTGGTATATTTTGTTTTGATGCATATTGATAAAAATCTTTAAAAATACTATTTAAGCTAATACATGGACAGGTTAGGAGGTTTTTAGAACATTAATTGGTTACATAAAAGTCTTATTTCTAAATCAAATTTTAAATCTTTCATTTCTTTGGGGAATTTGAAAAATAATTGGTTATTACTTAGGCTTATATTAGGTAGGACCGAATAGCCTTGATAATTATACAGTTTACAAATAGAAATTTGTCCTTTTGGGAATATATATGTATTATACATACGTACATATATATGTAGTTAATAAGATAAATAGTGCTACCATGTGCCAGGCACTATTCTCAACACTTTATAAATGTGATCTCATTTAACTTAAGTATACATATAGAAATCATTATGGAGTCTAGCTTATACTTGTCTTTAAATTCAGTAAAGTTAACTTATTTCTCTATATTTTATCATAAAATTTACTGATTATCATATTCTGAAAGGGAATAGCTAAATTTAATTTTTCTTGTTTTAATTTAATTTTTTTATTTTATTTTATTTTTTTTTTAGATTTTTATTTATTTATTTGACAGAGAGACAGATAGCGAGAGCAGGAACACAAGCAGGGGGAGTGGGAGAGGGAGAAACAGGCTTCCTGCCGAGCCGGGAGCCCGATGTGGGACTCGATTCCAGGACCCTGGGATCATGACCTGAGCCGAAGGCAGACGCTTAATGACTGAGCCACCCAGGCACCCTCTTGTTTTAATTTTAAATACTAAAATTGAGAAAGAAGGACAGAAGAAAGGGAAGTAATAATGAGCTCCTCCCATTTGCCTGGTGGTAAGATGCTTCGCCTGCATTGTACTATTCAGCTTTATCTTTCTTTCTATATTTTGTTTCTAATTGTTCAGAGTATTAAATGTTCAAATAAACCTTGGTCACTAGTGTGAACAGAGGAAAACAGAATTATGATTAAACCAAAAGAATAAGCAATCTAAATACTATTGATATTTGTTGTTGTATTATGGTATTTTGCTCAAGTTGAAAACTGGGCACGTCAGATGTCTGGGTAGTTTACTATGATTTCAAAAATGAAATCATATTGAAAAGGCTCAGCACGGGAGAAAGTTGTGTAGCTTTCTCTTCCTGCCCTGCTTCATTTTCACAAGGATATAAAGCCATAGTTTAAGCACATCTGCTTCATAGCAGAGAGAGAGAGAGAGAAAGGAAGAGAAGGATTGAGGGCAGAGGGAGGGAATGAGAGAAAGTGAATCAGTTTATTGCAAACAATATTTTAGTGTGTGGAAAATAGGTAATCATGCAGGCAGGCACTATTATCAGTGAGTTCGAAAGCATAATTTATTGTAATGCAGAAAATCTAGCTGTATGTAAGTAGGGAAATAAAAGCCTAAGTAAACCTACGTAATCCATTTTAAGATGTGTTAGCTCAATTATGCAAGAAAATGTCACTACTTCTCTGCCCCCTACTTTGAGGATAAAAGTTGGAATGAATGGAAACAACTTTCCATCTTAAGAAAAAGAGGAGTCAGTATCATTTCAATGTGCAGATGTGATACCACATGGCGACTTTAAGAACAAATGGAACCCACAAGTCCATCTACATGTTCAAGAAAGAGAGGTTCTCACACAGAGGAAGATTAAAAATATTTTCAGGGTGATCTAAAGCAGAAAATCACCAAAGCCTTTGAAATCAAAGATTTTCCCTGTTCTAAGAATAGAAGGTGGTTTTATGTTGAGGGCAACTAGAAGGCATGATGGAAGAACTATAGAGAATGGCTGGTGGGAGATCAAAGGCAAGTAGAACCTCAAAATTCTGGAAGTGGAGCAAGTCAGATACAACATAAGGAGTACTTCAAAGACAAGGAAATAAGAATAATAAAAATATCTTTAGTTGTCAAATGTAAAATGTGTGCCAGTTTTGTCACATTTTATTTTTCAAGAGCATTGTAAAACCAAAGACATTTTCTGTTAACATGAACCTAACTATGCATATTTTTCTCATCTATCTTAGTCAATTTTCCAAAAGAAAAAAAAAATGCATTATGCTCAGAGTCCAAAATGTCTTTTTTTTTTTTTTTGGTTCTCCTCACTAGAATGCCTTCTCTTAAACTAAATTTTAATATTTACATTTCTAAGTATAGGGTGGCCAGAGAAAATGAACGAGATATCACTTCATAAAGTAGAATGAGATGAAATAATAAAGGAATTATTACATTCTCCAAGCATCTGCAAAACTATAAAGGAGTGCAGAAGTTCTGTTATTACTGTTATAATTAGCTTCTCTTTTGGTTTTTTCACTTTAAGAGTTGGAATCTTGACTTAAAAAATAAGAGTTTGCATATTAATCTATATATCCAAGTCCAGAAATAATGGAATGTTCAAACCACTGTCAATGTAGATTCTTATTTTGTATTTAAGCCATCCTACAAACATTTGTATTTGTTAAAGAGCTAAGAAGAAAGAATCAGTGCAACCTACAATGCCATGATTTTGTAGAATCTTTGCTCTGGCATATGTTTTGTCAATTTATGAAAGAAAATGCTTACCATGGACCTATTTTTTGCTAAAATGTGACCTTTATGACCTTTAGATTTTAAACAAACAATATGTACATATGGTGTTTCTGGAAAAAAAAATCATGTGCTTTTAATTTTAATTCATCCATTATTCTGTTCCTTATTTAATTTAGAATATATTTCTATAATTCCTTTAAAACCAAAATAAAGCATGATTCATTTAAAAATTTATTCTTGCTTTCCTTATCCATGATTTTTTTTCTGAATTAACACTTCTGAAGGATATCAGATACCATAACTTGTCCTTCACTCTAGGCCTCCATTTTATGGGCTGAACATCTGGATTTGATGGCCAAGAAAACATTTCCTTCCGCTGACTTTTCTAATAATCTTTTCTAACAGATACACATCCTTCACGTTTGTCAGTAAAATTGACATAATTTTCATGTCTAATGTTTTAACACATGATTAGGGGATTTTCTTTGGCTAGTTTTTAAAATACATTTTAATTTTGTATGAAAATGATATTAAGAACCAGTCTAAAAAAATATTAGAACCACAGATGTTTTCCTTTATTGTATTCATTGATTTAAGATCCACCAGCATGTCGTTAAAATGTCCAGAGGTTAACAATAATGATGGCACATGGGGTAAATTAAAATTCTTTTTGTGAAAAAAAATTATTTAAATTTTATTTCATACCTTATTTTCTTCTAATTGAAACAAAACTAGCTAGTGGAATGAGACACTCTGACATTTAAAATTTCACTCTCTTGTTTTATAATGAAAGGGGATTTGAAATTAGGATTTAAGAGTTATATGGCACTCCCAAAATTTATTCATTCAGGTTACAAATACTAGTTTTGTTTTCACTGAAGAGAGGACAAGGATACATTATCTCTTAATATCTATTGTCCTACTTTACAATTGTAGCAACTGATCTACTAAACTCTTCAATCTGTAAAATGTAACACATAACAAGCAACTTTGGTACCTCTCTCCCTCTAAATACAGGAGTATTAAAATGAAAAACTTAAAAACTGATCCATGTCTCTTGTCTACAATATTTAAGTTGCTAAGAATGAATTTACAGATCCAAAAATACTTTGGGGAACTTTTATCTCAGGAAATATATCATTGGGTTTCAATGAATTAATTAACCCATTCAATGAATTAATTAACACTGCTATTTAGATGGCTGATTTTCTTTTATTTTTATAGTCTCTGTATTGCAGGTATATAGTCAAAATAAGTTAATATACACACAGGATATAAAAGGACCAGAAGAACTTGTCTTCACATTAAAACAATAAACAATGAAGATGCCTTTTTATTTTTAGATAATGCATTTAAATTTTATTAGGTTCTTCACTATTTACTGAGAGTCAGTATTGTTCAAGACACAGGATTCTATCAAAGTAGCAACAATATTTCCTACCTTTATTTGGGTTTGGATTCCTAGAAAAGTTTTGAAGAAAGAGGAAGGGAATTTGGAAATTTGGAGAGTACAATAACATAAACCATCAGTATTTACATAATAGTACAATTTTACAGAAAAAGGAGACTAGAAGTCATCTAGCTTAACTCAACTCTTTTACAAAAATTAGAAAACTGAAACTCAAAAACATTTAGTGATTTGTCCCATGTTTTACCAAAAATGAAGGAACTTGGCCCAGCATTCCTGCAGTGTTAATCATGAGGTTTTACCCATTTATTAGGTTTGCCTGATATAATGAAATAGTATCAGATTGGACATTCAGGGACACATTTTGAATCCTTAGTCTATCATTATTTCATTTTCCCTAGACTTAGACTCTGACATGTGGTATTGGATAAATTATTTAACTTACTTAAACCTCAGTTCCTTTTTCAGTGAAATGATTGCTTCGTTCAATTTCTCAGCCTCGACTTGATTGATATGTTGGGTTGGATAAATGAGCTGTCCTGTGCATTGAAGGATGTCTTACAGTATCCCTGGCCTTTACAAACTATGCAGTAGCTCACCTCCCACCTCTCCCCCCGCAACAGTCATGACAACCAACAAAAATGTCTACAGGCAATCAATGTCCCTTGAAGACAAAATTGCCAGCCCTCACCACCTTCCTTAAATTAGAAACACTAATTTATTTGAAATCATTTCTTTAGTACTTACCCAGCAGTAACACTGTGCTATTCTAGACCACATGTTTAACTCTTGGATGCTTCATTAGAAAGCACTCAATAAGCATTATTCCATGAAGTTTGTTGTGTACTTATTACAGTGACCAAAGGGGGCATCATAAAATTTTTGGAAACAAAATAAAAGATCAGGGGTGCCAGGATGGCTCACTTGTTTAAGCATCCGATTTTTGATCTTAGCTCAGGTCTTGATCCCAGGGTAGTGAGTTCAAGCCCTGCTTTGGGCAACACGTTGGGGATGGAGCCTACTTAAAAAAAAAAAAAAAAAAAAAGATCAGAAATATTCACAAGGAAGAAATTTATAGTATCAATGAAATATTAAGTATTAGAAAGGTTTAGGAAGACTTAACAAAACAACATTAAAACTATTCAAAATAATTGCATAATTTTTCACGTAAGACTTATCTATATATTTACCAGTTGTACCAAAATGTACAACAACAGTTTACTCATTGTAGAGACTCACTCCAAATCATAGGTGTCCACTATGCCTGTTTCTTTGTAAGACCACTTTAACTGTGTAGGGCAATTATTTCTGGTAAGATTTGTTAGGACAAATATGAAGTATTTCGTAGTGAAAAGGGTCACAGGTATATTTTCCTCCTTTGCACAGGGAAAAAATAGACTCCTGTTATCCTCAGTTTTAAATTAAAAGATTCTGTTGCTTCCCTCTCTTTCTCTCCTCAACCCACATTTTTCCCCAAGTGGGTCCAGATATCTGCCAGTAGAAGATGAGAGCCTCCTATTGAGACAGTTTATGCACAGGTGCTACAAAGGGACATTGGGAATTTGTGTCTAGCAATTGATAGCTGATCAGAGAGCTGGTCTGATGAACTGAGCTGCACACTGCAGGGTGACTTTGTCATACATTACTACAAATTCCCCAAGGAAGTTTACTGACTTGTGGTTTTAGGAGAAATACACGTCATGGAGACGGCTTGGGGGGTGGATGCACAAGGAAAATTTGTTGCTACAAAGTGGGAGTTGAGAGCTCAAATAGGTTGGTTATGTTTCGCCAGATGGAGATAAAACTTGAGGCAACCACATCCTGTGACTAGAAATTGTTAAAGTAGGCAGACTTCTATCCGGAAATAATAGTAAAGTGCACAAGACAAGGAGACTAAATTAGAGAGAGGAAATCAATTTTGTTTAAATTGGAAGATCTTTTTCTTGATTTTATAGAATATTTTAGCACCACGAGGGAATTAAGATCATGTTTCACTTATTGTATATGTATGTATTCATATCTAAAATAAATATTATGATTTGTCTTTTTTCCAGTAAAGCGAAGTTCAGACTGAGGTCCAAAATATTTGATTACTGGAGCAGAGAAAATTAGCTGGGTCTTTTTACTAATTACAGTGTTGATAATTAATATTTCAGAAATGCAATTTTTCCCATTTTACTAGTTGATTAAAATGTGAATGGAAAAAATCTTTTTCTGATACTGAATACTGTCACCAGATTACTGGTGCTTTAGATTTTTTTTCCATTAAATAAATTCAACTTTTGTAAACCTTACTATTGTTCTGTTTTTACTGGTGCCAAACAGTGGAGATTTAATTTTTTCCCCAAGTTAAAATAAAGGATGTCATGAATAAACTACTTTTTCATTTTAAATAAAAATAGATTCATTATAGATATTCACCTAAAATCTCAAACATACCTGGATAAATTATAGTCAGTTTTGTGGATGAAAATCAATTGTCATTTAAAAAAATAAACAATATTTTCATTTTTATCTCTGTTGCTACTTCTGGGTTCTGACTGAGTCCGGAAGCAGAAGTTGCAAAACATTGTGAGAAAATTTTTGCTCTATCTTTTTTTTTTTTCAATCTCCACCCAAATGGAAATACCAGAAGTCTGAGAGGAAAGTCCATTTTTGCTAAATGCCCAATTTAGTGTTGCATCTCTATTGCTGTCTTCGGTTATCTCTTTACAGCTACCTTCTATCCATTCAGAAACATGCTGCTCATGTTTTAACATCCCTGTTCTCATCCTGAGAGAATTCTTTTGGGTTTCTTGTTGCCATTGGCTTCCTCTGTACCCCATGAAAATATGCATTGGTAACATCTTTTTCCATATTTATACAGAAATAGTCTAATTATGGTTACCCAATGAATGTGTTAAACTGAGCTGATCCACATAAACAGCTTTGTGGAATAGCACAGTTTTTTTGGTTTTGTCTTTTTTTTCACTGTTCCAAGGAAGAGGTATAAAGTCATGTAGATTGCAGCCATCCCATGTGCCCACAGGGGCATCTTTCTGATCCCTGTCTCACTGGAATGCCCTTTTTTACTCACTTTTTAGTTGTTTTGTACAATATTGTAAGCTCCACTGGGGGAGAAACTTTTCCCTAGTTCCTTCTGTATCTTCAGTGCCTGACATTGGAGAGTAGTTTTTAAACATATATGTACTGAATTAATAATGAAATGGATGAATGAATGAATGAATGAACCCCTATGACTCTTTGAGATAATTTGGTACTGTGGGAATATTTTAGACGGTTTTGTGTAGACAGACTGGTACTCATAACTGATATTCTGATAGAATAATGGCAAACTACTGAACTTGAGTATTATTTTATTATGTTACTTTCTTATATAAGGAAGGGATAAAATAAGGGAATATATGGATAATGGTATTCATGAAAGAAACACAATACATACATGCTTCACTTCCTTGAGACAGAATGACATGGAGAGTCTAGAATGTTCACCTTGATTTATCAATCTTTGGTATAAGACTTAATGGAATTGCTTTTCTGTTCTTCTTATGCTGCTTTTTGGAAAATTATGATAATTTGGGCCCCCAGTGAAGACTTTAGAGAGACTAGCACAGTTTTCTGGTTGCTTTTCATAATAATAAGAAAAGAACCCCAGTTCTCCCTTCCCTTTGGAGTAGAAGTCTTTAGAAGAAAAAGTATTTTTTACTCCAACCATTGGAGAATGTTAAGTTGAATACAGGATATGGTCCCACCTTACAGAAGGGTGTAGCAGATACCTACACTGGCAAGCAGCGTTCTGCCTTTGGAAAAAAAATTTTTTTCTTCCAGACAAGATGTTTCAAAATAAACATTTTTAGAAAGTCTTAATGATGAACTTAAAATCAAGGACCAAGTTATTTCAAGTAAAACAAACTCTTTTAGAGATGTGACATTACATTTCATTAAGGTTAGAAACTCAGAGGCTGATTAAGATGGACCAATGACACCTGGGGTTAAAGTAGTTTCCAAATAAGTCTTTAAGAAGGAGGTAGCAGCTTCTTCATATTTTGACTTCTGCTTGTCACCACCAGGCACATGCTATGTCATAGTAATCATTCGCTTATTTTGTAGGAAAGACAGGCATCCTTCCTAAAATAGTCAACATACATATCACTCGATGCTAGGGAATAGAATACAAAGCAGGTATAAGACATGTGTCCCTCCCTATTCGGAACTTCCGGTGCAAGCCCCCCCCCCCCCCAACACACACACACTGTGGAGGTGTTCCACTATGGAGAAATGGAAAGAGACCCATGCTTCCTCCCAGGCCACTGTAGCGGGGGGACTATCTGAAGAAATAGACAATGTATGCTTGATGACCAAACCAATTTTGGCTTGAAGGATATTTTGCTTAATTTTTCTGTGGAACTAGTGCATTAGTTTCCAGTCAAAGAAGAATATTTTGGCAATTTCTCCTTAAAATGAATATAATTATACAGAAAACCTTCCCCATAGACATATGACCATTTCTTTAAGAGAGGGTCTTAGACGTGGAATTACTGTGCCAAAGAACAGGAACATTTTAAGTCTCTTCATGCATATTAATAAGTGGCTCTTCAGAAAATTTTTCTTGCCTATGCTCTTCCTGGCAATGTCTGAGTTTCCTTTTGCACGTATTTGCTAGAGTTTAATTTCATCATTTTAAAACATATGTTAATTTTATAAGTGCAACTGGTATTTCTGAAAATTTCTATCTTGCATTTAATTTGACTTCTATTGTTTTTTTCATATACATATCATCATTTGCATCCCTTCTGTGAATTGCATTCACATGGTTTGCAGGCTTATCATTTGTGCAGCTGTGTTTAAATTTTTATCCCAAGTTATATGGAAGAGGAGAGGACTAGATGTATTCTGAGTTGATACAAATGTTAGAACCAGGACCATAAGTCGAGATTACTAGGTTGTCAACTGTGATATAGTCTAGATGAGGAACCATATGTGCTTCTGTCAATTTTCCTTTTTGAAAAACCCTTAACTATTAGTCTCTGGAATGTTTAGGGTGTACTTAGGAAGCCATGATGGAGACCAGTGTCCAGGAAGAGATCCCCTTATGAATTCTGGGTGACTCTGGCAGTAGTCCTTGAGCCTCCTTATCTTCTTCAGAGAACCTACCAACAGCACAGCGATTCAAAGTACACCATATTTTGCACTGGGCTTCTTCACTTTTTGCTTCACCCCAAAACCTGATGCCTAACCACATGCCTATCTACCAACTTTCACAGCAGCCTTGTGAGAACAATATTCTCAGTAAGCTCCTTTCTCAATTCCTGTTGGAGTGGCATTGTACTATCCGAATGAAAGAAATCTTAGAGGCCACAAAGGTCAATGCATGCCATCCCTTTTACCACAAACCCTCACTGTTGAATATAAATCCAAAAACTACTTTTTAAAATGAAAAGCCTAGTTTAATGGTGATAGCTCAAATTATTTGAAATTTGTGGTTTCCAGATCTGTTATGCTTTGGCTGAAACTGGTGGTTCTCAAACATTTTAAGCTCAGTATACTTTAAATGGCCTTAAAAAGAAAATCAACTCCATTTTTAAGCATAATTATAGACCCTATAGAATTTTTCTTGATTTGGGTTATATGTATATTTATCATAATGAATATTAAAACTGAAAATTTAAAAATACTTATTTACTATTAATTTAATAATAGTAAACTCAATACATGTTAATATAAATAGCAAATTTTTATAAAAGATAATGACATGTTACAAAACAAAGATTTAATAAGAATAGTGGCACTGTTATACATTTTTACAAATCTCATTAATGTCTGCCTTAGTAGAAGGATATCTGGATTCTCATATCTGCTTTTACATTCTATCTGTTGCAATATTGTATGCCATGCAGTCTCTGAAAGCATCCATTTTCTACTAGTAAGGGAAAAAAGGTAACTAATATCTTAGTATAAAAATAATTTGACCTTGAAGTCACCTTGAAAGGTTTTTGGGGAACCCCTTGTGTCTCCGGAATACATTTGAGAACCAATGGCTTAAACCAACTGGATAAAACTCTTTCCCTCACAGCTTCATAGAATAGGACTATACCTTCAGCCATATAATACTATTTTATTTTATTTATTTATTTATTTATTAAAAGATTTTATTTATTTATTTGAGAGAGAGAATGAGAAAGAGAGCATGAGAGGGGGGAAGGTCAGAGAGAGAGGCAGACTCCCTGCTGAGCAGGGAGCCCGACGTGGGACTTGATCCCGGGACTCCAGGATCATGACCTGAGCTGAAGGCAGTTGCTTAACCAACTGAGCCACCCAGGCGCCCCATATAATACTATTTTAAATATTTCAAATGCTTTTCTTGTATTCTCACACACCTCTTCTCAGAAAAAGATATCCTATATTTTCATATAACTTTTCTACATTTGGCATGCTATATGGCATCCCTTCCCACCTCCTGCCCTCGGGTTAACCTCTTCTAAATACTCCTGGATTTCAACTCCTTTCTTTTTTATTTATTTATTTTTAAAGGACTTTATTTATTTATTTGAGAGAGAGAGAATGAGAGACAGAAAGCACGAGAAGGAAGAGGGTCAGAGGGAGAAGCAGACCCCCTGCTGAGCAGGGAGCCCGATGTGGGATTCGATCCCGGGACTCCAGGATCATGACCTGAGCCGAAGGCAGTCGTTTAACCAACTGAGCCACCCAGGCGCCCCATCAATTCCTTTCTTAATGTATGATATCCTAGACTGGACATAGCAATTCAGGGATCTGGGATTGACTCAACAAACATATACATTCCAAAAACTGGCTCTTGAGAAGCTACCGTGTCCATCTGGTTATCCAACTTTTTTATATTGTATTAAACACTAGCAATCTCAGAGTCAAACCTCACCAGGTTCAAGTAACGTGTTTCCTCCATACAGTATTTGTTATTTTTAATAACAATATCAATAAGAATAATCATTAAAATTACAAACAATAGTCAGTATTTGAAAAGTGCTAGATGCTGTGCTTAATGCATATATTCGTTCACTCACCTAAATCTTACAATAATCCTGTGTACATATATTTATTATCCCCCTTTTACAGATAAAGATTGGGAGGTACAGAGAAATTAGATAAATTGTTTAAGATTACATAGCTAATAGAAAACAGAGCCAGGATTTGATCCCAAACAACTCAATCCCAGAGTCATTTCGGGTAGGAATTTTCTGGGAGCTGTGTGTTTAGATGAACATATAAAAATATAAACATAAGCCTACATTAGTATAAACATAAATATCAATATTTATTTTAAAAATTTATTTATCTATTATTTTAGAGAGTGAGAGAGTGCAAGTGGGGCAGAGGAGGAGGGAGAGGGGCAGAGGGAGAGGAACAAGCAGGCTCCCTGTTGAGCGAGGAGCCCTATGCCTGACTTCGGGGCTACCTCTCAGGACCCTGAGATCATGACCTGAACTGAAATGAAGAGTCCGCCACCTAACCGACTGAGTCAGTCAGGAGCCCCTTATTTTAAACTGGAATGTCATGTGCAGGAGTGGTTTATTTGGTAACAATGAGAGAAACAGAAGCAAATGGAGAGAGAGAGAGGAAAGAAAAAGGGAATTATGAAGAATGAAAAACCTAAAAAGCATCCTCTCCTTATTCTCGATACTCTTACCTTTTTTTCAGCTTTAAATCCACAGCGACTCTCCCCAGACTGACCAGTTTCACTCTCGCCTTTGTGAGGACGACCTTACAGATAGTACAGATATTCTTAGCTATTTGACAGCTACGTTTGTGTTCTTTAAGCATATCTGTGTCTGTAAGTGTCTCGTCAAGATGTTTTCACAGGAATTATGAAAATTGTGGTTTCTCCTTTAACGTCGAGGACTTCGTTCTGGACTAACCATTCCCTTTGTGCAGTTGCCGTAACTATGCCCTGTGCTCACTGTGCAAATGTAGGAGAGAGGAGCTGAATTACCAGGGTCCCAGCCAGAGCACTAACCCCTTTGCCGTGGGAGAGATGGAGCATGGGTGTCTATCACTTCCCAGGTCTCCGCACTGAGGAAATGCACCAGACTCCCGAGTCTGTGATTACTCTAGTGTTGAATGAAGATATTTTCCCAACACAATGGCACTGCGGGCAGGACTGAATTTACGAGGCCTTCTTCTATGTAATTCTGAATTCCCTAGACCTGAGCCCTGCTGAGTACACCTGCTTCCCTCTCTACCTTGCTGCATTTCATTCTTTCCAGTCCATTAAGGGAGCCAACCCAAGCTGGGAGTGGTAACAATTTGAGTAATAATGGTCCTTAACTTTTTATCTTTCCTTAAAAAAACAGAATTCTGAGAGCACTTTTAGCTATAAAGTTTTTCTATCTAATTAAATGAGCTTAAACTTCGTGTGAAGTGTAAAAAGGCACAAGTGGGTTTGTGGAAGTAGAAGGAAACAATCCTCAGTCTGAATGACTTGAGGGACTGGCGAGCTTCCGGAACCAGTCAAAGGAAACTTTGCTTCGAAGCTTACTTAGTCCAACAGATGATGCCCTCACCTGAGCACTGGGGACCTGTGGCCTCCTGCTGAATGCAGAGCTGAGTTGGTGGCCTTGATAAATCATATCAGTCCCAAGGTAGTTTTGTGGTTGGTTAAGACTCTGGACTTTGGGGCACCTGGGTGGCTCAGACGGTTAAGCGTCTGCCTTCGGCTCAGGTCATGATCTCAGGGTCCTGGGATCGAGTCCCGCATCGGGCTCCCTGCTCCTTGGGAGCCTGCTTCTCCCTCTGCCTCTCTCTCTGTCTCTCTGTCTCTCATGAATGAATAAATAAAATCTTAAAAAAAAAAAAAAGACTCTGGACTTTATTTTTAAGTTTTTAAATTTTTAATTTTTTTTTAAGATATTTTATTCTTTCATGAGAGACAGAAAGAGAGAGAGAGAGGCAGAGGAAGAAGCAGGATCGCCACAGAGCAGGGAGCCAGATGCGGGGCTCAGTCCCAGGACCCTGGGATCATGACCTGAGCCCAAGGCAGATGCTTAACTGACTGAGCCACCCAGGTGCCCCTATTTTTCATTTTTTATTTTTATTTTTTTAAGATGGTGGACTTTAAAATCTAGACTTCCTGGATTTAAAGTGTAGCTCTGCTACTCACCGTATTTCTTTGGGAAAGTTGCTTAGCCTCTATGCCTCATCAATAAATGGTGATAATTTGAGTATCTACCTCAGGGGTACTAAAGAATAAGTGATTAGCACGTAGAAAGTATTAAATATATGTTAGTAATTATTATGATTGTTGCTATACTATTATTCTTTTTATTATTATTCCTTTTTGCATGACAGCATGTTACCTGTCTACCAACAGAATAGGAGAACACAAACAAAATAACTTTTCAAATTAATAATAGCAATAAACACTTTCAGGGCTTTGGAACTATGCCTTTCCCTTCCCCCCTCCCTTCACACGCCTTAAGGTCATCTAAGGAATAGGATATCAAATAGCAAGATGATACCAGGGGGAAGAGGAAGGAAATAGTATCATTTAAGGCAGTGTCTACTATCATTTTTATGTATCCAGATAGGCTTGTATGTTTTAAGAAAGTTGTTCTGTGGATAGTTGAGATGAGAGTGTGGGTTTTCAGTTCTTTCTTTCAGATAGTGCCTGTGGCCTGAGAAATAAGGAAAAGACCATCTTCCCACATTTGAAAGGGAAATGTGTAACAATGGAAACATACTTGTTCAAAACAGCTGTTTGACATGAAGTCTGCCATAACTGTAAAGTATTTTGACAGCATAAAAAAATTATGTGATTGGCAAGAAGATTTAAAGTTGCTATATGTGTAGAAAAACCAAGTCTCTACCTATATTTCTGAAAACAGGTTCCAGAGAACATGGTTTTTCTTTGTACCCTTATAACTACCTCATTGGGGCCCAATGTAGGAACTGTTTCCCTGTAGAAAGCAACTGGGTTTTTCCTTTGTCAATAATAATTTTTAATAGTCATGTTACCTGATGACAATATCAAATAGAATGGTAATACTTTTTGAAAATTTTGAAATTCCAACTGAGATATTTAGTGAGTGCTTTTTGAAAGTTCCGAAAATTCCAACTCTCATATGCCGTGAGCTGTTTTCCCTCTTTGTGTCAGGCATTTATGTCAGGCTTGTGTGTGCGAAGCTCTGGAACAGGCTGTTTGGAAAAGAACACAAAATCTCCTTTCTGAAGCTAACTTGACCCTGAGGGTTGCCAGATTGCAGGAGAAGGACTTACTCTCCCACTGGCCTGGCCCTCCTCCTCACGTTCCTTATAGCTCTAACACTGGTAGCTTGAACAGCTCTTTCCTTTGGACCCTGTGATACTCACATATCAACAGTGCTTAATGATAAGAGACAGAAAAAATACAATCTTTATCCTCTCGAGGCTGATGTTCTGGGAGACCCATGGTGAAAAATTCAGGTCTCCCAATTTGGAGAGTTGAATGGGATCGGAGCCAGTACAAGGGGGACACTTTTGGAGTATTCCTGCAGCCTTTTAGAGCAGCCTAATAAATCATTTGAATATATTTCATAAAGGAATACATTCTATTATTTATTATCATTTTGATGGGCATGTTTTGACATCAGGACGGGCCAAAGTAGGCAAGTTAGTCATGAGTGCAGTGGGAGTCAGGTGGAGGCAAAGACAGTAAGCAATGCAAAGAGCCAAGCCCCCAGAGTACAGGCAAAGACATTCCTCAGTGGCCACCCCTCGTGACAGTGTGAGCCAGATTCCCATCTTGAGGGAACAAGGGCAACTATAATGACATTTTCATTCCAGTGTCTCCAAGCACTTATGTGTCTCCAAGTACAGAAAAACTCTGAACCTAGTTCATGTGTCCCCCTTCCTTGGCTCCTTATCATCTGATTGATAAACACAGGAGAAACATTCAAGTATGTTCCATACAGTGCATGGCAATAAGTACCATGGCACAGACTGAGAAGTATGTCTGGCAAAGTGCTGCAGTGTTGGCAAATAAAATCTGATTGGCACATTTAGGATAAAATGAGAATATGGAGACATATGAGTGAATCTCTTCCGTGTAAGAGTGAGTTTTACACATGCAGTAGTCTGTAACAGAGATGGTAGTGAATAGATTTTACCCAGCCTTAGTGAGACCAGACACAGAGGTTAACAGCATAATATATCCCATGAGTGAAATGATCTTAACAAAGCACTATTTTCAAGGTAGACTATAAATACTTCTACCATGGATCTACTTTTTAAATAGTAGATTCATTTTTATTTGTCTTTATAAGTTAAATACATTGTTTCTTGAAAACAGATAACTGCGAGAAACTTCAGCGATAATCCTATAGGTTACTGTATCAGTCAGCCTTGCCTTCATTTAGCAAACAAAATAAAATGTAATTACTAGTGGTTTAAATAAAGAGGAGCTACACAACTAGAGATCTGGAGGAATGTCAGGGGACTGGCACAGAGGCATCAGGATGACTTAAGCAACCCAGCCTCTTTTCATGTTTCATTTCTCCATCCTATTCTATAGGCTTTTGTCCTTGTGCTAGCCATCTAATGTCTCTTGATGGCTGCTGGGCATCCACACCTTTCATCTGCATTCCAGGCAGAAAGAAAGAGAAGGACAAAGTAGCAAGAGATTTTTCCTAATGAGCTTCTGCCTTTTTATTCATGGATGAAAACCTTCCCCAAAGACTTTGTGTACTCTTATTGGCCAGAAATACATCATTTGGCCATCCTTTACTGTAAGGGGTGGGAAGGAAGCCCTGAGAAAGAAAATGTTAGCTTTCCAGACTCTATTGTAGAGTTAGACAAAAAAGAATGGGGTTATGAATAGCTTTTGAGTACTTATCATTGTCTGTTATTTGCTGTAGCTGGTAGTCACTGCATGTATTTGAATCGATATTAGGCCATTTTATCAGACAAGCTTCCCAATGTACAAAGGTCAAAGAAAAATAGTAAGCTTGCCTCAGATGGGAACAATTCTATCTTATAATTAGTGACGACGTAAGGTCCCAGCTTCTTCAGCCAAATGAGTTTGGAAAGCCGAGATTTTGGCTTGCTTGCATTACCAATGGACAACAGAAAATGGGGCCATTTATCCATTCATTCAGTCATTGTAGCTGTGTTTTTGAATTCTTACTAACCACAAAGCAGTGAGCTCAATTCTGGGAAGAGCACAGGGGAAAAAAGGTCACAGTGTCTGCCTTGAAAATATGTTTCTTCTATTTGTTGGATGAGACACATACACATGTATGCAAACCAGCAGTTCACAACATGCCATGGAAATATAGAAAAAAGATACAAATGAAGGCCGGAATGTTCAGAGAAATATTCAAGTAATTGATAGAATTTAAATCCTAAGATGTCACAGGCATTGTAGGCAATAAACAGCATGAGAAAATATGGTAATAAAAGCAAACCCTAGGGAGAGTGAGCAAACTGGTACTATATTTGCTTGCAGAGTAAACAAAGAAATGTTAGAAAATTACTCAAGGATTTAGTCTGCAGCTAACCCTGGATGTGGAAGTCAGAATTAAAAGGTTGCTCTCAAAACAGTGGAATATTAATTGTAACATGGTCAGCACGACCAGTAGACCCTGGACAAGGAGCAGAAATGTAGAGAGTCAGCATATGGCTCTGGGGGAAGAGCATTCCAGGTACACAAATCAAAGGTAAAAACACAATGTGATGAGTTTTATATAAACATATGCACAGAATGACACGGTAGCATAATACAGTATCATCGAACTGAGGGTTTTACTGACCATAGAGGAGTTAGCTAGATGAAGAAGACAGGGGAGGACATAACACACAGAAGAAATAAAAGTCGTTAAGACATCTGAGGTTATGGACTTGCTTACAAACTGAGTGCTTTAATTTTGCTAAGCACCTCCCAGAAGGCTACTAAGAATGGGCAGTATTCAGAAAAAGGAAGTAAGGGGACCTAAAGACTTACAAAAGGGCCCTTGCTTTGAGCAACCAAATACCAAATGAGGATAATAATCCAAACAGCATGGTTTGGAGGAAAGACAAATGATCAAGGTTAAGGTCAGATGGATGAGATGCCATTAGGTAGATTCTGTAGCAGGAAAAGTGATTTTAAAAGGGAAGAGAGAACTATAGCAGCAACTAAAATGTACTTCAACAAAAATCAAAGACTTTTCCAGATTAGGTGGGAAGGGTACATGTTTAAGAGCAGAAGGAAAGGAGCAGAGAAAACTAAGACTCTATATGTTCTAGAGGAGGAGATAAACATGGAGTCACAGAGATGTCAGATACCACAGGGCACAGGTAAATGTTCTAGCCTTTCAGGACTGAGGAATCCATTTCTCCCAATGGAAGAATTGGAGCCCTATGGTGAACAGATATATATTGAAGGGAGATTAAGAGAATTTAACAAAAGCCTGCCATCCATACATATTGCAAGCAGGAACAAGACTACTGGAGGGCAATGGTACATTTAGCTAGAAGGTATTTTCATATGTTCATTGGGTGACAAGTGACATATAGACTGCAACATGTGGAACTGATATGTGGTCATTGTTAGTGACCTACAAAGAAACCCTTTTGTATGATTCAGCCTAATGGGACTAGTTTCAAAGGACTGACTTCTGTGCAAATGACATGGTTGAAATAGTACCCACAACTATCACATTGGGCAAAAATTACAAAGAAATAGCTAAGTGTTTGCATAGTGACCACAAAAAATGAACACACTTATTTTCAAAATTCAAATCGTGGTAGATTTTAGAGTGTGTTTGAAAATGACTAATTCGTAGTGTTGCTTCCTCTGGTGCCAAATTCCTATGCAAGGTTCATCTCTGACTGGTCATGCTCACATTGGTTGTCTGCCAGTTTTTCCGGTGCTCACACCCACCCACCTGCACCCAACATCCTCCTTTTATGCTTTCTGCCTTCCTTGCTTGTACCGTGTGGGCCTCCCTACTACCTAATCTGCTGTGTACTCATAAAACTAAAGTTTTTTAAAAACTCTGAGTATCTTCATTCTTCACCTTCATAAGTCTCTACTATTACCTCTAGCCAATTGTTAATGGATTGCTCTTTTTGCAGATGAAGACTATGTTTGCTTGTGGGGATGCGTGTGTTTATGGAGCAAATGATAGCACATTTGTTTTTGACCATAACTAGAAGCTATTATATGCTTAGAAAAAAAATAACTTCTTTGATTCTCTAAGAAAAGATTTGATGACTTAGAAACTCTACCTTATGGGCTTTATTTATGTAGGGGGTGGGAGATAATGGAGTTGTTGGATCAAGGTTTTTTCAAATCATCAAGTCTGAGACGTAAATTGGCTTACTTCTCTTGAAAGAAATTATATAATTACATTTAAAAGTTAAATATTTTTAAAAATATTTTCCTTCATTTTTAAATCTTCACATTTTTAAAGTTTAAACTTTAACTGTTGCTAAACATCCCGCTGCTGGATCCTATGGAAACCAAGGATAAGGCGATTCCTTGACTTGCCCATTCTGTTAGAAGCAGAGCCAGCTTCTCATCCAGGACTCCTGCCCGTCACTCTAGAACCCCTTTCTCCCCCAAGCAAATGAAAAACCTATTTCTTGGACAGTGACATACAATTGGGGAAATTTAAAAAAATCAAGTTGTATTTTAACTGAACTAATAACCTAGTCTTGAGCTGAAAAGTCCAATGAATAACAAGTCATTTTTTCCAAACTATACCTTCTTCTCCACCTTTCTTCACATTCTTATCATCCTGAAAGTTACATTTGTAAAGAGAATAAATTTCAATCAGATATTTCTTTGGCCTCACTAAAAAGATCTTAGTAAAGCTATTTTTAGGATGTTAGGAGCATCTTAATTCAGAGCTGTAAGAGCAAATGCTATTTTTTCATGCTAAAGGAACTCAAGTATTATTATTAGCTTCTGCTTTGAATTTACTTTTATACTCATCTCAGGAGTTTTGACAGTGATATAGATATTTTATAAATTAGGTCACGAGTGAAATACACTCCTGGCATAGTTCAGCTAGGGTCCACATGACAGAATCAGCCTTAAATGCTAAATATGAATGTTTCTATTGTTGATTTTCTTTAGCATTTTAAAGGAAAGACACTGGAAGACAAAAATCTCCATGACAACATTTTTATAATAATTTATTATTCTCATTCGACCCTACCAGGTATAAAAATCCCTAAATATGAAACCTGATCAGTTTGGGGTTTAAAAATTGACAACAAAAAGAAACACTACTAAAGGAATACATAGAAAACAGGATGCAAGATAATTTTGGACACATTCAATACTTAAAATTAAAACAAAGACTCAAAAAAAAAAAAAAGACTTTAAAGAAATTCCCTAATGGATTTATTGTATATTAAAAACAGGGGATTTCCTTAAAGTTTTTTTTAATCTGTTTTAATTTTACATTGCATTTGTTAAATCTAAAGCTTTATTTCCATAGGCTCCAAAACCATTTATAAATATAATCATCAAAACACAATTTTGAGAGAATGACAATGAGTACAATTAACAAATAAATAAGTACCTTATTTGTACTTTCACTCTAAGTGTCTATCTAATAACTCTTCTCCAGGTGTTTCTTCTCCTTCACAGACTCTTAATGTTTTTAGGTTTTTTTTTTAGAGTAGGCTCCACGCCTAAGCACGGGGCTTGAATCATGGCCCTGAGATCCCATGCTCTACCAAATGAACCAGCCAGACTCCCCTCATTCGCAGACTACTTAAAGTTGTTTGTTTTTTTTTCCCCCCCGCCGCCTCACAGTCTACACTCTCTCACTTCCCATTCACTTATCCGCCTACAACTCTCTGGCTTTCTTTCCCAGCATGCCACTGAAACTACATGCATGCATTCACTGTCCCTGCCCCCAGATTCTAAAAAGTCAGATTCAGTGGACCAAACTTGAGCATTTACTTTACTTCACCTCTCAGACTCATTGGACATTATTGACAATTTCCTTCTTTTTGAAACTCTTTCCTCTCCCGGTTTCCCCAAAACTTACCACCACCTTTTCTGGGTTTTCTTACTTATCTCAGGCCTCTGACTCCTCTTGCTGGGATAGCTCCTTAAACGTTGGTGTTGGTAAATTTCTGGTTGATAACACTCACTCGCATTGCTTCATTTGTCTTCTTAATATTAAGTGGTGACTTCCACATCGACATCTCTAGCTTTGCCGTCTCTTCTGTACTAAAGGCTCATCTGTCCAACTGTGTGCTAGGCATCTTTAGCTGGTAGCCCATTGGCATCTCAAACACAACATTACCAAAACTGAACTCAGAATCTTCTTCCATTAACCTGCTTTGCTCTCATTTTCCCTATACCAGTGAATTCTGTACCTTGACCAGATCACTTTGCTTCCTAAAGTAGCCTCTGAGATTGTTATCCTCCACACCTCTGTGTTTTCTAGCTAATGGAAACGTCTTTTTAAAAAAAAAAAAAAACAACTTTATTTTGTATTTATTTAATTATTTCACTCTTTATGACTTCCTATGTGATTTGAAGTTCAATTTGAGCTTGCTCTTTCCATGTGACCTAAACTTAGGTCTTGATTGGTCAATGTGAATCATGGTGACTACATTCTCTTTGACAGTGATGCAATTTAGAGCAGTAAAACACAAAGGGGGCTGGGGGAAATTGTCCTTAATCTTAAAAGGAAACAAAAGAAGCCAAGGCCCCTTTCCTGTCTCTGGCTGTTATTTTATGAAAATAAAAGGTGTCATTTTGACACCTTCAGGGCAGTTAGGCCCATACCCTGTGAATGTCACAGAAAAAAACATGGAAGAAACCTGGACTCTGGTACCATTATTGAGCCACGAAATTAATCTTTTTTGGGGAAATAATAAACTCCTTAGTGTGTATTCTGTTTAAGGTGTCTTTTTTTTTTTTCTCTTAGTTGTGGCTGAAAGTATGTTAACAGCATCTTGAAAACATTTTACAGTCTTCTAACCCATATCCTCATCTTGCATGCCTAACTTCGACTCTGCAAACCAGGAGTGGGATTGCTCCCTGCTTAAAGCTCTGCAGTAACTCCTGTTGCCTGGGGATAATGTTCCAACGTCTTAGTATATAATAGGATGCCTTCATCAGCAGTATCGCGGTCCTTTCCAAAAACATTTCTAGCCCCTTTTACCCCTTACATCTTGTTTTCTAGCCAAGAAGAACTTTCACTTTCTGAAATGTACTAGGTTCTCAGCTCTGGACCATACTGTTCTCCTCCTCTGAAGGACCATCTTCCCTTCCTGCCTAATTCCTTTTCAACTTAGACGTTCCTTTTTTTTCTTTTCAGGGAGTCTTCCACTGTCACCCCAAGGATGGATTAGGCGCTCTTTCTCTCTCTGCTTCCATAGCACGCTGTGCTTATCTCCACCAGAGCACTTGGCACATTGCAAATGTTATAGCCAGGTGGTTGAAAGGATTGACTTTGAGCCTATCTCTGCCACTCCCAAGCCAAATGAGCTTGGACAAGTTATTTGATGTGCCTTATTGGCTTTCCTTGTCTCTTAAATCAGGATGGTAATTATACGTACCTCATATGATTACAACGATTGAGGAAGCTTATAGATATGGTACATATTTACGGATATTATAGGTAACCTGGTATAGCATTTAATACACAGTAAGTGCCATGTACACAACAATTGTCATTATGACTGCGCCTACATAACCCACTGTTTCTATTAGGCTGTAAGGTGGCTGAGGTCAGATTGTGTGTCCATAGCACCAAACGTGGTGTCTTATACATAATAGGGATTTGAAAATATTGAGTGAATCAAGTGTTTACTTTAAATAAATGGAAAGACCTTGTTTTTGATTGTTTCCATGACAGAGGCAAAACCCCCCTTCCATATCCTCAATTCATTATTCACAAAAATGAAAGAGTTCATTTTTATCACTCCTCCAGTAATATTAAGGAAAACCATCTTTTGGGAAAATAAAAAAAATATAATGAAAGACTACAGAATAATATACTCTCAGAGTGAAAAAAAAAAAAAAATCCCCAGGAAGACAGTAGAATAAACCTTTTGATTTATAGTTGTTTTCTTTTTTAACTTGCTGGTACTTTTTAAAGAGCAAACTCAAATTTGAGAATTTTGAAGTCATGAGATGTCCACAACAATATACTTCCCTCCAAACAGGGTCTTAATTCAATGATTTTTATGCTATGGGTAAAGCCTGTATTCATATGGGGGGCAAAAGCCCTAAAACCAAGCTTCTTTAATTGATCGGTAAGCTTCTGTGTAGTCATTTGGTATGCCACAAAGTAGCAATCAAAATTTTTTTTGAAAAAAACAATTGCATTTAAACACTTTCAACTTCATCTAGATTTATCTTCTTAAACCAAAAACCTTTCTTTCCCTGCAATTGTTATTCTTTATGTGCAGTAGAAGTGATCTTGCCTCTTTGTCCTAATGACCATGTCCTTTTTGATGTGCACTGGAGAAACATCTCATGTTCATTGCCATTTCGGTTTTGGATAATGAAATACTATAGACATCCATAAAACGTTGTGAGTGAATTTTCAATAGAGACGTTTAAGAATGAACTCAGAATTAAGGAATAGGGATTTTTTTTCCTTTTCTTATATTGAAGTATAATTAACACACAATGGTATATTGGTTTCAGGTTACAATATACCGATTCAACACTTCTATTCATCACTCAGTGCTCACCACCAGAGGGGTAGTCACCATAAGTCACCAAGCAACGTTACTGCAATATTATTGACTATATTTCCTCTGCTGTACTTTTTATCTCTGTGACTAATTTATTTTCTAGCTGGAAGTTTGTACCTCTTAATGCCCTTTAGCCTTTTCACCCATTTCCCTACCCACCTGCCCCCATAGGGATTTTATAAAACAGTTTCATGTATTAGCTAGGTGGTTAGGTAAGCTTTACTATATCTCTCAGTTGTAACATTTTAATTCCTTAAACGTGGCATGACATATGACATTGCCTTTTTAGGATTGTTACTTACAACATCTACATTATGACTGTATGATGACTGGGGCCATGACTGCAAACCTGTATCAGATGTGCAAGAAAGTGCCCAATGTCAAAAATATCTACTTTAAAAATGAAAGGAAAGTTGTTTCATCTTTCTCTGAACTGTAGAAACATTTTTTAAAAATAACCTTTAGGGATGCCTAGTGGCTCAGTCAGTTAAGGGTCTGCCTTGGGCTCAGGTCATGATCCCAGGGTCCTGGAATCAAGTCCCGCATTGGGCTCCCTGCTCAGCTTCTCCCTCTCCCTCTGCTGCTCCCCCTGCTTGTGCTCTCTCTCTCTCTCTCTCTCTGTGTCAAATAAATAAAATAAAATCTTAAAAAAAAACTCTTTAAGAATAATTTCAGATTTACAGAAAAGTTGCACAGAAAGTTCCCATTTATTTTCAAAAAGATTTTATTTATTTCAGAGAGAGAGAGTGAGTGAAAAAGAGAAAATGGGCAGGGGGAGGGGCAGAGGGAGAGGGGGAAGCAGATCCCCCATTGGGCAGGGAGCTCGATGTGGGGCTCAATCCTAGGACCCCAGGATCATGACCTAAGCTGAAGGCAGACGCTTAAATGACTGAGCCACCCAGGCACCCCTCCCATTTACTTTTTGCTTAGCTTCCTCTAATGTTAACATTTTACAAGACATCTGTCAAAACTAAGAAATAATCATTCAGATTTCACCACTTCCCCACAAATGTCACTTTTATGCTATTGTATCTAATCCAGAACATCACTTTGCATTTCTTCCTCCCATCTCTTTGGTCTCCTTGGAGCTGTGACAGTTTTACAGTCTTTTGTTGTTTTTCATGATTTTGAAACTTCTGAAGAGTTACCGGTTAGATATTTTGTAGAACATCCTTGAATTTGGGTTCATCTGATATACAAATTAAATCGTGATGCTGTTTCTTGAATATAGATGCTAATCATAAATAATTTTCAAGAAAAATTTTATTAAAACATTTTTTAGGACTGAGTACTTTACAATATTGTCACTAAGTTTATCATTTGATTTTCACAATGACACTGAAGCTCAGAGATCTGTGACCCCTGACCCCTTGTCTTCCTTTTCAGCTCTGTCATTAGCATAGCTGTTTTTTCTCATCAACTTTCCATTCACTTCCCCTCTGTGAAAATCATGCAGTTTGAGCATACATCAGATTCCCTTCCACAAATATTAGTGAACTCAGATTTCCTTACAGAAACTTCCAATCGAAATTTGCTATAGATTTTCTGCAGCTGGTCATTTCCTACTTCAAATTTGCATCCCTGGTAATGAAAACAGCTGTCTATTACTTGGAATGCCTTCTACAGATCTGACATACTTTACATATCTCTAACCTTCACCACACCACTGCAAGATAGGTATTATCTACCCAGTTTTCAGATAAGAAGGCAAAGCTTACTCTGGGACTTTATTCCAGCAGTAGTAAGAGGCAGAGCTTTTACCAGATTACTTTGGACCAAGGGACCATGCACTCTGTTTATGTGGTCCTCTAGTCCATGGTAATTGTAACATACTGCCTAGTCTCTCCCAGGACATATGTTAAAGAAATAGTAAGCTTGAAGAGGTACTGGGTTGAGACATATCTGGGGAAACAATAAGGGCGGGAAATTATCAATACTAGTCAAAGAATGTGCAGAGAGGCATGATGCTACATGAAGGGAGGTTTATTTAAACATGTCATTGTAATATTAGCACATAGGAGGGCTCCATATTAACTACTGTCATTATTATTACGGCCACTATGTCAACTACCAGGGAGAAGCTCCAAGTGATTTTAAGTATTTTCTCATTTTTCTAATTCTGCCATTTTATATGCGCCATCTTAAAAGTATGGTTGCTCTGTGTTCTAAGATACCCAATGAGTCAACTGTTCTGATTTATTAAAAATGTGTCAGCATATTATTTAAGCATCATCCTTACCTTCTAAAAAATATCTACGTTTCTTTTTTATTCTCTTTCAATCACTGTATCGAGACCAATTAGCAGAAAATACAGAGATTAAATACAGTTTTAAATAAATTTCTCTTAGACACATACAGCCAATATTAATTTTCTAATTACAAATATAGTAGGTTCGTTTTAACAATTTAAACACAGAAATATGTGAGTTAGATGGATAATAATTTTAATAGTTAATTGTGTTTAATAGTTAATGTTAATATAATGATGCATGCGCTTCTAGACTTCCTTCTCATGCATGCATTAAAGTGTCTATTTTTAACTTACAAAATATTTAATTATACTGTATATGGCAAAACTACTCTACTAGAATTCACACCCCACTTTCAGAGACTGATCATTGCCACCATTAGTTTGCATAACCTTTCAAAAGTTATTAACATCATAGAGCATGCGAATTTCACCTATTTCTGATCTGAAGGCCTGATTTCAAGGGTTTCAAGTAAAGAAAGACTCTCACAAATTTTGCAGTCATCCTTGGAAAACTGAATATTTCTCAGTTCTATTCATTTTATGAATATAATAATTGTATTTTTTTAAGATTTTATTTATTTATTTATTTGAGAGAGAGAAAGAGAGAGAGAGGGCACTTGCATGCGAGAGTGCAGGCAGGAGGAGGAGCAGAGGAGGAGGAAGAAGGAGGGGAAAGAATCTCAAGCAGACTCTCCAATGAGTGTGGAGCCCAACGCAGGGCTTGATCTCCTGACCCTGGGATCATGACGTAGGCCAAAACTAAGTCAGACACTTAACTGACTGAACAACCCAGGCGTCCTCTAATTATACTTATTGACATGGAATTAATTTTTTTTGAGAAACAAACATCTAAATTTTAAAGAAAATGTAATTTTGTTGAAATAGGTGATAGACTATGAAAAAAGTATTTATTATTAAAAAATCCTAAAGTTTTCTCAATAAATGTGCCTCAAATTTACCTTTATTTCATTATCAATATTTAGCTTTTATTCTTCTAAAAAGTATATGCCATTGATAATATCCCATTAAAAATAAGAACCTACTTAATTTTAGCCCCACCTTCCCCTTCATTAGGATCAAGTGGAATAGATTATCATAAAGAGACAAAATAATGCAAAAAAACCCAAAACTAAATCTATGAACTTTTTATAAGATTTCCCATAAGAATTATTTCAGTCTAAACTTCTTCTTTGTTTTATGACATGAAATGACATACTGTGTCAAGAACCAGATTTCCCTTGTCATATATCAGGCATAAAAATATTTTTCTAGGGGCGCTTGGGTGGCTCAGTCATTAAGCATCTGACTTCAGCTCAGGTCATGATCCCAGGGTCCTGGGATCAAGCCCCACATTGGGCTCCCCGCTCCGCGGGAAGCCTGCTTCTCCCTCTCCCACTCCCCCTGCTTGTGTTCCCTCTCTCGCTGTCTCTCTCTCTCCATCAAATAAAATAAATAAAATACTAAAAATTTTTTTCTATCTCTGTAAATTAGGTATAAGTTATGAAAATATGCTAATGAATTGATAATTCAAAATTTGGGGTCCTTTTCTTTTGGGAGGTTTTATTACTATGAAAGGGAGGCAGGCATCTCTTTCCTTCATGTTTAGCTTCACCTGACCTGGGGCTACATTCCTGGAAGTGAAATGAGTGGGGTAATTTTTATTTTAACTGCTGATTTCATTTAAAATGATAACTAGAGAATATTAGAAGAATTATTCTAGAACTGTGCCAATGACCAGCATACTATTCCTGCCTCAAAATCAAAGACTGTTCTTCAAATTGAGGCTGTGGGTGCTATATAAGATTTAAAACTTCACCTGAAGGATAAAAATAAGTAAAAGAAATGGTTGAAATGGTTGAAATGAGAAATAGACCAGTCATGGGTCATTTTATTCAGGCCATTGCATGTCCACAGAGATCTCCAAATGTGGCTGAATGCCTTGTAATTGTTGTGGTTGCTTTTAAATAACTTAATTCAGTCAAACCAGACAGGGTATTAATGTGCTGTATGAAGCCCAGGTTAACACTGGACACTGTGAGGACCCAAGCCTAAAGGCATAACATAAGCCCAAGGTGTTCTTTTGACTTTTGGGAGTGCTTCAGCCAATCAAGAAGGAGGAAAAGTAAACTAAATATGAAGCTGAAAGGGGGCCACATCCATTTCCATACAGCTGTGAAAAACTTTTTATGTAGAGATGTCAAACTTAAGAAACAGATGCTAGATCTCTATCAGTCAGTGAAAGGGTTCTGAGGTAGTTTTGGGGATGGTTGCCAGGAAGCTGGCCTTCGAGACTGCAAGGCACGAGCCCTGTCTGAGCGCCTTTGTGAGGGGAACCCTGGATTCAGAACCTGTGGGATGCAGCCATTTCCATTACTTGCATGAAGATAGAATCAGAGATAATAAGTCATTGGAAAATCACATGTTTTTGAGGGTTGGGATCTTTACTGTGACTCATTAAGACTTGTTTGATAAAATTTCTTCGAAGCCCTCCAAAGGATGAGGGAAAGTGCAAAAGAAATATGATAAAATACAACATCGGATGTGATAATCACATTCAAGGTAAGGGACATACTAAATACTATAATCTGATAATGTAACTCTCTTTTATTTCTCGCTGAGCAAAAATTGCAAAATCATGGAAAAATTATGCCAAATCTAGAATTCGAGACAATAGCCACATAGAGATTCTTGCCCAACTCATAATTAAAAAGAAAATGAGATTTTCTGTGCCAGTTATACAAATAGATGGCTCATCCCTGATAGGTTCTTCAAATAGCTTTAACTATTACTGGATTTCTGAATCTTATTTGAAAATTATCCACTGATGGACAACAAGTGGAAAGGGCAGAGAGATGGACATGTACTAACTGCAATGAACATTTGTTTAACACCACCTGTATGCCTGCTATCCATTTTGTAAAGCCCTCTGCAAATATTACTCCATCTAGTCCTCATATCAACCTATATATTGACTAGGTATGATGAGCCTATCTCTACATACAAGGAGAATGAAGCTCACAAGCATTGCTTAACCCATGCAAGGCAGTAATTGGCTGGGCTAGGATTCAAACCCAAGTCAGTTTGAGTACAATGCAAAGCCAAGCTCTTTCTGGGTACAGTTTTGCATTTTGTTCTTCCTTGCATGACATAAATATAGATACATATGAAAATTTGAGAACATATGAAAATGTCAAGAGGAAATGCAATACCATCTTATGAAAGGAGAAATTACACATCTTACAATGAGTTTCAAAATTATATTGCTCAAAGTTTTGTGACTTTGTTTTGGACCATAGGCCCAAACAATATTAAGATTAAAACCACGAATATTTATTAGGATATAAGGGATGCCGATTTCACCAGTGCCCTTAAGAAACACAAATAGAGTTAATAAGTCAAATGCCTAATGGTGGTAATCATGATGATGAGTAACAATGATTAGTACCTGTTATTGAGTTCCAAGTGAAGAGGTGCTCAGTGCTTACTTACTTACTAGATACTTCATATTGTCTCTCTTATTTAATAGTCATAACAACCTTATGAGTAGATATTATAGATTAACTGATGAGGAACAGATGCTCAAACACAGTATGTCATTTTTCCCAAGGCCACATAGCTAGAGAGTTGCAACAGAGAGATCCAAACTCTTATGTGCTGTTTCCAAAGTCTATGATCTTAACTGGAACACTTCATGTAAAAAGATAGCTAATCACATAAGTCAATGTATGATATGCATCCCTATGATTAGTACACGTGATTATTGCTCTAAACATTAGGAGAAGTCGGTGGCCTGAAGAGACCAGGAAAATTGTCATGAAGTTGGAATTTGAACCACAACCTGAAAATGGCTATGATTAAGAGTCATTAAAAGAAGGCAAGATATTCCAGGCTAGGGTCATGTTAAACTGAAAGGGAGAGAGAAGACATGTGCTGAAACCTTGTTGGGTTATAAGAAATTGCCTTTGAACTGAATTTGAAATGAAAAAAGTGATTTTATTTAAGCATATTGATAACGCCATTGGAAAGGCAGGTTGGAGATGGAGTGGGATAGTAATTCCATGATAGTAGTAAAGATTTTGGAATTTCCTGCTAAAATATTTTAACAGGAAACACAGCAGTACATTTAAAAAGCAGACTAGTGTGGCAATCTGTATCATGCATGGGGAAGGGAGGGAGGAAGTCGCAGTTTAGAAACAGTCTAAAGGTCAGTGAAATAGGGGCACCTGGCTGGCTCAGTCAGCGAAGCATGCAACTTTTGATCTCTGGTGATGAGTTCGAGCCCCACACTGGGCATAGAGCTCACTAAAAAAAAAAAAAAAAAAAAAAAAGTCACTGAAATAGAACATGACCAGTACTTGGACTAGGGTAAAAGGAGTGGAAAGGGAAAGGAAGCGCAGACCCTGGGTGTTAGATATTCAAGGATTAGGTACTGAAGTTCAAAAGAATGATATGAAATGAATGCTCTGGATCCTCTCCTTCCACACATGGCACTATGTGGTTAGTAGAAAATGCAGGAGCTTTGGCATCTTGTGGACCTGGGATTGAGCTTTTCCATTGTTACTTACTCTCTTTTGGAATAATTTATTGAAACTGCCAATGTCTTCATTTCCTCATTTGTAAAACAAGAGTAATAGTACTTAACTTGTAAAGATATTATAAGAATAGGAAGTATTCAAAAATTGTTTCTTTTTTACTCAAGATAGAGGACAAATTATCCGACATCAAAGGGGCATGAAAAACTGATCCAATATAAATTTTTCCGAAGAAGCTAAATAAAAAATTGTCTCATGACCTTTTCCAGGATATATGATTAATGGATGTTAATACACTATTTAAATATTTTCTCTGTCATGAAACAATTGTTTTTAGTCAAAATATGAGACAATTGGTAGAAGTACTCAGCTTGGAAAATTGTTACCAGCCAGGGCTGAAACATGCCAGGTACTGTGGCGAGGCAGCAAATGCTCCGATACATTTCTGTGTTTTCTGACATTACCTTTCCTGAGACTTCAAGTATGATATCAAGGAAGTCACTCAACTCATTTACATTTGCCTGCAGAGTGTGACACAGAATGTCCTAGTGGTAGAACAATGCTTGTATGTGATGATGAAGGATTCTGCACTCATAGGAAATATCCTTGCCTTGTCTCTGTTTGGCCATTTCATCATCTTGAAGTAAAAGGAACATGAAATCTATTTACAAATAAGCACGTTTGTGTTTTTTGTTTGTTTGTTTGTCATCTATTTTCTTCAAGTTTCCTTATGTGACTAATTAATCAAATTTAATTGGTGCCAAAGAGATGGTGACTTTTTATGTTATGAAAGATAAGATTGGATCTAACTTTTCTCTCATTAAAATATCATTTGCCAAATGTTTTCGAAATGAAGTGCTTTCTCAGTGAAACAAATCACCACCATAATAATCAACCTTATCTTTGAAATACCTTTTCAGGCAAACAAAAACAAATCAACCTGAAATTCAGTTTTCTTTCTTTTTCTTTCTTTCTTTCTTCTTTCTTTCTTTCTTTCTTTCTTTCTTTCTTTCTTTCTTTCTTTCTTTCTTTCTTTCTTTCTTTCTTCCTTCCTTCCTTCCTTCCTTCTTTCTTTCTCTTTCTTCTTTCTTTTTTCTTTCTTTCTTTCTTTCTTTCTTTCTTTCTTTCTTTCTTTCTTTCTTTCTTTCTTTCTTTCTTTCCTTCCTTCCTTCTTTCCTTCCTTCTTTCCTTCCTTCTTTCTCTCTTTCTTTCTTTCTTTCTTTCTTTCTTTCTTTCTTTCTTTCTTTCTTTCTTTCTTTCTTTCTTTCTTCTTCTTCTTTCTTCTTTCCTGCTTATTGTCTTTCTGCCTTTCTTTTTGTCTTTCTGTCTTTTACATTTTTCTTTTCTTTTTCTTTTTTTTTTTTGTAGCAGTTAAATGTATATCAGACAGATTCAACATACTGCAGAAGTTGTGGTTTAGCCCTGAGATAGCGCTGATTATGTCGGCGCTATGGCAACCTGTTTCACCATTTGGACTGCTTGTGTGCTTAACCACAGGAGCTGCACCTCTTCCTTTCCTATAAAGACTTAGAATCAGAAAAACAGAAGTACACCGAAGAGAAGAAACCACAAGAGCAGTAAAGACACTGCTGTTAGCTTTTAGCTGTGCAAACAGCACACTTGTGAGAACAACATATTGAAAACCTTTTCTATTTGAAAGTGTAGCTTTTCCCGTTAAGCCTGGGATTCCTTTAATGATTCTGAAAGTAAATCAAAGGTTTCTGCTCAGAGTTTTCATTAAGGGGAAATGAGAAGTTAGTGGTGCATTTATCACCCTTTGCTTTTATTACCCTTCCCTTCAGGAGAGAAGGCTTTTGTGCAGCTTCCGCAGACGTGTGATTCGGTTTGTGAGATAAGAGCCGAGTTTGGTAGGCAGACTCCCTTAAACCTAGCATTTATTTTCTGTTTCTTTCTTATTATCTTGCATTTAGTTCACAAAAAAAAAAAAAAAAAAAAAAAAAAGATTCTCATTTAAAGTTCGGTCTTTGTTCTTTTAAAAAGTTCGTGGGTGATGCTATAAGTCATTGACTCCAGAACTAGAGTAAATGCACTGCACTCCCCACTCCTCGCTGGCTTCCTGCCCCACACAGTGCCTCACCTACCCATTCACTCCTGCACTTCTTCTACAAGATATAGGTTCTTTCTTTTTTTAAACAGCATTTTTTAAAGATTTATTTATTTATTTGAGAGAGAGAGAGAAAGAGAGTGCAGGGGGAGGGGCAGAGGGAGACAGGGAGAGAGACTCCCAAGCAGATTCCAGGCATGCAGGGGTGGATCCCCACACATGCAGGCTGGATCCCACCACCCTGAGATCATGACCTGAGCCAAAACTAAGAGTCGGAGGCTTAACCAACTATGCCACCCAGGCACCCCTACAAGGTATAGATTTCATCAGCACAAGCTTTTTGTGTTATTTTGTTTTGTTTTAAAGCACAGACATAGTAAGAGTAAACCATTTCAAGCATGTTTTATTTTTCCTTCCTTGAGGATTTGGGTAAAAATACTGAAGGGTAAGTCCTTACCTTGGTTTTACTTTGTCACAGCCTGTTCACACCCTCCCCCCACTTTTTTTCCCCTAAAGAAATGTTTTTTCTTACTCTTTTATAGTCATAATTCAACAATTTGCACTTCTTAAAAATAAATTTTAATGTGTGACTTAACTCCAAATCCCATTTTAATGGTTCATCCATGATGTTTTACTCATGCTTGGGTCTCTGCTAGGTCTTTCACACAACTACTGGATTTAGCATACAGAGTTTTCCCTTAGAGCAGAGTACAGTTGAATAAGCACAAAGCTTTTAGTGTCAAACAGATGAGCATTTAAAATCAAACTCTTTAGCCTTGCACAAATTTATTTTTTGAGGCTTCATCTGTATAAAGAAGATAATGCTGTCTACATCGTAAGGTTTCTGTAAAGATTACATGAAGTAATATATAAAATTATTTAGCATAGTGCCATCTATATAGTAGCTGATTATTAAACAGTAACTATTATGAATGCTACTAAGGACACTAACAAAACAATTTCACCACTTGTACAAACAGCCTTTTGTGATTCTTTGTATTTCTTTGACTATAATTTTATTCTATCCTAGAAAAAGCCAACCACTACAAAAACATACACTTACTAAGGGATTAGTATAATTAGGAAGTTCTTGCTATCTGAGATATATTTTATAAATTAAGTATTTATCCCTGGATTTAGATAAATAAAAACAGATGTTTTCCTAAGAAACAAAAAGACATTTAACTTGAGAATACAGGCATCCTTCATTTTATTGCACTTTGGCTCACTGTGCTTCTCGGACACTGAGTTTTTTTTTTTTACAAATGAGAGGTTTGTGACAATCTTGCTTCCAGCAAGTCTATCAGCATCATTTTTCTAATAGCATTTGCTCAATTCGTGTCTCTGTGTCACACTTTGGTAATTTTTGCAACATTTCAAACTTTTTCATTATTATTATATTTGTTATGGTGATCTGTGATCAGTGCCTATGATTTGCTGAACACCTGATAGTGATTAGAATTTTTTAGGAATAAACGTATTTTTAAAATAAAGTATGTACTTTTTTTAGCCATTTGATATTGTACACTTAATAAACTACAGTATAGTATAAACATAACATAAGCACTGGGAAACCAAAAAATTTGTTTGGCTCTCTTATTGTGCTATTTGCTTTATTGTGGTGGTCTGGAGCTGAACCTGCAATATCTCTGAGGTATGCTCTGTAAATCTATTATGGGAAATGTTTTTAGAGTACAGTTGACCCTTGAATGACGGGGGGATGAAGGGTGCCAATTGCCCTGCACAGTTGAAAATCCAAGTATAACTTTTGGCTCTCCCAAAACTTTTGGCCTACTGTTGATTGGAAGACTTACTGGTAACAAAAACAGTCTATTAGCACATATTTTATATCTTTATATGTATTACATAGTGTATTATTACAATAAAGTCAGCTAGAGAAAAGAAAATGCTGTTAAGAAAATTGCAAAGAAAATACATTCACAGTACTGTACTATAAAAAATCTGCCTGTAAGTGACCCGGGCAGTTCACATCTGTGTTTTTCAAGGGTTAACTGTACATGCATAAGAGAAGTATCTTTACCAATCATTCTTAATCCTTGTTCCTCCCCCATAATCACCATTAGAGCTTTAAGAAATTACTAGTGCACAAATCACACCTCAAATCTACTGAATCAGAATCTAGAGAGGTGGAGCCCAGAATTTTGAATCTGATTTAATCTGAAATTTTAATCTGGTGCAAATACAAATCCTAATTTTGTATTTATCAGGATTATAATATTGTTTATTCATTCTCTTTCTCTTTTTATATATGTAAAGTTATATGTAACTAATACAAACCAGAATCATAAACTGTGTTCCACTGAGGTTCCACAGTACTCTTATTTCATGACAGTGTCCATACTATGTCCATGGAAAAAAATGGGTTGGTGGCAAATACTTCTGGGTCAAACAAAGCCACATAAATTTCTCTTTGACTTTGATACGTTAACATGTTATAAATGTCTTTGAGGGACATGTAGCATGAAATACTTCTGAAAAAACTTGACTGCAGGACTTTTTAAGACTTGTGAATCTAAATCAAAGACCTCAGGCTGACCATCATTACACAGGAAGAGATCATCTAGTTTTTTTTTTCTTTCCCCATGACTTAGAGATAAATATTTTAGGATAAAAATTCAGGAAAAGTAACCAATCTTTTATTGATGGTCATCTTGCATTTATTAATTTTTTTGTTATGATTTGTTTCATCAACATGGCTGAAATTGATAATATGATGTTTTAAGCCAAATATGAAAGACATATAAATACATGTCTGGTTTTAGAGATGAGTGTGTTTGCATACTCATATGTACTCACAATCGAACAATAGCTGTGATCTTTCACATAAAAATTCTTTAGGAGACAGCTAGATATATGATTGTTATATTTAACAATAATGAATTCCTTGATTTTATTCTACCCCAGGCCTTATGCTTTTGCCCTCTTTACCCTCAACTCAATTTTACATACTGATAACTTTATTTGTATTTTTATTCAAGTGTGTGTGTGTGTGTAGTTTGAAAGTTTGAATAGTACTATTAGTTTATAGTAAATAAGATCAGTCCTTTGTCCCCCCCTGCTTCCCATCTTCAATTCCTGCTTTCCAGAAGCAAACATAAACACTTTGAGATATTTTGGCATTTTAAATGGTGCTTTCTATTGAACTGTTGTTTCTTTTTTTCTTTTTTCCTTTTTCAAATATTTTATCAAGTATCTATTGGCTTCCTTTCTTAATATTGAAATGTTGCTTTTTTGCTCTTTGTTCATGGATGCCATGTTGTCTCATTTCTGAGAATATGAATTACAGTTGGTTTCAGGGTTTCTTCTGCTCCTTGCATTGTCTCTATTTCTCCCAAGTCTCTCTTCTGTTTAATCTTGGTCTATGTCTTTCTTTTTAGAGGCTTTGATCTAGTGTTTCTTGAATGTCCATTTGTACTTAAAGTATGTTGAAATTCTGTGGTAATTGGTGGAGCTTGGAAATTGTGGTTCTTACTAAATTGCTTGAAATCAGAAAGGCATTGAAGATCACCCAGTTTTAGTTTCCTTATCTATCAAATGAACTACATGTCAATAGACATTAACATCCTATGTTTCCATATGACTAGAAATCTCTGAAATTATTTTCTGGTGGTTATCAGTAGCTGTTTTATTCATGAGATTCCAGGCATAATAACAACACAACCAATGTTTTAACATAAAGTCTGAGTAAAGAAGGGGAAAATTATGATGAGACAGACACTCCGTCAAATCTAACACTTCCTAGATATGTGGCTGTGAGCAGTTTACTAAACTCCGAGTCTCAGTTTCATTCCCTATAAAATAGGAAAAATACTTGGCTTGCTTGAATGACTAAATGCAAAAACATGCAAAGCTGTTAGCATAATGTCTGATACATAATAACATTTTAATAAACTGCTGCTGTCATTATTATATTTACTGATAAGTTAATGAAGGAAAGACTATTTCCTATGTTTCCCTGAAATCCAGATAAAACCTTGTTTGTCCCTTGCACAGAGCGCTTACCCCACAGATATTTAATAATTTGATGGGATTTGTGGGATTTGCTGTCTGTGGACCACATACCAGGTTTACAGAGTAAGTAAAAGTAGAATCCTTTTATTTTTATTTATGTTCTTTATTATTATCATGCCTTACTAAACAAGGAAAACCATGCATAGAGCTGACCCTTTTTTTTTTTTTTGTCTTGATGTGCTTATTTCACTTTTGTAAGGCCTTTATATTTATAGAGGTCAGATATGCATTCTCAGCCTTCAAAACATGCCACCGTTCATTTTAGGGCAGATGCTGAGAATAAGTATGTATTTCATCTATTTTGTTTCACCCTTCTGTCCTTGTATTTTTCTTAGATTTGCCAAACTAGACATGTTTAAATCCCTTTGGAAATGACATTCCATTTCTTTTTGGGGGTGGGGGGTGGGGGTAGGGGTGATGGTGAGAACGGGTGGTATTTAAAGCCCAAGTACGTCTTTTGAAATGTCATTTTCACTCAACTGATTCCCAGTTTTTACTGAAATTTCTTGGGGGTGTGACTTCAAGGTAACTTTGATTTGTGATCACTTAAACATTTTGAGTCCTAAAGGAAACATATTGGGAAAGGTAAATTCAGTAACAATGCATCTGTTAGAATAACATAGCTTTGAAGATCAAGTGCTCTGTTATCTACATTTTCATCTATTTAATGTACTTAGTCAATTCTCCTGGTGATTCACAAAAGGATTATAATGGAAAATAGCACTTGCCCTATGATTTACAGATTTTTGGAGCTATGGTGCCACCTACTGGAATATTTCTAAATATTCCCTTGTCTAAATAATGAAAATAGACACTTACCTTTTAAAAAAAATGTAGAAAATGTTGCCCCAGAAGAATGAAGTCAAAAGGTAACATATAGAAATACTAAGTATCTTAATATGTTCTATTTTATTACATTTGTTTCCTGAGCTTCTAGAATTTAAGAACTCTCATGCAGTTCTTACTTTTAGAAGTACTGATGCCTTCTTTTTATAGTCACACATATATACATTCCCCCTCTTAATCCCCACTACTATTTCACATATTTTTCTTTACCTGTTTTTTTCCACACCCTCCCAGTGCTGTTCATATAGAATGTTTACACATATGGTAATGCTATTTATATTAATACAATCTCCTAATATTAAATAGGTATTTATTATACACTAGTCATTAAATACTTTCTGCAGATATTTGCTTTTTCCAAGTCTATTTGACTCCACTAACAGTATATGATTGCTTTTAAGTCTACATGAACTAGGGCATAAGGAGTACAGCGCTGTCTACCCATGCCAAACAGCTGAGACAACTATACCAGTTCTCTCGCTTTGCACTGGCCAAGCAGATCACTCTATCACCATATACTGAAGAAGAGTGAGTAGGTCATGAAACAATTAAATATTCCATGCAACCAGTCTGATCAGGTCTTCTTGTTTAACGATGAGACTTCAGCACAGTTGCTTCCTCTTTTTTTTTTTTTAAGATTTTATTTATTTATTTGAGAGAGAATGAGAGACCGAGAGCACGAGAGGGAAGAGGGCAGAGGGAGAAGCAGACCCCCTGCTGAGCAGGGAGCCCGATGTGGGACTCGATCCCGGGACTCCAGGATCATGACCTGAGCCGAAGGCAGTCGCTTAACCAACTGAGCCACCCAGGCACCCCAGCACAGTTGCTTCTTCCGATGATTTCGGTAACATTCCGAATACTGTCTGCATATGTAAAATATAATCGACTATTGAAGTCATTGCTCATATAATTTAGGAAGAATTACAAAATGTGATGGCAGATATTGACAAAGTACTGCAGACATTTGTTGCTACTGTCTCCTCTAAATATTTAAGTAACTTCATCTATCTACCTTATATGATATGTAGAAACAGTCTCCATGGAAGTATTTGTTGCTGGACTGCTTATATTTAATGTAAGTCATTAGAGTGGTTTTTGAGGGGATATGTTCTTTAGATATTAGATTTTTAACTAGGCTATTTCATGTAGGTTGTCTTTATATGTGTTCCTCCTTTGAGATTTGTAGTTAAGTTTTTTGATATTTTAAAAATAATTGAAAAACTTTTTAATTTATGTAATCTAGTAGATATGGTTTATGGAAATTAATGTCATTTCAAGTTGCATTGCTATAGTTCCTGAATATTTTCTTAAGGACTTTAACTTAAGTTTGGAAGTGGTTTCTATTTATGGAATTTTATTTCAGTGTGTTTCTGTAAGATTTACTGAGTGCATAAGTAATTTTCATGTGATTTATCATGTTGACTGAAAGTGTTACAGAGACTGAAAATCTGTTTATAGGGATTTTGTGACTATGAGAATAAGTAAGTTTAGTCTTATATTGAGTCTAAACTGTGATGCTGAAGACTTGGAATTTTCTTTCAAAGATAAAACACTGTGTGTGTGTGTATGTGTGTGTGTAATACTCTATAAAGAAAGTGAAATAAAATATAAAATAAGCTACGGTGTTTCAAAATAGCCTAAAAATCACTCAACAGAGGAATTTAGAATCAGATTCTGAGATAAAAGGGTGTAAAGGAAAACACGTATTCAATTTGAGAAGCCTTTATGGGAAGTAAGCATGAACACAGAGGAAAGGAAAATGTGATCCATCTTTAGATATTATATTGTTTGCCATGGATGCTAAATTTTGTTGCATTGAAGATTAAAGGATTTGGGGAAATGTTGAATGGACCCATGATTAGACCAGAAATACATAGATGAAGATATACATTTGGAGAGAAGCCATTTTTCTGTTTCCAAGCTATGGAAGCCTATTCACAGATAAACACAAGGTCTGTGAGTTATGATACTTTTGTTTGATGTCTCTGTAGTTTGGTTGACTTTCCTGTCAAAATAATATTCTGTAGTAAATTAAATTGACACACCTCTGATTTTTCTCTAGTATTTACCTATACCATACATAGAGCATTTATCCAGCAAACTATAATTTAACCTAAATGTCTATATTTAGGGTCAAGTTTGTTTTAGCAAGTGTAGCACTATTAGTCATTTATTTTGTAGTCCAAGCCTGATTAAGATGCGTTTTTATTTAGCTTATGAGCTTTTAACAAATACCCATCTCTATATAACTTAAAACATTGGCTAAAAGAATTTCCATGCTGAGAGGTCAGGTGGAGAGGAAAGGCGGTAAGGATAGATTAATGAGGAAAGCAGGAGACCTGGGGGTTGACAGCATGATCTGCAGAGTCAGACAGGCTCAGGTTCAAGCCTGGGCTGGCATATACTAGCCTTGTGAACTTAGCCAAGACACTTGACTTCTGTAAGCTTCTTAGGGTGTTGTGATCCTTAAGGAAGAAAATACAAGCAACATGCTTACTATAGTGCCTAGCATGCCCTGAACACTCAATACGTATTAGCAATGAATAATAATAAAATATCACTTCTGAATTATCCTTTTAAAAAGATACACCTGTAGAAATTGTCTTCTCCGTTTTGGTAATTTTCCTGCTCTCCTTTTCAAAACTTGGATTAAAATATTATACATCACATATTTCCTTTAAGAAGATTCAGGGGCGCCTGGGTGGCTCAGTTGGTTAAGCGACTGCCTTCGGCTCAGGTCATGATCCTGGAGCCCCGGGATCGAGTCCCGCATCGGGCTCTCTGCTCGGCAGGGAGTCTGCTTCTCCCTCTGACCCTCCCCACCCTCATGTGCTCTCTCTCTCAGTCTCTCTCTCTCAAATAAATAAATAAAATCTTAAAAAAAAAAAAAAAAGAAGATTCATTGCTTTTTTATTTTTTAAAGATTTTATTTGTTTATTTATTTATTTAGAGTGTGAGTGGGAGGAGGGGCAGAGAGAGAGGGAGAGAGAGAATCCCAAACAGACTCCATACTGAGTGTGGAGCCCGACACAGGGCTCAGTCCCAGGACCCTGAGATCATGAACTGAGCCGAGATCATGAACTGAGCCGAAATCAAAAGTCAGACACTTAACCGACGGAGCCAGCCAGGTGCCTCTAAAAACAAATTCCTTGCATTTGAAGCAGTTAGAATTAAATGAATATCCTTGGGGTATTTAACATGTATGTGGCCTGATGAATAGTCTACTGTTTAGAAATATTTCTAGCAGGCGCCTGGGTGGCTCAGTTGGTTAGGCGACTGCCTTCAGCTCAGGTCATGATCCCAGGATCCTGGGATCGAGTCCCACATCGGACTCCCAGCTCAGTGGGGAGCCTGCTTCTCCCTCTGACCCTCTCCCCTCTCATGCTGTTTCTCTCCTGCTCACTCTCTAATAAATAAATAAATAAATAATCTTTAAAAAAAAAGAAATATTTCTAGCATATTTACTCTAGTATTCATAGTTCTTATGTTAAAGCAAAAGCTTCCTTATTATCCCAACATTCCTTTTTTCATTTCCATAATAAATATGTGACAAATTGTAAATCCTTCTTACAACATGTTCTATGTCATTTGTGCTGCATGTTTTGGTGGCAACAAACTAATAAACTACAACAATCGAGCATAGTGGTGCTTGGAGTTAGTGGATGCAGTACAGACAACATTAAGATTCCTCTTTTCTCTGTCATCAAATCTACTATTTGATTTCTCTTCTACATGTATTGATTCAATGGCGTCCATCACTCTCAGGAAAAAATTCAATCTCTTTTTTTTTTTTTTTAAAGATTTTATTTATTTATTTATTGGAGAGTGAGCGAGAGAGAAACAGCATGAGAGAGGAGAGGGTCAGAGGGAGAGGCAGGCTCCCCGCTGAGCTGGGAGCCCAATGTGGGACTCGATCCCAGGACCCTGGGATCATGACCTGAGCCGAAGGCAGTCGCTTAACCAACTGAGCCACCCAAGCGCCCTCAATCTCTTTATCATAGCCTAGAAGGCTTGTTCCTGGCTCCTCTCCAAAGGTGTTGTCATCAGATCTCTTTGATTTCTCCCTTGCATTTACTCATGCTCAAAACCATTCAACAATTACTTATCGACCACTTATGATATGCAAGGCTCTTAGCTACATATCCACGGCTGCTTTTCTTCCTCCTCGTCTTGTTGTGTGATTCTTGCTGATCTCCAATGGAAGGAATTTTAACTATTAGTCATAATCAGGTTCACCTATGACCTAAATCTCTTTCCAGACTCTTGGAAATTTCTATTGATATCTCACAGATGGTAATTTTTCCCAGAGCAAAGGACCATGCCTTTTATATGTTCAAACCTAACACCTAATATCATGCCAGCAAAACAACAAATACTTTTTTGATTTAAATGAATCAAATTAACTTGTTCGAAGTTCCAAGGAATTACGTGTTTATATTGAGAAGGGGCATATCAAAATAGTTTTAGATATTTAAAAACTTATGTACTTCTTAGATAAAGAGAAGAGATGTATCATATGAAACATGTTTATACACTCTAACCAAATATTTTGAATCTGGCACTATGTTAAATGATCTACATTTATCATGAGGATTATTTTTTCTTTCACTTAAAACACAAGAGCTGTTAGTCACTCCTATAGTAATAATTTTTAATTTTTCTTATTACTTCTTTTGCAAATCAACACAATTCTAAGAACTTAATTTAGAAGGAAGTAAAAACAAATGAGAAGAGAGAAAACTACTAACAGGAAAAAAAATAAAATAAAAAATAAAAATATTATTTTATATGAGCTAGAAAAATAAAAGCTGACTAAACAAGAGGAGGGACAAAAATCCAAATCATGTAAATTAAAAACAATACTTAAGTTTGAATGATGAAGAAAAAGTAGAGAACTATAATGAGAAAGTAAGAAAATATTTGATACAATATATATTTTAATAATATATTTTAATAATTACACATTTACATATGATATACATAATACATAACATATATATAGGATCTATACATATATAAAATATATAATACACAAATACTTTTTTATCAATGTCATTGAAGAATACTGGGTCATACCCATCTGATGGCACTTCTGAGGGAAAGAAATTTTTTCAGATTGGAAAATAAAATCTCAAGGCAGGAAGGTGTCTTAAATACTAGCCAATCTGTTCTTTTATCTGATGCTTGATTCCTTTTCACATCAGTTGACTATCATTTGGGAAAGAACTTTATGATCTTTTTAATAGTCATTTACAAAGAGGGGGAATGAAAACATGTCTTACTTCGCTGCAGACTGAATCCAGTTCCCATCACGGCAATAAAACTGACCTTTCCAACATTCCCATGAGCCCTCGTTCATAAATCCAATCGATCCATGTTAGCTCTCATTTTATTTGATTTCATTAATTTCCTTCTTTTATTTTTAAGATTTTATTTATTTATTTGCAAGAGAGAGCATGAGCAGGGGGGAAGGGTAGAGGCAGAGGGAGAAGCAGAATCCCTGTTGAGCAGAGAGCCCAATGCAGGACTTGATCCCAGGACTCTGGGATCATGACCTGAGCCAAAGGCAGACCCTTAACCGACTGAGCCACCCAGGTGCCCCTCATTAATTTCCTTCTTGAAACACCCTCTACTCATAACCCTTGTTGACTTCAACTGCCCTTTTACATAGAAAATTAGGTCACCTTTGCTGGCCCTCTCCTTTAATATTTATTCAACTTCAGAATTCTATCCTGGACGCTCCTCTTTTTTTTATACCTGGGGAATCTCCTTCACCTTCGTAGTTACAATATTCATCTATATGCTGATCCATAGCCTTAGCCCAGATGTATATCTTGAGCTACCAACCTCCACCTCCAAATATTACCAAGTATTTTTACATAGAAGTCTCAAGCATATCAAATTTTCCTGTCTCTTTGGCTTTTCTTTCTTCTTTAGCTTAGTGAAAACTTCCACAATCTACCTAACTACAATTGCCTAGTATGTTAAACTATCAACCTGAATGTTTTCCTTTTTACTCACTCTCTGCCTTTCTTTACTTGCAAAGATTTACAAAGTCTTGATGACTACTTTCAAAGTGTTTCACGGATTTTTTTCATGTCTTTTTTTTTTTGGTACCATTTTCCTCATGTAGATCATCATCTTTCTCATATGCTTTTTTTTTAGTCTCTGATGTTTCTTTCCCAGCTTTGCCTTCTGATAATCTATTTTCCATTTTACAACAAGGTCAATACAAAATTGAAATGCTTCTCCATTAGACCTCCCCTTAAACACCTTCCTCTGATGACTGTTTAAAGCTTGTAAGACAAATCCCAGCTCATTCCTCTAGCACTAAGCTAACTGTCCATAATCCTTTAGGTCACAGCTTAAATGTATCCAAGAAACCCTCTCTCTCGCATCCTCCCCCAGCTGGCCACCAACCCCAGAAAGCTAAATTAGGTGATCTCCCTATATGATTCTATAGCACATTCTGTCTCATTTGTCATCACACCATATGATTTTTTTTCTTCCTTTTTTTCTGTATCTCACACTGAACCCAGCTCATTGGGGGCAGGAAATTTCTTTATCTTGGTTATATTATATCCCTAGAATGTGGCATGATGTCTAGCACATAATAGGCACTCAATAAATAATCATTATCTAAATAAATGAATGCATTTGGGGGAAAATTTCCAAGGTCTTTTGCAAGCTTAAAATTAATTCTAATAGCTCTCCTTTATTGCATTATTTTTCTTATTTTACCTGAGAATTCAAAAACTAATAGCATAATTTTGACACACTTGGGCTTTGTAAACATGACATTAAGAGAAGGAATGTAGTTTCAGTGGGGAAAAAGGTACTGAAAATTGCCACCTTGTGAATGTTAACTAACATAGAGATGACTTTATATATAACTTATATTTAGATAAGTATGTATGAAATTTGAAATTTTCTAAGAGATGTTTTTTTTTTCCTTTTTTCAGGAGAATCCCCTTCCACTCTTGGTAAGAATTAATATTTGCATTTTACTTATTTTTTGTTGTTGCAAAGTTTATGTATTTAATGTTGATAGAATTTTCTATTATTATATAGTAAAATCATTTTATAAGGACAAATGTTATAATTATGAATGGTTCTTGATGTTTTCTTGTTCTTAATATTCCTGCTTATAAGATATAAAGTTTTATAACTACTTGAATGTATTTGTATATGTATTATTGTGTATAAATTACAGCTTTTCTTAAACTTGACAATAAGTTGCATGGCAGGGCTCCAATCTCTTTTTAAATTTTAACATTACAAACAATTCAAGTTAGATCACAAAATTTTATGGCTCAAAAATTGGTTAAGGAATTATCTGAGAAATTAGAATTCTCAACATATATATGTTATACATTTATGGATATATATAAAAAAGAAAAACTTTGAGATTAGTAAGATATTTTATAATAATCATTTCCAAATTCTATTGTCACAATTAAATTAATAGTCTTAATGAGTATTCTAATCCTGAGATAAATTAAATTTAAACAATGAAAATGTTAAAAATAAATTCATACATACTACATGCAAAATAAGAGAGAAAATAAGTTATATCACTCAAATGTTACTGCTATTTAAAATGTATTACTGATTTCTTGATTCATCATATGGTTGACAGTATGCATTAAAAGAGTAAGTAAAGCCACTAAGATAATTCTGATTTAATAACTATAATGCACAGTTCTAGTTAGGTTCATTCAAAATATTCTGAGAATTGGGTAATTAAAGGAATTATTTTTTTTAATTAAGTGAAAATTCATTTCAAACTATGGAAACAAAGAACTAAGTGGAAACTAACAAAATGTTCCTGAATCTGCATAAGAAATATACTCTCTGATTTTTTAAAAGATGTAGTATTAGGATTTTATCATTGTCTAGTATGGCAGAGAATTTTTATAGATACATGGAAGTCATTAAGGCATAGTAGATGTGATTGGTTTATGCCAGCTACTCTCATGCATGTTAGCATTTCCGCCTTTTACAAATGATTAAGTTCATTTCAATCATATAAATTGGTTATTGTTGCAGGAGGGGAGTGGGAATGGGGTAGAATGGGGAGTGAATGTTTAAAATGATAGATGACTCATCATTTTATTGAGAGAGTTTCCACTGTCTCTGCACTGACTGTTATAACAAGCCTCCAAATGATGACATGAGGTAAGTCAAAATAGTGACCCCAAATGCAAATGCGAATGTCCTCTTGCAAATATTGCCAACAAGAAGATGATCAATGGAAACAAGTAGCATCTCCAAAGTGAAGATGAAGGACAATGTAGAATTGGCCATTGGAGTGTGTTTTCTAATCCTGAATTAAATTCTTACTCACTGAATTAGGGAATGTGCCCCGAGCTTAAGACATGTGCAAGAATATTAAGGCTTCTCGGTAGGAGGATAGTTTTTTGAACACCCTTTTTTGCATAGACCTTGGAGTGAATTTGCTTGAGGAGATATAATCTTTATGAATGCTACTCTTCAACAAAGCACAGTACTATTATGCGAGGTATTTGGAATGATATTCCCTTTAGTCTCTTTGTAATTCAAATGTAAAAGAAAAGAAGGAATGGGTGATAAAGGGAAAATGTCGCCACATTTCTCTCAAAGCAGAACGGATCATTGGAATCCTACCGAAACCAAAGACAGTTGAACCTAAAAACAACAAATGAGTAATTGTTCAAGTCTATAGTGATGAAAGTGCACCGAATTTTAACTCCTCCCTCTCTCCCTTCCCTATTCTCTCTCCTTCTCTTTCCTCCTGCTGTCTTTTCCTCTTCCCCCACTCCCTTCCTTTTATTCAACAAAGAGCAGGTGAGAGAATAAATCGAGTTAAACTTACGATTTTACACTGAACCCAGGAAGGAGCTACTTGCCTATTACTTAGCTAGATATGTTGGCTTGTATTATGGGTGAAAGTTTGTTAGTAAATATGTTGATTTGTGAGTTATTAGGTTATATTATAAAATTCTAGAGTTTGAAAATTTTCCTTGGGAAACAACAACTGTAACAACTGTACTATCACTTTAGATTTCTGAACCACAGCAGAGTTCCACATTATTTTATGTGCATGGCCTCGGGGAAATTCAATAGGGTTTAGATGGTTTTTATCTGTATTTAGTAAACATTGATTTCACTTTGCCTTTGACATTAAATGAATGAAGTAAGGACTTCTGTGTGTCCTTTCTACTTCTATTTTCTTAATTCCCTATTCAGTAATCTTTTAATTTCGGTTCTTAATTCTTACCACTTCTACTCTTTTCCAGTTTCTCCCCTTCTTCCTCTTCCCATATTCATGCCATTTTCTCTTACCCACTCTTGTTGAACTGAATGGTTAAAATACTTGCGTGATATAATTCAATTTTTTGTTAATTATTGAAAAACATAAATTTGGCTATTCATGGAAGTGAATACATGTTAAACATAGATGATTTAGAAAAAAAGCCACATCACTATAACCTCATATCCAGAAATCACAATGTATTTTTTTTTTAAACAATTTTTGGTGTATTCTCCACAACTGCCTACCCGCTCCCCCTCCCCCGCCAATTCTTTAATAAAGAAATACACATTCTGAGTAAGAGAACACCAAAAATTTAAAGGCCTTTAATACGTGGTGCTAATGTGCCCTGCAGGAAGCTTTCACCAATCCAATACTCCAATCAGCTGCTCTGGTACCTATTTCAACACTGCCTTGCCATATTGTTTTTTCTTCTGAGGTGAATTGGAACTATAGAAAGTGTTGTTTCAGTATCTCAAATTGTACTTCTTTTTTTTTTTTTAAAGATTTATTTATTTATTTGAGAGCGAGAATGAGAGAGAGAGAGAGTACATGAGAGGGGGGAGGGTCAGAGGGAGAAGCAGACTCCCCGTTGAGCAGGGAGCCCAATGCGGGACTCGATCCAGGGACTCCAGGATCACGACCTGAGCTGAAGGCAGTCGCTCAACCAACTGAGCCACCCAGGCGCCCCAAATTGTACTTCTTATATTAGCAAAAAGTTCAAAACATTTTTGTAGACTTGGGCCATTTGTGTATCTGTTTGAGACTTTTGTTTCCCCGTCTTTTACCCAATCTTTGCTTTGTTTGACTTTGATTTATTGAAAAATGATCACTTTGTACCTAGAACTTTATCTTTCATCTTTTTTCTCCTGGAACACTAGTCCTCCTAATAATCTCTTTTGGAGTTTATCTTTCTCTATTCCTCATTGGTAAGTCCTTTACATTTTTTTTTTTTACAATTTCTGTTAATCAATTTTCTTTATACATGTGTTCTATCCTTCTTTTCTTTTCTTTTTTAAATTTAAATTCAATTATCCAACATATAGTACATCATTAGTTTTTGATATAGTGTCCAATGATTCATAGTTGCATATAATACCCAGTGCTCATCACATCACGTGCCCTCCTTAGTGCCTATCACCCAGTTACCCCATCCCCCCACCCACCTCCCTTTGCACAACCCTCAGTTTGTTTCCCAGAGTCCTTCTGAACCCAATTGCTTTGGACAGTTGAGAATCCAGCAATTGAAAGGGAAGAGGGCAGGGAATAGTTGCTTTCGGTTTCATTTCCCCATTTGTATCTTTAGCCTCTGTTCTGTAGCTTGTTTTATATCTAAGTCTACATATCTATACCTCTGTATGCATTTATATTTATATATATGTGTGTATATATGTATATGTATTTACTAATATATACACACACTGTGTACACATACATATATATACATACACATATCATGTCTATGTTGTGCATGTATGCGTGTATATATACGTATATCTATATATTTATATACGTGCCATAATGGACTGGGGAGTTAGTAAACGCAGATGAGTATATGTTGCAGGATATGATTCATGTATTTATTTTGTTTTTCTTCTTCCATCTCCCATGAATACAATAGGACTGAACTCAACAGAAAAGCCCAGTGCTCTGACTCCAGGCGACCCCTTACCTGCCCGCACCACTGCATTCTCACTCCCAAGCATCTCTGAAAGAGAAAATAACTCCTCAGAGACCACACCTCCTCTTAATCCAGAGAGTACTTCAACTGAAAGATTCCGGAGCCCTTTGGATAATACTAATACTCTTAATGTGACAGGTTGGCACAGAGATGTTAAATGAGTTTAGGAGAACTTGCCTTTCTTTTTGAATTCTAAAATTATCAAAACAGTTTTTCTTTAAATTATGTGCGCAATTTCTATGTATGTGATTTTATTCAGGTGTGTTAAGTGTAGGACATCTAGGTGTTCATGAAATATTGACTGACCAAAGTAATGAATGCTCGCTGTTAAGGAGACGATGGAGAGGGATGGGTGGGGGAAGCCCCCCACAAGTAATGTTGTGGGGAAGGAGGATTCTCCCTGGCTGTAATTTCAAAGCAGAGTCTTTCTTTGTTCAACTCCAGATCTCAATATCAGAAAATTACTGGAGATATACAATTTATTTTTTAAAAACTACACCGAGGATTAATAATCCCACTTTGCTATTTGGATTTCCTTCAGGGGCATTTGCATTATTTAAAAAATTTAATCAAGGTTGTGGGTCCTAATGGTGGAATTTAAGGTAACGTGGCCACGTTCATACCAAAATATGAGTGATGTGGTAAGCATTTTTGCCAGGGAATACCACTGAGGCTCTTCAGAATCCCAATAAATATGTGATTTGCTCGTTCCCTATTTATTGTTAGGTCTGCCAGTGTATTTGGTACATAAATCAACCCTCATGAAGGTTGTTCATACATTTTCTGAAATAATATGCTATATTGCCATTTTCTGAGGCAAACAGGTTTGTAGACATACTCTGATTAGAGACTAAGCTATTTGCTTAACAGGACCATTAATCCTAGTTTGGAAAACAAGTATGTATAACACTACCTAAAAATTTGGGGAGGAATACATTATAATGCTTTGAATACCATACTGATGAAGTTTATTGGCTTTAATAAGCAGTTAAATAAATGATAAATGCCTCCTTATGTTGATTACAGGACTGTACATTCAATCTTTCCCCCATTTTTTCCTGCTACACTAGCAGAGTAGTGGCTAGGACCTATCTAAACATTGTAAGCATTTGAATTCATTGCCCAAAATTTTAACAAAAGGAAT